>NW_024513654.1:3027667-3627667 GCF_017590135.1 Pyrgilauda ruficollis | reverse complement strand
TTAGCTGGAGTGTTTGCTGGGTCTGGCTACTCCTCCCCTCATCCCTCTATTCCCCAGCAGCATGAGAGCTCTGGCCTCACCTGGGGAAGCCTCCTGCTCCAGGGATATGCACTGAAGGCATCCCCATCTTCTTGGGTCAGCCCCATCCTGTAACAAATCCAAATCCACTCAGATTTACCATGGGAAACTCCAGCCTCCTCAGCACCATCTATGCAGACAATGTACAGCCCAGAATTACTTCTGGCAGAGCTCTCATTGGAATTTTTGGTTGGAATTTAAAGGCAGTGCAGTCCACACACTCTGGGATAAAGCTGGGTCTGTCCTCTGGGATAGGGTACTGCCCATCCAGCCTGTGATGACAAACACAATTCTAGCTGGTTCTGAAATGCCTTCAGCAGCTCAGAATCCCAGAATCATTCAGGTTGGGAAAGACCTCCAAGATCATGAAGTCCAGCCTTTAACAATATTTTTCAGTACATGAGCAATTAAGGGGGGAAAGGAGAAAAATCATGTTTGTCAAGGGCTAAAGTTCTACTTTTAGGCTATCACATAGGAAAGGCTGTTTGTTTGAAATTGCAGCTTCTGTTACCAGTCAGTGAAGCATTTTTGGGAAGGTTGAGATTTGGTCCCTTGTTTTCAGACATCTTCTGTCGTGTACATGAGGGAAATTCATTACACCTTTGAAAATAATCTTAGGGAGGGAAAAAAAGAGTGTGTTTGAGCCAAATCTGGCCTAAGGGCTGGTTGTACCAGTGGTGTAGGGAGTGCTGACAGTCAGGTCTGAGATCAGCTCTTCCAAAATACTTTGAACTGTTCCCTTCCTTTGGCAGATGTTTTAGGAGCACCCTAAAATGTGAGGAGCCATAAACCTGTCACCATAAACTGCTGTATCTTTGAAGGGGAGACCATAAAAATACCCTGTTTTCTGGGAAAGAGGGACAAAGATGTGTTCCAGTTTGCTCCCACAGCAAGCAGCACCTTGTCCCAGCACGCCAGGATGGTTGATGGGCTTGGCATTTCCCCAAAATCCTGGATGTGCAGAAGGAAGGGGATGCTCGGCCTCGCTCTGTGCTCCCCCTTTCAAACACAAACCCCCTGAAATGGGAGGCTGCTTTGCTTTCTAAAGTTCAAAAGAGAAAACAGCTAAAAAGCAAATCTGGAGACATGGGGACTGCAGAAGACAAGCAGGGACATTTGGGCTTCACCCTCAGGATCTCTTCTAGGTCCCAGCCAGAAGGACTAATCCCATAGAGCCAAAATGAGGGGAAGCAACAAGAAAACCACTAAATTTGTGATACATGAGAGAATAAGGAAGAAATCATCTACAGGAAGCACTCAAGCTCCATAACCTAAGCAAGAAAATCAGATTTAGGAAGGTCTACCAGGTCATCCAGGTCTACCAGGTCATTCACTGTCTGGATGAGCTGCTGAGGTCCAAAAGAAGGAATCAGCATGAACAGAGGACTCTGGTGCTTTATCCAGCTGAGGCCCACTGTAGAACTTTCAAAATTCCCATATTTTTTAATTTTATAACTTTAGATATACACATAATTCTTTATTACCAACTTCATAGAAGATCTCAGTTGGACTTGGTCCTTGGGAATCACGTTGATTTTAGGGGAGCAGTTTTGCCAGGTACATACCTTAAATAATTCACCAGCAGCCCCAGGCTGATGTACACTCACACAAGAAGGCTGTCTGGCAATTCATTAAAAAAAGAAAACCACAAAATAAATCTGTAAGTAATTAACCCCCCTATAAAAAAACCTCAATTAATCACTTCCACTATCCACTATGAAAGTAATATTTTCTGTGTCAGTAGCTAGAAGCTACACTGTGTAGCAGCAAGTAAAGATATAACTGATCTGTGTTTAACTTATGGACACAGCTTTCACTGTGTTCCTTGCTTGGCATGTTGCATGAAGCAGCACTTTTGCAATTACAGCATCCTGCTAATGCTTGTGTGAAAGCAGGAGCAAAACTCTATTATTTTCTCTTATTTACAGATCTGTAGAGTTACAGGTAAGTAACCACAAAGAAACAGAAGATTAATCCCATGTCTGGGTACTTTCACTCCTGAATCAGCTCAGCTCCAGCCCCGAGTCACAGCTGCTGGAATTCACTGTGCTCCTCTGGAGCTTCCCAGCTTTTTTTCACTTTTCTGCAATGTCAAATCCCAGCAAGGCAGCCCCACAGAGCCTAGGCAGGGCAGGTTTGGGAGGCGTTTGTGTGTCAGAACAGGAAAAGATTCACTCTTCCTAAACCAGGAGTAAAATTAGTTTCTCCACTCCTGACAAAGCAGTATTATCTCACGTAATTATTTGAAATGAATTGTTATAAAATATACTTCACAGTGTATTGGGGTTGATTCCCATTTATAAGACAGCTCCTTTCCAGAATCAGAAAATCACTTTACAGCCTTTTTTTGTTTGCAAAAAATTATGTAAATCACTGAGCAAAGGAGGAATGAAGCCCTTGTCTTTCCTCATCTCCATTTAACCCGTAATAAATGGATGTTCCATAACACCAGGATGTTCCCCAGCAGAAGGGAAGCATTTTTTGTCCAAAAGAGGACTTTAGATATCTATCAGCAGACTCACCAGAACATCCTTTGTAATTTAATTAGAGCAGGGCTGGAGGGATTAACAGCTAAACCCCAGTGCCCTGAAGATGCCTCAAGTGACCCACACACTCACTGATGCCTCCACAGGCACTCTGACTGCCTGAGCCACCATCTGGCATCTCTTCATTATTCTTGTTCTTCTCACCTTTTTATTGTTGCCATTTTTAGCTATGGGTAGGAAAGAGGAACAGTTTTCCCTTTACACCTGTCAAGTTGATTTAGCACTGCCTGGCACGTGCATGAGGAATAAAAAGCCTTGCTCCTGCCTGATAGTGCTCCATCCCTTCCAGCACACAGCAGACATCCAGAATAGCCTGTTCTTGCTCACACTGGGATGTTAAAACCACAGGGGAATGGAATCATAAATTCTCCCTTTGCTGTGCCACAAGGAAATTATAAATGTGGCTGCATCAGAAGTAATGAATTAACATTGCAGTGTGTTTTACTAATGGTTTGATGTAGGTGTTTCTCAATGCTTGATTAGATATGCAAACACCCCACCAAACACCTTTTGAAGCTGAAATAGCCAGAAGAAAGCTCCTCTGGAGCAAGGCTTGACCCTGAAAAATGCAGGAATTTGTGGCTCAGGAATCCTCATCAGGAAAATAATCAAAGAGCAGCAGTGGTGGAGACCAATCTTTGGGCTGGCTAGTTTCCTCTGAACATCCTCATTTCATTTCCCAGGCACTGAATTTAAAAGTGCATTTTAGAAGTCAAGTAATTTTGACTACATCAGAGCTTCACTTGTTCCCATTTTTCTGGGGCACCCAGTGTTAAAGGCACACATTTATATTTCCAAAGACCAAATAATCCCACGAGACATCACCTCACCAGAGGCCTGACAAGAAGACCACATCTAGAGCATCCTTTCCAAAATAACAATAAAGTCACTGTGTGAATATGACACTTAAATCCCAACTCTGACCACCAGTCTTTAGGCAGTTTACTTTTTACACAGTGAATTGGGCAAGACTTAAAAATCTCAAGTCAGATATTGAAAAATCAGGAAATTACTTCTGCACCACAGCTTCTACTTCCACCACTTCATCGTTCTGACAGATTTGAAGCTCACGTAGCTGACAGAAACCTTCATTCCAAACGCAAAAGAAATAAGTGAAATTTGGTTGTGAGCCATGGGATTGACCTGTCTAGCCAGCTCACTGAACAGATAATAACATTAAACCCCAGGACTGAATTCAGCTAATGAGTGTCTCATAATTGCTGGCATTTCAAGAACAGCTCTAGGCTCACGTTGAGACTATTAAAATCTATTCAGTGAAATCATCCCCTTTTTAAAGACGTGTTTTTAAAGAGACATTTTTCTCACCTTAAACATGAGGTTGAATTCAGAGAAGGCTGCTGGAAGAATTATCTTTGAAAGTGGTTTCCTCTGGCATAATCAAATGTGTTTATTCCCATTTTTTTTCTTTCTCATGTTACATTATTCATTGAAGCCATGGGTAAGGAAAGATGCTAATCAAAAAGATTTGGCCAATTTTGAGGGTATTGCTCATTATTCATTCTTAGTCATCCCTTGCCCTCTTTTGTTGTGACATTCTTTAAAGGATGGGCTCGTAAATGGAATAGTGAACATTACATTATTCTGCATATTTTAGAAGTGCAGAGGAGAAAATAGAGGCTGGTAGATGAAAGAAAACTCATTAAAAGCCACATTGCTTGTCACATATGGCAATTAGGATGCAATACAGGTCATATTAAAATTCATGGGATACCCACCTAGGGCCAGGAAGTCCATTCTTAGAAGTTCCTATTATGAGCACTTTAAGCAAAAGCTTTAAAATTAAAATCTGTGTTCTAGGTCACGGGAGAGCTCCACTTTGGGCTGCTCAGAGAAGGAAGGCTGAAGAGTGGGGACACCAAAGGACTGGAAAAGAGCAGCACTGCTGGCTCCCCAGCACATGAGAAATTCTGTGCTGCTGGATCTTGGTGACCAGGTCTCAAGTGCTGTCAGCTGTCAGTTCAATGCCTTCCGTGTCACTCTGTCATTTCTTCTTTCTAGTGCCAGTAACACCCCAAACCTGTCATGTTTTTAACTTCACACACTCCTCAGATCTTCGCCCCCATTTCACACCAAAATATCTCCAGCTTTTCCTGAATAACATCCCTGTGATTCAGCTTTCCCTCCTCATTCACTCACTGATCTCTCTCCAAGCTTTCATCATCTTGCTAAACATCTCAATTAAAGTACTATTGGTCTATTTTTATAAATTCAGATTCTCTCTGCTGGATTATTTCCATGTTTGCCTGCACTGTCCATTTTATCCTCTCCTTGCCTTCCCTCACTGACTCCTCCTCACACACATGTCCCAGGAAAGACCTGGCCCATCCTGTGCACTACAGGAATTAAAAAGAAAAAAAAAACCAAACCCCTTAAGAATTGCATTATTGAACAGGTGGCAAGACTGCAGAAGAATAAACAAATATGGTGCAAGTAAACACTGATGCATCTGAGGAGTTTCATCAAGCCTGGGGAAAGCACCAAATGAGATGAGACAAAGGAAATCCTGATTTCAGCTAAACACAGGCAAATGTTGGGTTGTGCAGAGATCAAACACTGGGAGATCTGTGAAATACAGAACAAATGTGCTCTAAGCCCCACTCTGAGCACTGCCATACAAATAAACATCACTCCTTTATTTTCTAAATACATTCAGAATTGAGGTATGGCTCTACAAGAACTACAAGTTTAAGTTTTGTAGATCATATCAAAATAATTACAAACTTCACTGTGGCAGATTTGGGCTACACTGAGGAGGTTATTGGGCACCTCAGCCCTATAAATCTCTTGGTGATGAATTTTTGCCTGTAGACAGACCCCCAGACTCTGAAGGGATCTGCCCCACAGATGGTAGCTGAGGCACCATATAGCAAACTATTAAAAGCCTCATAAAAAAAAAAACAAAAACATTGATGTTAACAAGACTCTTTCCACTGATTTGAATGGGCTTTGGACAGAGGCCTGTACAAACAAGGCTGGAATTAGAAAATGGAAATCTGTTTATATACACAAAACCTGTCAATCCAACTGTTTGCCTTCCAAGGATGACCTAGTACCATTTAATTTATGAGGCATTTAAAGGGCAAAGAGGCAGATTGATACTTTCAACTTTTACCTGAATTGACTATTTGCAAATATTGATTCTAATATTTTAAACAAAAAAATTGCAAACCCACTGGCATCAATTGGATTTCTTTCTACATTAATATTTCACAGGCTGCAAATATCTGTATTCTGGCCACCTTCAGTAATTAGCTGAAATAAATGGAGTGTGTGTCATCTGTTTAGTGCCATGTCCTTGAGAGTGCTCCGTTTGATTCCCACTTTGATTCAAGGCTGGGGTTGATCAGGACCAGCTGCTCAGCCAAAGGGCTCATCACACATTCCCACTGCTCCTCCTTCCCCATCCCAGCTCCCAGCCAGGCTATTGTTTGTTACAACTAATTAATCCCACATGTCCTGGCTGCCAGTGTGCCTCACAAACCCTAAATTTCGGTATTTACTGCATGTCCAATAAATTAATTCCACCTCTGGAGAGATGCATAAACACAGTTGTGTACATGGAAGCAGGAGACACATTGTTACCCAGCCAGATTTATGGTCATTATTATTATTGATATCTGTGTGACAGCTGCTATTATGATTTATAGCTGGTCTCTTAACATCCAGGTGTGAGTAAATACAGGTATGTGTTAGTATTTCAACATTTCTGTGAGGGCCAGATTGTCAGATCTTCACTCCAAACTGATCCCTGGTGACATGGGGACATGGCACTAAGCATCAGAGTTACTGCCCTGGCAGGACCTTGCCCTTACCTGCCTCTGGGTGAGGAGAAAAGAGAAATTTTAAATATTATAGCCAGGACTTTTAACACTGCAGCTCAACCTGCCTGACTCTTCCTGCTGCAGCCCTCCTGTTTTCACTCCCATCTGCAACGAGTGGTGACCGCTCTCCTCACTGGGTGTTCACCTCAGGGATTACGATGCCTCTTGCAGCTAAAATTGTTCATCTGCTCCCAGGGAAATCCACTGAATTCTCCCAGATAAATAAGGCCAGTTTGCTGAGTTGATGTCAATCACCCATGTCCTGGATCGCGGAGAAGGAGTTTGGTGGAGGAGATCAGGTGCTTGTTGTACCTCTGGCTGTCTTTATAAAAGCTCAGAGACTTTGAAACATCTTATTGCTCATGGCTGGTGAAAGCCTGGAAGCTCAGCTGTGTCCAAAGAGCCCAAATTTGCTGCAGAAGGAGGGACTGAGCCATTCCCAGAGGGATTGAGCCATTCCCAGCTGCTTTTGGTGGTGCACCATGAGCCTCTGCCCCTGTGCCCAGTGCAGCAGGTGGGGAGTGAGGAAGATGCCAGTCTGTAAAGATAAATAAACTTTGCCTTCATGGATTGTATTCTCTTGCCTTCACTATCATGTTTGGAGCAAGTGTGAATCCCCCAAGTGCTGGGAAAATTGGGAAAAAGCCAACAGGGAAGGCGAAAGCAGAGATGAACCACAGAACATCCCACCACAGGATGGAAATCTCAATTGCCTCCACCACAATGAGGAATCAAAACCCCAATTATTTAATATCCAAGTGTTTCCCATGGTCATGAATTTATGGAATGGTTTGGGTTGGAAAGGATCTTAAAACATCATCCAGTCCATTCCACTATCCCAGGTTGCTCCAAGCCCTGTCCAGCCTGGCTTTGGGCACTTCCAGGGATCCAGGGGCAGCCACAGCTGCTCTGGGCACCCTGTGCCAGGGCCTGCCCACCCTCACAGGGAATAATTCCATCCCAATATCCCATCCAACCCTGCCCTCTGGCAGTGGGAACTGTTCCCCCTTGTCCTGTGAATCCACCTGATTCAGTCTGTGGAGGTGGAAGGCAGAGCCTTTTTCCTTAATTAAAAAAACCAAAGAAATTACACATTGGAACAAGAACATTCTCAGATCTCCTGTAGACTGCAATGACCACACTGAGATAATGAACTTGAGATCTTCCAGGCAGGGTCATCCCCTTGGGAAGCTGCTGAGGGGACCGGGACATGGATGTTTGGTGTCTCTGCTCCCCAGACAAGGTGCATCTGTCACCACCCTTGACTTCTGCCTGGAGTTACCCTGACAAGCCAAGTTGCCTGCCCCACAAACGGTTTTAGAAATGTCAGATGTTAGAAATTACACTTTCTTATCACTACTTATTAGTATAAAAGCCCATATTTTTGCTGCACAAATGCTAATTAATTTCTATTACTGCTAACATTAAATTTCAAATATTTTGTTTGCTACCTGCTGGATGTCACTGGACAAAGTTAAAGCCACTCTACAACCCCTGATCCCCTGTTTTGCTGTACTGATGGTTCTAAACCACAGATTTTGTGCCATATGCTCCAGTCATTAACCCGAAGTTTCCTCCTGAAGTAAAGGGAAGTTCAGCTGTAAAGGAGTGAGATTTGGCCCCAAATTTTACAACTCTAAACTTCATAGACCAAACTTACTCCTAAGTATCCCAAACCAGTCAGGGAACACAGGAAGGGATTGCTCTTTTGGGGTGGAGCAATCAGGTGTTAATGGGAACAAGTGGGTGGTAAAAGCTGATCAAGTTTCTGCAAACTTTAGAAAATGGAATTAAGGGTGGCTGTTTTATTATGAGGCGTTTTTGTTGCTGTTTAATTTCTTTACCTAACTGGTCGATAATTAAGTTGAGCTTGTTAGGGCTTAGTTTTTTCCAGGAAGATCTCTGTTTTCATATCTTCCTCTGGAGGGCTTAAAAGTGAAATCTCAGAGAAATACACAGGTTTAGAAGTGAAATTAATTCAGAAGCCTCTCTTAGATTAAAGTGACAAGGGATAAGGTGAGATGTCACTATGTATAATCACCTTTTACTATGAAATCTGTCTCTGTTTTTTTGCTTATAGAACAGCAGCTTTCACAGCAAGCCAGTTGCCAAGTGTAATTAAGAATAATTAAGAAAGAAAAGTCCAGAGACTAGCCAGAGTACAGCAGAGTTACTACATTCCGACTCTTTAACTCTTTCCCTTTCAAGTAGAGATTGTTTCAAAGTATGTAAAAGTTCTGCAGGTGTCTGTGGGATATTAAAACTTAATGTGCTGTCATCATCATCACCACAACTTCATTTATTGTAATTACTACCAAGACTGCCATTAACTGGATGTTCATTAATGCTAAAAGTCACAGTCAGCGTGAGATTCAACAGGCTCCAAACTCTGGAGGAGAAGGTGGAAAGTTACCTGGTGGCGTTTCAAGAATGGATTTTCCTTTTTTGTTGTTTTTCTTCTGTTTTAACTCCTTCCTGCTCGGTTTGAACCCTGGCTTCTCCTCTGTCTCAGCAGCACGGACAGGTCCTTCATCTCCGGGCTGCTCCGTGAAAGGAAAGAACTCTTCCCCAGGATATGGAAAGGAGTAATAATGATCCCTGTTGGTAATTTCCTGCAGGTAATAATCCTGATCGTCCATGGGGACAGCCCGGGACACATCCCCCAGCAGAGCCAGCCCGAAGGCGCAGAGAGCGAGGCAGAGTCCGGAGCGGCCACGGGCGATCATCCCGGGCTGCCTTCCGCAGGAGTCCTGGAACTTTATTGGGAGAGAGGGCAAAGGGAGTTTGGGCGGCTGGAACAGCGCGCCGGGAGCCGCGGGGGATGGAGCCCGAGCCGGGACGGGGCTGCGGGAGGGGGCAGAGCGGCACCGCCGGACACACGGACAGTCGGGCACTCGGACACACGGACACTCGGACAGTCGGGCACACGGGCACACGGACAGACGGGCACTCGGACAAACAGACACTCAGACACTCGGACACTCGGACACACGTATACTCGGTCACGCGGACACCCGGACACTCAGACACTCGGACAGTCGGGCACTCGGACAGACGGACAGTCGGGCACTCGGACAGACGGACACTCGGACAGTCGGGCACTCGGACAGTCGGACACTCGGGCAGACGGACACACTGACACACGCACACTCGGACACACGGACAGTCGGGCACTCGGACACGCGGACAGACGGACAGACGGACAGTCGGGCACTCGGACAGACGGGCACTCGGACAGTCGGACACGCGGACAGACGGACAGACGGACACTCCCCGTAGGCGCGCTGCCGCTGTCCCGCGCTGCCCGCAGCTCCCGGTGCCGCCGTGTCCCAGCCCGGCTCCCGCGGCAGTTCCCGCTCCGTGCCCGGGCTCCTCGCTCCTCCCGCGCGCAGCTCATCCAAGAGAGCGCTTATTCCAAGGAAAGGCAGCTTGGCAGGCAGCCCTCTCCTCCCAGCCCGTGGCCAAAGCGTTTCCCTCCCCCGGGAGAGGGGCTGGGCACGCAGAGCCCAGGGATCGCCCGCTGGCACTGCGCACAGGGGTGCGGGGGATGCGGGACAGTGGCACAAAGAACTCATCCCGCAGAAGTTATTCCCTTTTGTGGTGCTTTTCCCCCCTCCCCCGCTTTTAACTTTTACAAAGTGGGATCTGTCTCCAGTAAGCATCAATCTCAGCCCCCCTTCTTTATATCAGCTTATATCCATATGACAACAAAATTTCTATATAACTTATAGATCTAAACCTGTATTTTGGTTTATAGATACAAAATTATATTTTAGTTTATAGAGCTAAAACTATATTTTAGTTTATATACATATTTTTTAGTTTATATATATATTTTAATATATATATAATTATATATATAGTTCGTATAGTTTTTATATCTAGTTATATTTGTTTATACTAACTTATAGTTTATTGTTTAAATAATGTAGTTTATATAGTAGTTTATATAGTTTACATAAACATACATTGCAGTAGCTTATTTTATAGCAACTTGCAGCAAGTTATCTATAGCTAATACAACTATACTATCTATATTAACTAACTCTATAACTAATACAATTCAACATATATAATGTGCTATATAACTAATACAACTATAACTAATACAACTATAACTAATACAACTATATCTATAACTAATATCTATATTTATAACTAATACAACTCAACACATATCACGTGCCAAATTATAAGAGGCTTTTTCTGGAGTCCTTGGCAGCTCCCTGGATTCTGCCCAGCTGAAAACCAGGGAGAGCATGGCTCATCTGTGGCCCTTTTTCTCACACTTTTTGGGATAATCCTGATATTTGCTCCCCCTGAAACATCTTCCCAGCAGACCAGGATGTTTTGTGCTACACACACGCAAGCCAGTGTCGTTAATGAAATCAATTTGTCTGAGAGCAAAATGTTATCTTTCATCTTTTTCATAACTCTAAAATAACCTTCAGTGCTGAAGGAAATGTGCAACAGTTGGCTCACATGAAATACGAATTCTTACTCCTGTGTTGAAAATACCAACTTATATTTTCATCGTGTATATTGTATTTCTTGCCACGGTCCAGTCAGCTGGGAGAAAGTATTGCATCTGTTACCTCAGTCTTTCTTCTGGCTTTGTGCTCACATTTTTGGTGTGTTTCTCATAATTTTAATACCATAATAAGCATCATTTCTTGTCTTGGTACCTGTATCTTTTGATATATTTGGTTTCCAGGCTGTGGGTGATCCTGTCCCATGTATGCAATGATCATCCTTGCTTTCTTAGTTGCTATCCCAAAAGGAATGTAATGATTTTGTTGTGTCTGTTGTCCTGCCTTTTATAAAAGTGCAGCTGTACTTTCATCCTGAATTTTACTTTTTTTTTTCCCCCTTTAAATCTGAAAACTATGCACCTTTCTATTTTAAATATAGGAATTTTTGTTTTTTAAAACTGGAATAAAATGTACTTTTCTTTTTCACTGCTTTGCTGAATTTTATATATGTACGTAAACTTTATTTGATGAAAAGCTGCTTCCCATCAAACTTTTAGGCCCTTTTATATGTAATAGATGGCTTTGTCTGCCTCTGGGAGCAGTGTGGGAGCAGGCTGAATATCCTGGAAATCCCCTCTTAGTGATTTCACAAATATTCTGATTTCATTTTCCCTTTCCAGAGTCCTCTCCCTCCTTGGTCCTAATTTCTGAGGGTGGAGCATAAGCTACAGAAAATGTGTTTAATTTTGCTGCCATTTGCAGCACAGCCAATCTTCTGAAAACATTATGAATATTCACATACCTAAAGAAGTAGCACAAAAATAAACTTTTCCATGACATCAGTAAGGAGTTGGCTGTTTGGTAACTAAAGGAGCTTTAGCTGCAGATCATTATTTAACTTGCTGTGGTGTTTAAAGCTGGACAGAGAGACAAGTATTTACATTTTCAAGGATAACAAGAAGCATTTTCATTAAATACAAAGTTGAGTGTACTTTAATTAAAGACCAGAGGAATGTCATTTGGGGAAATTTTGCATTCCACTGGGAAGAACTTTGCAGGACATGAGGCAGCACTAAACCCATTGCTGCTCCTCCTGCAGTCACCACAAATAACTCCCTCTTTTCTCTCTGTCTCTAATTACCCTTCAGAAATATTAATTCATCAATACCTATTCCTGGGTATCAACCTGTGCAAATAACCAGCTTCCCTGTATTTCTTTTTTAGGGTTTTAATACTTTCTGTGGGTGTGGGCGTGGATTCACTGCTTCCCCTTCCACACCCACCTCTGTTTTTGGGATGTGCATGAATTCAGCCAGCTGAGACCACACAAAAATCTGTCTCTAGGCACAATTTTGATCTACTTCACCATAAAAATGTTTTTTATCTGTCAGCATCCTAGAAACAACTTACAGGAAAGGAGGTTTTTCTTCTAAGAGTGGCACAGAAGTATTAAGATCACTGAGGGCTCAGATGTTTTGTGCCTAAGGGCTGTTTCTTTTGCCTGGGAAATATCACAATAGCTTATAAAAACCTGTGTTGATGTGGAAGGAGATAAAGCAAACTGAGATTTTTGTAGAAAACAACTGTAACTTGCATCACCCTCCCTCCCTGAAATGAGGCCAGTGAGAGTGTAGAAGTCATCCCACACTTTGCTTTAAATGTTTGTCCTGCTGCAGTGAGACACAACATGCTGTGGTCTGTGAATGAGTGGGGTTCCCCCTCTGTTCCCAGAAAGGATTTATTTGGAAGATGATGGTTTGCTCTCTAAGCTGGGCCAATTTCAACAACACCTCTGGAAAAAGAGGCACTCCCATCTCTTCCTTGGCCCTGCCAGGGGAGGTTTAGAGGGGATATTAGGGGAGATTTCATCATGGAAAAGGTGATCAAGGATTGGAGCTGCCCAGGGCAGTGGTGGAGTCCCCATCCCTGGAATGATTTAGAAGCTTTGTGGATGTGGCATTTGGGGACATGTGTGGGATTAGCAGGTTAATGGGTAGACTTAATGATCTTAGAGATCTTTTCCAACCTAAGTGACTTGGGAAGGTGCAGATTCAGGAATGCTTTTCACCGAGGAGAAAGTAAAGTTGTACCTGTAAGTTCTTTCTGAGGATCTTGATTTGTATTTATACCCCACAATCAGTGACCACACATTTAGGTTTAACTCAAACAGCTCAGTGACTCCTGCAACTTCTCATTTGGAAAATCATTTTTTAGTTGGAGCAAAGCTTCATGGTTGGGGGAAAAAAAAAAAAAAAGGACAAAAACCCAGGCATCTCTGTTTTCCTTGCCATTCCAGGGTAACTTTCTGAGGTAGCACATAAGGTTTCTATATGCTTTGGCAACAAAATGACTCTAAAAATAACTTTCCTCCTGAACGCCAGTGAAGTTTCTGTTCCTTTGTACATCAGCTCTGTAGTAAATCATGAAGCACAGAGTGGAGCAAGAAAAGAGAATTACACTTTCTAAAGTCATTTTCTTTGCTGCATAAAGCATTTACCCCTGCTGTCAACAAGGTCAAACCATCTCAGAGGAAATGGAAACCTAAAAATGACACTGGGAAATAACAAAGGAAGCTGCACTGAACATTTATGTGGCTCTTTGATGCCTGTTTCTTACATGTGTAACAGAGACAGGTACTAAGGTTCGGCTCACCTGCTCACCCTGAGTATCCTGGCATTTAAAGCCCTGTTTGCACTTGTTGATAAGGCAGATCCTTAAAAGAGTGGTTCTTACCACAGAAAAAAATTACTGGAAACATAAACAAGCTCTTACACGAAGACATTTTACTCAGTTTTAAGTTACATTTAACTTTAAAGGGAATATAATTATTTTACCAGGTGAGGAACGCCAAATATACCCAGAATCTCAAGATTTGTCTCTGAACGTATCAAATAATAGTACAAATATCATCCTGAGCAGGCTGCTGTTCCCTTTGGGCAAACAGATTTTAAAATAAACGGATGCCATTAATGAAGGCAATTATTTCCTTCAGCAGTTTTTTATTTGAACTGGTTAGAAATGCAGTGTGCATCCTGGCTGAGGAATTTATCCCAGTGCATTCTCCCTAACTTTTTCTCCTAAGAACAACATGACCTTCAGATAATCATTCAGCATATTGCCTTTGTGCTTGTGTCTGGAGAAGGATCTCAGATTGCCATGGAAACAAAAGTTCCTTGTTCTCTTATACTTCCCCATGCTTTGATATAATTTTCACTATGTGAACCCTTTTCCAAGCCAGAAATGTGGGATTTTCCTGTTTTGAGCACCTCAGAGTGATGGATCAGTTCGTGGTACAAATGCTGTGAATGCCAAGCAGAGGCTGCACCCACCATCATCATTATTTGGGGATATTTACATCAGATCCATCTGCATCAGCCCCATTCTGCTGCAGAAATGAAAATTCTCTACCTACACTTTCCCAGAGTTTTCTTTACTTTTTCCTTCTGTGCTGAACACATGAGAAGAAACAGAATTTTAAGAAAGGCAAAGTTAACCAATGACATAAACAAAGCCAGAAAAGGAATTTCTGGAATTTCTTGCAAAGAACATAATAGTTTTTTTGGGGTTTTTTTTTTTATTATTATTATGGTAACTACATTTCTTCATGCCCCAGAATGTCTGTAGATTTTGTGTTAACATCCCATTGCCCTGGCATGTGGCAGCCACTGCTGGACCAAAACCAGCAGGATTATCACTAGGAAAGGGACTGGAGAGGCAGCCTTGGGACTAAAAATTCTCTAGTGCTAGCACTACAAAAAGGACAACTAATATTTTACTTTTTTTCTGATACTATTAGTATTTTGTTGATTCGTCAGCATTGGAAAGACTGCAGTTCTGCCCTGGTCAATGGTTTAGAGTTGTCTTCGTTGTCCAAAAATGGGCAAGTTTAATGTGTAAATTTTATTTTAACTGTAAAACCGAGACAGCACTGAGACAACAGAGATGAGTGGATGACAGTGGTTATATGGAACAGTTGGAGAAAATGGGATGAAATTCCCCTGCTGTGCTCACAGCCTGTCTGGAACGTCCCTTTTTGGTTCACTTGGATGAAAACAGGCACTTCCAGCAAGTCCCCGTGGACATCATCTACCTGCCAACAGCTGAATCCCAAAAAGTAACGACTCTCACATTTCAGTCTGGTATTTCCTGGACTGAAATTGCTGCACATGTGCCATGTGGAGTGTGAGCAGCATGTTTAACACATCCCAGGCAGCAGCAGGGAAGTGCAGCGTGGAGTTTGTCTGAAAGGTCATTTTTTCCTGGGATTTCTTCAATATCCACAGCCTGAGTGTAGCCTGAGATGTCGTGGATGAAAGTCCAGTGGGAAGTGAGGATGGCACATAAATGTAGAAATATTTGTTATGCTCATTGTGATGGAGCTAGCAAATGCATCACCTGAGAGTAGTCCTTAAAATTCTGTATTTAAAGATGGTGTTTTAAAGACAGAAGAGCCAGGAATTATTCCTTTCAGGTACAAGCAGTATTCATGGCTGGGATTACTTTGGGTGAAGAAATATTTAATGTAATGCAACATTTTCATATGATAACAATATCTCTGCATAGCTTAATTCCAACCCCAGACTGATTAATTTAGTGATGTTTAAAGCCAATATTTAAAGATTTAATTTTATCTTCATAATCACATATTTTGACAATATACTGAAGGTACCTTCCACAGTTTGTTCACTTATGAAAACAGTGAAAATGCAAGAATTAATGTGAAAGAAAAGCAATGAAATGAGTTTTCACTTGTCACACAGAGATTCATGTCAGACTTACATTACCGGATATGCCAATATAACTTCACAGCTGTGTAATAAACTTGTTTGAACTTAACTTGTAGCCATTAAAAAAGAACTTGTGCCAGCATGCTGGAAAAGGCTATTTGAGAGGTGAAATGATAGGATTTGAAGGTACAGTGAAGTTTTAATGCTATGCAGATTCTTGCTAATAGGTGGCATAACATAAATTATAAAGTTTCACTGTTTGAAAAGCACTAATATATTTTTCCACACAGGACTTCACACTAATTTTGCCAAAAAAAGCAGGATATAAAAATTGCATTTTAAAATTTATCAAAAGTAATTTTTTTTCCAAAAATCATAGAACAGCTTAGGTTGAAAAAGATATTTGTGATATCAGCATCTCCCTTTCTAAACCTTCTTTATATGTTTAAACTATAAGATCTCTAAGACAGAGTACATTTTTCACAGTGTGGTTGTATATCCAATTCATTAATGGGATCAACAGTGCTAGGGATACTATTGAATCCAACAGTTTTACCCTAAAGAGTGCCATTATCATTTAGGTTACTGAATTTGGTTTTGGAAATACTGAAATTTAGCCCAATGCACCCCATAGTGCTGTTCAGATATGGTTTTGTTTGCTTCCTACTGGTTATGGCAAACTCAGTCCAAGCAAAACACCTCGTCCTCACTTGAGGCCAGATAAACTTGTCAGCAGAGTGGGGAGTAATTTCCAGAACCATCCATCAGCACTTAAATGGTTTTATCTTGGAAATAATGATAATATTTTTGGAAGGAAACCACTTGTGACTAAAAGGAAGAAGATCTGCTGGTTCCTTTGATCAGCACCTAGACAAGGGAGTTTCTTATTCCCTATTTATTGCTATAACTGGTTTGATAACAAAACTGGTTGGAAGCAATTCCAGCATTTTCCTGGCATTTTAGAGATGCTGTTATGTGCTTTTATTGCTTATGAACTTCTCTTTCTCTCCTTCCCGTGGTCCCTACACATTTGCCCTGGGAAGGGCCCCCTCTTATTGATATTTTATGATATTCAGCATAGTGTGTCAGGGGAGAGGCTGAGCCCAGAGGCTGAGCAAGGGCCAAGGTTCTCCTCCACAGAGTGAGGGGTGATGGAGCCATGGAGGCTCCCAGTGCCACTTTCCCAAATTTCCACACAAATATTGCTAAGGAGACCTCCCCCAGGCTTGGGATTGTGTCCTGCTTTATGGCTCTCTCTGTTTCCCAGTGACCACAAGCTCAGGGCTCCACATCATGGGAGATTTCAGATCTGCAGTGGTTTGGGAATGAGGTCAGCAGAGCTCCTGCAAGGCTGGCAGCCTGGGGAATGGGACATCTGTGGGAAATGCAAGCACCGAGAGCTCCCAAGGCCTTGAGCACACAAGCTCAGAGATAGAGATGGAAACAGGTCCCCTGCCATGGGCAGGGACACCTTCCACTGTCCTAGGCTACTCCAAGCCCTGTACAACCTGGCCCTGGGCACTTCCAGGGATCCAGGGGCAGCCCCAGCTGCTCTGGGCACCCTGTGCCAGGGCCTGCCTACCCTCACAGGGAACAATTCCTTCCTAACATCTCATCTAAATCTTCCCTCTGTCAGTTTGAAACTGTTCCCCCTTGTCTTACCATAACTTTTCCTTGTAAAAAGTCACTTTTTGTCTTTTTTATAAGCCTCCTTTAAGTACTGCATCAACATCTCTGGTGTGTGATTTGCACAGCCCTGACAAGGCTGACAGGCTGGGCAGGAGGGCAGAATGCCAAAAGCTCTTCCTGAGTGAGCTTCCAGACATGTAGGCAGCACATCACCACTTGGAAAGGAGCTTTAGAGGCACGTTTGATTTAAATCACATATATTCACCCCAAGTGGAAAGGGAGAAGGAAACTTCCCTCCCAATAACACAGCAGGGAGGAAAGGATGTTATGTGCCTAGAAAGTTTTCTTCTGCTCTACCAGAAGTATCCACACCTTGGTAGTGGAAAATAAGCTCCAAAAGTCCAGCTGGAGGATCACTTACAGCTATTTTCTACATGGTTTGCTTCTGACTGTGATCCATCACACATACCAGACTAATGGATTACAGTGCAGCAACCTTAGCTTCATCTTCCTTTATCTTGGAAAATCTGGGTAACAGCATTAAGTGTATTTTTCCATAAATAATTTACAGGAAGAGACCAACCTTGTAATTGCAATGGAAAATATTTATTTCTTGCTATTTCGCCCAATCATGTGCAAATTCCTCCTGCCTACTTGTCTAAGACTGACACAAAAGAAGAAAAATACTTAAAAGGCAATGTTTAAAATACCCTGGAAAACACCAGAAGCTTAAAACAAGCCAGTAGGGTCGCGAAAGGCAAAGCAAGACACAGTGAATTCCAGACAGACAGCCAAATTCCACAGATAGACATTAAACTGGAAAAAAAAAAAAATCTTGCAATTTCTAAGACTTCAGCTTCCTGTATTTCAATTCTTTTTAGCATTTCTGCCCTTCCTGCTGCAGGAATGGCCCCACCCTCGCTCACCTGCCTCAGCCACAGCAGAGTGATGCCTTAAGCAGCTGGAACAGAGGCTAGATGGAGTTAAGGGGGAATAAAGTGAATATTTATTGAAGCTCTGCTCCATGTGCACATTGCAGTTCAGTGTCCAATTCCAGCTCAGCCCCTGCACTCCCATCCTGCTTGTTTTTCTCTCTCCAGCCCACGGGGTTTGTGCTCTTGGGCTGAGATTTGGATCATTTGTCCTTGGTGCCCAGCTGGAGCAGGAATTGTTTTGTCTCCCTGCTCTGTGCACAGAGCTCACCATCCCCTAATATGAAACCAAGACCTGCGCACCAAAGCAGCACAGAATTAAAAAAAATAAAAAGTGAAAACTCAAAGTATCAAGAGACGGCACCACGAGCCAGGCTTCAAACCCAACCCCAACCTCATCCCTCCTGTGCCCTGCTGGGAATATGAAATCTGCTGGCTGAAAACATCACTCCCAGCTCTAAAACATTGCTCCCAGCTCGAATTCCCAGGGATTTTCCTTTCAGAGAGCTCTAATGAGACGCTGTTTACAGAGCGCTGCTCCTGCGCGGCGGCAGCGGTAAAACATCACTCCCAGCTCTAAAACATTGCTCCCAGCTCGAATTCCCAGGGATTTTCCTTTCAGAGAGCTCTAATGAGACGCTGTTTACAGAGCGCTGCTCCTGCGCGGCGGCAGCAGCGGCAGCGGCCCTGCCCCGCGGTGCCGGGGCCTGCTGCCAGCTCCGGCCACCAGCAGCCCCAAAAAGCTTCCTTCAGGACACCTCAGTTACTGATTCCATGGATTTCTGTCTCCATTCCCTTCCAGACAACGCAGTTATTTTGTAGCTTGGGCCTCCATGCCCGTGCCATCGTTTGGTGTGGCTCCTGGTTCTGTTTGTTACAGCGTTGGTGTTCTCGGTGCCAGTTCTTCCAATAGCTGTTTTTCTACAAAAATAGGAGGTTTTCTACAAACCCAGGTGGTTTCATTATCAGCCCAGACATCCATCTATTGAGACAGCACTGCCTTTACAGACAGACATTTCTACTTGCTCTGTCAGTCTCTTTCAGTTCCTTGTCAGAAAATAAATATCTGTGCTACAAAGAAGGGTTTAAAATGGCACAGCTGTGATCATGGTCTCTTCAGAGTGGACAGTGTTGTTCTTCTATAAACTATTAGAAACTATTCATTCTGGAGAAACAAAAATGCGACTTCATCTTTCAACAGATAAGCAGCAATACTGCACTCCTTAAACATCAGATTTAGGACTCAAGAGAGAGGAAAACTTTCCTTTTTCCATAAGTTGCTCCCTTTCCGTCAGGCACAGAAGAGCCCCTTGCATATTTTCCTTTCTTTGCACCGAAACAACACAAGGTCCAACCACAAGCACAGAAAGCTGAGGAATAGCAGAGCTCTGAGTGTTGCTCTGAACTCTGCCCATGTTGCTTAAACTTTCTGTAACTTCCTCCATTTATTCTCCATTTTTATGAGCTGAGGTGACTTATCAAGCATTACTCACTTTTTCTTTCGTGTGCATTTATATATTGAACACAGATAATTGTGGTTTTGTTGGAGTTTTAAAAATTGATATTTAGAGTAACCATTAATAAGTTGATAATAAATGGTGCTCCACCATCCTAATGAGAAGAAGATAGGAAAATTCTTGGCATCTTTCCAATAGTATCACCTGCACTCACTCTGTTTTGTAATTTCTTGAAGAGCCTACAACCTGTAAACTCTCGGTAAGTTTTACAGGCATGTTTTCAAAAGGGATTGTAAGAGCTTCCCTCCTGCTAAGGCAGCTTTTGAGGTTTCATCTCTGCAAATTTCCTGGTTAAACTGGTGATAAAGCATAGTCATGGTTTTCCTTTGCTACAAAAGAAAAATAAAAAAAAGAACACCTAAAATGCCAGTTTTTTTTATAGTTGATTCAAATAAAAAGATACTTTCCAAAGAAAATGAGGCCAAAAAAATAATGTTTATACTTTTCACTAAAATTATGACATTTCCCTAATGGGCAGATCTGGTGTGCAAAAATTTGAGTTTTACTCTAAATACGAATTTCTGCATATAGCAAGTGTGATACATGGCTATGTTTTTAAAGAAAGGTAGAAGATTAGTTACTTTTCAAAAAAGCTCCACAGTTCCTGAATTTAGGGCTGGTACCCCAAGAGGATTTGTGGACTTCTCATAGCTGGCTGTGTCAGCAATGGTTTTTTGGTGGTGCTGGCCATGAATCCCTGTGTCCTTTGGGATGTCAGAGGGATTGCCCAGGAAGCACCAGGAAGAGATGCAGCAGGAGCTGTGCTGGTGGGTGTGGAGCAGCCTGAACTCCTCTGCAAATGCTGCTAATGAGGGTTTAAAACTGAGGTGGGGGATTTGGGTTTGTCCAGAAAAAAACATGCAGCTGGTAATGATGTGTAACTTCTCCTTTCTCCACAATTTTCATTAATTCAGGCTAATTCTGAAGAATAGGCTCATGATCTGGATGGTAAAAATTGTTATAATTGGATTTTTAACTCCCTTTCCAGAAGCTCTGGGGAGCTGAATGCTCTTGGACAAAAGCAGCAGAAACTTTTGAAAATGTCTGTTGACATTCTCGAAGGCTGATGTCACCATGCAGCTTTTTAAAATAAAAGGTTGATACGTGTGTGTGCCTACAATTAATTAACTCCTCTTTCTGTGTGGCTCTGGGTAGCTAATGATTACCACTTCTATTTGCATGATAGTGGTCAGAACAGATTAGCTCAAATTGCTCCTGTTTCATCTCTAAATAAATGCAGGTCATAATACCAAATAAACAGCAGCAGCAGCCAAGCTGACCTTTAAGTATAACATGCAAATGAGCTCAGTACAAATAATGACCCTAAATTAGGAGGAGGGTGTGAGTGTCCCTCTCTGGACAGATAAATGCTCTCTCAGGGAGTTTCTTGCTTCTGGCTTGTATTAATTAATTGTATTAATTGTACAAGCCATCCCTCCTGCCCAGACCTGTTTGAGTCCCCAGATTCTCCCAGCACATATCCCAGGGAGGATGGGTTGATTTAAGCTGTACATGGAATTTTCAGGTGCCCAGACAAATGTTCCTGTATCCCCCAGCCAGGCAGTGAGTGAGCCCAGGGAGCATCTTCCTGGGAGAGGAGCTGCAGGAGGGTGATTCCCTGTTTGCTTTGAGGGCCTCTGGGTTTCCATCATTTCCTTCATTTGGTGATCTACTTTTTCCTTTTTCTAAACTCTTCTGTCTTCTCTTTGTATGTTATTGTGGGTTCACCATGTGGGCAGGGGTGACTGGGAGATTACTCTGGGCATTTGCCTCACTGATCCTGATTTTCCCTAAAATTCATGGGCATTGTTGTGCAGACACCAAGAAGTATCTGTGTTCAAATATGGAGCCAAAATTTGTTTCAAAATCAGAACAAAAACTATAATATACACTGCATAATAACCCATTGCTATAAAATTTAAAATTAATAATGTTTTATGGTGACTGAGCTGCTTATGATGTGTCTGCCCACATAAAATCTGTATTGGCTGTTAACAAATCAAGTTCAAGCTATGGATTGTCCCTCACCCAGAGCATCAATAATCTGTATTTCATAAAATTAAAAATATGGGAGAGGAAATCTGTAGCAGTAAATTTAAATCTCTGTAGCCTCTGTATTCTCTGTCAAAACCCAACGAGCCAGGCCAGTTGAAACAAAAGTTTATTAGAGAAAACACCCTCACATTATGGATATAAAAACCTAATTAATTAACAAAACAGGCTAATTAGAGAATCAAACTGGGATTTGGTAACCACATCCAGAGCACTAATAAAATTAATTACATGGCTGCAATCAACATGCTGTGATGATTTGGGTCAAGAGATTATGATTCTGGAATCTCCCTTGAATATCAGGAAAAGGTGATCAGACTCAGATCAACTGGGCATCAATTAGTGCAGGAGGCCCTCTAAAGCAGAGTCCACTTTTAGAATTTTTTTTAGAGGTTTAGAAATCTCTAGAAAAATTTAGAGATATTTAGAAATTTCTAAAGAGATTTCTGCAGTGCCTCTGTTGACAGTGGCAGAGCCAAGATCAGCCTCTGTCTCAGGGGAGTCTATTTACTTTCAGCTTCTTGAAGATGTCTTGAAGATGTCTTGAAGATGTCTCCATTTCCATGGATCCATTTACAAGAGGTTGCACAGAAATGTTCACTATAATTAATAAAAAAGGAGCTGCCAGGACCATCCCTGCTCATTTCTCCAGCCCCCAAGGTGGCTCATGCTGAGCCCCATCACTGCTGCCACAGCTGAGTGCTCTGGGCTGGCTGGTTTGAGCTGATCCTGCCAGGCTGGAGCACGTGCAGCTGTAAATTGCTGTAAATCTGGTGCAGACAAAATTAGCATTTCATTCTGGCTGGAATAGATGACCCAGTCCCGGCTTCCACAAAGTGAATTTACTCTCCATGGACTGTTATTAATGACGTATCTGCAGGCAGGTTCCCCTGTCCACTCCTTCCTTTTCTTTCTTGAGGGGCACCTAAATGCCTGTGCTAGTCAAGGGACACTCCCTGTGCCCACCAGGAAGGATCCTTGTTTCTTCACCATGGATTGCTCTGCAGGATTCAGCAGCCCCAAGGAAAAGCCAAGGGGATCCAGATCCATCAGGGTGAGGGGAGCAGCAGCCAGAATAGAAAAAACCCTCACAGCTAATGTTCACAGAACAGATGATGCCTCAACCAAGGTGGATCCATTGAGGCCTTTTAATAAATCCCTACTTCATTCTTCACCTCTGACCAGCCTCTGCTCTAGGTCAGCCTTCACAAGGCATCACAGAAACCTGGAGTTTCAACCAGCACATTGCTTCCACTTTGCAGTAGCAGAGCTTTTGTTAAAGGTCCATTCACACATTTTTAATAAGAGCTGTGAAAATCAATAAGAAATCTTCAGCCTTTGGACTGGTTCTAGCTTTGGTGGCATTTGCAGGCACTGTAATTGTACATTTTAAAAATTTCATGTCCTTCTCCTGCTCTGAATGGTGATGCTGTGGCACACAGTCCAAAACAGAACCAACACACCACAGAACTGACCTTTTCTCTGAGCGTCAAATCCACACCTTGTGGCTGCCGGGTTCTCACCAAACACAACATCTCAGCTTGAGCCATTTTTCTCAGTATTGGTTTGAAGAACAACAAGTTCCAGGTGAAATCTGAGACTTCAAAACTTTGAGGAAGGGAGATGGGGGAGAAGGTATTTTTGATCCCACCACAGCTGAAATGCCAGTGTTTGCAATGCCAACCCACACACCTCTTGGCAGCTTTTAGAAATGTTTCAGAACACAGCTATGAGAAGGTTGCCAGCATAAGAAATTCTGCGTTCCAAAAGCTTAAAAACTTGTTTTTCTGCACTATGCAACTGGACTCTTGGCTGTGGGTTAGAAGTCCCCTGGGTGGAAGTAGGTCTCCAACAGCAGAGGGCTCTTTTGGCTCAGCAAATGATGGAATTGTCAGCCCTAGTAGCTAAAACCAACTGATAAAACAAATTAAAAGCAGAACAGAAATGAGCTGTGAATTTAAACAGCAAGGCTAAACTTTATTGGAACAGCTCAACTGCTGACAGATGTGATAGAGAAGGGAGAATGTCTTTAAAAGTGAATTTTGCTGTGGAAATAACCTAATAAAACACTCCTTCTAGCTGGTATTATGTAGTAGATCAAAATGGATTATCATAACAATCCATTCCAAATTTACAGCTTCTTACTCCCCTATGAGAAATGTTAAAAGTTGAGGATTGGGTGGTCAATATGATTTTTAATTCTTGCATTTTATACGTTGGTATTCTAGAAATTTGTTTTGATGCAAATGCTGTCCTCAGAATTTTCACATTTTATTGAGTGATTTTTTTTTCTCAGTTCTGAATTTGTTGCTGATATTTATTGTAGCAAACATTGCTGTATCCATCTATTCTATGGGGAAAATTGTGATTCATATCTGTATAATCTGAGTCTGCCAATTAGAGGTTACTTAGCTCAGCATCATGAGTGAATACAGCAAAATTATTTCAGCCTACACGTGGGGTCTCTTTGTGGGACATAGGGAATATTTGAATGTAAACTGAATACAGGCAGCTTTTTGAATTTCATAAATAAGTACCATATGTCAAACCTTTTCACATGCCCCTGTGTAAATTGTTGGTTTGTTTGCACTCTGTAACCAGATGTTGTTCTATAAAATATCTCCCATGCTGGGGGCTGTTACTACAGGCTGCAGAGAGCAAAAGAAACAGAGTTCTTGCCTTTTTTCCTTCCAGGTTCAGCACTTTATAACATTTTATCTCTTACTCAGAATGGATCCTGTCTTGATTTACACACCCAGAATGCAGCAGGTGATTTTTATGCAATGCCCAGTGCTGGCATTTCCATCAGCCTTAAAAACTACCCTTTCTCCTCTTCCTTGGAGGTGATGCCACCTTTTAACCCCCAGGCACTGGAGGGCTGAGCCTCATGCAGAAACCTGTTCTTTTTCATGAAAAAAAGCCCAGGGAACAGAGTCCAACTGCACATCCCTGAAAATGAACAGGTTATGGAATCACAGAGTGGTTTGCACAGGAAGGAACCTGAATGATTATCTTGTTTTCACCCTCCTGCCACCAGACCAGGTTGTTCAGAGCCCCATCCAACCCGAATGTTTCCAGGGATGAGGGCAGTTGTTCCAGAGCCTCACCACCTTCACTATAAAAAACTTCATCCTTACCTAATTTTAATCATTTTATCTCGTCTCAATTAACTCCTATTTTGTTTCCAGGGCCTCCGTCATGAGCAATGAAAGGCTGGGCAAAGAAAAAAAGAAAAAAGGGCATTTGTGGGTATTTATCTCTCATAACAACTGTGGCATTTCAGTGCCAGCCACTTCTCAGAGCTAACTGCTCCTTTTGGAAATAAAAAAGGTGCAGCTCTTCGCACACAAAGGGGTCTGAGGCAGGATCTTCTTCAAATTCTGAATTCTGCAAAGCTTGAAGCCCACTGAGAAAGCCTTACAGATTAAAGGGGAAGGTAGGGGGGAGCTCACAGACTTTGCTGAGTGCTCAGAGGGGTGAGAAGGATCCATTGTCCCTCTGGGAGCAAAAGGCAGATCACATTTATGAGTCTTGTGACAAAGGAAAGATTTCTTTCAGATAATGAATACAGCACCTCACAACAATCTTCTGCTTTGATCTGCCCAGCAGCAGAAAACCTGTGTGCATTGTGACTGCTCACAACCTGTGTGCATCCTCAGCATTTGGAGAGGTTTGCAGAAATTAGAAGGAAGTGGGAAGAGCTCTTCTGCCATATGAGCTTGGAGTCCACTGAAGTGGCCCTTGCACAATGAGCAGGCCACCAACTGCTGGGAAAGCTCCATCAGAAATCAGCATCACAGTGAAAAATTAGCCTGCTAAGGAGCCAGTGCAGTTGGGTTCGACTGAGCAATGTACTGAGAATGTCTCTGAGCATATGGCTCCCCTAAGATCCCCATTTAAAAACAATCTGAACTGATCGATGGAGGAAATTAAAGGGTACTCTAAGCATTTTCTACAGCTGTCACAACAGAAAAATACATAATCTTCCTCCATACAGAAATATAGAACTAAAAATTCTGTGAGGCCCCCAGCCCTACCAGCATGTTTCCCACATGATCAGCAGCAGGGGCAGAAGGCCTGGGTGATGGTTACCCATAAATGCTGCTTTTAACCACCTCCTGGCTTCATTCATGGCTGTTGTCATCTGATAGCAGAGTCTGTCTCTGGAAATAAAACCATAATGCATTTCACATCAGCAGTGTGTTACTATTTTTTATTCCTATAGATTTCCCTAAGCCCATCG
Organism: Pyrgilauda ruficollis; assembly: GCF_017590135.1. Taxonomy (NCBI): domain Eukaryota; kingdom Metazoa; phylum Chordata; class Aves; order Passeriformes; family Passeridae; genus Pyrgilauda; species Pyrgilauda ruficollis. The sequence continues at coordinate 3,601,629 of NW_024513654.1, read as the reverse complement.
TGGCAATTTCTGGTTTCAGGTTTGGATGCAGAAGCTGATCAAATCAAAGTTCCTGGTTCAGGAAGGGGAAGTGCTCATCTCCTGAAATCTGAACAGGTTTGGTGCTCTATATCAGGGAATATCCCACCCAATTTTCTGTCACTGTTGAGTCAGGAACGGATGAATGAGTGACACACTCCAGATCTCTTCAGGCGGCTAATAATAATTTTATTAGGAACCCATTCCTTTTTATACACTGTTCTGACACAGGTGGACTTGTTTGTTCCTTTAATTAAGACACCTCACATGATTGGCTAATTAAGGAAACACCCTTTGGTAAAACATCTTGTAAGAAAACACCTGTTCAAAACACCAGCTGCAAGATTGTTTTAGTTCTTTCTCCCAGCCTCCTCAAAACTCCCCAGAAGAATTCCTGGGAAAGTTTACCTGACTTTTTCTCTCTCTGACCAGGCTGTCAGTATCCACAGTTTTTGCTGCTGGTGTCTCCATATTTATGCAGATACCTGGCAGCAGGTATTCCCAGAGACTTCCACCCCACAGACTCCACAGGGACCAAGATGTTCAGGCTCCACGGCCACTACAGGTCACCAATGTTGTAGCAGAGCTGGAAAAAGCTTGGTAATGTCCTATGGAAAGTTCTTACAGCAAAGGGGACAGTGGGCAGGTGAAGAAATAATCTTTAGATCACCTCCACATGAATTTTCAGGGATAATCTGTAGGTATCTGTGTCCTACCTCCTCATGTTCTCAGCAGAAAACAGGGAAATCATGGAGAGGTAGAGATTCTTGGTCAGGCTCTGGGCAGTTTGTCCAAAGTGTGATGAAATACCTTGGTGTGGATTTACAATTAAGGGAAATGGTTTTGTTCAGCTTCAGATACTGGGATGAAAACTGAGTCTTGAAATAAAATCTCCCAAATGTTTTCCTAATATTTTTTCCTGTGGCTGAACTGATCATATCTAAGAAAATAACAAAGGACCTTTGGCAAAACCCAGCTGGTAATATGCATATATATAAAATCTTCTACTAAAAGCTCAAAAATGAGTTATTGATTGATTGATTGATTCATGACCTGTGGTCCAAGAGGAATCATGGAATACATTCCCCTTGCTCTTGGATTCCTCTGGGAAGCAAAGACACCACATGAGCCCAGGTTTAAGGATCTGCCATGCCCCAAAGGTGAGATAACTCTCATTTCTGAGCAGAGCTCAATTTCATATTGCAATATTCAGTTCATTCAGTCTGGAGATACAGACCTGCCTTGTGCTTCCTAGAACTGATATTTGACATTAGTGCAATAGCAAGGTAAGAGTTTCTATGTCTGAAACTCCCAACAATGCCAAGAGTTTGATTTGTCCTTCTGCAATATTTTCTTATCTGTGAGTCAGTACTGAGTCAGTGTTTGCTTCTCTGATAATGAGCAGTGAAATCTATTCGTCTTTGTAAATAAAAGGAGGCTGAGTTAGTATTTCAGGGAAAATTACTGAACTGCTCCAGAACTAAAGAATGCACCTTCTTTGCATTTCTGGTGCTGTAAAAGGCTCTTTGCCTTCTACACATCCTCACTCGCAGTGTTTTAATAAGAAACAACTTTACTGACAGAGCAATGGCACAGAAAGCCCACACTAACCCTTTGTTGAGCAGCAGCCATAGCAGCAATATCTTTTAATAAGCTTAACATTAAAATTCAGTGAATCTCAGCCCACGTGGCTGAGACAGCTGGATATTGTCAAATGTGAGGTGTCAAAAGATAAAGATGATTGACAAGAACTGTGACAATCACCTGTAAAACCTGTAAACTCTTCAGCCAGGATCTTCAGTGGCAGTTTGATGCCCTAACTTTAATGGGAATTGGCAGTATGATGTGATGTTCCACAGCAAAATGTAAGTTTTGCAAAGAAAAGGAAATGAAGCAGAACTTTTAAAAAGCAATACATAATTTAAAGCCTAGAAGAGATGCCTTCTAATGAGAAACTTCACATTTGTTCTGCTTAACAAAGTGAAGATTGAGAGCCTCTTGTTTGCTCTGAAAACATCTTTGCAAGTTGCAGAGATAATCAAGTTATCTCTGATCTAATTTACATTTTGAAAGGGGAGAAGTGATCTTACTGGGCTCTTCAGCTGTCAAGTTCATGGAAAAACATGCAGAGCTCTTCTCCAGAGCCTGATGGCAGTTAATGACTGTGAGAAATGCACATATAAAACCTCCCCAGAGCTGAGGAAGCACAAGCATTTCAGAACACTTGCACTGATGTCTTTCATTCCTTTCCTATTGCCATCCCAACGCACTTTCTCCACTCAGTGCCTCTCTTTTATGCATCCCCATCTCCTTCTTTGCCTTTCCCACCTGGCTCTGTTTCTCTGTGCAAAGGCACAGTATTTCTGAGGATGTACCAGGATGATTTTACAAATCATCTCTGGGAGTTTCATGGCTCTGCAGTGCTGTGTAAAAGAGCACAGTGCTTCATATCCCTCTAAATGTTCGTTGGTTTTTGTTTTGTTTGTTTTTTTCTCAAAAGCCAATAGAAGCCTTTCTTCTTGATCTAGGAGATGCACTGCACTGCTTCTCACTCCCAGCTTGTCCAAACATTGTCCCTGCTGCTATATATTGATCAGAGCTGGCATCCTGATTTCCTGATTGCAGTCAGGGAAAAGATGAATCTGAAGTGAATTACAGTATGAATGTAAACAGCATTTTTTTCCATCAAGGTGCCTCTTTTCTGGCTTGTGCAAATGATAAATCTGCTTATGTGCTGTAATTGATTGTAAGTAGAGCTGACTTGAACCATTCATGCTGTCTGAGTGATTAAAATTCTCCAGATGGATCCTCAAAATGCAAAGGTCATATAATTAGTCTCCCTCTAAGTGAGAAATTCTTTCTTCAGGGTCTATCTGCGAAATAGAGTGGAGTACCTAACATGGGTGTCTCTGCAGAGTTCAGTTCAGTATCCTCATGCTGCCCAGGTGAGGAGAAAGGTCCCAGTTTAAAACACATTTTATACTTAACAGTGAGTGTCAGATGACCAGCAAGCACCTTTATTATGAAGTTGTTAATTAACAAGCTTAACTTTTTATTGTGTGTTTTTAATCTCAATTTTGTCTACTCCTTTAGTCTGTATGAACTGCAGATGCATTTGCTACAAGAAAATACGACTTTAGAAAGATGCCAGATTTTTATTTTTGATATTGTAAGTAGTGGAAATAAATAGTTGCTAAATTATTGAGATAATCTTGATTGTATTATAAATTGATTAATGAAATTATTTTGAAAATATAGAAAAGTCATTGTCCCTTCTGCTCTGTTTTTCCAAAAGCTCAATTTAGATTAAATCCCCAGATGCTGCATCTCAGTGTAAATCTAAACTATGAGTTTTATCTTGTATTTTCTGTCACATTTTGCCTCTGATATATCCATAGATGGTTGAAGTTTTTCTCATACATGGGACAGGTACATACACTCTAAAGCAGAACTTGAGTGCAGCTTTTTTAATAAAGTGCTTTATTTCCATTCAGACCAGAAGAATAATTTTAGTCAATGTTCTCTGAGTTGCAGAAATATTTAACTGACAAAATTTCCATTTTAAAATAGAAATAAGTCTGTGCCAGTTAATGAATAGTAAAATCCAAAGGAGTTTTCCTGCAAGCTGGAGATTTTCCCTCAACCTAATTTCTTGTTACATTGACCTGTGGGACAGTTTAAACACAGCTAAAGGAAAAGTGTAAGCCTGCCAAAGGGGATGCCAGGAGACAATCCATGAAGGAAAATAGGGAATTGTGTATCCTCAGAAAGAGTTTCTGGCCCCAGGTGGCCAATCCAGGGAAATGGGGACATTTACAGCAAATCTTTGATCCTCACTCATCAGTCTCTTAAGCTGTCCCTTCTTCAGGAGTGCCAGGACAGGAACAGGATGCTCTTCCCTCATTAATGAGCAAGAAGCCCCTGCAGGTGCCCCAGGGATCAGCAGCTCCTCTTCCCCAGCTGCACAACTGCAGTTTCCCAGACTCCAGCAGTCCCACGGCTGATTTCCCAGTTCCACATTCCCAATGCCACAGATCACATCTCCTGTGCCAGAGCTGCTCCTTCAGGCTCAGGAGTGATCTCCCTTCTCTATGACTTGGAAGGAAGGATTTGGTTTTTCCCCATGCACAATTTTGCCCACACACCTCTCTGCTCAGCCCTGGGAAGCAACTAAATATTGTTTTCAGCCAGTTGTCTGCACTAAATGAACCCTCTGCTGCCTGTGAAACATGCTGATAAATTTCAATCAATACTGAGCCTGGAGTCTGCACTCCTCACTGGGAGCACATTTTTCATGTGGCAGGCACATTGCTGGAGCTCCAGAGGCTGAATCCATCTGGGGCATCATTTTTTAAAGGCAAACATTCTGGGTCATTATAAACTGCACTAATCCCCCTTGTTGAAATTTGCATTTCTAAGCCATGATGCATTTGTCCTGCCACATGTTGTGGCATTCAACCAGGAGGTTAATTCATTGATTGACTTACCCTCTCTCCTCAGCATGCTTTGCTACTAATCTTCCATACAAATGGGGTTAGGGAATATAATTTAGATTTACCAGCAGAAACAAAGCATCCAACAGCCCTGCTAGGATGAAAAGCTTAGGGAGTTCATGGGATAAGAAGAAAACAGCGAGGCTGAAGCAAAAATCAAATTAACATTAAAACACTCATGCTGAAAATTGTGGCAATTAGAAGGAGCAAATTGGAGAAAGGAAATTTTCTGCTTCCAGCAGGTAGGGTTAGGCACAAAGGCAGAGGGGATGGAGAAAACAGCAGTGTCCCTAGTGGAGTCTTGAGTTCTTTTTTGCCAGGGTCGGGATTAAATGTGCAAGATGGTATTTCTTGTTGGGACTCAGATGTTTATTAGTTCTTAACTATGTTACAGTCTCACAAACCCTGAGTTCTACAGCACTTCACTCTAACAAACTAAAAATGGAGCCCCATCTCTCTCTCTACGAGGCCTTTTAAGGATAAACTGTCCAATTAAGAAATGACACCTAAATTATTTTTACTTTTAACCCAATAACCAACCACCTGTGCCCGCAATGTGGACTTTTTTATTCAATTAGACAAAACCACCCAAACCCATGGAGAAGAAGGTGAAGAAGAAGGCCAAGAAGAAGGACCAGCCACCACCCTAAACCTCCATCTTGCTTTATATATATTACTATATTGTAAAACCTTAAACCCTAAGTTATCCACCCTGTGACAATTTTTGTCTAAGTGGCATAGGTTTTAAAATGTGCAGGGAACAGTTCTTTATATCCATTGTCAACCTTGTGCTGCTCTGGTCATCACTACCAGCCAGCTGTGCCATGGAATGCCAGGAAATGCCATGGAATGCCACAAAATGCCAGGAAGTGCCCTGAAATACCAGTAAATGCCTCTCCCATGCCGAGGGATTGAGGTGCTGATCTGAGACCTGATGATTTCCCCATGTGCACTCAGAAGAATTCCCAGGCTTTTGGCTTGTTCATTTTGTCCCCCCAAGTGTCACAAAGGTGCAGAATAAAAGCAAGCAGGTTGTCCCACAGCTTGTCCCAGCACAGGAGCTTTGTGGAGGTGACACTGATGGAAGAGAGGGCTCTGCTCTGTGCTGACATCGTTGGGTTGAAAGATGCTTTCATGTGGTTTGGGAGAAATGCTGGGATGTTGCTGAAATTTGTGGTGGGAAGGTGGGAATTATATAGAATTATATAATCTATATTATTATAGAGAATTATATAATCACAGAATGGTTTGGGTTGGAAGGGACCTTAAAGCTCATTTAGTTTCAACCCCTGCCATGGGCAGGGACACCTTCCATTGTCTCAGGTTGCTCCAAGCCCTGTCCAGCCTGGCCTTGGGCATTGCCAGGGATCCAGGGGCAGCCACAGCTGCTCTGGGCACCCTGTGCCAGGGCCTGCCCACCCTCACAGGGAAGGATTTTTCTCCCAATATCCCATGCATTCCTGCCCTCTGGCAGTGGAAGCCATTCCTTGTGTCCTGTCACTTCAGGCCCCTGTCCAAAATCCCTCTCCAGCTTTTTTGCAGCTCCTTTTGGTGCTGGAAGGGGCTCTGAGGTCTCCTCAGGGTCTCCATCTGAATTAAGGAATAAAGGTTAGGCAAATTATTTTACCCCCTCTGCCTCTATTTTCTTCTCTTTCCCATACTCTGGTTAAAATGCTTTAATTACAGAAGTCAGGAGATTTTTCCACAAATGAGGGAAAAATGGATCAATCTCAGGTTCAGAAATGAGGGGAGGAATCACAGCTGCCTTTTCAGAGGGCTGTGTTTGAACTGCAATCTCCTGCTTTCCCTGGCAGTGAAAATCCCCTCAGTAGATGGTGGCAAAGACCTCTGCTGAAAAAGGCTCAGTGAGATGCTGACTTCAATCTCTCTGCAGAACATTCAGACTTTTATGCAAAAAAATCCCAACCAAAATGAGCTTTGAAACTTCTGCATGCAAATCCTCACCAACTTAGGCTTTTACCCAGGGAAGAAACTTTTCCTTTCAGTCTGGCCATTGTTCTTTAGCCTGGATGACTTGTCACCTGAATTTTTTTTTTCCTTCAGAAACATCAAAATCAAGTTCTTTTTGCCTATCTGTACCTTATATTCTAATTTAAATTCTTTACGGCAATGATAAGCTGGCAGAATTCTGTCGTGGGACAAAGCCCATGCAGCCCACAAGCAGAGTTGCCTTTACAGGCTTTGAACCAATTGCAAAAAAGAGAGAAAAAACTAGAAAATTTAATGGCAACACCCATTTTTAATTTAAAAAATGTTAATTGAATGAAAGATTATTCACATGATTCCCCTTTCAGAGTGGATCAAAAGCATATTTAAAAATTACAGAATTTCGATAAAATTGTCAAAAGCTGATATTCACTGGCTTTATATATCACTTTTAAAAAAATCTTTAGAAAATTAGTATGGAACAAAATTTTCCTCTGAGTTTAAGAAGACTGTAATGCAGGAAGTTATCATGGATTGACTCTCAAAGTCGCCTTCCCTGAAAAATGTTTATTCCATATTTGGCCACTTTTCACTCTTTGTCTGATTTCAGTCTCACAAAACCAAGAACACAAAGTTGAGGGATGTTGTCTGGGACTTGGACAAGAAAAATAGATGTGAGAGTGTTTTTGATCTGCTCCAGTTAGAAATGAAGTGGATTGTTCTCTATTTTTTTAATTAATGTGTCTGAACAATTTCCACTCTTTGGGACAACACCAAGCCAGAAGTATTCAAAATGTTCCTAGTATCCAACAGGGTAATTCAAGTTGGGGTGTTCTATTTACTGTTCTCTTGGAGGAGCTGGAACTTTCTGGCTGCTTTGACTTCTCTTTATGCTCCCCACTGAGCAGTAAAGGATGAGTCTGAAATGAGTCTGGCAGATCCCAGCCAGGAGGGGAACACAAATATGTGGAGTAGGGAGCATTTAAAGGCAAAGATATCACAATTCACCAGAAAAACATCACCAGTGCATTAATGACAGAGGTTTTTCGATGGAATAGGGTGCCCAGAGCAGCTGGGGCTGCCCCTGGATCCCTGGCAGTGCCCAAGGCCAGGCTGGACACTGGGGCTTGGAGCAGCCTGGGACAGGGGAAGGTGTCCCTGCCATGGCAGGGGTTGAAACTAAATGAGCTTTAAGGTCCCTTCCAACACAAACCATTCCATAATTCCCATGTTTTGTCTTCAGTCAGCTGCTGACTGTGATGAACAAGTCCCTTCTCATGGGTCTTCAAGAAGCACCACGATGCTTCTCCTTGTGTGGGAATATCCCTGAATTCAACCACTCTTGGTGTGCATACAAAAACACAGAGAATCAATAACACCCCCAGAACACACTCAAGAGGATAAACAGTAATTAAACTTTCTTTTCTTGAAGATCCCTGTTCATATTTTAGAAGGTAAATCCATGGTGGCTTCATCACACAATATGTCCAAGGAAGGCAGAGATTTTTTATGTTAGAAAATGTATTTTGCTTACCCTGGTATTCTCAGGGTAAGGATTACCCTGGATCTGTTTGTTGTACATTCTGCTCTACAGGCTGGTCTCTGGTGGCTTCCTGAGGAGTATGTTTTGTGAAATAAAAAGCTTTTTCTTTAAACAAACTGTGGCATGGCTTTTCATCCAGCTGACAAAACAAAACACAGAACATTTTCAGCAGTGTGTGGGAGTGGGTTTGGGGGGCTTCTGTTTACATGCAAGAATTACTTGAGGCAATGAATCAAATTGCTGACAACTTGTGTTGTCAGGACCCTACCATTTCTTTTTCTTTGTGTAATAATATTTACTCTCAAAGGACCTCCAACTGCAGCCTCAAAATGTCAGTATAAGAGAGAAATTTCACTTACAAGAAACAACAGACACTTCCTTTTTTCCCTTACCATGAGGCTGTGGTTTCTGCTTCAGATTACTTTCCTTAGTTCTCCCCCTACGTTCATTTTTCTCCAGCAACTTCCATAAGGTTATTCCTCATATCGATCAGCATGAAAAAATGCACATTCCGAGACAGAAATATTATTAAAAAGCTTTTGCAAATCTCAAACCCAGCTCGTTTATTTTATTTAAATAAGAACAGATTTTTCTGAATTTGCTACCATTTCTTATTAATGTAATAACCCATGATACATTAATAAAATATGGTTTGTTGCTTGCAGTCAGTCTAGACTTTGCAGAGGTTATCCCAGGAACAAAAAGCACATCCAGATATGTTCTTTAAGTAAAATAAAGAAAAATCTAAGAAGTTCAGCCCAGCAGAGAGGTTTCAGTGGCATTCCTCAATCTGTACAGGTTGGAATCCTGGTCCTGGTTGGTTCCCCTAAGAAAAGGAACCAAAGCCTTCCCCAGTTTGACCCCTGCAGTCTCTGAGGTGCCCAGCAGAAGATGCTGCTGTCTGTGAAGAGCAAGCCCATGGTGTGACACAGCATCCTGTGGTGTTACAGTGCTGCAGTCAATGACATATGTGCCATTGATTTCATCTGGGTTTTCATCAAAAAAGAAGTAAAGTTAGTTAGTTTTTCCAATCAGTTTTCTGACTGGAAAAAAAATTAAGATGGTTAACCTTAAACACTAATAAAAAAGCTCATTATAAGGTGCCATGTTGAGTCCAGGCAATCTAAGCAAAGTCACTATGATGCAACCAAGGAAACATATCCAGTTTTAAAAATGGTAGAACCTGTGTTGTTGTTATTGCTATTATTGTTATGCCTGAAGGAAAGAGGGAACAAAAAGTAGAAAAGATCCTACCGTATTTTTTAATGTTCTCGTGAGTCCTGAGTCACAGGTTTTTTCTTCTCAGGTTAGAGCTTTAATAAGAGGATAATTTCCAAGTTGGCTGCGTGTCAGGAGTATAACCTTTATCCTGCTTTTTAGAGCAATTAACACTTGGAAGGTTGTGATTATGTTATGTGCTATTCCGCAGTAACTATTGCAGGAATTCCCAAAGAAAATATCCTCAAAACCCCACTGTTCTGTTTAACTAACTCATGTTCTATTTAACCAGCTTGGAGTGAAACCATGGACTCAAAACTCCGGCTGTTCTGGTCCTGAACAGTTGGAAACTTCAAGTACTTTATTTGCAGTTATTTGTGATTTTGTGGTGATTTAAATAAACAATTTCTCCATTACAAGGTCTCAGTCTGTAACACCGTCAGGAATGAGGCAGAGTGGGGTCAGGCCTTGAAAGTGTTTTTCATTAGAAAAGAGATTTCAGCTCAGATTTTAATTTGAATTTTCTTTCTTAAATAAAAATTATATCAAAAAGTCACATATTGCTTGAGTAACACCTTGGAAATCAGTGAAACTGGTCCTATATTCAACAGCAACACAAACCCATGTTTCTGTGCTTGTTTCCAGCTGTAAAATGTCAGCTCTGCAAAGAGAGTAGATTCACAGATCATTTTGTAGAGGGTTTTCACAGTTCAACCATGAAACAGAGCAAGGAGACAGGATATTTCAAGAGGATGTGTTCAAATGTTGATTTCTTCCCTTTTTTTTTTTAATATGTGTGTTCTTCCTTTAATTTTTAAACCCGACTTCAAAATTTCTGACCATCTGACTTTATTCCTTTTATTCTCCACATAAGTCAAAGTTTAGAGAAGTATATGGCATTTTGTATAGAAAATATATGGAAATGTATATTCTGAGATTATATGTACAGTACAAACTCAAAAACAAGTATGATGTAACTGATTATGGGAATTTGTGTTAAAGGGGGAAAAGAAGTGGCAAGAAAGGTTGGGACAAATAAGGAGGAGTTGGAGGAAATGAGAAGGGTAGGAACACAATGAGCTGTGTAATATTCTTAGGACATGGGAACATCCCCAAGGTTGGATCTCCAGCTGGCACAAATCTGTGGCTGTACGTTGGTGTCAGCTCCCCAATTCAATGTAGATAACTCAGGATTTACATGATTCCACTTTCAGAGAGGATCAAAAGCATTAAAAATTACAAAACTTGAATAAGACTGTCAAAGGCTGATGTTCACTGGCTTTATGTATCACCTTTTTTTAAAAATCTGTAGAAAATTACTATGTAACAAAATTTTCCTCTGAGTTTAAGAAGACTGTAATTGGTAGATAATTCAGGATTTCTCTTTCAGACTCAGCACATCCCTCACCAGTTCCACCACCCTCCAGGAGGTTGCCTTGAGGGACTGGGAAGGAGCAATGATAAAAATTAAAGTTTGGGGTTTAATGCATTGAAGCCCCCTGGCCAGTGCTGCTCCCTGAGGAGCTGTAAAGTCACTTGATTTGTGGTTTTGTCCCATTTTCTCCGTCAATGGTGTTCAACTCAACACAATGGCACCTCGAATTGTGACAGTGTCTCTCTGCACATTTCACTTCACCCATACAATCACTGTTTTACAAAATTCATGCCTGTTTTCTTCCAAACTATCTGCGTCAGCCTCATTCTGCTTCCTTGAGCTTAGCAAAAGGAAAGAGTAACTTTTCTTGGAGTAATGAACCAAAATAATATCAGATTTTATAAAGACAGATCCAGTCCTGCCATCCAGAAAATGATAGTTTTATGTAACTGGGCAAGGGCTGGCTTTTGAGTAGAAACCATAATAAATGCATTAAATAAAACCATGTGGTTCTAATTGATTCAAGGCCTGCTCTATTTTCCTGTGTTGGCACTTCCTCCTCCTTTAGCTCAGCATAGATTTGGTATTTCCTGAGAGTCTCAGGTGCTAGAACAGAAAAGGCATTTTTTATTTAAATGATGTTTGTCATGGTAAAAGCACAGAAATGTGTTATTTTAGGGTCAAAGCCTGAGCAGAATGTTGTGAAAACAGATGAATGCAAATGCTTGGCTTTTGAGGAACTCTACCTGAGCATCCGAATCACCTGCAGCAATAATGAGGTAAATAATGAGGCAATAATGAGGCCAATCCATGGTGTTTATTCACTGCCTCAGCTTCCAGTGTTTGCCTTGACCTGGCAGAGGGCTGGAGATCAGCCAGGCACCAGGAGTCACCCAGCACTCCCAGGAGCCAGCCTGGAGAACTGCCTGTGCCAGCCATGGGAGATTTTATTACAGCTCACCTGGTAATGAATATTTTCTTTAGGGCTCTGTCAGCTGAACTTATTTAATGTGTAAGAGTCTCAACTTTCTTTTAAAAAGAGGTTCATTTTTAGCCTATGTGGCTGGGAAGGCAAACATGAAAATGAAGTAGGAAACAGGGAAAGGCAAGTTTTAGAAAAAGCACTGTTTTGATTTTAATTAATCTCATATTTTGTGAGTTTGGACTTTGCATTTTCCAATACATGGCATTAGCAGCAGTTCACATGTTTTATACTATATTTTTTTCATTTAATTAAACCAGAACTATCTGAAAGGATAGAATTTCTTATGTGACCAAACGGTTTTTAGAGACCTTCTTTTGCCTTGTAGACACACTATGGTCCAAGAACAAAGAACCTTGTGCAGGAGTGCTCAGTAAAACTGACATTTTTCAGTACTGTACAGAATTAATGTCCAAGGGATGCTTTGGCTGAATCCCATCCTCTGCAGAATGGTGTAGAGCTCAGCCCATGTCAGACTAGAGCTGGTGATGGACAAGATAAGGAAAGAGGAGAGCCCTGGCAGGCAGGAGCTGATTCTCTGTCCTCAGCTGTGGTAAATCCACACATGGCCTGAAGGTGTTCCCCTCTCTGATGGGCCACAGCTGACTCAGCTGTGGTATCAGCTGTATACCCTCAGAAGGTGCCAAAGGCTCCTGATCCACAGCATTCCATCATCCAGTGAATCTCCCCGCCCCAGGGGAGGTACCTGGGCATTCCCATTAAACCTGAGCGATAGAAATGGTCCTGGGGCTTTCTGCCCCCTGCTTCTTTGGGATTTCTCCCACCACCCCGTGGATCCAGACTGCAACTGTGGCTTTGACTAACTCTCATCAAAATTGCAACAAGTCTCATCATGAGGCTTACAGGTGGTGAGATCTTTCTGTTCCCATCCATTCCTTCTTCTACATTTTCTCAAGTGATGTTCTTATGTTTTTATGTTGTCATATTCCTATGGATAACAACAACCCAAACAGCTCCATACCTGTTGTCCTATTAAAAATTCTCCATGTGGATATTCACAAACACTGATTGTTCAGTGTCATTTCACTCTAATCCACCCCAAGGGCTCTATTAAGAGCAGCCTGGGTTATTCTTGTCTTCTGGGATGGGGTAACCACCCTGCAGCTGAGAGCTCCTCTCTACCAGTCTGTTAGCCCAACAAGCAGGGCCATGAGAAATGGAGGAATCTGAATAATTTCAAGGCTATTTGGGAAGGATAGAAAATAATGCATAGGAATAAATGCAGTGATTGAGGCACCCTAGAGTATTTTAACAGCCTAAATCTCTCTTTTCTTAAAAGCTTGTAATTTTCTTAAATGTTTGTAATTTTGGAAAATTACATTTTTTAATGGAATCACAGAATGGTTTGGGTTGTGAGGGACATCAAGGCTCATGCTGTTCCAAGCCCCTGACATGGGCAGGCAAACCACCCACTAGATAAGGTGCTCAGGACCCCATCCAGCCTGGCCTGGGACAGTTCCAGGGATGGGACATTGTATAACTGGACTTTCTGTTTAGATAGACTGAAGAAACCTCACTACCAGCAGTATTTTTTGTCTATTGCTCTTGTAAAGAAATAAATCTGTTATTTTCACTAGGGAGGTGGATGATGAGTACAAAGAGATCAAACCTTCTTTTACATTATTATGGCCAATTAAAATCCCCTGTTTATTATATGAGAGCTTCATCCTGGCAATTAAAAAGAACCCCAGAACAGCAAACATTTCTTTTACTAATTTTGTTAAATAAGAAGCTAGAAAAGACACTTGGGTCATCAACTCCCATCCCATGAAATGCAAGGTTGCCATATAAATGGATGCTCAGTTTAGGAGGGTCCCTAAAACCCCATCTGAGGTGACCTGTCCCCCACACCCTGCACCACTTATCCCACAAACACATTCAGGAGCTCAACTCAAAGGTCATGTTGTGAAATATCCCAGGGAGAAAGGAGGAGTGATGTAGGAAATTCCCAGTTACTTTTATTTCCTGCAAGAGCGACAGTATTGCTGTTGGATAAACTCCCAAATGGGTATATAAATGTCCATAAATTTTGAGTAAATGCTTGATTTTCTTTTTTCCTTTTTTAATCTACTTTTCAGTTTTCCTCTGGACCAGCAATTTGTGATATTCTAGTCTTTTCTTATTTATGCATATGGAAAGGCCTTGTTGATGAAACACCAAGATCCCGAGGCTGTATAAAATTTTGATGAGACATTTTCTTCCAGGGACAAGAAGATTGAACATTTCACCCCCAAAGTTCCTCTTTTGCTAGAACTAGGCCACTCCAGCCTTCTGACTCACACAGCCAAGACAGCAGCCCATGCCTGGAGCTTGGATTTGCTGGTCAGAACAAATTCCTGGTGTGAGGAATGCTCCTCCAGCAGTGGCCAAGCTCCTTCCCAGCAGGTGTTTTGGATGCACATCTGTTTGCCCAGGACCTGCTGAGCTGTGACCTGCCCTGGGTGGAACAAACACTGGAGAAAACAGCTGGGACTGGCTGCTCCTGCAAAGCAGGGCTCGTGGAGAGGAAAGGAAGTGTCTTCTCACCAAAAGAGGCACCCAGAGGAGGCCCAGTGCTTTGGAGAGCCTGTGTTGTTCTCTCCACGGGTGACTTTGGCATTGCCCCACCCTCTCCAGCTGTCCCACATTCCCTGCAGTGCACACCTGGCTGTGTCTGCAGGAGGGATGGATGTCCCTGCTGATGAGAATGTGGTGGCACCATCTCCTGTCCAACATGAGGCTTGTGACACCCAGGCTTCTGCTCTGCTCTGCAAGGGTGAGTTTAATTTCACTTTCATGCTGGAGCAAGGGAAGGCAATTCTTTTCACAAATATATTCAATAAAATACAAAAACAAAATTGTAGATGCTGGGAATTGCTGCTGCTGCCCCTTACAGTCATATTCAAATTGACTTTAAACATGTAAAATGATTTCTAAACTGCAATGAACAGTACATTTTGGGCATCTGCATGTCCTACTGTGGCTCACCTAGAGATGCTTTTCTTGAATAATATTCTCAGGGCTTTGCATGTCAATGTGGGCATTTTCCTTGTCCTTAACATGGAGTAACTTAGAGGGATTGTAGTTCAGGGGAAAAAAATATTTCTACTTCAATATTCTTCCTGATGGGTTTTAAAATGCATGTGTCACTTGGGCAGTGCCCCTGATCATGGTGGGGGATTGGAACTTGGTGGTTTTTGAGGTCCCTTCCATGTTTTGTGATTCCATGAAAAAAACTTAGGCATTATGCAAGTGTTTGCATCTCCCTGACCTGCAAACCTGAGCCCTTTGTGTTGCATCTGCTCGTTAAACCTGGGCTGGTGTGGAAATGCTTCAAGGCCAACCAGGAACCAGCCCAGCTTATTCTGGGAAATGGGTTCAATGGCAAAGCAGAAAATCTGCAGCATGTGTGTGGAAATTGGTTGCTCCAGGGAAAAGCAGGATAAATGTTAGGAAACCCAGGCCTGGATGGGGCTAAATAACAATGTGCATTTTTTAACAATGTGCATGTTTCAAAGTATATAAAATATTTTTATAAGAAAAAAAATTCAATATTTTCTTAGTTCTTGGACTTAATGACAACCAGTTTTTGGCTACCCTCACAAAGCTTTGTGAACAGCTCCATGTACCAAAACAATCTCAGGATATTGTTCAAGCTCCTTATTCTAATCAGTTACATTCCACATATCCCCTTTTGCCTTGTCCTTTTAAAGCAACCAGAAAGCAAACACTGGGCTGGTTCCTTGCAGCAGAGGAATTTCTCCTCATGCCTGGATGCAAACCTGACCAAATTCTCTCCAGTTCTTCAGTCTCAACTGGAGCCATTGTGGGTAGGTTGGATTACCTAGGTTACCTTCTGGTTTTTGGGGGTTTTTTTTCCCCAGTTTATCTCATGAGACAAGGAACTTTTGGTGCTATTTTACTCCCAGTTTAGGTGTAAAGCCAAGGCAGCGTGGCTGGTTTGCCTCCTGAGGCTTGCCAGCCTTGAGGGAAAGGCAAGGTGAGCCCAGGGCTGTTGTTAGAGGTTTCCTTGAGGTTTGAGGAGGCTGTGGGGATGACAAGTCTTTAAGGCTTTCTGAATCCCAAGGAAGGAGGGGTTAGCTGCAAGATGATAATTTCCTTCAGGTTTGGTGACTACAGCCATGAGCTGGGTCTGTAGTCTGTGGGAAAATCCTTGATGCAGCAATCCTGGAAGTAAAGAAAATACAGAAGACATGAAAAATGAAGAAAATGTGTGGATCTTAAAAAAAGTAGTCCTTGGAGCAGTAACAGATTTTTGAACACCCACAGGTGAAGGCCCTTCAAATGTTAAAGATTTACAGTCTAAAATGACTGAGATACCTGCCAAGCCAGCAGTGAACAGTGAGAAAACATCTCCTGTTAGCTGGTTCTCTCTGCAGCTGAAGGACCAGATCACTCTGGCACATGTTTCTCTCACATGTGCCTCAGTTTCTCTAAAATGAATCAGTTCATCCTCAACAGAGCTGCACCTGGAGCCTTTCACCCCTCTCTACCCTGAGTTCTCAGCTCTCCAGCACATCAATTCTTCAATATAAGTGCTAAAATTCCCAATTTGCTGCCTCTGGCAGCTGTTAATTTCAGCAAACCCTGCCTCCTGCAGTGCTGGCCACCTACAGCTCCTGCCTCCTGAGGTTTTATCATGCTCACAACCATTCACTTCTGCTAGTCCAAGTGCTTTGAACCTCCTGGCTTCAGAAGCTCAGGGGTTTGATTTCTTGCTGAATTGTTCTGTTTCAAAGCTCCTGCTGTGCTGCCTTCGCCCCCCAGCCTGTAATTCCAGAGCAAGAGGCACCTACTGAGGTGTTCATTAGGTAATATTCACTTCTGTACAGAAGAAAGGGAAACTACTGAGAGCAGCCCAATGAAAATGTATAAATTCAGCTCTTCTCAAATGCAGCAGTACAAAAGCTCAGGCATGGTTAGAATGACAGGACTACTCTGCAGCACCACCTGCTGAAGTGAAATAATTTTTAATCCGGTTTTAGGAAGGCACATATTAACCATTGGAATAGGCCAGGCTTCCTGCTCATCTGGCTTTGGACTGGGAACAAATATTCCAGGATTCGCTCTGGGCTGTATGACACAGCACTTCCAAGGACTGACTCACATTTGCCAGTTTGGTAGGAGTTACTTAAATTTTTTTTCAGTCCAATAAACTTTTTTTTTCATGGATTAATAGTACTACTGAAGCAAAAAAAATGCTCCAGCAGTGCTTGGTTTGGTAATGTCACTGTGAGGCACCAGAGCACTTAGGAAATGCAGTGAATGATTCCATGAATACTGAGCTGGCTGCTGAGTGTGCCACTGTCCCACGAGGAATTTTCAGTGGGGATCAATTGTTCATGGGTCCTTTTCCTGACATATCCTGATACAGGATAACTGAATATCCCACTGAAATGATAAACTCAGGGGAGCTGAGCTTATGTTTGCCACTCACAGCAAGGAACTGGGATTTTTATTTGGCACCTTCAAAATGGCATTGAGGTTTGAGAAGGGATTTGCACTCAGCAGCGTGGATCAGAGCGAGTTTAAGTTCCCCCAGTTCTGGTTGGCTCATGCAGGAGAAAGAAGTGGGATTATAATGCCACTGGCTCTGTGTGAGGAGCATCAATGCCATGAGGGGGGATTTGATGACCTATTATTTTCCTTTCCTAAGCCTTTTCAGATGGTAAAAAAAAATTTCCACCTTTTCATCTTACAGCCACACGTCCCTTTCTGTTTATTTCTCTGTCTTATTTCTTCTCTGGGATGAAGCCAGCAGGGGTGAGCAGCTCCCAGCCTCAGCTGCTGGGGATATCTTCGCCTGAATGAGGTGGGGTCAGTCTCTTCTCGCAAGTAACAGGACAAGGAAAGGCCTCAGATTGCAACAGGAGAGGTTAAATTGGATTTTAGGGGAAAATTCTACATGGAAAGGGCTGTCCAGTCCTGGGCAGTAGTGGAGTCCCCATCCCTGGAGGGGTTTTAAAGCTGTGTGGATGTGGCCCTTGGGGACATGGGGCAGTGGTGGCCTTGGCAGTGCTGGGGTCTCTGGCTCGATGATCTCAGAGAAATGATTCTGTGATTCCACAATGCTGAGGTTGTGCCAAGCCAGCGCTTCTCCACACGCTCACCAGCTCCTGAGCTGCACTGGAAATTGTATTCCTGTGAGCGTCTGAAAAGAAGCAGAAATTCTTTTTTTCCTTTTGCACCTGCCTCTTCTTTTTCCAGAGCAGGAAAACCCTGTGTTCATGGCACAAAGCAGTGCTGGGGTTGGCCACGAGATGGTACTGCAAGACAGGAATTCCTGTTGGAAGCACTGCTTATGGAATTGTTAAGGTTGGACAAGATCTCTGAGATCTCAGACCGTCCCCCAGCACTGCCAAGGCCACCACTAACCCATGTCCCCCAGCCCCACATCCACAGGTCCTTTAAATCACTCTAGAGATGGTGACTTCAGTGCCCTGCACAGTCTGTTCCATGCTTGACAGCCCTTTCCATGAAGAAATTTCTCCTAAAATCCAACCTAAACCTCCTCTGACGCAGATGGAGGCCCTGTCCTCTGGTCCTGTTGAATGTCCCCTCACCTGTGTGAGGGGGATCAGGCAGGAATGACTTTTTATGGCACTGTTGTGCCTTGTCTTTAACAAAAAACGTTTGGCCTAGTTGGAAAATAGATTAATTTCTTGGCAGAAAGATACATTCAGAACTCACCATTTATCCTCAGTTTTCCAAGCTGAAGCCCAAGGCCTGCGGCCTGGACTCAACAGATAACACCACATCCTTTTCCACGTCAAGCAGTGCCTGTTTTCCTTTGCAGGAGATCTTTTGTTTTTATTGTACTTCTTCCAGACAGCCAAGGTGCTTGGCCCAAACGCTCAAGGTCTTGCAGAAAACACATTTCACATTCCTCTGCAGTAGCAGCGAGAACATTTGGAAACAACCCTTTCCTCAGTGCCTTTGCACTCAGGAAAGCTGCATCTTTGTCTGATTAGTTTTGTTCAGCGGAGATAAGAGCAAAAGCACAGCATGAGACATGGAGTTTCTGAGGTCTTTGCAAGGAGCCACTGCTGTGCTTTGGCACAAGACACCAAAAATGAAAACGTATTGTTTTGATATTAATTCCAACTTCTTGGCAAATTGCTCTTTTGGGGATGTGGGTCACCTCAGTGCTACAGTGATAATAACAATAAAATTGGGTTTTTTTCACAGCTAGAATTGTCAGCAGAAAGGTAAGGGGAACTGGAAGAACTTGGGTGAGCCTTGTCCCGTGTAAAGATTTGCTGGCTGGCTGTGGCTGAAGAAGAGGAGCTCTGTCACCCAGCACTGCTACATCACTCGAGGAAATGTTGATTTATTTCATTCTGAGTCACCAGATCAATTTTATATTTACAGCCTGAGCTAGAGAGTGATATCCTTACCTCCAAAACGACTTCTTGACCAATATTTGCTGCTGTTTGATTCTTAGTCAAGCCACAACCCAACAGCATAAGGCTGCAATGTGTTAAAAGCAGGAGATCCTATTTTGGAGCACATGGAGGAGATGGAAACATAAAAGCAGCCTCAATGAAGACTTCTGGAAAGATCACAGGCACAAATCAGTGTGAGCTGTTCAGTGCTCAAGTTAATGAAAAGGACAGATATATTAATCAGCTTCTAGGGCTGGTAAAATAATACCATTAGATCATGGCTGTAGGTGGCAGACCAGGTTAGGAAACATCTGTATAGAGTTATCCTGACCACACAGTGTTGGTTCCAAATCAAAGCACAGCTGGGTGAACTCTTTGGTGTAAACAAGTCGTTGATTAAATTTTTTACATCTACAAATGGTGGCAAATTAGTCTGATTTTCTGTTTCACAGTCCCATGATACTTTTTATTTGTACTTACTAAAGTAGTCCATTCTCAGCTCTCCAACCATTTTTGGTCTCTGAGCACTTCTGAACTAGAACTAATCTGTTCTGGTTGTCTAGAATACTTCACTAAATTACTTATTTTAGGCTTTTCAAACCCCAGATTGAATCCTTTTTTAAACAGCACATTACCAGTTGGCAAAGAACCTAGGAACAGTCTTCTGTTGCAAAACATCTCACATGTCAGCAATCACATCCCCGTGTGAAATGTGCAGGATCCATCAAGTTTTCAGCATTAATTCTCAGTTTAGAAACACATGAAATGAATAATAGGTCCCCACGGAGGGGGACAGGGAGAAGTTACCTTTAATAAATGTACTTGTGAATCTGTCAATAAAACTGCATTGTGGTTGAAAGGACACATGAAGCCAATCAGAGAGGATTCTCTGGGGTTTTGATAGCTGTCAGTTGGACAGGAGCTTCCTTTGACCCACTCAACACACATTCAGAAGAAATAGTTTAGCCCATGAGAGGAAATGATCAACAGGTAGCATTTGTATTTGTCTCTTAAAAAATCCCTTACTTAGGTGGGACTTCCACCTGAAGAAGGCTGCAGATTGTAGCTGACTGACAGTGACCTAACCAGCTGTGTTTGAAATTAAAGATTTAATTGCTGCACATCCATAGAAAAATCTGACCTTTTTTTGTCAAATAAAGACTTTCAGGTAGTCCAAAGTTTCTCCATAACTTTCAGAATGTTGGGGTTTTTTTCCTCAAGTCTGCATATCGCAACTTCTTTAACTATAGACATTTTTTCCTGAAGAGGGAAACACATAACCAAATTCTTCAGGTAACACATCCTTTCTGTAAGGTACTGAGAATCCTTCTTATTTATGATTTTAATAGCAAAATTTCATATCACTTTTAAAATGTGTATTCCCTCACAATGGAGAATAGATTACAGAATTTAACACAAATATCCATAAAACTATTCATGGCCAGGAATGGACTTTTAAATAAAAGTTGTTTCCTGTGAAAATGTGTGAGTGATATGAATAAATTATACATATTCATAGTTACATGAACAAAATACGTAAGGCAATGAATTTGTATGCTAAACACCAAACTGGCCTGTTTAGGTTTCAGCCATCCATTCTCACCTGGATTATAAAATTTTCTTTTACAAGAACTGTGGCCAGGAAAGTCCATTTATCTTGAAGATATAAATGAGACTTGGAAATTAAATAAATGCACTTCATCTTTCTTTCAGAATTAAGGAAACACACAGTGTTAGTGCAGACCGTTTCTAAACAGGCTGACAAAAAGAAACAGAATTTTAGGTTGAATTCAATTAAAAATTTTAATGACTAAATGACATTGATTGCTTGAAAAAAAAATGAGTGAATAACATATATTGAAAATGAGAGATTATAAGTGTAATTGTAGGAAACTGATGCTGACTCTGTGTTGCAGCATCTCAGAGAAGGTTCCACTTCAACACCCCTGTGGAAGAGTGTCAGACATCATTGTCCTAATGCTTGTCCACTCCTTTGCTGGGGTGAAAGAAGTTGCAATGAACTGATTAAAGCAAGATGCTTTCCTTTCTCCCAAGGAAAATGTGGTAGAGCTGTTGAGATGTGTGCTGGCTGAAGGTGAGACTCTCACTCAGCTCATCCATCGGCTGCTCTTTGGAATGGGAAAAAAAATGTAAAGTATCCACGCACAAAAATAGAATTTAAAAAAATAAAAACTCCTTTAAGCACTGTAGTCGTGGCAAGAAATTTACACATTATGTCCTCTTCCATAAAAAAGCATCATCAAAAAGAACTTGTGCCAGTTTTGTATTAAAAGGCCTATAGAAATCTCTTAAAATTGCCTTGGTGGTTGGCAGCATTGGGCCCAGGCTTCTGTCTTCAGGTCTTCGGGTGTTGGATGCAGGACTCTTGGTAATCAGAGCTTCTTGTTTCTCACTCAGAGGTCCTGTGGAAAAAGAGAATATTATCTTCAAATATTTTCCCCAAAAATGCCCATCCTAAAGAAATCTAATGACTAAATCAGAAGGTTTTCCATGGGGAGAAAAATGTAATTTTTGTTAGCAGCCACAGTGTTTCAGAATATTGAATACAGGCTTAGACCAGTAAAATAAATCACTACTGGTAAATATGGAAATAATACATGTTCCTCTCCTATTAATTAATCATCTCTATAAAAAGCAGCATAAATCACTCTAGGAGGAAAACACCTGTTTTCAGAAAAAAAAAAACCTGTGATTGAAGACAACTTCCCCTCCATTCTGGAACTGCAGGTGTTTTATGCTGCTGTTTCATTTCGTGGTGTGAGTTGACTAATACCCCACAGAAACCACACAAGCTTCACTCAGCACTCAGGAAAGCCCTGGTTTGTTTATTTTGGAGGCTGGCAGTGGGACCAAAGTGGACACAGGTGTAGTGACATCCCACTTTGGGAATAAATGTGCATCAGCAAGATAAAAACCTGGGGAGTTTTCCAGCACAAACCACATTCAGGAAGCAGATGCCAAGCTTTTCATCTGTTCAGCCTGCTACATCCAAGCTTTCTCATCATCTAGACCAATCCTTGGACCAGACAGACAATTTTCCAGCCACATTTTCATTCTCTTGCTACTGTCAAATCAACATTGGGCAACGTTTTGTCTGCCGGCGTTTCTTCCGAGGATTAGCAACAGATGTCTCAATCAACACAGCAAAAACACAATTTCCCCCTTCTCCTCGGCTACAAACACAACCTTTCATCATGCTCAGATTTAGGTTCTGGGCTGGTAGCACTTCAGTTTGTTAAAATTGTGGAGGGTAACTTTGCATCTCCGTAAGCCCGTGGCAAACAAGCCCTGAGTGCCTTCAGAAGCAGGGCTGGCTTCTGTGTGGGAAGATAAATCCCTGCATTCTGATGCATAGGTGATGGTCTGGATGTTTTGTTTTTTTTTCCTTTATAAACTCTTACTAAAATCTTCTAACACCGGGCATTTGAGAATTTAAGTTTGCTTGACTGCAGGCAATGAGATGAATGTATCCTTCATGCCAAATTCCTCTGCTTCTCTTTTTGTCCCTTAATAAAGCAAAACTAACCTAAAAGGAGAAGGATAATAATGATTTTGCACACTTAAACCAGGCAGCAAGCACCTACCCAGATCCAGGAACTGGAACACCATGTGCATGGTGTACCTCATGTTTGATGCATGGTCCTCCAGGCGAAGAACAAGGATCTGATCTTTGTTAAAAACTGTCAGCCAGTCCAGGAGATACACAACATAGAGCCCGACCTGTAACCTCACCTGTAATTACAAAAAAACCCCAAATTAGTTCACCTTACAACACTACTAGCTGTAAAACAACAACACCCACCTCTGTCATCTGGGGGAAAAAAAAAAATCCCCAAAATGTGCTTTTAAGGAATGACAGAAAGACAGTATGTGAATATTTTTTCCATCTTCCTCTCGTTTTCTGAACAGCTTACAGAAATCTTTGCAAACAGCTTTTCTGCTGGTGAGAGATGTCATTTTACCAAGCTGCAGCAGCCACAGGTGTGTGTAAAAGTGCTGCACAGACACAATTTTCTGTAGAAGGATGCTCAGCCACCTCACATCCGAGCTCTCTGTGCTTGGAGCCTTCCTGGAGGAAGCTCTCAGCCCGCAGATGAACAGTGATTCAAGGGAAGATGCTCAGTCCTGCCCCTTCTCCAGACCCTAAGGCTGCTTATTTCAGTTTGATTTCACCTTGGGGAAATAGTTTAGGGGTGGGCTTGGCAGTGCTGCATTAAAATTTAGACTCAGTGACCTTACAGGTCTTTTCCAACCTAAATGGTTCCATGATTTTCAGCTGCAGCAGGTCACACTGCCATGAGCAGGACAAACACTCTGCCTCGCTGTCAGGTGTTAGATTTGGGTGCACTTTGCTGCATCCTCTGATTGCAATAATTAGGCTGAGATCTCAGCTGCAGCAGCACTGATGGTGCCTTGTCTGAGTACCCAGAGAGTCAGACCAGAGAGGGGGAAAGGCAGATTTTCAGCCTCTCCTCCCCTTATCTCTGTTTTTCTTCCCTCCTCAATTTTACATAACAAGTTGAAACATAAAAAGAGTAGCCTTGGTGTTCTTAAAAAGTCCAGCCTCCAACTGTGCTTATAAATATTTTTCTAAATCCCTTCAGGCTCAGAGGAAAGGAACATGAATCCCAAGTCTTAAGCATCTTTCATAAAAGAGACTTAACATCTTCAGCTCGCATTACCACGGAGCCCATCAAGTCAGACAACAGCTCCTTTCACTCCTGACACTGCCCCATGACCTACAATGATACCTAAATTCCCCTAAAAAAAGCCTTATTTTGAATTATTGCTGTATTGTTATTATCCTGTGTGATTCTGATGTGTGTCTTTGGCTGTTTATAACATAAGTCTCCATATTTATCAGATTTCTTTATAGATGTGCTACACCAGAATCTGGAACCTCTTATTTGATGAAGACACCAGGCTAAGATGGGATCATTCTGGCAGGGCAGCACCCCAGCCCTCAGTCAGCGCCTCATTCCACTCAGCACTGGGACAAACTCGTGGTT
Source organism: Pyrgilauda ruficollis (assembly GCF_017590135.1). NCBI lineage: Eukaryota > Metazoa > Chordata > Aves > Passeriformes > Passeridae > Pyrgilauda > Pyrgilauda ruficollis. The sequence continues at coordinate 3,577,617 of NW_024513654.1, read as the reverse complement.
TAAAGTTTCTTTTCTTACTCCAGGCTCTTGTGAATAGTTTCTCCATCTTCCTTGTGTGCTCCTTCAGGTGCTGGCAGGCCACAACTGGGATCACCCCGCTCACTGTGCCTTTCTCTGGGTAATGTTCTTTCCACTAATTCCAGGTGCCAAACACCCCTTTCTTCCCCCTTAGCATCCAGCAGCAGCCAGGATGCCTAGGACACCTCTCTGGTTTCAGAAACACATTAACAAATAGCAAACCCCTTCTTTTCCTGGCACAGTCACAGAATTAGCAACCTAATGAGCTCAGCAGGGACAGCAATCCTCACTTTATCAATGCACAGCAAACCACGAGCACAACAGATTTAGCAACTTGGCTGAAGAAGAAGCTAAAAAAGGCCACTGAGGAGCACAGTTGGCATGTGGGTTTTATTACAAGCACCTGCTTGTGGCTCTATGGAAGGAAAGAGGCCTCCTCTGCTCGTTTCCAAAAGCATTTTCTTCAAGAGGGCTGTTCAAGAGGACAACAAATGGAGATGGGTTCTGCACCCTGAGGAGGAACACAAGAGGAAAATCTTTCCTTCTGGTTCTCTCTCTGCCTTTCTCTGCCACACTGGAAGGAATACATTTGTGCAAGCAGATGGCTGGAAAATTCTGTGATGCTGCCCAGCAGCAACTGGTGTGTGAGGAAGTCCTGGGGGCTGCAGTCAGGGATGAGCAGCTCCAGCCTACCTGGTAAGTGAGAGCAGTGTCCTGTCTGCTCTGCTGCTGCAGGACCCCAGTCCACGGGATACACTCTGGTACTGTTATTTTATCCAGTGGAAGAAGCAATAACTTCACCCCAGAGGCAAAGGAGGAAACTATTCCCTCCAAATCCTTTACAGCCTGAGCAAATAAAAGAGGATTGAATGGCAAACTGGCCAGATGAGATACTTCCAGTCCATCTCTTCTGTATTATTCTCTGCCCTCGAGCAAAATCTGAAGTCAGTTCTATGCTAAAATTGAGAATTTTGGAATTGTAAGCCTGTAATACTTATCCATTCCCCTGCCAGCAGTTTTTGTGTTTTCTTGTACAATTTTCTGGCATGCACAATTTAAAAAAAAAAAAAAGAAAAAAGATTTTATCTAGTTATTGGTAGCCTTTTCTTACAAAGGAACATATAATTTATTCTGATTTTGAGGCAATTTGGTACTGCAAAGATCTTTGCCAGAACTACTTTTTTGGAGACATCTGCAAAAAGCTTGCACATTAAATTGTAATCTTCACTAAATGTGCTCTCCATGCACTTGCACAATAGGAAAGCTGTGTTATCCCTGTTGGCATTCAGCAGGGAACAGGCTGAGGAGACAGCTGGGCCCCCACACCATCTTTTACATGTCTACATATATATTTATACCCTCCACTTTACAAATTAAGAGAGAGAAAGTTTTGATTGCTCACTGCTTCCTTGCATGGGATTTTGGTGTCTTAACAACCTTTCCACCAGGCTGTCCAGCTGGACAGTGCCCAGGCAGAAAGGGACCTGGGGGCACTGGTGACAGCAGGCTGGACACGAGCCAGCAGAGTACCCTGCTGGCCAAGAAGGCCAAAGGCTCCTGGCCTGTGTCAGGAATGGGGTGGCAGCAGGAGCAGGGAGGTCACTCTGCCCCTGTCCCTGCTCTGCTGGGGTCACACCTGGAGAGCTTTGCCCAGCTCTGGCCCCTCAGCTTGGGAAGGACCTTGGGACACTGAGCACATCCAGAGGGGACAGCGAGGCCGGAGAGGGGCTGGGAACACAAACCCTGAGAGGAACCCCTGAGGGAGCTGGGGGTGCTCACCTGGAGAAAAGGAGACTCAGGGGTGCCCTCCTCACTCTGCACAGCTCCTGAAAGGTGCCTGTGCTCAGCTGGGGCTGGGCTCTGTCTCCAGCAGCACTGACACAACCAGAGCACACAGCCTCAAGGGAAATACAGGTTGGATATTAAGAAAAAGTTTTTCACAGAAAGAGTGATAAAGTTCTGGAAAGGTCTGCCTGGGCCACAGATGGAAACACCATCCCTGGGTGTGTTTAACAAAGCCTGGATGTGGCACTGGGTGCCAGGGTTTAGTTGAGGTGCTGGGGCTGGGTTGGACTCGATGATTTTGAAGGTCCCTTCCAACCTGGTCATTCTGTGAATTCTGTGAAAAGAGCAAGGAGCCAAAAGTGCCTGGAAATACGTACTGGCATGGCGTTGTTGAGGGTGTTGTTGTAGACACAGGCTCGCAGGGAGAAATCCAGCACACAGCCCTCAAACAGCTGCAGGGATTCCGCCACCTTCTCGTGGAAATCCTCCGCGGATTTGTTGGCGCTGGCGAAGTACAGATAATCAGAGTACAACCTGTGAGGGGAAAACGTGGCAGTGAGGGGCTGAGGGGATGGAAGAACATTTATTTACACGACAGATTTGGCAATTCCAATCAGCTGCAGGAATCCAGGGGAAGGGAACGTGTGTGTAACAGCGTCCCACCAACAGCCTGTCACCCAGTGACATTTTTTCATTAATTTTAATGAGTTTTAGATCACAGAAAAACCCTCTCCAGGGGATTTTCAACAGCATCCCCACTTTCAAGGTCTGCATCCCTGGAGACCTGACCCTAGAAATCATATGAGCCAATATTTTCTCCTGAAGGCAAAATTTAGACTTTAAATTCGTGTTCTCTGTGAATAGAACTGGTCTCAGCTGATGCTGCTGCCCTTCTACACCTGGTGTTCCATGGTCAGGAACAGTCCTTGTCTCTAAAGATTAAAGCTGATTTTAGAAACTTTAACTTTAGGTGGGTTAGAAAGAGTAATTCTTATATTACTACCAAGTTGGCTACAGTCATGACTAAAAAAGAGTCCAGATTTCCCATTCCTTTCACAGGAAGCTTCACCTCCAATCTTCCATTGACTTTCCATCAAAAAACTTCCAATTTACAGCAGTCTACCTGTTGAATTTCTATTTTTTTTTTTTTAAGATGAAGCAGGAGTTTCTCTAAGTTACAAAGCATTATCCCCTCATTGCACACTTTTAGCACAAGTTGTACAATTCCTTAAAATCCCTTTAAAAAGATAATGTAAATTCAAATTCCTTTGCAGGTGATGCAGTGAAACAACCCAAAACCTACATGCAAGAAAAATATCAATTTTAGCATTAAGCCCTGAAACCTTGATTAGGCTTTTGCAAGACAAACATATTTTAAAGAGACAACGGAAATTATCAGACATGATAAATATTAGATCTGCTGAACATGGTATTTTAACTTCCATTCATAATTAGGCTTAGAATGACCAGAACCACAACAATACCACAGGATTTTGAAAACAATTTTGTATCACTTGAGGAATCACTTCCCCAAGTGTGTTTACAGCACAGATTAGATGCCTCCACAACACTCTTCTCTTGATAAAATTCCAGAAATCTTACATATTTTTCTGCCTCTTCCAAAAAACCACAGGTGTTTAAGAAACAAAAACACCAATCTATTTAGGTCTCACTTATTACTGCAGTAACCTTTTGTATTGCACTCAGTTTATTTATCCTTTAACTTGCCTATGTTTCCGTGGGTGCTTAAAAACACCTCATTTGGAAAGTTTAGGCCTTAATCCAACAAAGCACTTAAGCACAGGAATAGCCCCTCAGCACTCATTATTTATGTCAGTGTTTTGCAAGAATAGAATTTTAATTCCCGTGTGAAACAAATGAAGACTCTCTGTTCATTTTAAAAGAAAGAAGAAAGAGAAAAGCTGAAGGACCAGGCCAGCTGAGTTCACCTAAATTAGACACACAACAGCATCTCCTGCTTGCAGGAAATGTGGATATCAGGACCCAGCTTGTCCCAGGAATGGTGGGACTGAGTGGTGAAAGGCTTCTTCCCGGGAAAAATCAGCCAGCAGGCATCAGGTACAGTATGGGCCAGGCTGCAGTGTCACTAAAGAGGTTTAATATGACTGCTTGGTGTTTCTTACCATCCACCAACAGAAATGCATCATTTTTCAGACTTGTTGGCATTTTATGAAAAACTACGTTCTTGGAGACATGTTCTCCCTCTGCAGGGCAGTTGAGGTTTGCTTTCCATTTTTCTTTTTCTTTTTTTTTTTTTCCCATCTGTTTTTAATTCTGAGGACATCTGCCTTTGCTGATTAGGATTTCAGCTGTTCTAGCTACTTGAAGTCCTTCCCTTCAACCTCTGTCCATTCCAATGAAATAATGACACCAGTTGACAAAACCATCTCAAAAAATTATGTCATTCAAATATTCCCAGCTGGGGCTAGCCCAGACTTTGTGCAGGTTAGATCAGAGCCCATCCCAGCCCCCTGCCCTCCTGGCTGTTCCAAGGAACTTGTCCCACTGCCTGTTACCACCAGTGGATGCCTGGGCTGTCCCTTCTGCTTTTGCTCCTGCAGCTCCGATGAGCTGTCAGGAATGCAGGCGAACAAAAAGGAACCAATTTGTCATAAACACAGTCAAGGAGATGAAGCTGACTTTCCCTGTGACCCCTGCTAAAGCTGGCAAAGAGCTACACCTCCACGACAGAGGGTGGTTAAGGCAAGCAGGGAGTTTGTCACTAATTTACATGAGGAAGCTACTTCAGCCATTCTCTTGCATAAAATTACCATCTGTTAACTCCTGGGGTCAGGAGACACTGTTGATGTGGAGAGCTGCATTTCCTGACACAGGAGCTGGGAAGCATCTCCCAACCCTGCTCCCACCACAGCCATGTCCTGCCAGCAGGGAAACTCCTTGGGGAGCACCACCCCAGCTCTGGAAGCTGCTGGGCACGGGGTACGGGCTGCCTGCACACACAGCACGGGTCTGCTCTTCTCCCAGAGCCACTAGAGCCTGCTCCTCACCATCATCTTCATCCCCACCATCATCTGCATCCCCTCCATCACCTGCATCCCCCACCATCATCTTCATCCCCACCATCACCTGCATCCCTTTCCTTCCTTCCCTGAGTTTTTCTGGTGCTTTGCCTTTGAGCACTGACCCTGCCACAAGTATTCTGAATATCCCCATGGAGCTACAGTGAGAAGGAGTTCCCCCCCCCCCCCCCTCAGTCTGATCCTTGTGGACTCTGCCTCCATCCCCTCCACCCTCCCCATCACTCTCATCATTATTATCCTGCTTCAGAGGACACAGTGGGAAGGAATTGCCAGAAATCTGGAGGAACGCGGGAGAGAAAAAGTGAAATGCAAGTGGAAAGCTGGACATTCCTGACTTTCCACAGCCATTTAAAACAGTCCATACCTTGGGAAAAGCCAAGCCCTTTACCTGCAAACAAAGGAAGACCAAGGATGAACTTCTGTAGCTGTTGGCTGTGCAAGGTACAAATGCCCAGTGAAACTTTACATGACTGTCTCAAGCACGTGAAAGAGTTTTAAAAAATTGTATCGTTTTCTGACTCCCGAGCTACTTAATCATTCTTAATCATTATTATTTAATCAGTTTGAACTGCAAACCCCATGAAAACATAGATTTCACTACTTAAATGAAATTAAACATTTCCCAGGACTACTTCTGCTGAGATCTGGAGACGCAGTGCCCGCCTAGTCTAAAGAGCCCTGCTGAGAACCAGGGCATATTAGCTCAGGCAATGGCATTAGATTGCATTTGAAAACCTAAAAATTATTTTTTTCAGAGTAGCTCAGGAGTCCAGGCATGGCACTCATGGCATTCACACTCACATGCTTCTCTTTAAAAGATTATCACTGTTACCTGTGCCAAAATACACAGAATAAAAACCCCTCTTATCACAACCAAGTAGCTCTCAAACACCACGTGAATATTTACTTGCATCCAACAGAGTGAGAGCTAAAAAATATGATTATTTTCATGCTCACCTTTCAACAGGGTCCCTCAGCATGATGATAAGTTTGGCATTTGGTTGGAAGGCATGGATAAAATCCTGGATTAGGAAGGGAGGTTCTCCTTCAGTACTGTTATCATAGAAGAAAATCCAAGCGTTGTTGTCCCACATTGTCGAGGCACTGGCCTCCCCTGGAAATGAAAAGCATCTCTGCTGGTAACTCATTCCATTCTTCATGCTGGAGTGCAAACTGGCTGATTTTTTAAGTGCTATAAGGCAGATCAAAATTGACTCCATGAATTTCAACACATCTTAGTTCTTGCAGACTGCTCTGGCTGAAGCTCTCAGAGCTGCAGCAATCCCACTGCTCTGTGCCTTTGGGAATGCTTAAGGCAGGTTTTATGAAATTCCACCTGAAATGTTGCTCTCCATGACCACACTGCTTCCTGCTGGTGGCTAACACATGCAAATAGATTTAATTTGGGCTGGAATGGACTGCTAAAGGTTTTAGCACATTTTCCAGTGAGGGATCATGGAATCACAGAATGATCTGGGCTGGAAGGGACCTTAAAGATCATCTTGTTCCCATCCCCTCCACTAGACCAGGTGGCTCCAAACTCCATCCAACCTTCAGGAGGCAGGAGTTTGTCCCTGCTGAAGCCTTGCAATGCTCTTTGTAACACCCACAGGTTGGCCTTAATGCTCCCAATCTCAGAGAAGCAGCTTGCTAGCAAACTGTAAAATTCCCCACAGAAAAAATGTGGAAAGCACCACCCCTGCTGATCAACAGTGTGGAAAATATAATCAGGAGAATCAGTAAGCATATAAGAAAAATTTAAAAAGTAGCTGAGATGTGTCATTAAGGCTTGAAATAATATTTTTTATAAAATTATTCATGTAAAACAAGTCAATTATTTATGAATAGATAAAGGGTTTATAGAATAAATAGCACACTTTGGTAAAATACGAGATTCTGGTATCTTTAGTGTCTGAAGAAGCTCACTCATAATGCAATGCTACGGGGAGAAATATATTCAGTAAAAATCTCTGCCAGAGTGAGGTGTATGATGGTTCAGCTGCTAAATAAATTATCTGATATGTTGTTTTGAATTTTGTAACCTTCTCTGTCTTTTTAAGTAATCCTGGCATTTATGTGGCACAGTACTGTTCAATAAAACATGTACAGAAGCTTTTTGGGGACTTACACTCTCTGACAGTCTAATGAAAGCTAACTCTTGCTAATGAGGTTTTTCAAATCAAAGGGAAGGAGATTAAAAAAATAATAATGTTGTAGGCTTATAGACTGGTACATTATTTCCCTATTTTTTCCTTCCTTCCTCTGCTGGGAAAGCCCAATAAAGATTTAAAGAGACGGACAGAACACAACACGAGAAAGGTTCTGGCTCCAAACTTCAGCTGAACATAATGTGATTCATTAATAAAGTCTGGGAGTTGTTAGAAAACACATTAATCTTCTGTCACGTTCACTTTGCCTCTTTTCAGGAGGAGGAGATCAGGTCCATTGGCTATAGCTGGGTGTCCACAACAGCTCCACTCTTCCATTCTAAATTAATTAGCCAAAGCACTGCCTAATCACCAGCAGGCTTCCACTTGTCAATTAAAACTCAATTAGCCCAGCTCCCACGCTGGGTGAGGCAGAAACACAAAGGATTAAACAGAGGGCAGGAGCTGAGACAGCCATGCCACAGAAACCTCTCCTGAGCCACCAGGACGTGGGGAAAGGCAGAGGGAAGGAGCACCTGCAGGCAGGGATTTGCTGGAGAGGCACTCCAGGGATGGGGGTGACCTTGGGAAGTCCCTGCTCCATCCCCCTGACAGGCACAGCCTGAAACAGCTCCCTCAAAGATGTTTGCCTCAATCATGGCAAGGTAATTAAAGTCTGTGACCCACCGAGCCACCTGTTCCTCTCTGGGCTAGATCTGATCCTCCTGCACAGCTCTCTGCTCTGCTCCCTGATCACCCTGGATGTTCTGCAGGATTTATCCCAATCAGGGCAGCCAAACCTGCAGACGCCTCCCTGCACTGCTGCAGTGTGAAGTACAAAAAACCCCAGTGCATTTACACATAAACGGGCAGATTCTCCTAATCAGAGCCCACATTCCACAGAAACTGTGAATTCCACCATCCCAAATCTGCAGGCAGGACACAAGTCAGGGAAAATCCCATAATCATAAAGGATGCAGAAGACCTCCAAGATTGTCAGGTCCAACCCAAGATCACAGGCACGAAACCAAATCATGCTAAAGCATTAACAGGGCTCAAGGTGCTGCCCCAGCCCTGCAAAAGCTGGGCTCAAGAGGGTAAATCTTCCCACAAGATGACTGTAATGAATTTAATGAAGGGGAAAAATATATATTAAAAAATATAATAAACATTCTGGTCCCTGCTGACTTTTATAATTTCAATTTTCTGAAGCAGGCAAACAAAAATTTTTCTGACAATTTGACAGTGTTTGGTTTTGGTTTATAATACAGGTTTAATACCTGCAAAGAGAACAAGCCATACTAAAGATGAGATAAATTAATCACCAACAATTAATTGTGTTTAATTACACTGGTGCAACTGAATTGGTTTTTTTCTTATGGACTTAAAGATCATATAAATTATTAAACTGCCTAAAGAATGGTGCATAACCTTCTCATTCAGTCATTAATGGATTAATATCATATTGTGTTTTCACAAGTCATTCCTCTGAATTCATCTTATTAATGATTCCACATAAAAAAATCCTATTCAGAATGCCTCGGGCTAGATCAGCCCTCTCCTCTGGGGTTCATCTCTAAACAGATATTAGGGGTTTTTTTGGAAAATGCTGTTATTACCCACTAGTAATATTCTTTGGTTTAATATCCAAAGAAGCCTAACTTTTCAAAATAATATACCATGATGAACTACTGAAATATTTACAGTTTTAATTTGATTTTTCTTTACAGTCATCCGAAATAGGAAAAGGAAGATTATGAGAAAACCTGATATTCATACAGATTCATTTGAGGCTAGATGGCTTTGTTTTGTTTTTTACCAAGGTCATAAAAGACTGCCTTAATGAGTATAATCATTCAAGACTTTTCCTGTAAACTTAATAAGAAAACCCAGCAGAACCTTAATGAAACAAGAAATGAGACCACAGGAAAAAGAAACACAAAGTGAACCCTACAAAAAGCTGCAACAGGAGGCGGGTAATCAAAGATGTACGTTGCCAATTAGATTAGTGAATTTAATTAGCATAAGCACTTCACCCATCAAAGGACAAGAGATATTATTATGAGTAGCAGGAAAATCTGCAGATGTCCTTGATGGCAACATTTCTTAACAACCCCATCTTGCAAATGTTGCTCAGTGTTGCAATGTTTAATAAAGTGAATGATGGACAAACATGGAGGCTTGGGAAGTACTGAAGAAATGTGACTCAGGCAAGGCTCTGGTTTAACCAGCCTAAGGCATCATCACCATCTCATCCAGCCAGCAATAGGTTAAAATTTTAGGTTATAATGAGATCAAAACCTCAATAATTCTGAGGGCAGGCAGTAAAATCTTGTCTCTATTTTCTGCAGAATTGTGACTTCAAGCCTATTTGAAAAGTCTCTTTTTGACAGGGAACTGTCACTTGCACAACTACTTTTTGCATGGAATCTGTCTGGATTCCCTGTGAAATAAGACTGGTAAAATTCCCATCCCCTCAGTTTTCTGGTTTTAGCAGACAGCAAAAGCAGAATTTAGAAGTTTGTGATATTCCTCATGGGCACTGTAAATCAGGACACTGTGGGCCAGAGTGGATGAGCCCAGTGGATTGACCACTGTGAGTCACGGAAAGCAATCCAAGGATCCCTCCCTAGAGCCCAGTGCTCACCATGGACTTCCACAAAGTACAATAAAACAGCACTTCTAGACCATTCTTAGTGGTAATTAGGTAATTTAATACCAACTAATTATATCAATTTCTTCTTGTTGGAGCTTAAGAGCCACTGGGAGCTTTTGCTACCACATCTCCCAGCAGCTCCAGGATTTCTGCAGCATCCAGTGTGTGTCATACCAGCACAGTTACTGATTTTCCCCAGACGTTGCTCCAGAATTTGGAAGTGAAGCCACAATCCCAGCACTACAGGCAATCCCCTCATAATTGTGCTTAAAGTGGATGTGGCACTTGGGGACATGAGTTAGTGGTGACCTTGGAAGTGCTGGGGGAATGGATGGGCGTGATGATCTTAGAGGGCTTTTCCAACCTAAATGGTTCTGTGAAAACAAAATGAGAACTGTGTTTGAACGAGTCACCAAGGTCATTCTCATTCTTGGAAAAAAACCCACATTCATTAAATGCTGATGCTCATCAGATATACAGCACTTGCTCAGGAATTTTCTGAAGATAATCACAGCTTTCTTAACTTAAGAAAGAAGGAAAAGAAAGCCAAGAGCTTCCAGGCACACCAGAAAAGAGCAACACCAGGGGCTCTGTGCTGAGAACCAGCCACAAAATCCCCCTCTGGTGCCTCAGCTCTGAGCACTGCCAATGTGGAGCTACAAGAATTTTGGGACAGTTTTTGCCCTACCAATGATGATGTTGTTCCTCTTGCCACGCTCCTTCACTGCATCACTCTGCAGCACACTCTGGATCTGATGTGCTGCCAGGTCAAACAGATCCAGGTAATCTTCCACCGGGTAGCGGTCGTGAAATCCATCCCTCAGCCTGATGATTCCTGGAAAAACAGCCAAAAAGAGAGAATTAAAATCAGCAATTATGACAACAACAGGGCAAGACTAACCACTGGTGCAAACCAAGGTGGTTGGCCCCGAGCCAGCCAACATCAGCACGAGATCAGACCGACCAAGTGCAACCCTCAGATAAAAGTGCCAGTAATGAAGTGGCTGAGATCTGAGATACTGAATGATTACACCATAAATTCACAGTGATAGGAAATATTTTAAGTGCTCTGTTTTGTAGTCCCTGCATGAATGAGCTTGGATTTATCTTCTTCTAAATTTAGCTTTTGGAAGGAATACAGAAGATAAGATTCTACTTCCATTTGCACCCATGTAAATTGCTGTAATATTGGACTCCCACTAGATTTACTGTTTTGAGATTGAGCACAGGCTCTGATGCCAAATATGCAAATCAACACACACTGGGAAATCATTCATGGTTTTTTTCCTTTCACAGGTATGCAAATAAAGCTCCACAGTAGTATCTTGTTTTTCTCCTCTCCTTCCCTACACTCCAGGGTGCGTTCACTATCACCTTCCCCCTGCGTTTCTCAGCATCTTGAGCTGCATCCTGTGATTTTTATACTCCTTTTCCCACTCCTGTTTCCAAATCTAGTCTCACTTCTCCATTTGCTGTACATGCTCCCCACACAGGACTTCTCAGCTCTCCCTTTCTTGTTCCCAAAAGACCAATAATTATCAATTATGTGAGAGGAAAGCTCAGCAAGGGAGTTCTTTTGTCCATTGCCTCTGATTTTCCCCCTTAGGAAAGTGGGATTTAATGAGGGTAGAAGGAAGTTCAACAGCATATTTTGACTTGTTTTGAGGGGGGGAAAAAGTGCTACAGACAGCCTTGGTTTGTTGCCACCCCACTCCTGGGAACAGAAACAGTGGCAAGGAGCCAGGAGAGAGAGACAGTCAAGCTGAGACAAAGTCCTGTGGAGCATCAACCCTCCCAGCAGAAGGGGAAAGGAGTGATTTGCGAAATGGGGCCTCCCCAGAGGGCTGTTTAACTTCAGCTGAAATTAGTCAGTCTCATAAAAATCCACTGAATCAGAGGATGCCATTGAACAAAGAGACTTTCTTGTTCAGCTTAAGTGTTAGAAACCAAACCAGTTAATAGCCAGGAGCATAGGAGTCATAGCCACTTGCATAGTTTCACTTGTGAGTGTGTTTGTCATATCCTCTGTTTTTATTTTCTTAATTTTTAAATAGTAACCATTAGGTAATGTACTTTAAAGGCAGAATTAAAGGACTGAGCCACCAGGAATAAACTTGATCTTTCATTCTCAGTGGCAGACAGCTGAGATGATCAGAAGGTCATCCCTAAAGATCCCTCTCCCATGAGACCACGAGCTCTGCAATGTTTGCTCATACTCCAGCTTTACAAAACAACTTCAAAAAAACTGAATTATGCAAAGAATGTTCTCTTCAAGGATCAGCACTTGGTCCCCAGTGGCTGACCACAAGACTCTGCAAGTGGAAGGCTTGTGAACGCCAGCACAGAGATAGGAATTCACCCTTGTTCTCAACTTAGATGCACTCCAGCCTGATTTTTTACATTCTTCTGCCTGTTTGGTAGGTCAGGTTCAGAGCTTTAGTGAGCCCAGTCTTGCTGAAGTGAGGCTGGGTGCATTACCTCCTCCAAAATTCATTCCTAACATTTATGTTGAGGTTCATGTAAGTGGAGGTGTAAAACATTTTAGTTTAAGGTATCAGTTGGGTTCAGCCTTTCCTGCCAGCACTACCTCGGAACACAAAATCCTCCACAGATTTTGCTAACAGTCCCTTGTTTCCATCACTTTATCTGAACATGAGAAAAAGTTGTGGCTGCCCCTGGATCCCTGGCAGTGTCCAAGGCCAGGTTGGACATAGGGGCTTGGAGCAGCCTGGGACAGTGGAAGGTGTCCCTGCCCATGGCAGGGGTGGCACTGGATGGGCTTAAAAGTCCCTTCCAACCCAAACTGTTCCATAACTCCCATGTTTTGTCTTCAGTCAGCTGCTGACTGTGATGAACAAGTCCCTTTTCATGGGTCTTCAAGGAGCACCACGATGCTTCTCTTTTCTTGACCTGGTTTCATTCCTCAATTCACACTGGTGCCTCCAGCGTTTCTCAAACAGGACTACGTTATCTCAAAAGCAAAGCTGCACTTTCATCACATGGCTTTACATCTTAGTTTACCAAAAAAGTATTTAGAAAATGTCCAAAGTATTTCGTTTGGCAACTTTCTTATGGAATTTGCAAAGGGAGAAAACTGAAAATTTAACAGCAAAATCATGAAATCCCATCTCTGTGGCTGTGAGCACCTCACCAAGAAGCAAGGAACAAAACCCTGTCTGCCGGATTTCAAAGGTTCTTCTGGGATCCAGGGCACAGGGAAACAAGATGGAAATGACAAGACCACATGTAGGAGAAATAAAGAATTTGAAGTAGCACTGTTGGTGTCCCAGTGCCTCAGAAAGTGCCCTTTCTTGCCTTTAGCCACAGAAATGCATCATTTTCCCATTCCAAAGAAGCTTAGAAAAGCACCAAAAGAAAGTAGTGATCAAAGTCCTCATCTCCACCCCAGTGCCAGTTTTTCCTATTCCAAAGTCTGTGTCTGTCATAAAGCAACAGCAAATGAGAAACAGAAATTAAGATGTCACCAAAATAAGCAGAATCTTCCTCTTGGAAACAGTAAAACCACTGAAAAGTCTTTGATACCAAACTCATACAAAGCGAGGGCACGCCAGAACTTAACAGCCAGACCAAAGAAGAGGAAAATCCAGTGCCTGGGTGGAATACAGAGGGCAGAACACCCATCCACATCTAGAGGGGAGCAGTCAGGAAATTCAAACGGGTCTTCTGCAGCTCATCTAATCTCTAACCACAAGACTGACCTTCCTCAGCATCCAGAGAGAAAGAAGGAGGAGAAAAACACTTCAGATGGATGAAATTCTGTGCTCAGCCCCACTGCCCTGAGACACCCTTTGGAGGTGCAATCACGAGGGTTGGATGCCTTTTGCTCCAGTTGGCCACAACCCCAGCTCGTCAAGTCTGCCTTCAGAGATGGAAATAATGATCTCATCCAGAAAAAGGATCAAAAATACGTGCAGGGCCCTCAGTGTGAGAGAGATTCCTCATGCAGAGCATCTCGACTGATCAGTGTTGCCCAGAGCTGTGGCACTAATGAAGCTCCTGCCACAGTTGTATTTATTGAACCATAAGGACTGAAATTTTAAATAGTGACCCATCATTTATTGATGTAAGAAAGGCTTTACAGAATTTTGCAGTACAAAACTATCACTGCTCCTCTTCAACTCCCCCATGACAACCTAACAGTTTCTCTTCTTGCTTTTATAAATTCATAAGGTTCATTTTATGTAGTTTTTGTTTTCCCTTAGATTTTCCAAACCGCTGCAAATAAAACCAAGTGAAATGTGCATTTTCTCAAGAGGCTTAACCCAAAACACCATTGAACAAAAGCAGGCTGAGCGTCCACCACCTGGATTTCTCAAAACCACCAATTCCAGTGGTTTCTAGGCAAGCAAACACGCAGCAAATCTACAAACTTCATCCCAAATGCTTACAAAATTTTAAGGGAGACAACTTGCCTGGCTAGCAAAGGACATTTTGACTCACCAAAGCGTTTCCTGGTCCACCAGTGGGGCTCCTTGATGGCCGAGAAGCGCACGTCGGGGTGCAGCCGGAGGCGGTCGTACAAGTCCGTGGTGCCACACTTGGGCTGCCCGATGATGTAGAAGTGTGGCAGGCAGCGCAGGCGGTAGTGCTTGTCCTTGTAGTGGTACAAGTGGTTCCAAAATACCTTCCTGAGGTAATCAAAAATGATCCGAAAGCGCTTGGAGTACAGTGCGTAGGAGTTGGTGGCGTAGGGATCCGTGGTTGTGTTCCCGCGGTACTCTTCGTACCAACAAGGGTTCTTGCTGTTTGGAAGGAATTTGTTAGGAATTACCGAAAACATCTGCAACATAAAGAACAACAATTTCAGTCAAGGCAGCAAGCAATCGACTTTTCTTACTTAGCACTTACTTTTCTTACTTAGCACAGTGACAGAACAGAAACACTACCTGAATATTTGTACTACAAAGTTGATCCATTCATTGCTTCTGATGGCACCACAACCAAATCCTGAGCAACCCACTGGGCTGGGAGACAAGTATTTAGAAATCCTTTTATTTTAAGGCCAGAAAGAGCCTCAATAATCGCCCCAACTCCTCTGCAATCCCAGGAACTGATTTTTAAAGTCAAACACCTAATACTCAAATCAAATTACCTTCCAGTTTTTAACTCTGAACTACAAGGTTTGCAATGATTTTCAGGAAGGCGCCCTGGCAAGCAGTTATTAGAAAGGCTCTTTTCTTATTTATCATTTCAGGTGACAGGTAAACGTAAGTCACAATGATTTTGCATGAGAGAAGGTAAAAGTTCAGTGACGATGTACAGCTACCAGAAAACTGCCTGATTTTTTGCTTCAGGTGTCAAGACCATTTATAGAACCCATCCATCCTGCCCGTGACTCAGAGGGATGTGATCTACAATATCTGCTTCTCAGCTGCTGTGAATTGGGAGGCTCTAGATGGTGTAAATCACTGCATGAACATCCAAGCAGTTGCACTTTTTTATGTCTAGGCAAAAGATTGATCCACAAGCCTTGAAATAAGGATGTAAAAAGCAGTTTAAGACATGCCTCAATTCATACTTACATGTGGCTCTTGCTTCCTCAGCTCTTCTAAATCAGGGCGCTGCCTCGTTATAAACTCTATCTTTGAAGTAATGGTGTCAATAATTAATTTAATGCTTGGATAATCCTTTACATATGAAATATTCATTTTTGAAGGCTGGTAATAGTCTTTCATGTCACTAAGGCTTTCATTGTCCATTAAGCTGGGATTGCTAGCAAAAGCTCCGTAATGGAAGGGAGATGGGATCAGCAGCAGGCCATGCTTGGCTCCAGTCAGTATGTAGGACACCATCACCAGAGTCATTATGATCAACCCAAACATCAAACTGCAGAGCTTCCCCTTCCTCAGGCAGAAAAACCCATTCCAGCTCTCACAGTGATCAGTCCTCACTTCCAGAACCGCGAGCCACTTCATCTGCTTGCTGTCGGTGTACAAAGGGATTTTACTTTCTCCTCTGCACACAGGACACTTCTGGTTATTGTGATCAGGTCCACGGCATCTGAAACACTGTCTGTGCAAGTCATTTGGTAATAAATGTATGCAGCAATTAATGCAATACCTCATATTACTACTGTTAAACTCCTACATTAATGAGCCAAGCACAGCCATAAAAATGTTTCTGAAGCATATGAGTCATCTTCTGCAAGTCTGAAATTATTTCGTTCCTGGAGTGGTTCTACAACTACTCAGCAATGCAAAAGGACAGGTTCAAAACAGAATAAAAAGTGACATGTGTCACAGAAAGAAAAGGAAGCCTCAAGCACCACCAACACACAAAAATAAATGTACTCTGGATGTGGTTCCCAAGAATTTGGCTCAGTAAGAGGAATGTGGCGAAGTAAGGATCAGCTACAAAACTGGCTCAAGTTTTTCCCATTGAACAAAATGAGAAGGAAAAAAAATTGTTACGTAGTGTGAAAATATGCAAAAAATAAAAATAACTCATTTTCCTCTGCTTTATGCTGGAATAGGCAAATATGGCTAGAAATTTCCAGGTTCTCTTAAAACAAGCAGGTTCCAAACCGCACTGCTGCTGCTGCTGGAAGCTTCATCTTCCCAGAGGTGGCTCCAAAGAGATGCATTGTCCAACCTAGAGAAAAAAACCCAGATATTTATACACACCCAGGCATCATATCCACACCATCCACAGCCATAGCAAAGCACAACCTAGCACCAGTCATTTCAGATTTCTATTTGAAAGATGCCTGTCGTTTGCCAAGCCTGTTAATTACAGCACTCAGGATATTAAACCCAGGGAACATTTGGCTCCAGGTTCACAGCGAGCTGCCCCTGATTTTCCATCACCCATCTGCTCACATCAATGACTGGTTGCTACTACAGGTAACACTACACGACTCACTAACCCACCCAACAGATCTTAATCTGCTTTTGAAATATGGGAGCATTTCTGGACAGTATCCAGGGACACAGGTTTAAATAATTACACTCTATCTGCTCCTGAGGACCTTAAATGAACAGTCCTGAAGTGGGGTAAGACCCTGTTTGAGGCAGGGATAAGGTAACAATCCCCTCTCAAACATGGGAGATAAAAAGCCAAACCAAAAAAATCAAAAGCCACAAGTAAAACATTCAGCAAAGTGAAGGGAGTAAAAAACAGACACAAGGGAAAGGCTAATGACAGGATCTCAGGTTTCTGGACCAAATGATGGGTCCTCTTATTACTCACTAAATCAGAGAAGTATAATCATTACTATTATGAGTCCCACAATTTGACTGTTTTGCCTTTAGCTCTATCAACACCTATTTTTAATGCTTAAGCAACACTGCTATAATTCTAGATAATAATTCCTGGTTCATTCCTACAAAAGTGTCCTGATCAAATGGGGCACTCACTTCAGATCCCACATTTATCATCATCCTTCTGGCTGCATTTTTGTATGAGACAAAAGTGCTTTTGTAAAAGTTATTTGTATTCTGATGTTTCTCCCACTGAACACTGTCACATATTGGAGGATTTCTGCAATCAGAACAAGTAGGCTGTGTCTCAGGGACTCAAGAATAATTAGATAAATATTGAACAAAAGTATTTGCAAAACACTTTCCTTCCACCCAAAAAAGTTCATTTCCTTGATGAGTTTATTCTCTAAGCCAGATGAGGCAGACAGAAATCACAGCATAATCATTACTGACTATATTTAAACCAAAGGGAAAGAAATCAGTGCAAGACTTCTTAAAGAGACCAGTCTTAAAAACTTCTCCAAAGGAGCAGTTATGATGACTTTGACAGAAGTTTGAACAACCAGAGACATTAAATCAGATTCATATGGCTCATTTTAAACCTAGAAAGTTTATGCTTTCTTCTGTGTAAAATATCCCCCCAGTAAACGTCCAAAAGAAAAAGAGGAACTATGGAAAGGAGCCAAGGTTGAAAAGACCTTGATGGTGATGGTTGTCCAACCACCACCAATGGTGGTGAGAAGGGGAACAAGAAAGAGAAGTCCTGACAAGAAGTGAGAAGCTTCCACTTCCCAAGTAAATATTTCAGGCAGAAATAAGACCCTGATCAAACATTTTCAGAGAGGAAGCAAAGGGGGCCAGAGACAGAGGCAGACTCAGGCAGCATCCACATCCAACAGAGGAAGTCATGAAAACAAAGATAGCTCAAGAGAAAAAAAAAGTAAAAAAAACGGGGATGGAGATGAGGGCCTTCATCACAAAAGATGAAACAGGAAGGTGAAAAAAGCCCCTCTGAAAAAAGAAGCATGAAGAACAGGCTAGAGGTTAAGCAGTAGTTGGGAAAGATCTGGTAACCAAAACCCACCCTACAGCATCTCTTCAATTACATTTATCACGTTGTACACATTTGTTTTTATGAAATCCTTCTACCCTGAACTCCTCTTCTTTGGCATCCATCTCAGTACCCTCTCAGACCTCTGCTCTCCAGCTCCTTGCTGTTTATTTTCATAGACCAATTCCTATGCACTGGCTATTTAAAATAAAGAAAAAATCCAATTTATCCTCCAGTCCTCTTCTAACAAGGATCTGCAACCTGCTCAGTGACACTGGTTGAACAGATTTATCTGAGATAACCTTATGGGATCAATTCCAGGTTTGTGTATTTGACATCAATTCTCAATTTTTTAAAAAGAGCAATCAGAAATACATTAATGAATTCAGACCACAGGACCTTAGAAAAACCACATAACCTTCTCTGTCCTATGTCCATTTGTGTGTTAAAAAATGGACTGGAATTTATTGAACCCTTCCCAGCTGCAGACACCTCTCATTAAAATCTGCTACAAATATTACAAAGCCAAGGAAAAAGCATGTTAACTACATCTTTGGCAGGTGAAGAAAATTGTTTATCAGGAAGCTGATACAAGGGGGAAAAAAACAGAAATAGGTTTAGGCTACAGTAAAACTGAGATATTAATCAGACCAGTCATGAAGGGAAATTTAAAGTTCCACAAGCAACCATAACTCTGCCAGCTCATGCACAAGCAGTGCACCAGGCTGCTTAATTAGCTGATCAGTTTGATGACCTATCACAGGACAATGACAGATCACTCAGCTAATAGAATACACACATTGATCTCTCTTTCTTTTTAATAACTACTAGTTGCCAACACACCATTTTACATGATTTTCCACTGTCACATTAATGAAATAAAAAACTGAATTGTAATAAACACATAAAAGGATATAATTCCCTAGTGCCACTCCCTTCTCTTTCCCAAGCAGTTATTGGTAGAATTTCATTCCCTAAGATTTTACCATGGCAAGAAGGATGCTCACCAGAAGGGCAGGCTCCTCCCCCAGCCCTCACTTCCCTCATTCACCCCATTAAATTAAGACATCCTCAGTGCCCTGTTTTTGCTCCTTCCATCCAACATCCCCAGCAGCCACAGCCACCAGCACACGCCACCTCTTTGTATTCCACTCCTGAGAGCAGAAGGATGTGGATTGCAGGCAGAGGGAAGGTTATGAGGCTTGAGCTGGTAATAAACCATGTGTGTCTCCTTATATTTTAGCTGCAAAGCTGCTGGCTGTTCACTGGCAGAAAATTACTCTCTTTACACAACAAGCAGTGTCTTTGTATATTGAATAATGTAGCATGTAATTTCCCCTTGTTGAAGGGAAGGGTGAATTATTTATGATCACGTCTATACTGCATTTGTCTGCTGTACATTAATGCGTGCCAGCCCTAACCACAGAGCAGAAATCAACAGCAACCTTTGCAAGCTCCTTGGCCAAAAGCAGCCCTCCACATAAAAATCAGGATCTCTGGGAATAGCCTGAGGAGGAAACATGGATATATAAGATGACACACAGCGGAACGGGGGGAAGAAAGGAAAAGCTCTCCTAGATTTCAATATATTCCCACTGAAGCCAGGGGGGACTTTGCTCCAAACTCAGGCTCAAGCTAACAAAGGTATTTATACGCAACAGAATTTAATAGCAAACAGGTGAGAGCTTTTAATGGCAGTTTCCCTGAACAATTCCTGCATTCCATGAGAGCAGGGGCTGTTGGGGGCTCAGGATGCAGGAGAGGAGGCTGGCAGGTAACACTGGAAGGTACCACAACAGCAAAAGCAAACCACCAAACCTCACCCCAAAGCACTGAAAATACAGCATCCACCAGGTCCTGCTCATCTCATACAAAGGGTGGAAAGAGACATTCCCCTCAAAAGAAAATATGCAAGATTTTTCATCATCCACACGATTTTTGTGAGCTGTATAAAAAATATCTGAAATTCTGTATTATTCCTATTAAATGAACATTTCATAAAATTCCTCCTCTCTCTTTATTAGGATTGTAAGGAAAACTACAACCAAAATGGCCACAGAATCTCAGAATCATGGAATTACTGAGGTTGGAAAAGCTCTTCAAGATCATCAAGGCCAAGTATTAACTGAGCATTGCCAAGGCCACCATGTCCCCAAGTGCCACATCCGCACAGCTCTTAAATCCCTCCAGTGATGGTGACTTCACCACTGCCTTGGGCTTTTGATGAAGAAATTTTCCCTAATATCCAACCTAAACCTCCACTGCTGCAACTTGAGGCCATTTCCTCTTGTCCTAATGCTTGTCCCTTGGGAGAAGAGACCAACAGGCTATAAAAAGCAATTACTTTCATATGCTCAGTCACGTAGCTAAAATTCTGCTCCTCTATGAATAAGATAAAACAGATTGAACAGATTTTACACACATATACCTGTGTGTATGACCTGCTTTCCAGGTCACCAGTTCCATAATATTTAATATGCGTTCCTTTCTTTCAAAACTCTTTAAAATAAAGATAAATCTAACTTGCTGGTGCTCTTCATGCTACATTTTTCCGTAGCCTCGATACTTCTAATCACAGTCAGCTTCTCCTCCCACCAAATGAAAAGGTGGCTGTTAACCTCATAACACATTTCAGGTACACCAAGAGGACATTTCTCATCCTGGGGTATAAATACTCCCCTGAATTATGTCAGCAGAGCTACAGCACTTTATTTCCTCCCTTCACACAATATAATTGAAGATTTCAGGTGAATCAGTCCTGATGGGCAGCTCACAACCTAAAATATGCAAGTGAGAAAATAATCCATCAGCTCTCAGATTAGATGGGATGAAGCCTACTTAAAAAGATACAGATGCTATAAAATTAAGGATAAACACTTTTATCCAAAAAAAAACCACAAAAGATTAGGCAAAAGATAATACTGCTGAATCATCTGGCCAGGAACATCACATTGCTCCTAATTTAATATATCTAATGCCATTCTTAAGAGTACCGGCTATGTAATTCTATCCATAGTCTCCTAATTGTTTCCACTAATCTGGATAAATATTCCTTCTGCCTAAGTGCCTTCCCTGCCAACACAGGAAGGTTTGTTTCAATCAAGTTCTCAGTTTGCACTGCTGATGTTTTTTGAAATCTCAGAGCAAAGCTGATCCCATGCCCTCCAGAACACTCCAGAAATGAACTTCCCTGTGGAAACGTTTCCCCCTGAGAAGCTCCTGTGAAGACAAGGCTGTCATTAGTCACAGAGATGCAGCTCTGGAAGTGAAAGGCTGCCCACAGTCCTACCACCATAAACTTTCCATGACTCACATCAAGAGGAATGGAAACATGAAAGGGCAAAGCGAGGCTGGTGGAGTGAAATCCTCATAACATTTTCATAAGGAAAGAAAAAGCCCAACAATATCCAGTAGCAATGCAGCACAACCATGTAATTCCTTTTCCATTCCTCCATCACTCAGTGCAACCCTGTCCATGTACAACAGCAATTCTTCACCCAGGCAGGATACATTTATGACCTCTGGACACAAAAAACCTGCAAAACCTTACAATGATAGATATTTTTTAGCTATCAAGCTTACTGGAAATGGATAGAATTTAAGCAGACTACAGGCAGCACACAACCTGAAGTATTTGTAGAGGGGTAGTGGAGTACTTGTACAGCAGGAGGAAGTTCATCCTGTGAGTGGGCAGGTTGTACCATTTCAATAAAAAATAACCCAGTAGAAGGAATAAAATCTAAGCTAAATTAAAAAATAAAGAACATTACATAAGGAAAAGAGAGGCATAATCGTAGATTTTCTCTCTCCTGCTTCTTGGACACATTTCGCTCCTCAAGTTTACATTTTTGGAAATAAACTTTGCCTGAACTCACATTTATTTACCTCAGAGAAATCAGAAAGATGCCAGAAAGATGATATGTCAATAAAAAGAGGATCATGAATCACTGAGCTCTGCAAACTTCTGGCAAAAAGAAAAGGGAAAAAAAACTCAAAACAAAACAACAAAAACAAGCAAAAAGCAATTGCAGTGATTTAGAAAAGCCACAGGACTCATTACAAAGCTCAGCAACCTCCTGCAGACTGAAGTTATGTAAAGCTCTATTTACTTAAACCCTAATTTTTAAGGAACCATCAATAAAGGCAATTCCCAAGACTCTGTATAAACCCATGGAACCGTTTTCAAGGCAATCAATGGGAAAACAGGTACATCCTAAAAGCAAGAGTAGGTGGCCACAGCCCATGGTTACACACTCAACCTGTTGAACAACTGCTGAACACTTGTTCAAGTCTACAATTTTTATTTAAAGAATGCATTTCATGGCCTTTTAAAGCCAAAGAAAACCTCCTGAATCACCACTGAATCAGCAATCTCGCCTAAAAAACAACAGTGGTTTCTTCCACAACCCAGCTGGTTCCTTTCTCAGAGTCTAATCCAAACACAATCTGCTCCTTCCTCATCCATACACTTCCAAATAAAATGTGAGAATGGAATAAATTCCGTGCTCCACATGCAAAAAACAAAAATCAGCACACTCCCCTAAAATCAGCATAACAGTAGTCATTTCAATCACATAAGGATGACTTCTATTATTTGGGCTGCGATGCTCAGGAAATAGTTACTGAGCTTGAATCACCACTCATTTAGGGCATAAACACTGCCTGAATAAACAGATTCTTGGAAGCAAGGAAAAAAGAGTGGGGATTGGGAAAGGGAGCTCCCTGACCTGGACCAGTGACAGCAGGGTCATGCCCTCCCCCAGAAATGCATTATTGCACCTAAAGTCTTGTGCAAGTTCCTGGAAATTACCAAGGTCCAGTTCCTTGCACTCCTAAAATGCCACAGCCACATGCTCTGATTTGTTGTTGTTTGGTCTGCCTTGAGAATGTGAAAATAAAAACTCAGTATTACCCATTTTTAAATTAAAGCCTTTTTTCAGCAGGAAAAAAAAACCCAACCAACCAATTATATTTAAAGACTTCAGTGTTCCTTCTTTCTATTCTACCTGATTTAAGTCAGTCTACTAAATCAAAAATCTTACTTTTTGGGCTACTTGCAGGATAAAAATTACAGGCAGGAAAATAAAGAAGAACCAAAAATCAACAATTTCTCCAGAAATAAAGGTCCAAAAACCCTGGAAGAAAAAAAAGCACCAGCAGCAGCCACACAAGCAGTGGCAGCACATGCCTGGAGCTCTTGTGTCAGGGCAGAGCTCACATCAATGTGTTTAAATCCTCCCTCTGTACAAACACGGAGCAGAGTGCTGTTTTCATACATTTCTGAGGATGTCTGGAGCAGAATTTTGCCTGCAGTGCACACTGGCTTCTCAACTCCTGATCAAAACTTGCTGCCTACGATGTGCAACAGCTCCAGCAATTCATCTTTTCCCTTCCCTTAGTTCCTATTCATCTCACACAGTGCCTTGCTACAGAAGCACTGACAGGTTTATATTGAATATGAAAGAGTTGCACACTGTAGAAAAAAAAAACTGTGTCTTTACATAAATTACTTCAGTGCATTTCTTCTCACAAAAAAAGCCACTTTAATCCACTTTCAGAAATCATTCTGCATGGTTGAAGTTCAGTATCTTCATTTTCAATCCTCACAGTAACTGTGAGCAGCCTCCCAACAGACCCCACATGGTCCTGGGGGTCCTTCCATGGAAACAAGGATAAACCAATGCACCCATCCTATGGGGCTCACAGACCCCTTTCCCAAAAATCTGGAGCCAGATTAGAAAGTTCTGGTATTCGGAACACAACCAGAAATTGCATCTGTTTAACAAAAACCAGCCAGTCCCTCATTAAAATGATCGATTCGCCAAGAGCCAGAATAAAGGACTGATGCCATTGGGAGTCAATTTTTACCACTTCCTAAGAAAAAGTGCACCTACTTAAATGTCCAGAGAGACACCAATGCCAAAATTAGATAAAGACAGATGCAGAAGGTCAAACAATTCATGCAATGATTTCATATCCATGAGAATCGTTTGGTCTAAATTTGCCCTATGTACTTTCCTTTGTTTTATGAAAAATAAAAAATAAGCTAAGAGCTCCCTGGGAAGGCACAGGGATCACCTGAAATACAACTTCAGGTGCAGAAATTGATGTGACAAGGCTGGTCTTGCCATAAATGTTTGTATTGCATTTTTAATAAGACCAAGCAGCCGCTGATGTTTCATTTGCAGCACAGGACATCACAGTAATTTACAATAATAGAAATTCTTACCTGCCTGCTCTTTCAAGGAATACATCCCACTCTCATCCCACAAATCAGCCACATTCCTGTTCTGAGTGTGAGTGCAAAAGGGAACCACAGAGCACGAAGGCTGAATCTGTTATGAAGCTCTTTCACTGCAGTTATTTTTATGGAACAAACTGAAGAGGTTTGGGGGTTGGCAAGAGGGAAAAAAATATCATCTCTAAATACAGCTCTCATACGCCCTGCAGTCAGGCTGTAATCAGAAATAAATAAGTGTTTATCTTCAGAAAACGCCCAAGGCAAAGAATTGCTCTGGTATTGACAGAGCTGATGGCTCAGACCCAGCTGTTCTGTAGTTACCTGTTTCTTCCTATCCACTGTGAATCCTGTTTAATTTCAGGCTCCCAAGGCTGCTTCATTGACTCTCTGGAAAGATACTGCTGCAATTTCCTCAAACAGCTCTTGTGGAGCAGCTTACTCCACAGAGACACGAGGGTTTCCCCCACGCAGAGCTCAGTTAGGTGAGCACAGCACAGTGATTTCACCACTCTACCTGAACACCAGGAAAAGTTGTGATTTCCCATCCCTGGAAGTGTTCAGGGCCAGGTTGGACAGGGCTTGGAGCAACCTGGGATAGTGGAATCACTTCACTGTGCAAAAGAAAATAAACCTTCAGAGTCTGTGTGCCAGCTGACTCTCACCCAAGGGAGAGGAGGAGAGCTGGTGCAGCACAGTTGGGTTTGCAGGAGGGGATCTGTCAGTGCTGAAGGCTTATTTTAAGCCCAGCTCTTTGTCTCTTGCATTGATTACTGGTCCAGAACCAGCACGTGGGGGAAAAATGTTCTGAGAGTATTTCCAACGTCCTGCCAAGCGTTTTCAGCCTTGACATGCTGCAAAATAGTGGGCATAACTCACAGTTATGAGTTACTCTGACTACCATCCTGCTCCTTTTACACATTTGATTTTCTTTGATTTTAGCAGCTGCTACCTCAGGTTGATTTAAAGTGAGGAACATATTCCATCCACCCTCTGATCTCTAATACTTTCTGCCACTTTGCAAGGGGTATGCAGCACAAATTGCTAAATCCTGTGGGTTGTGAGAGATCAGCTGCTAATTTAAGGCTGCTTTTGAGGGATGAATAACATTGTATGGAATAAATAGAATTTGTATCACTTAATGCCTTTGGTGCCTGTTTATCTCATGCTGTGGTAAAATGCTTTTGCATGCAATAATGCAACCAAGTGGTATCTACTAGAATTCATCTGATACACCTTCACACTTCATATACAAGCAGTTTTCCTGAAAGGGGACCCATTCTATGTGAGGCTTAACTTCACTTTAAACACAATACAGTTATGGCAATTCTAGAGCAACGTAAATGCTCGCAGCTGCTCATTTGATTTTTTAGTGGCTGAGAAGGGATTTTCCTCCACCCCCAAGCTGAATTTTCTCCATAAACTTTACTATCTTAACAGAGTAATCTGAATTCCTTTTGTTGTGACTCATATACGGTGCCTTCTCTGTGAGACATGCATTGAAATGGATGGAAAAACGTATCTCATCTGTACATAAGTACCATGTAAGTGCTTTTTCATGAATAGGGCATTTCATCTTTCATCTAGTGCTGAGTGGGTGAAAGGAAACATACACAGCTGCATCCTGAAAAGACAAACTCAGCATTAGAGTCTGTCATTAAAGTTTCTTGTAAATTCAAACAAAAATTACTCAACTCAAACTATTCATTGATGCCAAATCACAACTGGGGCTTTGTTTCAGCACTTTAAAAAAAACCCAACTCTGTTCCAAGCTTAGTAGTAACTTTTCTAAATGTTCAACAACTTTAATTCTTTAAGCAATGACACATTAGATAAACCTCAGTCCATTAACCAAGAAACCACTTTGTTCATTACAAAGTGCAGCAGACTCAGAGCCCAAAGTGGAAAACCCAAGAAAGCTCTAAGTGTTCTCAAGAAATTTCTAATTAGTTATCTCTAAAATATCACCAGATAAAATTCTTGCAGGTAACTGCTGGCTACACCTAATTAAGCAAAACCTTTTTGATATAATTTCATTATACTGCTCCCAGCTTCCTAGAAAAGTGTTTATTCTGCAGAAGTCAAGCAACATTTACTTCCAGAGTCTCCTACCACTATTCCTAAGTGTTTCATCAAAGGCTTGGGCTCCATCACTCACCCCTCTGTAGTCTGTAATCTTTAACTACACAAAAGTGCAATACATTTTTATTAAACAGTTTGTAAGATCCCATCATTCTGAAGATATTTCTGCAGCTCTGCACCCCAGGCTTTGAGGTGTGTGTGGCTGGCAGAGCACGCACTTGATGTGGAAGCTAAAGCCATTTGATAATGGATTGAACTCTCATGATTGTCCTCTCCTATCTTCACATCATCACATCTAAAGAACACTTCTATCACAAGCTTCAAAGGAGTTCAAATATCTTAACTCACTGATTTCCATGACTGGAGAAGAAAGGATGTGCTGCACTCCATCACCAGCCTCTCAAAAATATCACAGCTCTTGGTGCTGTTCTCCTAAAAGGGCAAAATATAGCCCAGGAATCTTCCAACTGCACAAAACCCTCAGTTTACAACAGTCATAACAAAAGGGAAAAAAATTCCATGATACATATGGAATCCAGTGAGTAAATATTGTAAAATCCAGGAATAATAAGAAAATCTGTTCCTCAGCCACTGAACCATTGACTTCCTTGACTGGACTCTCTATTCCTGGAGGTCTCTCCCATGTTTGGCTTCATGTGCTTGTTTTCCACTTGGAAAGAACACAACCACAAATACCTTTTCATGCCTTACACTGCACTTAACTGGCCTCCAGATTGTAAGCAAACAAGATTAAAATCTGAGAATGTTCTTCACTCAATCTCCATGAAAAGAAACCAAGGGGAAAAAGAAATTAGAAAAGCAAACCAAAACCCCAACTCTGCATAATGATGAATATACCAAGAGAAATTTGGCATGCACTCCCTCACACCATGCCTCTTCTGCAACATTTTCTGCAATATAAAGACAACATTTAGCTTAGCAAACTACATGGTCTTTATTTGTGGGCAGAGGAAACCCAAGGCAAATACTCCAAGAGACTTTTTTTTTTTTTTTTCCAATGGATATGTTAATTACTTAACTTCTGTTATTGGGAAACTGTCCCAAACTAACCTTCCACTCTCCCTCTCCTTCAACTGCACAAGGGTCAAAATTCACTTTTTAAGGTTTTGAAGCGAGAAATTGCGAAAATAAAGCCCACCCTTGATGGAGCTCTGAGATAGCACAAGTGCCTTATTCAGACCCTTACTGATCCCTACCTGAACACCTTTTGGGAGCTCCACAGGGATGCCTGGGACCAGGATGCTCCTGGGACAGAGCATCTCCTGAGACAGCCCAGAGTTCTAAGGGAAAGGGAGCACAACTGCTCCCAAATGCCCTGCTCCAGCCAGAAAGTTCTCACTGCCATGGAAAACCCCCATGTCCCCAGAGGCAGCAGAGCAGAGAAGTGACCAGTGGGAGGTAAAATGAGGTTTTATGTCTAAACAGCAGCGCTTGTTGATGTATTTGGTTCCAGACAAATAGAGGAGGACGCGGAGTCGCTACAGGACATTGCAGCTGAAATGGCACCAATGCTTGAAATAAACCCTTTGCTGAGGAAAATCACACAAAGAATCTGAAGTGACACAAATTCCATCAACTGCAGTTGGCAGCCAGATTTTCAAGAACAGATGCATGACTGTTAATGATAACCCAAAAAGCTGTTTCTAATGCAGAAAGACTGAAACTGTGTTA
Organism: Pyrgilauda ruficollis; assembly: GCF_017590135.1. Lineage (NCBI taxonomy): Eukaryota > Metazoa > Chordata > Aves > Passeriformes > Passeridae > Pyrgilauda > Pyrgilauda ruficollis. The sequence goes on along the minus strand of NW_024513654.1, from coordinate 3,549,666 downwards.
ACATTATAAAACTGCTAAGAACTAGCAGTATCTCCAGATTACACCCCACAAAATACTTTGCAGGAACTTAAAAACTCCAACTTAAGCAAAATTAACATATCTAACAAAAAAATCTCCAGCAAAAATGCCTCCCAAGTTTTGAAACACATTTCCATCTGTTAAATATCTCTGTTGCTGATGATGTGTACCTTAAGTCAAAGATATAAATCTTGGATTTCATGAGATTAATGTAATAACTTGGTTTAGGCTGTTAATGAATTCAAAGCTCTCAAACATGCAGGAGACTAAGACAGCATGAAGAGAATACAGATACATTTGGAGGGGATGTTTTTAATGTGAAATAAATTAGAAATTCCTTAATCTATTTCTGCAGCAAGGACTACACTTACATAAAAGCTTCCTGGGGTGTCTTAGGCTGGAAGATATGGCTTCCAAGACCATTTATTCCTTCTAAGCACTGCTATATAACCTAAATAATAAAACTAAGGAAAACCCTTAAAGCCTTGTCAGGTAAGTGAGGACTCAAGCTTCAAGAAATGCAATGCTCATTTCTCAGAAGTGACACGTGGCCTTGATGAAACAATGATAAATAAAATATTCATATTACATGCAGATATCTATAGAGAAAAAGGCTGTATTGGTCAGCAGAAGAGCTCAGCCCAACTGATGTATCAAGCTGCAAGAGAAAACACCTCTGTTGGTGTCTCAGATCCAGAGAAATGTGAAAAACAGCTCTATCCTCAGCTGTCCTATTACAAACACTACTGAGTTACTTTTCAGTGGGCACCAAAAGAGCTGCAAGGTTTTGGGAATAAGGCATTGTGGAAGCTGCCCTGTGCCCAGCTTCCTTAACACTTTCCACCCTCAAAAACAGTGTTTAAAAAGGACAGCCGCTGCCACCACAAGCTGTATCAATCATTGTCTCCTGCAATCAAGATCACTCCACGCCCATAGCTAAAGGCAGCAACATGCAACAAAAGGCCAAGAAATGCCACTTATTCCATCAAATCTTTGGGAATGTGACTCAGCAGCTGGGCTGGAGCAGTTCTGGGCACTGCAGCCCCTCCACCCTGCTTTATGTCCTCTACAGAAGATATCCAAAAAACAACACTGCCCACACCCCAGCAGCTCTGGCTTGCCTGGGCTTCAACAGCAACAGCTCCAGGGTGAACTCAGCAGCTTGATCAGAGAATTGTTAAGGCTGGAAAAGACCCTTAAGATCACTGAGTCCAACCATCAACCTCAAGCTGCCACCTTTCAATCTCTGCTTTATTCTTTAGCTCTGTCCAGCCTCTGTTTCAGGGCAGCCTTCACAAGGCATCCCCTTCACCACTGAGCCATGATCACCACTCCAGCACTGGCCCCAGCTGGGAGAGCCCTCCTGAGCCTGGAGCTACATTGGCTGTTTTGGCTGAGTTTTTGCCTCATGAACTGCTGGGGTGGCCCTGCCATGAAAACCTCCACTTTTTTTGCCAAAGAATTGCTCCAGGAGCTCATCTCTACTCCGGCTGTCAAGGGGAGGTGGCAGCTGGAGTGTGTGATCCTCTGGCGCATCCCCACCGTGCCTGAGGAGAGCAGAGCTCCACACCAGAGCCCACAAGGGAAAGCAGCCAGGGATGGGTTCTCTGACCCTCCTGGACAAAAATGAAAGGTTGGATGAGGCTTGGAGCAGCCTGGGGTAGTGGAAGGGCTGGAATGAGACAAGCTTTAAAGTCCCTTCCAACCCAAACCACACTGTGACTCTGCAGTTTTTCCATGTGAATAACCAAGTCCTGCTCCTTTTACAGCAGTTACTTCATCACTATGTGGAAAATCAGGAATTCTAGAGCACCATCCTAGGTGCAGGAGAGAAATAAGTCTCACCTCTGATCATTTGATTTAATTTGAATTTTCCTGCATGTTTAAATCCTGGAAAATGCCTTCAGCATCCAAAACACTTATAATCAAAGTAAGTGACTGCAGAAGTTCAGAATAATCTATAAACTCAAAAAATTCCACAGCTCTCCTCATTAAGTGGAAAAATAAATCATATGCTGATAACACCCCTGTTTCTTTATTGCATGGCTCAGCGGTTTAATTTACACTTTGAGAAGAATAGCAAATCAGAATGAAACCTTACAATTATATGGGTTTCTTTCTTTGCTTATGAAAACTTGCATTTGATGTTATTCTTACTATTCCTCCTTTAGGTTACTTATATGGGGCCAACAAAACTGATGTTTTGTTGACAAAATGTTTTATCCAACCATGGACAATTAAATACAACATGTATCATTTTTTCAGTGTTTTTACAGAGATGCTTCTGCACAAGGTGAACAGTAATTAAATGAGAAAATGCAGCTGTAGCCATTCATGCCACACACAGGAGCCTCAGAGTGCACTCAAACGTATTTTGGGGTTAGGTTATGGTCCAGGAAGGGTGTGGAACTCTCAATATCAGATCTCAGAGTGCTTTTCAAAGGTGCTGCTCCACCTCTGGGTGACAAAATGATACAGTTCTGACACGTGTCACCTGTAATATCATTTGGACTAACACGATAGAAGTCCAAGAAAAACCTAGATCTCCTAACTCACCATCCAGAATCCCATTACCTGGGAATTGAGGGATTTTGAATGAAATTCAGATATGTGTTTCACAAGACAGAAAGCCACCACAATCCAATTTCTAAATAAGCCATCTAAGGCAGACAGCATGGACTCTGACTTTCCCTCAGTAACCATATTAAACAGAATGAATTTCAGCCTTTCACAAGCTCAACAGACAGAGAAAAGTGAATTTTCCCAGCTTCCCAAGCTGCAATCATGCTCCCCATCCCAGAGCTGTGCCAGAATCTCCCTGCACAACAGTAGCAGGGAGCATTTTTGGGTCCAAATCTGGCAGATGGCACTTTCAGGAGCAATGGCGCAAGACCTGCAGTAGGAAATGAAACCCTCCCTGTCATAAACAACCCCCAGTTAAGGACTGGAGCCCTCATTAATGTAATTGGTTTCATACGAGGTGCTAAAATACAAATGTGTTGCATTTAGAAGCCAACACTGTTTCTATTAGTTAAGGAGTGTTTTCCTCACCTCTATTTTTGCTCAAGCACCGAGGGAAAAGGGAGGGGAAAATGTGTCATGTACTCTGCCTCCAGCTAGAGAATGCCGTGCTAGAGTACATTTTTCACCTCAGATGAAAAATGAAAGCAGGTAGCCTTTCAGCACAGCTGCTCCTGAGGACTGAAATGGAAAATTATTTGGAGAGGAACTCTCACATCATTCACTCAGAGCTGTGGATTTACATCCTCCAACCTGCATGAGGTCCACAGAGTGAGTAGGACTCCATCCCAAGCTGAAATCTGAGGGAGGAGACACATTTAAAATGTAAAAACAAACTACAGTACTACCACTGGGTGGAAAAAAAAATCACTAATCATTACCCTTCAGGAAAACACTCCATTTTCAGCCTTTCTGCTTCAAGTCCAGCAAATTAAATTTCCTCTCTTTAATGGTGCTGCCTTTGAGTACAGGCCAGAAAATGAAAGAGCAGAGGGTTATGTTGCCAGGGTGCAGAAAGAGGGTGTGCACCTCTCAATTTGGCATCTCTGGTAACGGGAGGGAAAACCCACAGTGGAACAGGACACACCCAGGACAAGGAGCCCTTTGCTGGCTCTCACTGGTGAGGAATTGTCACCTCCTCCAGCTCCCTGACACTGGCCGTGCCCAGCCAAGCCAGGAAATCCAGCTTTGCCTTGGGCACCAAGTGTTTTTCCTCTTTAGGGACACATTCCCACCCCCCCTTTGCTCCACTCCTCCTTGAAGCCTTTAAACCCCGAGGAAGAGCTGCTCCACTCTAGAAGCAGATGTTGGTCTCTGATTTCAGAATGATTCCTTTCCCTCTCCACAAGGACTTCCACCTTCTGCGTGACTTTAAAACTTACCCCACTGCTTCTAACTTGGCTGAAGATGAGTATCTGTGTGAGCCATTGGCTGAAGTGCCTTTAATGATAGAACAGTTCATAAAAATAAAACCATCCTATCAGTAAAATGTACATTCCCCCTTCTGAAAATGGAGTAAGCCTATTAATTACTTTCTTAAAGACTGAATCTCAAAATGGCACTGCTGACATTTAAGGCTCATAAAAAATGCCAGTCTGTCTCATCTGTGAGAAATTAGTTTATATGATCTATTTTAAGATGAAAATATTTATCAAGAAAGACAGTTGCCAGTTAAGAACACAAACAGAAACAAAGCCATTTAAAGTAAGTTGTCCTTTTTTGTTTTAATCTCTTCCATGCCAAGGACATGCTTCTTCCCAGAAGAGTGGTGCACAAAATAAGTGACATCTGGTGGCTTTATGCTGTAATAGAATAAGGCACCTCATTTCAATGCTGTTAACCAAATCAATTTTTAGATTTACTGCTTCTTAGCAAAGCTTTTCAGAGGTTTTATTTATTTATTTTCATGCAGATACTTCTGAGGCCCATGGGCATCACAATCCCTCTTGCAGGGTGACAACTGCTGTTATCCAATTAAAGTGGGACTGTCATATTCACATCAGGAAAAAAACAAGATGTTTTTCCTCCACAAAGGAATTTGGAAGGCACAGGAAAAGAGCACTAAGATTTAGCTGGGCAGCATCAGTAAGAATCACATAGAGCCAGGCTGTAAGAAAAGGCTGTGCAGAATTTTGTGAAGGAAATCCTTCACCTGCTCCAATTATTCACATGCTCCAAGTAATTAATATCAACTTGGGTCTCTCTGAATTGTCTTTCACTGGATTTTAATTAAACCCAAAAGAAACAGCTGCATTTTTCATTCTGAGTGTAGCAGCATCCTGGTGGCTACAACTTTTACAAATTTGAAACAGCTTTTCCCCTTTTCATGCTTTATTGATCCTCAGCAATGGCCACATCTAATCCAGCCAAGCCTCCTGCACCTAAACCTGCACTCCAGACATAAAGCAATTACAACTCCCCTTCAAACTCCTCCAGCCAGAAATACACTTCTCTTTCAGCAAGCCATAAGCCTCTCCTGGATAATTAATAGAAGTACTGTCAGCCAGCCTCAATTAAAATTACAAAATTGCTGGCACTGCAATATTAAGGCTTGCAACACTAATTTCTGCAGTAATAAGTATTTATGGGGGGAAAAAAAATCTGTAAGCACTATGTAACAGAAATGAGATGAAAGATAAACAGACTCTAAATATTTATCAGCAGAGGAAGTCCAAAAATATACCAGTAAAAATGGAGCGGATGGCAGCTAAATCCAGACCATGGAGGGTTCCTCGAAGGATGTGCAAGGAGGAACTTCATTTTCAGCTTGACATAGCTAAATCAAATTAATTCCTTCCTCCTATTCAATTGCTGCATAGAAACCCCCTGATGCCAAAAGGACAAAGCTAAAAATGTCCCCAAAGCCACGTCTGAAGGCTGCATTTGCACCCTGCAGCAGTGCAATAAATAAAGAGTTGGACTTTGGGGCTTTTCCATCACTTTTAAGGCCTAAATATCCTTGAGAGGAATGTCCACCTGCATGCTTGGCTCCCCTCAGCACTGAAAGGGGGCTCCACACATCTGCAGGACCTCCATAAAAAGGGGCCTCTGGGACAGCACAGCTACTGATGGATTATTTCAAAGGGAAATATTATTTCCTGCTCACATTCCCTCATCCCTGCCAGACATTATCTTCACCTCGAGACCTCCTGGCTGAGCTAAATAACATATGCACAGAAAAGCACAGCTGAATGGCTTTAGCTCCAGCCACTCATCAAGAAGAAAACTTTTAAAGATCCCATTTCAATTTATTTTTTGAAATGCAGGCATGCTGAAGTCAGCAGGAAGACATTTCATTGACTTTAATGAAGGCAGAGGTTCATCCAGAGAATTGCTGTTTGGAATGAACACAGAGTTTATGTTATCTCATTTGAAACCTTCCAAGTTTTCTGTTAAATGCAACTTAATGATATTTGCTATCTTGGAATTATTTTCTGTCACAATACAGAAAGGAGGACATTAAAGTTGTGCACTGTAAAATGTTTAGTGATGATGGATGGGATACTCTTGTTTCAGTAACAAGCATGTTTTCAATGCATAAATATTAATTGTCATAAAGTGCCTGTTCATTTTGCAGTTTTGGAAAGCTTCAGCTCGTAGGAATTGTAATAGTCCAAAAAAGATACTGTTGGTATTTACATATTTATCAGCATTTTCACAGCACATTTTTAGTGTTTTTCTTTTTTTTTTTTTTCTTTATGCATTATCCAATGTACCAGCACAGCAAGACAAAAAAAAATGGAAAACTGGAGAGATTACTACACTCACTTAATGGGTATCATTACAGGAAAACACTATCAAAACTCAGCAGAGGCTTTTTATGCATTCCCCTGTATTACACCAAAATGAGTTATTGCAACACTCTAACTCTGATGCTAAACCAGGAGAATGCTCAATCTGTACAGCTGAAGCAGGAATGAGCAGCAGGTGAGTGGAACCATCTGAGAGAGTTATTGACTCCAGGAAAAGCTGCTCCCTGACCAGCTCTGGGGTTACCCAGATTTTCCAGCCTTGCCACACTCCTTGGTGAGCACAGGGCTCTGAATTCCTCCAAAACAACTGGAAAACTGTTCCCACTGCCACGTCCTGGTCCCCCTCACACCAGTGAAACCCAAAAGGTGAATTACTCCTGATCCAGCCTAATGCCAGATAAATCCACGTGGGATTTCCATGGATACCAACCTAGATTGCATTTACTCTGCTGTTTATTTTCATTTTGCTGATCTCCTCAGCAACGCTCAAAAACCTGAAGGGTTAAAAAACACCCTATTTAAAATCACCTGATATCAGACAAATTTTTATTTCCTTTTTCCTCAGCGAGAGGATCAGCTCAGATTCCACTCTTCCTTTCTGCTCACCTCTCACATCTCATTTCTTGTTTTAAAGATGGTATAAATAGCCTTGCAAAGTAATTCTAATACTAAGTGTCAAGTGCAATAGTGGTTTCATTCTGATTTATCCTTATCTGATCCTCAGGCAAGTTAATCCTGAAGCTGAGAAACTGTTTTCAGAGCTTTGTAATTGATGAAACTTTTCATCTAAATTATTTACTTTCCGAACAGCTCCGATGAGTCGCTCAGGGCATAAAGCTGTACTACTCCATGCTGGAGTGCTCAAGAACATGTTTTTGTCTTCTTAAATTAACAGCCCATCGCTGCATCTCGTGCTGCAGTTTCTATTGGCAGTCTTTAACACACAGCAGGGTTTTTATCTGAATTTTTATCGCCTGCCATGGATGCAGTTACAACCCAGATGTCTCGGTGTTATCCCAGCCCGGAGTTCCAGAGAGACACAAAGCAAACAGAGGATCCCTGATCCTGAAAGTGTCAATCTTACAGTGTGAACCATCATTCCTTCCCTGGAATCACCTGGGCATGGGCTCCACACCTGATGGACTCGTGCAAAACCTGCTCCTCTCCCGTTGCAGCAGCAGCACCCAAAATCCTTTCCAGAAGCAGCCCCAGGAAATGTCCTCAGGCTTCAGCAATCCCAAGGATGAGCTGCTCAGCATCAGCTCTAAAAATGCACTAGGAAGGGGTGGAAGACAAGAGCAGGAGCCCAGTGAAATACATCTACAAAATTATGAACTTAAAAATTTGAGATTCATCATCCATTTAATTTACTTAACATTACCAATATCTGTTTAACATTATCTAGTATCTACAGAGCTGAGCAAGAAAGACAAATTACAACTAAAAAGCAGCCAAAATCAAAGAGGCTGGGAAGGAATATTAGATAAGGTATTTGATGGGCAAGGAAGTGTTGGTTTTAAGAGCTGCTAAAGGATTTTCAGGAGATGAAGCTCCCCTGTGAGGAGCTGGGCCTGCAGGCAAACCCATCTCATTATGTGATACATTCTCCTAATAAACTATTAAACCATCCTTCTCCACTTCCTCCTATTTCTAGCTTTACACAGACAAACCTCCTGGCTGCCCCAGTCAAAGAGTCCTTTTTCTTTGGATTAATAAATTCTGGCACTCAGACCATTATATCCCAATTTAGGCACAGCAAGGTTGACACTGGGCTCTTACATTTCCTCTAAATTATGGGCAAAACCTTGCAGAATCCTAACTTCTGCTACTTTTTTTTTTCCCTGAGGTCTCTCCTATTTGTTGGTATCTCACTACTCATTTGGTGCCAGTTCTAAAGCACTTTAATTAAATGGTTTTTCTCCACACTGTTCCAAGACCTGAAATTGGGCAAACCATCCAACATTACAAGCTCACATCCATGTGCTGCCCATCCTCACAGCACTCTTTTCAACAGTGTGAGGCTTCTTCCATCTTCTGAGTACACATGCTGCACATAAATCTTTTTTTTTTTTGCCTTTGTATCTCATAGAGTTTTTCATTTTTCAAAGCAGTCTTATCCTGTTTCCTCTGTATGACTTTGAACTTCACATTTTATCTTCACTCTTGTCTGACCTCAGAGTTCTTCCCAGCTCAAACTCACCTGTAACTCAATGACTTATTTGAAAGAAATTACCTTCCCTCTATTCCATGCAATCCTGAGAAGCTACGAGTCTAACTTCAACTTGTATTTAAGCCAAACACCAATAAATGCAAAACCAAAAGTAAAATATAACAATACAAAAGCCTTTTTTACTCTCATCAGTTTTTCTAATTTTATGGTTAGATAGCAGGGTACATTCACCCACACTGAAAATCAAGGTTTTTCTACAGGAAAAAAATATCTCCTCATGAAACTTATTTTTTCCTACTGGAAGGCGTGAAGCAAATGGGAAATGTCAGTTTGAGTATTTTGCTATTTAGGTACAGATCTGCACCTTTTACAGTGAGGAACAACCCACCTTAGATACAGATTTGGCCTAAACCCCCATTTATTTATAAAACACTGTGCTTATTTGGTGAGTAAATGATAGTACAGTAAGTTTAAGAACATTAAGTGCGTATCTGGCACTTCTTGGCATATAAACAAATAAAAGCCTGGCTTGCTCCCTTGCCACTCCATCCCACCAGTTCTGCATGGGATTGGGTTCATTTCCAAGGAAACCCATGGCACAGGAGGCAGCCACGTGCCCCCACCATCCCCAAGGCTGCAGGGGCTGTGGCTGCTTTCAGCAAACCAACAGGGGAAGGGCCACAGCACCAGCAGCTCCAAAAATGTGTCTGGAGTTGAGGTGGGCCACCTCGTTTTTGGGCAAGGGCAGAAGGAAAGCAGCAGCCAGGTGCTGAGGTTTGGGAAACGAGTGTTTCAGGCAGCTCAGGCTGTTGTGGGAGTCGGAGGAAGGTGGATTTGGGAATGAGAAGAGGCAATAGGTTGGGGCTGGAGGGTTGGTGCAGGAGAGGCGCTCCAGAGCAGAGCGATGGAGCATCAGTCCTGTGAGGAAAGGCTGGGAGTGGGGTGTTCAGCCTGGGGAAGAGAAGGTTCCAGGGAGAATTTAGAGCCCCTGAAGGGGCAAAGAGACTTTGACAGGGGATGGAGTGGCAGGAGAAGAGGAATGGCTTCAAAGTGACAGAGGGCAGCGTTAGATGGGATATTGGGAAGGAATCCTTCCCCGTCAGGGTGGTGAGGCCTTGGCACAGGAGGCCCAGAGCAGCTGTGGCTGCCCCTGGATCCCTGGCAGTGTCCAAGGCCAGGCTGGATGGGTTTGAGGCAACCTGGAACAGTGGAAGTTGTCAGGGTTGGAACTGGATGAGCTTCATGTTCCCTTCCCACCCAAACCAGTCTGAGATTGTGTCTTGTGACCTCCAGTGTGCTGCCTCCAGAGGGGACAGAGGCAGTGGGACAGAGTGTGCCAAGGCTCCTCACTCCCGTTCTCATCCACCACCTCACCAGGCCTCTCATCCTCCCCACAGCTGCCTTGTCCCTGCCACCAGGACAACATTTTTCCTTCTGTTTCTTCTTGCAAGGCATCACCTGCCTGTCTCCCCTCAGAGGATGCTCCTTAAATCTAAAGCTTACAAACCACCTCCAACAGCTGCTGGAAACCAGGTGTAACATAAATTAATAAATATTCCATGGAAAAGCTACATTAACTGCTTGCCCCTAAAGTGCTGTTTAGTGGCATGTCAGGCACAGCTGTGTAATCAAAGGATTACAGTGCTCCCATTGCAAGGCTCTCCACCTCCTCGGGAGCTTCCCCGGCTCCCTCGCCTGTAAAAACCCAGCCCAGGCACCAGGACAGAACTGTAATCATGTCTTTGAGCCTGGGAAACACAGCCCAGCAGGCTGTGGGGACAAACACAACACGTTTTCTGCCAGATACACAGGCAGCCACACAAATTTTTAAGAGAATGGGTCAGCAAAGCTCTAGATCATCTAGAATTTTAGTTAAATTGCAGCATAAGTGGAGAGCTTGGTGCAATTCAGGCTGCTTCAAAACAAGAACTTGCAGGAGGTTACGGATCCCTTCCCCTGAATAGCTGTGTTCAGACTCCAGATCTGACACCTCACTTGGTCAGCAAGCAGAACAGGGCACTTCACTAAAAAACATAAATAAATAAGAAATGCTAATTTGTGGGGGAAAGCTGTGGAAAAATGCTCTCTTATTGGAAATATATCATGGTTTTCCACAGCACTTTGGATTGTTCTATCTGAGCAACCTAACTCCAGCCAAGGAGTACAGTGGGAATTTAGAATTACCCCTCCCTGTGGGAGGTATGGAGGAAAACAGGTGGGTTAAAGGGGAAAATGGGAGTCTAAAACCAGCAATTAACGAGGCAGTTCAAATCAGGGTGCATCTTCTGCCAACCCTCTGAGATGTTTGAAACAGTGTTCCACATCAGGTAAGTAGCCAGGGCAGCACTGAGTGATTTAAGAGCACATCTCATTGGAATTTATGACTGTGGGATGTACATTAACTGTAGGGGTAATTAGGAGGGAGAGAGGAATATCAGTATCTGTTTATGTCATGGCTTTTCTTCACCTAAGTGATGCAGCTGTGCTGGAAGAGAAGCACAGTTGGGTGTTCCAAGTTCCTAAATCCACGTGTCATTTAGGTGAGATCAGCCCTCCGCTGCCAGCTCACCTCGGGAGAAATTCTGTCAGCACCCAGTGGTGACACAACCCTGAGCTACAATAGTGAGATTTTGCTCTGTGGACATATAAGGAAGAAATCAGTGCAGGAAAAATAGTTTATAAAAGGAAGGATTCCCTTCCTAGTCAGCAGAGGAATTCCACAAGAAATCCCTGACAGAGTTTGCTGCCACCCCACTTGATCTTCAACACAAACCAGTGCTTTGAGAGGTGCTTTAGGACCAGCCCATCCTTAAAACTGAGATCACCTGGGCTGCCAACAAAAGCTTTGAGCACTGAACCTCCCCGTTCTCACAGAGCTCCTGCCACAGGTTGCTTGAAATAATGTTAAAATAGAACATAAGCAGTACCTTATTTGCTTCTCTGTGATTATGCCCACATAAAATCCCTGTTCATGCTGCTGGTGGATTACACACCTTCATCCTTCCCCTTCAACCACATGAAATAATTCAAATATGAGAGTCTGCTTCACCCTTCTCATTTATATGATTTCCAGATACCTGCTTTTAGTTTAGCAATGAAGATAAAAATCCATTCCTGCCTTCCATTGCATTAGTGGAATTAAGTGTTTTGCAATGTAAATCTCCACTGTTTGATCATGTTCCTGTTACAAACCACCAAATAAAACACTCTGAATTTGAGATTAGTCCGCCTATGACAAAATCTGAACCATAAAACTATTTTCCTATTGATTTCAGAACTGCACGGTGGCTGCAACTCACAGGATCTAAGTGCTATTAAAAAAAAAAAAAGGAAAGAAAGAAGGTAGTTTCACTACTAAATCTTCATACAAGTAGTTTCCTCCTTTCTGCATTCAAATTGATTTTCTTTCTTTTGGCATGTGAAGAGCCAGATGAATCCTTTGACTCAATGCCCAAGAGTGAAATGGCACCAGCAGCAGCAGAGAAGCTCTCAGGGCACGAGACGTGTGACAACATTTTAATCACTGACAAAAAGAGGCTTCAAGGCAGCTACTCTGTTAGTGTTTGCTGGTTTTAAGTGAGATTCACTGTTTGTGAGTGACTGTATATAAAAAACAGTCTATGTTTTATATATATATAATTTTTTTTAATATAGCTATGCCTATAAATAGCACAGACATAAACATATATGTATGGTTCACGTCCATTTGGGATGTTTTATTGGTGGAAATTTCCCTCTCTGCCAAAGATCAAGCAGTCCCCAGCCAGTACCAAGTGCAGTGCTGTTCAATCAGGTGTTTGTTTATCCAAACGAGCACATACGATTTGCAGTTAAACCTTAAAAATATTTATTTTTCATGAACAGCTCCAGCAAACTTTGAGATTTAATCTGTGATGTGCCCAGCCGGCCACTCTGCTCTTTAAGTCTCAAAACACAAAAAAAACGTGTTTGTTCTACAGAGATGGATTTTTAGTCAATTCAAGAAGTGAAACCATTCTGATGTCATATGCAAGGAAGTCAGTGTGAAGGGGACTTTAGGACATAGCATGATATAATAAATAAAATTAAATTTTAAAAAAATCCTAACATGACAGTTTGGTAGGTGTTTGGATGCACCATCCAAGCAATACTCTCACATATCCTATTAACCTACAAATCTGCCTGTGCCTAAGACACTCAGATCACTGCAGAGTACGGCTGTAGTATTACAATGAAGCAGCAAAGAAAAATTAAAAAAAAAAAAAAAAAGAAGAAGAAGAAAAAGAGAAGCCCCTATATGAGACCGCCAAAGTTCAGCTGGTGAATCGTTGCTTAACAGACTCTGACCATAATAACCCGTCACTGAACCTTGCCTGCATTCTCAGCAGCTATGAAGCTATTTTTACCAGCCAACAGCTTGCATTTAAGAAATCCCCCTCTTCACCCAAAAATATTCACCGCGAGCGGCGGCATCCACGCCCGGCTCGTCCCTAGGTGGGATGCGCTGCCGGGATGGAATGGCTCTTTCGGGAAAGCCCTGTCCAAGTGCCTGCTGTCCCCGAGCCCGGCTGCGGGCAGTGACAGCATCCGCGCAGCGCTGTCCCCGCGGGGTCCCGCGGAGCACGGCCCCGCTCCGGGCCGCCTTTCCCGGCTCGGGGCTGCCTTCCCCCGCTCAGGGCTGCCTTCCCCGGCTGCTGCCGAGGCTCCGGGGATGCCCTGGCAGCTCCCGGGGTGCCGCAGCCCGCGGGGAGCGGGGACAGTCCCGCGTCCCCCGAGCCCGGCGCTGCCCCCGCTGCCCAACTTCCAGCAAAGTCCCGCTGCCCGCAAACTTGGGGAGCCGCGGCCTGGGGACCCCCCGCCTTCCCGCCATCCCATTCCACCCCGTTCCATCCCATCCCCGCGCTCCTACCTCCGCCGACTAGCTCTGCTCTGCCCCGCGCCCGCCGCCTCCGCCGGCTCTTCCTAGGGGGAGGGGGGCGGAGGACGACGACGAGGAGGAGGAGGAGGAGGAGGAGGAGGAAGGGGGAGGGAGCAGCCCCGCCGCTCCCCGGCCGCGCTGCGCAGCCCGGGAGGCGGAGTGCAGCCGCTCGGCTCTGCCCCGGGGCGTGGGGGTCCCCCGGGGCTGGGGCTGCGGGGATGGGGTGCGAGCAGAGCGGGGGAAGCGCCGCGGAACCCCCGGGGCGGGATGCGGGGCATCCCCCGGGCATCCCCCGAGCCCTAAGACCCGCCCGCGGCAGCGCCGGGGGATGGATCCAGAGAATCCAGGAATAGATGGGCCCCTCCTGGGCTGTCCGACGGGAATTCGGGCTGTCCCGAATCCCGGGGTGCAGGCAAAGGTCAGCCCGAGGAGACTCACGGCACGGCTCGGGTGCTGCCGGGGCTGGAGAGTCAGAGCTGCCCTGCTGCACACCTGGCAGGCAGCATCAGCATCCTCTGCCCTGCTCCGGGCTTGGAACGGCGACAGCACAAACGTGGAAAAGGATCCAAAATCTTCTACTCAGTTGAATGCAAAGTTTGTTCTCAAACGAGATCTTACCTATACATATACATATACATACATAAATACATAGATACATATATATATATATATGCATGTGTGTGTGTGTGTAAAGTGAATATACCTAAAAACTGTGAAACTGTCAGAGGGCAAGCTGAGATTAAATTTTAAGAAGGAATTCTTCCCTGTGAGGGTGGGCAGGCCCTGGCACAGGGTGCCCAGAGCAGCTCTGGCTGCCCCTGGATCCCTGGCAGTGCCCAAGGCCAGGTTTGGCTTGGAGCAACGTGGGATGGTGGAAGATGTCCCTACCCATGGCAAGAGGGTTGCAACAAAATGGTCTTTAAGGTCCCTCCCACCCCAAACTGTTCTGTAGTTCTATGATGATAAATATTTGGTTAAATGTATAATCTGGTTATTAAATCTGTGTCACACACCCATCCCTTCTGAGATGCAGCACACAGCATTTCCCTCAAAGGTTTGATGCAACACTTGCAAAGCCAATATTATCAAAGGAAAAGTCTTCATATTTCCCTCCTTACACTGTTAAGCTTAAATCCATTGTTTAATACTCAGCAATATTATTTCTAAGAGTTTGAAGTGATGGAGCACAAGCTGAACATGAAAGAGCAGTGAATTCTCTATTTTAGTACTTCCTTTTGTGATCAAGCCCATCTTTGGTTTTAACTTTCAGAAGCATCTCAAACTCAGCTCTGTGGGAATCTGTTTTGCAGTGAAACCATATGTACCTTAATAGTAAAATGCAAAGCAGAAGTTTATAAATTACACAGCTCTGATTGGAAGCCAAACAAATTAACGATTTCAAGCAGGTGATTGTGCACCTGTAAAACCATATAAAAACTTTTGAAAGCTTTTAAAAGCCACACATGCACACATTTCCTACAGACCCATGTATGCACCTCTGTTCAGATCACATCTGAATCTCACCTGGTTTTTAGAGAAAAAAAAACACCCAGAAAAAAGACCCTGATGAGGTGACACCTGTGATTTATAAAATACTCACACATATTCAGCATTTCTGTTCTGGGTTAAATATGCTGCCCTCCAAGGCCTTTTTTGGCCTTGTGGGATGCTCTGAATAGCAATTATCCTTAGCCAGATTTCTGTGTAATTACACTCCCTTCCTTTTTCTGTATTTTTAAATAACAAAAAATCAAAGAAGCTGTCGTGAAAACAAGATCTTCATTCCCTGGGGAAGTCTCTGTTTACATTATTCCTCACCAAGCAGCAGCTGGAGTAGAAATCTTGGTGGTGTTTTCCACACGTGGTAGCTCAAACTTCCATAAAGGCACTCAATAAAGGCTGAGTCTGCCCATCTCACAGGCACTTACAGACTGTCTTCACTGTTACCTGGAGAGATGGGGAGGAAAACACAAACTTTAATGGCATAATAAATCCCTCTCCAGGAACAGTGTTACCAGGAAAAATCACAGAATCAAAGAATGGTTTGGGTTGGAGAGACTTTCAAGCCCATCCAGTCCCAGCCCCTGCCATGGGCAGGGACACCTTCCACTGTCCCAGGTTTTTCCAAGCCCTGTCCAACCCATCCTTAAACTCTTCCAGGGATGAGACAGCCACAGCTTCTCTGGGCACCCTGTGCCAGGGCCTCACCACCCCCACAGGGAAGAATTTTTTTCTAATATCCCATCTAACCCTGCCCTTTGTCAGTTTGAATCCATTACCCCTTGTCCTGTCACTACACGCTCTTGTAATGATTGCCAGAGGAAGGAAAATCAGAATAAACAGCCTAAAAATCTAAAAGCTAAGACTGACCTTTAATTCTCATGATTCAGAGTTCAAAGAGGAAGGAAATGAAGAAGTTTCAATACAGAAATTATAGTAGAGCTATCTCTGACTAGATTGGTTTTCATAAAAAGAAAGGTCCTGACCTCCACCTCTGTAAATCTGATTTCTGCTGGTTGCCATGCTTACTCTGCAACATATGAAGAATCATCCCACTTTTAAAACAAGTTTGTACATATTTCTTAGCTCTGAGCAGGCTTATGTGATGAAAAAGATGGGCGAGTCCTTTAGCAGTGTTGAAAAGCAGGCCCTCAATTAGTGGTGCAAACTTGTGAATTTAAAAGGTGATTTTTTTAACCATGTGAGTCCCTTGCTGCTGGCTGTGGCTTGGGGCAGAAATCTGGTGGACAGGTCCAGTGGCTGTGTTTGCCAGTAGCAGAGCTGTGCATTTATAGCCAGATTTAACCCTGGGATAAATAAATCAGATTGTGTCCTCAGAGCACCGCTGTAATGGGATGCTAATCCCGGGAAAAGGGCTGCTTTTCCTCCACGTGCCTCTCCCAGCATCAGCATCTCTGGGTTATTCTCACAGAGAGGGCTTAGAAATGCAGATGTTTCTGCTTTGTGCTTCCTCTCTCCCAAACTCATAAAGCAGAGGAAGGAGTTCATTGCCCGCAAGGACCGAGGAGGATTTTGCTTCCTGCTCCAGCTGCTTTTGGGGAGCCCTTTTCCCATGACCTCCATCCCCAGGCAGTGCTTCCCAAAGCCCTTCTCAAGGGATGCTGCTGCTGCAGGGTGCCAGCACAAAGTGATGTCCTCACATCAAATCCTAATTCCACCAGAAACAGATGCAGGAAGTGACAGGAAAAGACCAAAACATCTCCATCCCCTTTGTGCCACGAGCTGCTGGGAGCAAAGGGACCTGCCACCTCCCCCAGGGGACACCTGCAGGACTCCCCTTTCTCAGGGAAAGCAGAGGTGTGGTGGAGCTGGAAGCAAACAACTTCCTGGGTAAAAAAAAAAAAAAAAACAAAAAAACAAAAAAACCAACCTGTAAATCCAGCCGGGAGTTTCCGTGCAGTAAGCCTGGAAAACCACCAGGTGCTGTGGATGTTGTATTTAACAGCTCAGCCTAATTCCAGCCTAATTCCATCCTGATGGATGCAGGCTGGGTTTAGGATATGCAGCCACAGCCCTCCAGCACCCCCAGAGATCGTTTCAGCTCTTCTCCCAACTCCAAGGCTGTGAGTTGGTGCTGTGAGAAAATTGCAGTGAGATTTGCTATTCTTAGTTGTCTGCTCTGCCATTAAAATTTTGGTGTAATTCTCACTGGAATTAATGGAATGTGTATATTTTAAAGAAATGCATTATTACTCTCATTTTGCCCCTGGTATCCTGGCAACAGGCACATTCACATCACTAATTTCATATCTTGTACATCCTTCAGCTCTGAGTAAAGGGTATATCAACCTCCAGATACTCTGAATGCCTTTTTTTGCTGCTTTCCCAACTTGGGCTGGGAATCATTCTTCTTGGCATGCACATCCTTGGAATGCCTCTGGGAATTCATGCTCAGCCTTTCATTGAAGACAATGTCTTTGTCCCTGAAACAGGCAAAAATTAAAACTGAAACTTGATTAGGTAAATGTGGCAGAATCTGGTTTCCCACAAATAGTCTGTTAGATTTTAATGATTTTTAGATTTTAGTTGCCTTTTGCCTGATGCCATCCTTTCATCCTGAGCTGTGTGTCCTTCAGCACCCTCAAGAGCTCCCTTTTATTGGTGATCTTTATGCCTTCCAAGTACTTGTTGAAGGGTATCATTCCCTTCTTAGTCATCATTTAGCCAAGTGATGCATATTAAGTTCCTTTAATCTTCACTCATAACTCAGTCTCTTCCGACCTTTAATCATTTTTATTACTCTTCTTATGAATTTCTTCCAATTTGTCTGCATCTCTCTGGCAATGAGGCACCCAGGATTTACTGCCTTGTTTTAGATATGCTCTCCCTGCAGCAATGCAGAAGATGTTACCTCCTGCTACTTTCATCCACCACTGATTTAACAATATGCTGAAGTTGTGAGGTAGCCGGGAATCAATTAAAATAGAATTTAAATGGTTCAGTGCTCAGAGTTACTATAATTCTTTTGTGGCACCAGAAGCCTTGGAGCCTGTGAATACCTGCTGCTTCTGGAGGCACGTGTTTGTGATTCCCAGGGCAGGCAAAGCTTTGAAACCTGCTGCATGCACAGCTCTGTGAGCCTCTGAAGGGATGTGAAGGAGGAGTTATGATCCAGGAGACAGCTGGAGACAGGTTCAGATTGGCACCAGGAGCAGCTCACGTGTGACAGCTCCAGGCTGCTCCTCCTGGAGCTCCCAGGGGGATGACAGCACCCGGGGCTCATCACAGCAGTGCCAAAACTGAGGGAGGCAGCAGCCCAGAGCTTGACATTAGGTTGCTTCAAGCTCTGTTTAAATGGTTTGCTTCAATAAAATATTTAAAAAAAAAAGGTCTTTATAAATCTGCACTGCTTTAGAGCTTTGATTAATGAAGAGCTTGAGATAGCTGAGCAGCAGATTAAATGATGAAAGATGCTCCAAGACTTCTCAGATCTGCTAAAATGATCAGGTGGCTTCTGTGTCCCCACCATCATGTGTGGTTTTGATTCAAGGCACACACTGGAGTCAAGAGGATCTCTGCTCCTGGTTCCTTTTTTCCCATCTGAGTGACCCCGTGGTTTCACACTGCTCTGGTGGATAAGGAGGAAAGGCTGTCACTCCTGGAGCTGTTTAGTTCCTCTTACAGAACATTTTTCCTTTTCTGTCCCATACACAAACTGTGGCTCCCAGATGTATTTTTTGTTCTCACATTTGGTCCCTGAGCCTCTGGTAGGGAATTTAAGGTCACTGGGCCTTTACATTCACACTCCAACGCCCTGAGTTTTCACTTTCATGTCATTTATTACTCCTCCTCCAGCCTCTGAATTCAAAATGAAGCATTTAAAATTTGATCAGGGATGTGTTCTAATGAATGCTTGGATTATATGTGTGCCTTGTTTCCTTAAGTGATTTTTACCCTTCTGTCTACCTCCAGAAAAAAAACAGATTAACTTCATTTTATAGGCTTTTTTCCCTACGTGCCCCAGTCTTTTCCTTTTCCTATCTGTTGCTCTTCATTCATGAAGTTCCTTGCAAATCCCAGCCTTCAACAGTGGCTTAAGAATTAATAAAACAGCTTGTGGCATGAAGCACATTTACATACAAGTCGTGTGAGTGCACATATGAATCTTCCCTTAAAAGTTATTTACATTCTGGACAAACATCTCATAGTGCTGAAGGGAAAAAAATGTTTATTTTAGCCATAATTTATAAATATTTCAAGTACTAAGGCTGATTTGTCAATGTTGAGTTTGTGGGGTCTACTTGTATAGACATGGCCTGTGCCATCCTGATTTTTCCTTCAGGAGCAGAGGATGGGCCCTGCCCCTGTAGAACTGCAAAGAGATTCATTTCCAAGCCTGCTTTTGCTGTATTAGCCTTCATTTTACATACACAAGTAAAGTAATTTAACTTGTTAGATGTTCTGTGAAAAGTACCAAGATAGACCAACTGTCTTTACCTTCAAAGTTATGAAAACCATTATTAAAAAGATCTATCACGTAACCTCCTTGCTGACATAATGATAAATGTTTCCTGCGAGTGTTATTCTTTCTTCTAATTTCAGAAAAATTAATATACCTTTTTTCTGCCTTTTTTTTTTCCTTTTTGCTAGCTCAGGCCTTGTTACAAAGCCATTTTAATTTGCAATCATTCTTCCAGTGCACCTGCAATGATAGAGCTGATAAACACTTTCTTAGATGATAATTTTTAATGACTGCCACGATTGCAAACTGAATTCTGGATTTAGGAAGAATGCCAGAGACGGCAGAAAACTGAGAGACAGAACAAGCAGAAGAAATAGCATGGGAGGGATGCACTTCATCCAATAATTATATTGAGCAATTCGGTCTAGTAGAAGGTGTTGGGGGTTGGATAAGACGAGCTTTAAGATCCCTTCCAACTCAAAACATTCTGTGCTTCTGTGATTATCCATTCTTACTGCATTTTATTTTTTCTGGTAGCTTCCTACTCACACAGTTAAAACACTGCCATGCTCGAATCCATCAAAAATCTCTCAGTTTCTCCTTTTTTCCTAGTGCCTAAAAGCTGAAACATAAGAGCAGGGTTCCTGCACACTGCTGCTATCTTGCTGAATCAGGCAGTTTGGGGCAAAGCCAACTCCTGTGACTCCTGTGGTCTCGCATGAGGAATTGCTTCTGTTGGAGAAGCGTTGACCATTTAATATACAGTGCTCATGACTCACCATAGATTCCCAGAGCACTTGGAGGTATTTCCATGCTGTCTCTGTATTTTTACAACCTAAACATATTCCCCTGGAGATTTATGCAGCTTTACATTCTTTTCTCTCATAGACATTTCCAGGAGTTTTATGAGGGAGCAGAGAGGGAGCCTAACCAGCGCGGGCAGCTCGCTTAATTTAGCACAGTCCTGTCCTTTCCAGTTCACCCACCTGCAAAATGGGAATAATAATAAGCACTTAAGGGAGAATATTCACATGTCTAGCTTGAGACCTTTAATGTTCATCTCTCCAGAGGCTCAGCAGAGAGAAACAGCTTCTAATTCAGATGCTTTGAATGGGCTTCTAATGGAGCTTGCTCCTCTTCTGGCAGTCAGGGAGACCAAGTTCTCAGCTCCAGCACCCCTCCATCAGGCATTGGGTGACATTTCCAGAAGCCAGACAGTGTGAACATCCTCTTTCATGGCTCATCATGCAACCACTTCCACGCTCAGCTTCCCACTGGTGGAGCAACACCTGATTAACTCAGTGGTTTTCCACACTTGCAGAGTGGAGTGGGCTGTGGGATGAACACCATGCAGGGCCCCAGTGATCACTGAAAAAAATGAGCATTTCAACAGCACTTTGTGTGTGTTAAACCCAGTGGAAGCACTATGAATTATCAATATGGCCAGTCATTAGTATTCATTAGGGCTCAGAACAAACTACTGACACTCAAATCCTCCCATTGCTGTCTCTGGGTTGCAATCGTGTGACATTGAGCAAGTCACTTCTCTTGTCCTTGTTTTTCCTTGTCATTAGGACCTCTGCATCATCCCTGAGTGTGATGTGAACCTTAATAAGGCTTGAAAAGGGCTTTGAGAACTTGTGCTGAAGAGGGAAATATTAATGTCAAGCATTGTCAAACAGCAGATGAGACGGAGCGAGAGCCTCATCCCGATCCAAAGGGCTCGGAGCGGTGCCATGGAGCACTTCAATGCCTTGTGGATCCTGCCCAGGAACACTGGGGACAGAGAGGCACACTGAGCCAGTTCTGCTCTCAGTCAGAGCCAAGAAGAACCACCAGGGAGTTGAGATTTGGAAAACCCATCCCTGTCTTGCTTTTCTTCGGGTTGCACAGGCAAGCTGCCTGTTGGTATGCACAAATGGATATTTAGGCTTCTAAACACCCGCTCCTGGACACAGAAATGCAATTTGGGACTGTATTTAGCATGGAAAGGCTGGCACAGAAATCAATCTTTATTTCAGAAAATCTTCTCTTCAGTGTTTAGCCTTGGTGTTGATTATATGAATTAGATCCCTATTACAAATGAGCCTCGTGTCCCAGAAACTAATGTGTTGTGCTCAAGAAGCAAGACTTTCTGCATTTCATCATCATTCTGTTCCTTAATGATTCCTCTTTCCTGGCAATGATGAGAAATGTTTATTTCCCTGGAGTATTTCTGGATGGTGAAATTATGGTGTTATTTGTGGGCAGTGGATGCTGCATTAACCCGCCAAGGCTGCATTGCCATCTTTTAATCATTCTGCTTGGAGAGCTGGCCACCTTCCTTCACACCTCTGGTTTCCACAACACCCTTTGGCCACTTTTAATCTATTCAATCCACTTTTATTCTGGAGACAGTGGCTGCCAGCTCCTGCCTGCTTGGAGGCATAGCAGCAAGACAAAGTGACAAAGTGACAGTGAGATAAACACTACTGAGAGACCTTAGTCTGCATTTTGAGGACTGCTGTAAATCAGAGTGACGGAGAGAGACAGATTAGTGGTGCCAGCATAGAGAGGTGAATGTGCCTGCTGGGATCTACATATTCCTGTAAAATGCATCTACTTTTCATTTATAGCTAGTGATAGAAACACTGTCATAATGTTGTGGAAAAGGATATGTTGACAGCAAGGTCAGGCTCTTGCACAGTTCCTCAGGCTCTGCAGGAGTCATTTATGGAGTCAATGAAGGTTCCTACAGTGCTACAGCCACATTTTCTTATTTCCATCTCCAGTTAGAAGCAGAGCAATATGTTATTCTACAAGATCATATCAAAGGAATTCTTCATTTCATGTCTTGTAACTTCTGTCACCAGGTGTTGGCTGACACTCTCCATCCTGTTGTAGAACCCATCTGCCTTCCCCAAACTGAAAACCCAAATAGAAACAACTGAAATGAGATGAGTTACATACCCAAACATACATTTGATGTTTGAGGCAACTTCAGCTAAAGCAAAATCTTGGTGAATTTGACCCCCCCACCAAAAGAGTGCACTTAAGAAAGTTACATCAATGCAAAGTCAGGCCTGAAATCTGCCATCTGCTAAAGCAGGGAGCCCTAAAGTTAAATTCACCATTGGAGCCAATGCTTGGTTGCTTTGCAGTTACCATCTGCAGTTTTTTACATTGCTGTTTATTCTGTTAAATTTATGCCTTAGTGTGTAAAAATGTCCCCAAACTACAAAAGCAAATGAGCAGTGTGACAGGGCTCAGCCCAGTAAAGACAATAACTTTGAGATTATCAGATTTTTCAGACTTGAAAATCTCAAGGCTTAATCTCACATAAACCCTTGGTTTTACAGCAATGTCTGCTTAGTACTGGAAACCTTGCAATACTTATTGCCTCTGAGTTCACTCCCAGCACACTGGAATTTCCTCTGTGTTGTACTAACAGAGAGCTCTTTGCTCAGAATTGATTCTTCTCTCTGCTGCAGAACATACAACCACTGGTATCAGCAGCTCCTGTTGGAGTTTTTAGGCAAACACAGGTGAAAAAAAAATCGTGCAAAAAAGCTTTGGTGCTCAGCTGCATGTGCTCCCAGTCTCAAATTCAGCCTACATGTGAACAAAGGAGAATGTTTGGGAAACGTACAGGTATGCAAAAATCACCATGTCTGATGATTTTTCTCACAGGTGACTTTTTCTTTCATGCAAAGGGATGCAATTTAAAAGACAGCAAAATTCCCTGTGGTTGATTCATTCAGCTTTTTGGATGAGAAGATGCAGAACTGCCTAGAATGGCAGTGTAGCCCTATTGCTTTTTTTTTTTCTTTTCTCTTCTGGTTCAGAAAAGAAATGTCAGTGTGACCCATCTGCTGGAAGCTGAGCAGAGCCCCAGAAGACCCACACACAGCCTGGAAGACAAGTGCCCATATGGTGTCTGCATTCATTCATTGCAGAGCTGGTAGGCAGCAGAAATACCTCAGGGAAGAATTGGGGATGAGAAGATATTTTTAATAAACCAGACTGCAGTGATCTATAATGGGAAATAATCACTGAGCCTTTTCCACAAATATCTAAATTTCTCTTTCCTACTTTCCCTTCCAGTGCTGGCATAGAAAAACCAGAAAAGAAAGGTTTCTTGTACTGTAAAACACTGAAATATTTCCCAGTTACCGGTGCTTTACTGTATCAAGGTTACTGTTAATGATATTAATATTAATTTTCATTTACACCGCTGCAAAGCCATTAATGTGATAAGAACGTTATTATCTTTATAGCAATAAGTATTTATTAAAAGCATGTACAGTGAAAATTGGTAATAAGATGAAGCAATGCAAAGTAGAATGCAATGAATCCCTTAGGAAGAATAATAAAGATTTCTGGCTCATTTTATTCCTCCCAACAACTTCAGAGTATTAAAAAAAAAAAAAAAAAAAAAAGGCCAGATAACAAGGCAGGTTCGAAGTGACTTATCAGAATTTGCAAGGGCTCTGAGTGTTTATCCTCAGTGAAAGCTGGAAGGATCCATTTCTGGAAAATAATTGTTGCCTGCCCTTTTAGCAAGAAACTGTCTTGCTGTTTTTGTTTAATTAACTGCCTGTGTCAATTACTGCCTGCAAATAACACAAAGTATTGCCCAGTGAACTTGGGAAGGCTCTCAGAAGCCACCGGGGTGTTGTGAGCTCCTTCTGCACTCCCTGCACATCTTTTGAGGGTGGGAGGTGATAAAATTCCCCATTTCTGTCCATTGCTTCAAGGAAATAAAAATAACCCATCATTGCTGTGGCCCCACTGGTTGAAACCTGCTGTGAGTCCTCCACCATCCCCAGAGGAAAGGCCTTGGTCAAACAAGTGCGGTCAAAGCTGGGTTTTGGTGAAGGAAGGGGAGGATTGGAGGTCTTCAAGACAGGAATCTTCCCTTGCAAGCCAGACTGCACTCCCTGTCTCTCCATAATGTTTAGTTAATGGGAGTAAGGTGAATTAAAAAGGCTGAAAATATTCCCTGGAGAAAACCAAGTCCCCAGTGAGTACAAGAACTGAATTTGTGTCATACAATAAAACCAGTGCTTCCATCCCAAGTGGAAATATTTGCTTTAGTCCCCAAGGCTCCATGTTTGCTGAGCCTTTCCTGTTGTTCTGGCCAGGCCGTGCAGTGGGATGCTCCACTCCGACTTCCACTCACCCCCTGCACCTCTGCCCTGCCACTCCTCTTCCTCTCCCTCCTGCCCATCCCTCTAGTTCCAATTCCACAATCAAGCTTTATTCTTGCTCCTTTTCTCTTCTCTTTTTCTGCCAGGAGAAATTGTGTTCGGATTGATGCTCCGTCACTGACCCCGGCTGCTGGGCTGGCAGCTCCATGGAGGTAGAGCATTCCCAAACCCCAGGAACACAGAGCCAGCCCTTCCTCCGTACTCTGTGTTCCCTGCAGCTCTGCTGGACACTTCCTCAGGCAACAAGGAATCTCACCACTGGCTGCAGCTGAGGCTGGCAAGTGCTGCTGCCCGAAAAAATGACAATCTATTTTTTCCTTTTCAAATGGTCGCCAGCTGAGCGAAGGCTGCTGGTGCTTTCTGCTTTGGGGAGCTGAAAAGGTGACCTCTGATTAACTTTCTGGGCCAATGACCTCTTACATTTACTGTAGCCAAGGAGCACAGCTCAGTTTTCAACTGCTCCGAAAGTCCTCTCCCTTATCCAAAGTCTCCCTCTTTTCATCCCAGCGCTGAGCCAAAAAAGTGACAGGACAGATGTTGGTGACATGTAGGGTCTTTATTGAATTGGATGCAATTCTGACCAAAGTACCCAAATTCCAGGAAGATACAGCCAGAAAAGTTCCACCACCAAATTTGGGGGTTTCTTTTGGAGTGCAACTTTTCCATAGGGAACTCTTTTCCTTCAGCTCCTAGGGGAGTTGAAGACATTGGGCTCTTTCCAATGACCATTCACAAAAAAGACTGGTCCCTCACAGATTTAATTGTCGGGGATAATTGACTGTGGGGGAGATTTTCCATGCTGTATATTCAATATAATCTGTACCTGGACTCCAAACTTTACTTTCAAGTTGTACAGAGATAAGAAACACCACAAGAGTAGAGTGCAATGCTAATTAGGTTCAGTTTCCTTCCTGTCTGGTTGGCCCAGCACAGTTCACTGATTTTATTTGTGGATAGATTTGAGATACGTTCACATTTTAATAACTCTCCTGCCATGCACAGGCACACCTTCCACTGTCCCAGGCTGCTCCAAGCCCTGTCCAGCCTGGTCTTGGGGATCCTTCCAGGGATCCAGGGGCAGCCACAGCTGCTCTGGGAACCCTGTGCCAGGGCCTGCCCATCCTCACAGGGAAGAATTTCTTCCTATGAACAGGGTAAAATGGAGGTGAAAAGTCATAGCTAAAGTGATGCGTTTGTTGTATGTCCCAGATTCCTTCACTTTTTCCTTTCTGTTTGAATTCTCTTCCCTCAATGTTACAGCTCTAGCTTTGATCCGTCCCAGCAGAATCAACAATCTTTTGTAAAATGTTCTTTTCAGTCCAAGTCCTCTCTGTGATAACAACAAAAACAGTACAAAAAGAAGATTTGGATTATGTTTATATGTGACTAGACTATTGATCTCACAGCCCGGGAGATGAAAAATAAGATGAAATGTGATTTTTAAATCTGACCAGGAGGAGGGGATCAGGATGAAGTCAAGCACAAGTCAGTGGGTAGTGTGATTCTGCAAAGAATCCACCTCAGAAAATCAATTTGCAGTGTTTGTGTGACACAAATTCAGTTCTTGTACTCACTGGGGACTTGGTTTTCTCCAGGGAATATTTTCAGCCTTTTTAATTCACCTTACTCCCATTAACTAAACATTATGGAAAGACAGTGAGTGCAATCTGGCTTGCAAGGGAAGATTCCTGTCTTGAAGACCTCCAATCCTCCCCTTCCTTCACCAAAACCCAGCTTTGACCCCACTTGTTTGACCAAGGCCTTTCCTCTGGGGATGGTGGAGGACTCACAGCAGGTCGTTCTCGGAACTTCACTGTTTCTTTGGTGAAGAAAACCTACTTACTCCTGTCACGAGGTCCTTGTACCCCACCCCAGCTGTGCAGGCTGCTCCTCATTTCCCCCAGCACTTGGCTTGCCATGGCCATCATGAGGCACATTGGTCTGAAGGGACGCGCCTGACAGCGCGCCGGGAATTTGTTTCTTCCTTCTCCTCCTGTAAAGCACTCTTCCTTCCCCAGCCTGCCCTAGAGAATCTAATTAGTGGCCTAATTACCACCCCCATACAATGCCCTGGCTGACCTTGGCTGGCTCATGTTTTCAAGCCTTCCCTTGTCAATACAATTTTGGGCCGCGGGTCTGCGGGGTCTGTGCCGCTTCCTCTGCGCACCGCGACGTCGCCGCGCTCCACTCAAGGCTTATTTTTATTCCCTCGTCCAACAAAATTGAACTGTGAAAGCACTGTAAATTTTCAGCCTCGAGAGGCTCTTCATTAAGCAACAAATAACTCTCTGCACCTCCTTGATATTGCCCTCCTGTTGGCTGTTTGTCACACGGCGCTTCCCCCCTGCTCAGCCGGCTGTGGCTGTTCCACTCAGCTGACAGAGCTGCTGCTGGCCAGAAAAATTCACATTACAGCCTGTTTGCAGAGCCTCTGGCTTCAATATAGAAGCAACAGCGTCATTTTTATCCTTATTTGGCTCAAAGTGCTCGTGCTATCTCGCTGTTGTTATCAGATATCAGCGGGCAGTGTTTCACATTGGTGCTATCCTACGGGAAGTGGTTTTTACAGCTCCAGCCCCACTGCTGTAGCTAATGGTGCCTCCACACAAAGAGGTGCTGTCCAAAATAATGAGCTGCATTTAATGCCTCGATGCTCTGTCCCTGACACTGTCCCACCAGGGTGCCCCTGCAGCCCAGCTGCCCCCAAGTCTTGGGAAAAATCTGGGCTCCCACCCCTCTGCACATCCTGCCTTGCCCTGGGGTTAAGTGGTGTCTCAGCTCCCTGATAGGTGCATTGGTAATTTTCAAGCCACAGTGCATCTAAAAGCAAAGCACCACCCTGGGAAGGATGTCATAAAACAAATATTCCTTTCCTGCTGAAATGCATTATTAAAGCCTCCACCCCATAAATCCCAAGTAGATAACACTCTCCGTGGCACCTTGTAAAATAAGCAATTTTCTGCTACCGAGGAGACAAATTCCTTTTCTCATTCCTATCTAAACTCCACCAACACCGTGACAGACACAACATGGCATCTGAGTTGGGTTTTGACAGCCTCATACATTTCTAACTCTGTCAGCAGGAATAAATGTTTGAGGCTTTTCACTTTAAAGAGCTCTGGAGCAAAATGGACTTTCTGGGACTGGCTTCACCCTTTGTGTCCACCAGCCATAAAATTTCCCACCATTTCCAGCACTGCTTCATTGCAGGGCTGAGGTAGAACTGAAGTGCTGAGATCAAATCTGCATTTCAGAGAGGAAGTGAGGCTGGACGTTGAAAGATAGACGTTGTGGATTCCCATATATTTTATTTTTTCACCCCAAAACATATCAGGATGAAGCTCATTGTGTCTCACACCCTCTGGGTGCTGCTGGGGCAGAATCAGGGAATGTCTGGGGCTGTATCCAAAAATCCTTGCTAAGACAGGCACGGAGCAGCACTCGGACCAGGCTGGTTTTACAGCAGCAGTGTTTGAGGTGACAAATGAATTTGGAGTCCATTTTCTAGTTTCCTGATTAATCTGTCAATGTTTCATTTCAGTAAGATGTTACCTTCAGTTTTTCTTTGGGTTTGTTTGGGTTTTTCCAATTATAAAACCACAATACTGCTAACTCAGTGATTATTGCACCAGCAAATGTTAACATTTTATTCCAGTTTAGAATGAGAAGGGATTAAAGAATTCCAGTATTCACCTACAAAATGGAACTGCTGTTTTCCAAATAGCCCTAATCAGCCACCAAGGACACTGTCCCATTTTCACCCATTATGAACCATGCAGGTGTGCAGGTTTATTTCTTGTATGAAAGGTCTGTGGGATCATTCATTTCAGAAACTTATGTAATGTCTTATGTTCAATTCTAGAGCAATCAGGGGAGTTAACTCAGTAGTTCATTGTTATTTTTCTGCTCTTTGGTGCACAGAGTGTATCTCCTGTGTATTGAGCAGCTCCAGCAGGGTGTTCAATATCAACAGACCTTACCAAGGTTCATATGTGGTCACAGATTTTAAATACTGACTTTTCCTTTTTCTTTTATTCTTTTAAATTTGAAGTTAAATTCAATAAATTTTTATCTACGTTATCATATATTCAGCGATCAGCCTGAAGCCAAACTAAATTTTCTTCATAGTCTGAGTGAAAAAATGGTTTGTTCTCCAGCTCAGCACAGATCACTCAGCATTAATCCCTTGTGTTAAAGCCTCTGCTCCTCATTATCAATATAGAATTCCCAATAAGAAGGAAAAATACTTTCCTTTTCCTCCTCACAGTTCCCTCAAGATTCAGCGTGTGCTTTGAAAAGACATTGTCACTCAATTCTACCATGAAAACCAATTAAAATTCCTTCATAGGGAAACAGGCTTTGGGTTGGGTTTGTTTTGGTTTTTGTTGTTTGTTTTTTTTTTTCAGTCTGCTATTATAAATAATAGCAAGGAAAAATAACGTTTTTAATTTGTGCAAATGCCTTGACAAAGCTGTCCTTCATCCTTGTGTAAATATTGCTCCTGTAACACTGCCAAGGAATGGCCTTGAGTGTCTGCAGCCAAAAAAAAAATCAGACCTGCTCCTATCTGAGCCCATGAGACCTACGTGTAACTCATGTTTGTGGCTGGTGTTCCAGCCCTTCAAAAATTGCCTCTGAGCCTCTCCTGACTGGGAATTCAGGCTGCTGTTCCCTGACTTCTGTGCAGCATTTCAGGAATAGCCACGGCAAGTTTTGCAAGGAAAAATACTTCTGTGAGACAAACTGAAAAAGCTGGAGAGAAAGGCCAAGGTCTCCAACAAGGAATTCCTTTCCAAACATTTAGACTTGCATGCCTGGATGCTTATCTGTCCTTTCAGAGTAATCCAATGAAAGATAAACTTTCTCCTCCTAAAAGCCTTTACTCCACTTAAACCCTAGACCATAGTGGCTGAAATTCCATGTCTAACTCCAGAGATGATGATGGAGATAAGGAGAAGGGAATCTGTTTATCTAAAGAGATTTGTACAGAACGGACAGAAATGGCACAGCCCTGTTGCATGGTCTGGCTGTGTTCCTCGTTTCAGTTCAGTGGGGAAGGGAGGGTCACTCCAGTCACAGGTGGTGTTTGTAGGATGTGTCTCAGCTCTCCAGTGAATCTCTCTCTCTCCCATACCTCATTTGATAGGAAAAGCTGCCCCTTAGGCATGAGGCTTCCCCCAGAGCCTCTGGAAAATGGAGGGTTCAATTAACTCTCATGGACAGTGGTCTGAGAATAAAGCCAAGTTTCCAGGAACACAGACTGGAGCTTGCAGACCTGCAGGCGTTTTATGGCGCTGACATTTCATAACCCACGAGCTTGCAGATTTGGAGACAAAATTACCATTACAATTTCAATTACATTGAAATGGAGTTCAATTTAAAAATCCCACAGGATGAGCTCCTTGATTTTGATGAAGTGTCCAGACTAGACCTTTCAGTCCAAGATGGTGCTCACTTCCATTCCAGCCAAAAATTCATGAATGCACATGTAGGGTGAAGGGCTAAAGAACCACCTACTGTTTTCCTGAATAGGAGAATCAGCTCCTCTTATGCCAGGACAAGAGAGAATGGGTGTAAATTGCCAAAGGGCAGGGATAGATGGGATATTAGGAAGGAATTCCTCCCTGTGAGGGTGGGCAGGCCCTGGCACAGGGTGCCCAGAGCAGCTGGGGCTGCCTCTGGATCCCTGGCAGTGCCCAAGGTCAGGCTGGACAGGGCTGGGAGCACCTGGGACAGTGGAAGGTGTCCCTGCCATGGAGGGGGTGGGACTGGATGGGATTTAAGGTCCTTTCCTGCCCAGACCCTCCTGGGATTCTCTTCTATTATTATTCACTACTTTTAGGGCTGTTTTCAACATTTCATTTATGTGTGCATCTTCCTCTACCAAACCCCCAACATTGGAACAGCAGTTCTCTTCACCCAGATGGTTCTCTGTGTGTTCTACACAGTTCTTTGCTATTGAAGGCATTTGTTAAAAAACTGGTACAGTTTTAGTTAAAAAAAAAGCTGTGCTGACAGGTTTTACATGTGGGAAAGGCCTTAACTCCAAGTTATCAGTAGACATCACTGTGGCCAACCAATTGAAACAGTTAAATTATTCTGGGTTTTGAGGTCAGGAAATGGGGAAACTGCACCAGGAAAGCATATTTTACATAATGCACAATCTAAGTCCTGAACCAAAACACTGAGAATAGCCTGGAGGAGATCAGCACCTTTCATCCAGTTCCAAGAGAGTCTGGAAACATTCACATTTAAATTTGTCTACCACCCTTTAACCTTTTTTCCCTTTTCTTTCTATCTACTGTGGTCTCTCCACAAGCAGCTCCTTCCTGTTTATTGGGTATTTTTCCATTAATAAAATAAGGGGAAACCTCTTTGAGGACTTCCCCCAGGCTCAGCCTCTTTAGGGTCCTTTTTAGGATCCTCTCCCTCCAGGGCTGCTCAGTTCAAAGGGAAATCAACAGTCAAAAAAAGGTACCTGGGCGTGAAAATCTTTCTCTGCAAAATAAAGGTGTATCTACCACACCTGTGGTTCACAGATAACCTGGGAGAGGGGAAAGTTATTCTTTCAGAGTGCTTTCCAAATTAAAAAAAAAAAATAAAAGAATATGAGCAATACATTCTTGACAATTGTGTGGTATTTGCTGTCTCCAAATATTTAATTTTCATTTTTAAAAAGGGCTTAATCCTCTTAATGAAATCATTACATCCTGAGTACCTTCGTTTACAATTAGAAAATCAGAAGAAAGTGAAGAGTAAGTTAGTCTTTCATTATCCATCCCTCCACCATCCATCCATCCATCCATCTATCCATCCATCTATCCATCCATCTATCCATCCATCTATCCATCCATCTATCCATCCATCTATCCATCCATCTATCCATCCATCTATCCATCCATCTATCCATCCATCTATCCATCCATCTATCCATCCATCTATCCATCCATCTATCCATCCATCTATCCATCCATCTATCCATCCATCTATCCATCCATCTATCCATCCATCTATCCATCCATCTATCCATCCATCTATCCATCCATCTATCCATCCATCTATCCATCCATCTATCCATCCATCTATCCATCCATCTATCCATCCATCTATCCATCCATCTATCCATCCATCTATCCATCCATCTATCCATCCATCTATCCATCCATCCATCCATCTCTCCATCTTCCATCCATCCATCCTGCCAGCATGGCATTCCCAGGAGGGGATCAGCACAGAGAGCTGGAGCAGGGAAGTCCTTTCAGAGGGGGTCCTTGTCCCTGCAGCTGATTTGGATGCAGATGGAAAGCAGCCTCTGTCTTCCCAAACAGACGCTGGGAGGTCACTCCCGGGTCAGCAGTTTGCAGGCTTGTTTGCAGTGGAGCAGAGTGCACCCTCTGCCAGCCTACCTATAATTAAAGACCTGCAGTTTCCTACATATGAATTCTTAAAACATCTGTAAGCATAATTACAGCAACCACTTAAACAGCTCAGTATGAGGCGGGCGTTCTTTTTCACCGGGAGATTGCTTTTAATGACTCTGTGTACGGCAGAGTTTGCAGATAAGGCCAGAAGTGCACACAATTATCTCTCTGCTGGCACTTATTGTGCTTAAATTCACATTTTCAGGCTTTTTGGTTTGCTTCATGAGGACTTCCATTCCTGTTAATGCTCAATTCTCCCTGCACCACTTTAAAAATTAAAGATCCAGCCCCAAGCCTGAGCTCTGGTTATCCAATTACCCTTGGAAGATGCTGTAGAGCTCAGCCCCATTTCCTTATGTCTTCTCTTTCCACTTTGACATGTACTGATAACACTCTTTTGTGAACTGAGGGGTAGATTTTGCAGGAATTTGGCCAAAACACCATCTATTTTATCAGTAGTGTGGCACAGGGTGTTTAGAAGGGGACTGAAGGTAATTCCCAGCCATGTTACAGCTCCTGTGTCCACAGTGTCCAGCTTTCTCCAAGACCCCCAGTAAAGCAGAGATGTGGGGAGCTATTTGATGTGTGAAACACAGTCCTCACTTGGGGGATCTTCCAGCTTGGAAAAAGAGATTAAAGAACCAAATTAAGAATATCTAAAAATCTGAGCTGTTTTCCAGGGAATTTACTGTTAACTGTTTTCGTTTTCTCCTTCCTGCTTGGCTGAAGAGTCACCCCTCTCCAGTTTTCACCCCAAATGAAAACATGGGAAAGATCTGTTGGATAAACTGGGAGATCCCACAAGGGTGGGAGCATCTTTGTTGTGAAAGACACTGCAAGGCTTGAAAGTAAAAAGCAGAACTGTGGAGGTTTACACCATACACAACTTTTTTTTTTTTTTTTTTTTTTTTTTTTTTTTTTTTTTTACATGGTATGCAGACAGAAAGAGAAAAGCAGCTGCCTAAATAAAGAACTGGCTTAGACAGAAAACATTTTATGAACAAGTTGTTGTCTTGCAGTAAGAGGTCAAATCTGGGTCAAGAAAGAACACACAGAGGGACTTAAAAATCAGAGATCATAGAAACATAGAATATCCTGAGCTGGAAGGGACACAAGGATCATCAGGTCCTGGTTCTGCACAGGGGAGTGCCTGGGAGTGGAGAAGGAGAAATCAAGATATCAGTGTCGCAAAAGCCAAATAGGAATTCCCAGAGAGGTCAAAAGAGAAGGACACAGAGGAGGAAAGTGCTCACAGCTTGAGGGGTTCCTTCCCTCCTGTTTACCTGCAAGGTGGTGAGTACTGGTGCTGCTGCTTTCCAAACACATCCCCAGCAGCACAGGAGCTTTGTGTTGGGTTTGTGTGGGCTTTGTCTCTCCTGATAACAGCATTCCACAGGAGATGACCCCGGCTGATTGCACATGCTTCCTGGGATGAGTCCTCTCTTGCATGACCCTTCCTCTGTCACAGCCGGATTCCCCTCACTGCAGACTCCAATTGCACAATCCAGACCCTATTTTCCAGCCCATGGAAAAGCAGCCCATGTCCAGCTGGCTTCATCCTGTCACAAATGTGACCTGTGGAGCTCGCAGATGACGTAGCTCCCACTTCCCCCCTGACTCACGGACCTCTTTCCCCATCTGCCATGAGCAGACCAAGCCACCGGCTCTGTTTGGAGCAAGGCAGCACCAGAGCCATCTCCACCAGGGGAGGGACATGCTTGGGATGGGCCAGGAGAAACTTCCCAAAGGTCTCCCTGCAGCTCAAATTTTGTCTGGAAAAATTCCCTGGAGGCAGACCCAAGGATGATGAGGCAGAGACCGAGGGACGGCTGCTCTCACAGCGTGTGCTCGCATTGTGACCTGATGTGTTTGCTGTGTCCTCACCCACCAAAGCCCAAAAATGTATTTTAAAAATTAATCTCTTCCCTTAAGTTCTGAATGCCAGAATTGCATCCTCATAGCCCCATTGATCATATTTCTACACAGCATTCCAAGCAGTAAATAAAAGTGTGTTTTAATTTGCTGAAGGATTTGGGCTGTCAGAAATGACACATCGTCTGTGTCTGATGCTCAGCTATATTCCAGTGTGTTCTTCTGATCAATAGAATAGGTACCTACAATTTTTGTCCTAATTAAATTGGGAGGCATTTTCAGCCAATTAACATTTACCTGTCAGAGCAGTGAGTGCTAGAAAGCACAAACATTCCTCCAGATAACTGTAGTTGCATTTTGTGTGGATTCTGTTTGGAGGAAGGTGGTTATGAAGACAAGTCTTGGCCAAATATTTTAAAAGAAGACAATAAATACTGTATAAATAAGACACACGTAATCTTTCACTGTATCCCTGTAGGATCGGAGTTCTGTTGTGGTTCAAACTAAAGCAAATAGAATTTTGCAGAAGAAGCTGAAGTGTTTCTTCCTCTCCTACTATAATTAGAGGCAGAAGCTATTTTAGAAGCAGCTTTTCTTTTTACTAATTCATTAAACATGGATTTTCCCTGAAAACATTTCTCTATGTCAAGTGGCCCTAATAAACAGGATATTATACAGCTATGAGTCCAGTTCCTGCTCACAGGGAAGAAAGTCAACAATTTCAACACAGGGCTCAGCTTCAAGTGGTCTGGATGTCCTTCTGTGCCTACTTTTGTCATCCTGTGACCTTAGATAAGGCAGTGTCTGAAACTCAGCCATGCTCTGTGAAAAATGAAGATAACTCTCTCCTCCTTCACAGGGAAGAGATGAGCTTCAACCAAGCAGAGTGAACAGATATCAACCTGAAAAACAGCAAAGAAACAGCAGTGGCTTTTTTCCAAGGATCTAAAAAGAACATCCTTTGCAGATGCTTTTTCCTCCACGAGTCACATTTTTAAAGGTCTTCTCACTACCATTGAAACTCAACTTGGTTCGACATGCAGGGTTTTGCTCAGCTTTATGTGAAGAAATATTTAGCAGCCATCAATCTTTCCCAGCTACCTTTGATGTGGGAGCTGCAGCCATGCAGGAGGTTGCTGCCTGCATTCTGATGTAGCAGGAGAAATGCTCAGTTTTACTGGGAATCTGGGGACTTCATCATCAGACAAGACAACATAAGAAAATTAGATATATTTATGTCTAAGCCTTTTGTCCTTTGGTTCATCCTCACTGGTGTCACCTGATAGAACACTGACTCTTTGGTATAACAAAGGGATGGGTGTGATGGCCTTGGCAGGGGTTGGAATGAGATGAGCTTTAGGTCCCTCCTAACCCAAACTTTTCTGATTCTATGATACCAGGCTCAGCTAAATTCAGATTTGAGCCAGTTTTTCCTTAGGAATGGCTCTCAGATGGGCTTTGCTAGCATGTTTGCAGAAATCTAGATAAGGATGTCTTTAAAAAGGGAAGCAGAAGAATGAGAACAAATTGGGAACAATTGCTTGAGGACTCTGCTCAGTCCTGAGTAGCTGTAGCTGCAAGAGATTTGTTTGTTATTGTACAACACTGTATTACAAAATCACCCTTCCTGTTACAAAACTATCCTACCCAAAATTATGACAAACTTACTGTAGATAACCTTGAGCAGATGTGCAAACTCAGTAGGATATTTTATTAAAAAAAATAAATCAGTATGGACTGTGAATTAAAAATGTTATCAAAAGGAAATCATATCACAGTCTGTGCTACTGCAATGAACCATTAGACTATGTCAGTCCAGTGAATTATTCCAGCTGGGAAGTGATTAATAGAGCTCACAGATTTACAGATCAGCTTCCTCAGTGCTGGCTGGTCCGAGGGTGAGCTCTGACACCAGCTGCCACTGGGCAGGATGTAACTGATTCCCCCAGCAGTCAAACACAATAAAGACTTGAACTTGGGAACCTCTCTCCTTTTGGCAGAGCTGCAGTCATTCCTCTTCCTGACTGCTCTGGAGAGATTTTATCCGTGACCACACGTTTCACATTAAGCATTGGGAGTGATTGGATTAGAGCAGTGCAGCAGGAAAGGTCACACACAGAGTGGGCTCTGAGCAGCTCAGCCTTTGTTGAGTGTCCTCATCAGGAGGGATAATCAGATAATCACCCTGAGTGCTGCTTTGCCACTGATTTCTGCCCCAGCACTTCCCAGATATCTGTGCAGCTCAGTGCAGTGTTCCAGGGCTCTTGAGAAAGCATTTCAATAAGTCCTTTCTCTGAAGTTCACCTAATATTTCCATGCAGTTTTCCTTTGGGTGAAATATTCTGTGGCTGCAGAGGTTTTCTTGGAAAGGCAAAGGGGAAAGTAAATTTAATTTGACTGTTTCTCAGTTACATGACCTTTCATATTCTGTGGCATTGGGATTTTCCAATAGTCTAGAATCTTAATTAGCTTCTTCTCTCATACTTCTCTTTTTTCCTTTCTTAATCCTCCTACAGTTCCTTCAATTGCTTCCAGAATTGAGATCCACAAAAAAAATAAAAAAAAAAAATGGGGTGAGTTCTTCAGATTGGATAATTCATGGTGACATTGCTGACTTTATTCCAGTCTAATACTGAAGGTAAATGAAAAATACTGAAAATTCAGCTGAAAAACTGTAAGTATCATGGCTTTTCCATGTGCTTCCTTTCAAATTCTTTGATAGGTAGGGATGGCCTGTACACTTGTTTCCCATAATTATTATTATAGATGCAGATGGTAAGGACCAGGATTTTTATTTGTATCTTTGTGTGCATAATCACTTTTCATATACTCAAATTTCTGTTGTAGCTGGGGCTTACACTTTACAGAGGGTAAAATTCATTAATTTTTTTACTTAACTGTGCCTTTTATCGTGCTGGTTTTTAGAAGATCTTTGCTCCTTCCTGAGACAGTTTTGTCCTATGAAGCAGATTTTTTTTAAACCATCTTAGAAATTAAACTCCAGTTCCAACTCTAGACAGTTTTATTTCATATGCTAAACTGTCACAATCAAAGGCAGAATCTCTGCTGAACAGGTTTGGGAACATCTGGCTTGCTTCTTTTGAGGCTAATTATCTCAGAGCAGCTTGGGTTGGTAAGTATGAAATTCAGAATTCAGCAGCCTGGCCACAGCAGTTTGGGAGAGGTTGGGGTTTGGTTTTGTTTTTCTCCCCCTTTGTAACTGTTTTCCCCACAGCCTTAAATCATGCTGAAATGGAAAGAGCACAAATATGTACCCAGGGAGCAGCCCACATGTGCTGGCACTGGGAGACACCACCACAGGAATTTCTTGCTGTGTGCTACAAGAGCAGGCAATCTGTGCAGAAATCAGGGACTGTGGGGGGCTTGGGAATTGGGAACAGCAATGGAAAAGCTGCTGCCATGGGGAGACTCCACTGAGCCACTGCACACAGCCCAGGGAGAGGAGTAACCTCTCACCTTCCTTCTGCATCCACGGTGGCCAGGGGATCCTGGGAAAACCAGGTCTGACCATTCTTGCTGTCTTTGAGTCTGCCACCCCAGCCCGGACGTGCAGAGTGGTCCCAGGGATCTCTCTCTGATTTCACACCTGCCCAGGGAAATGAGGGCAAGGAGCTCCTGACCAGAGGATTTGAAAAGCCTGTGCCACTGAGGCAGCACACTCAAGGCTACAGACAGACAGTGGAGTGCAGAAAGAGGTAGAAACTAATTTTTATTAAACTGGGGGGAGAATCCTGGGATCTCCAGTTTTGCCTGCTGTAATCATTGTTAGGGGAATGTTGCTTATTTTTGGCTTTTTTCCTTTTTCTGAGGATTGCTCCCAGAAAATTCAAAGGGAATGAATTGAAAATATGTCAGCTTGGGAGAGACCAGGCTTTTTCCTCCCCTACGAGGAGCAGAAGTGCTGAAGGATCTGAGATTCTTCCTTTGTCACCTACAGAGTCCCAGGATCAACCCCACGCCCCAGCCTCTCTCCTCCCTTCAGCTTTCTCACTGCCAGGTAGTGTCTAACACAAATTCCCACACTGAGGAAGAAAAAAAGGGAAATAACAACAATGAATCATAGCAAACCAAGCAATCTTTCCATCCAGCTTGGAAAAACCTGATGGAAGAGGCTGGTGTTATTTCTGCTTTCAGACAGGAGTGCAGATGTGAAGGTGAGGAGCAGGTGGGAGGGAATGCACAGATGATGGGAAGGAAATCCTGAAGGAGGAAAGGATTTACTGCCTCTGTGCAACCCAAATAATGTGAGGGTCAGTCAGGACAGGGGTTTCCCAATTTCAGCAGGGTTTTCCAGAAATAACTCCATGTCTTGGGCATAGGCACATGCCAGACACACTCTAGGCAGCAGACATTTTCCTTCACTTCTTGATTTATATATCCCAAATTGTGTCCTGGGAACCAGGAAAGGCTTCCTGCCATGGAAATAAATAAAAGACTAAATTCCAGTGAAGAAAGAACTTGGTTGAAAAGCCAGTTTTCTTTGTAAATGACAGATGGTGCTTGGTTGCAGAGGGTGAGGGAAGCCATCCATTAAGGCACCTTCTCTTGCTGAATTCCATGTTTTAATTACGCAAATGCACTCAGACATCACAGCATAGATGCAACCCACAGGAGAAATGATTATATCTTTACTCTTAGTGCTCACCACTGCTCTTGAAAGCATGAAAAATCCTGAGTCAGGAGCATGTCACAGGAGCAGAGCAGGCTCAGGCTGAGGGAGGGGACACGCTCCTGGTGGCATCCAGCACATCATGGCTTCATGTTGCCCTCGGCTTGTCCATGAATGGGGATCCATCCTGGTGATGGATGGCCCTGGAGCACTCACACACATCAAGTCTGTAACCCCAGCAAGTCCCTGGCAGCGCTGTGTGATGCCATCCACACCTTCTGAGTGACTCTGCAGAGATTTCAGTGTTTTTTATGAATTCAGAGCATTCTGGGGACTCCTCAGGAGCCTCTGAGGTGAGCTCAGATGGCTTTGCCACATCTCCAGAGGCACAGCTCCGGGAATGAATTGAAAATATGTCAGCTTGGGAGAGACCAGGCTTTTTCCTCCCCTACGAGGAGCAGAAGTGCTGAAGGATCTGAGATTCTTCCTTTGTCACCTACAGAGTCCCAGGATCAACCCCACACCCCAGCCTCTCTCCTCCCTTCAGCTTTCTCACTGCCAGGTAGTGTCTAACACAAATTCCCACACTGAGGAAGAAAAAAAGGGAAATAACAACAATGAATCATAGCAAACCAAGCAATCTTTCCATCCAGCTTGGAAAAACCTGATGGAAGAGGCTGGTGTTATTTCTGCTTTCAGACAGGAGTGCAGATGTGAAGGTGAGGAGCAGGTGGGAGGGAATGCACAGATGATGGGAAGGAAATCCTGAAGGAGGAAAGGATTTGCTGCCTCTGTGCAACCCAAATAATGTGAGGGTCAGTCAGGACAGGGGTTTCCCAATTTCAGCAGGGTTTTCCAGAAATAACTCCATGTCTTGGGCATAGGCACATGCCAGACACACTCTAGGCAGCAGACATTTTCCTTCACTTCTTGATTTATATATCCCAAATTGTGTCCTGGGAACCAGGAAAGGCTTCCTGCCATGGAAATAAATAAAAGACTAAATTCCAGTGAAGAAAGAACTTGGTTGAAAAGCCAGTTTTCTTTGTAAATGAGAGATGGTGCTTGGTTGCAGAGGGTGAGGGGAGTCATCCATTAAGGCACCTTCTCTTGCTGAATTCCGTGTTTTAATTACGCAAATGCACTCAAATATCACAGCATAGATGCAACCCACAGGAGAAATGATTATATCTTTACTCTTAGTGCTCACCACTGCTCTTGAAAGCATGAAAAAGCCTGAGGAGCTAGCATGTCACAGGAGCAGAGCAGGCTCAGGCTGAGGGAGGGGACACGCTCCTGGTGGCATCCAGCACATCATGGCTTCATGTTGCCCTCGGCTTGTCCATGAATGGTGATCCATCCTGGTGATGGATGGCCCTGGAGCACTCACACACATCAAGTCTGTAACCCCAGCAA
The DNA here is from genome assembly GCF_017590135.1 of Pyrgilauda ruficollis. Lineage (NCBI taxonomy): Eukaryota > Metazoa > Chordata > Aves > Passeriformes > Passeridae > Pyrgilauda > Pyrgilauda ruficollis. The sequence continues at coordinate 3,509,858 of NW_024513654.1, read as the reverse complement.
GTCCCTGGCAGCGCTGTGTGATGCCATCCACACCTTCTGAGTGACTCTGCAGAGATTTCAGTGTTTTTTATGAATTCAGAGCATTCTGGGGACTCCTCAGGAGCCTCTGAGGCGAGCTCAGATGGCTTTGCCACATCTCCAGAGGCACAGCTCCCAGGCACTGTTCCCACCTGGGAGCAGGATCCCACCCAGCTCCTCCATCCCTCCCTCCCCGGGCTCCATGGCACCCTCCTGAGCGCACAGCTCATCATTCCCAGCTGGAATCTGCTTCCCTGGCTCTACATCAGAGCCTGCTGCTGCTCCAGAGGCAGGGAAAGCTTCCAGGGGCTTTGGCCATCAGGAATTTTGCTTTCCCGTGGTCCTTTCCCCATTCCAAGCCCCACGGGCGCTCTGTGCTCCGTGTCTGGACAGCCAAGCTCAGAGGAGGCTGAAGAAAAACAAAGAGGAGACCTGTGGGGTTTGAAACCACTTCAGTGTCCACCCCAAATGATGGTCACTGAGGCTTCTGAAATAATTTCCCAAGTCAGCTGTCTCAGTTTAGAGGACTCCCAAAGTTTGGGTGTAGGCCTCTGAGAGGACTCAAGCCAATAAAAGAAATCACTGCTCACTGCATAAAAATACAAACACCAATTCAGCCCCTGAGCAAGCCCTTGAAATCCCAGGTGAAATACTTACTTAAGATCCCATTGCCTGCTCCTTTCATCATTTCAGCCCCTCAACATTGCTAATTTCATAAAAACATCACAGTTGTTGGCACAAGGGATCTGCTTAGCAAACAGAGCAATGCTCTGTCACTGTTTGCCCCCTGCCACTGCCCCAAATTTTCCACAAAAAGTCGAGGAGGGCAGTGAAAGTGGGCACTGGTCCACCAGAACTGCAGGATGAGTGTAAAGGAAAATCACCACAGGGGCTCACGTGCTGCAGCTGAATCCTGTGGCTTACCCAGCTCAGCTACTCAGGTATCACAGAGAAATCAGGAGATTAAAGACCAAGAAAGAAATGATAATTTTCTCTAAAAATCATCTGGGGATAACCAGAAGAATTATCTGAGTGGAAGGGTAGGATAAGATCAAATGGGTATGTGTATATATATATACATATGTAATATATGTATATATGTGCCTTGGATATATTTAAGTGTGGAATTAGAAGGTCTCTAATCACTACACTGAATTTTAGAAACCCTCCATCAAATATAGTGCTGGGAGAAGGAACCTAAGCTGTTTTAAGATGGGTCTTGGCAGCTTTCTGGGTGGGATTTGGTAACAGCACAGAAGAAATCTTAAATTAGAAATTAAAGGTTTTGAAAGATGGTTTTGGCCACAGGGAGATGAAAAGATATTTGCTGAGTAGTTGTCAATGAATTTTGATGGAACAATTTTCAGGCTATTAAATAATTCTGTCCTCCTGAGCTCTGGTTGCCTGAAGGACCACGAGAAGCTTTTGATGGGAGGAGGTTTGGCTGTGCTCCTACAAACCAGCAGGGGCTGGTTTGTCCTACAAACACTCGGAGCTGGGGTGTTTGGAGGGGGGTGATGCCACCCCCACCTGGGTTCAGAAATATTTCCAGGATGGAAATATTTCCAGAGGTCTGAAAGCTCAGGAAGGAGCATCCTCCAGCTGCACCTGGGAGTGAGGGGGCATTCCCACCCTGAACACCAAAGGGGCACCTCTCACCCCACTTCCCTCTTGTTCTGGAACCTGGCCGTGTCCCCTTCCTTTGGCATCACTGCAGTTTCTGTGGCTTTCAGGTTTTTTTCCTGCTGATCATTCAGATTTATTTCACAGGGCCTTAACATGATCAAAGAAGGTGCAATTTCCAGCTCCTCCACATTCCACTGTAAGAGAAATTCCTTCCAGCAGACTGGCCAATGAAATACAAATTTTGTTTAATTAGACCAATTTTATGATGCATTTTATTTTAAAGAGCCCCTCGTTTTTATTTGGCATCCACCATTTGCTGTTACACTGATCTTGCAAGAAATAAGCAGAGTTTGCAGGACCTCAGCATTTTAATTGTCTGTTTTCCTATAGTCAGGACTATGCCAAGAGGTTGAAAATCCAGGGGCAAAAGACACAAAGAAAATGAATTAATATTGCATTGTAAAAAATAAAATAATATAAAATAACATTAAAATAAAGTAAAATAACATTAAAATAAAATAAAATAAAATAAAATATTAATAAAATAAAATAAAATAGCATTAAATAAAATAACATAAACAAAATAAAATAGAATAAAAATTTAAAAATAAAATGAAATAAAATGAAATAAAATAAAATAAAATAAAATAAAATAAAATAATAAACCAGAAGGTATTTTAGCCATTATTTGCTCTTTTTCCATTGGAGCTATTAGTCTCTGCAAAGCTGGGCCATCATGCTAATAAGTTTCTGGGAGAGGACTTGGCAAATCTGACATGAAAAATGCTGCAGGATCATTTGCTTACCAAAAGGAAAAAAAAACTTTTAAAAAAGGGTGCTTAAAATAATTTGCTTTTTAAAAAAGCCACAGGAAAGTCAGACCTGCCCTCAATGAGGTTTGACTGAAATCTATTTATGGAATTTCCATAAGACTTTGTTCGGGTTGCTGAAATTTCATGGCAGGGAGTTACTGCTCCTTTCAGCTTCCAGCCTTCTTAACTACCCCAAGTTATTAAACTTTCTGAAAGAACCTTTCACTTATTTTTACAGCTTGCACTCTTTGAGCTTGACAAAGATGAAACCGTAATGAAAATTACAAACTGCAGGTGTAAGACTCACTGTCATCATTAAACCCTTATATTTTTATAAGATAAAATGGAATTGGGACATTTATTCTTTTCTAGGACCTTAAATTGCCTACACATTTGGGGTTTTCTTTTTTAATAGAAAAGTAAATTAAGTTGTACCTTGAATAAAAAGGCATTTGGCTGTGGGGCAGAACATGGTCAATGGTAGGAGATCAACATTTAAGAGCACAAGGAGAGTGTTAATTGTCCTGCCATTGAACAAAAACTTGTTTTCAAAAGCCAGAATGGAAAGAACTGACCTTGAGGAGCATCAAAGGAATCAGGAAAATACGAAAATAATTAAAATTTTGATGTGCATAATTGGGAGTTTTGCATTCATCTGCTTTAATCTGTATTTAATCCATTTACACTGAACTGCTCCTTCATGTGTTCTTCCTGCCAACTTCAATCTCTTAATGCAACTCCTACAACTAATTTACTGCTTTTATTTCAGGGCCATATGAAACCCAGTGATGTGAGCCCTTAGGATTTATAGGTGTCTTCCTAGAAGTCTTCAGAGATGTGCATTTTTTGGTAAAATATTAAACAGTTGTCACTTCCACTTCCAATAAAATGATTTGTGCTTCCAGAGTATATTTCAATTTTCACAACAGAGGCTTATTTTGGCTCTTGAGTTTTGAATACAACATGCCAGAAATCCTGTGTTTTCATAATACTAATTAAAAAAATATATACATTTTAAACATTTTTCAGCAACTGAGTGTGAAATGTTGAAGGAATCTGTTAACATATTGATTGCTTTGAGCAGTGCTTTAAATTAGCTTTCTGTTCCTCTCCATATGGTTTTCCATTAAATTTAAATAAATTAAAGTTCAATTATCTGGAAGAGAGGTACAGAGTCTTCCCCAGGTTGATGGATGAATTACCACTCAACGCTCCCTGTCAGGAATTCATCAGGACTCTGCCTTTGGGTATTGTGGACTTTACACCTTCTCTTTCAGGCAAGATTTCAGCACAGGTGCCAAGCACACTTTCAGAAATAGCCCTGCAACTGGAAATTCTTTCTCTCTGAACTATTATGTGAGAAAAAGGAAAATCAAAACCCGAACCCAGGAGTTCATCAGCTGGAGAGGCTCTGTGTTGGCAGCCACAAGAGGTTCCAGCCTGCAGAGATGCAGCAGACATAAACAGGAGGATACAGCACAGACGGCGTCTTTCTTTCTGAAAAATATAAAAAATAAAATAAAATGTAGCCTTTATCTGCCTGTTGCATGCTCAGCATGCAGAGGAGGGCGAAGAAGGGAGAACAGCATCTTAAATATTTACACAACTGGGGCAAAACCAGTTTATTCCTGTCCAGTGGAGGTTTGGGGTAGAGCAGAGAATCCCAGAATGGTTTGGGTTGGAAGGGGCCTTGAAGTTCACCCAGTGTCACCCCTGCCACGGCAGGGACACCTCCCACTGTCCCAGGTGCTCCCAGCCCTGTCCAGCCTGGCCTTGGGCACTGCCAGGGATTCAGGGGCAGCCACAGCTGCTCTGGGCAGCCTGTGCCACCTCATCTCACTGTAAAAAATTTCCTCCTTCTATCTAACCTAAATCAATCCGCTTTTAGGTTAAAAAGTGGAAGTACAGAAACTTAAAAGTAAAATAAAATGTATGGGGAGAAGGTGATCTGTGAGCACTCCAGGACATCTGGAGCACGCAGAGCGAGCCTGGGACGTTCTCTTCCAAAACTTGGTCTGTCCCCTCCTTGCCCCTTGTCCTTCCCCAGCCCTCCAGCTCCAGCCCACAGCAGAACCACCCTGGCACCAGCCTGAGGGAGTTGTGAGGAGCTGTTTGAGCTCGTGGAGGAAGACAGAAACACCATTCAAGATCTGCTGCTCTCATTCTCATTTCCTTCCTTACTCAGGAGATCGTAAAACATCCATCTTAGAGCTTCTGTCAGCAGCAGAGATGATCCCAGAAGGCAAAACCTCCTCATTATGGTCTCTGCCTCAAAAGTCTCATTTACCTCAGATAAAATTGCAGCTGTGAAGGGCATTGTCAGAACCAAGAATAACTCAATGGAAACGTGATCTGTGAGAAACTCTGCCCTGAGGAGATGGGGAACAAACTCTGTTTGAAGCAGACGGGGCACCCAGGGTGGTGTTGAGCCTTGAGACTGCTGGAGTGGCTACTGGGACATACTGGGATGGAGCTGGGACATACTGGGATGGAGCTGGGACATGCTGGGAGAGAGCTGGAACATACTGGGATGGAGCTGGGACATACTGGGATGAAGCTGGGACATGCTGGGAGGGAGCTGAGACATGCTGGGATGGAGCTGGGACATGCTGGGAGGGAGCTGGGACATGCTAAGATGGAGTTGGGACATGCTGGAATGAAGCTGGGACATGTTGGGATGGAGCTGGAACATACTGGGATGGAGCTGGGACATGCTGGGATGGAGCTGGGACATGCTGGGAGGGAGCTGGGACATGCTGGGATGGAGCTGGGCCACACTGCCTGCTGTGCGTAATAGGAAGGGGCAAGTTAAAAAGGCTTGGCTGTCTTTTGGAATGATCAGAAAGCCACAAAAATAGCAGCAAAACAGGCCTGGCATAAATTTTCACATAGTGGGTACCTCTACAGTATAGCTTTGTGGTTATACAAAGTAAAAAGGAGAACATGGAATTTTTGCACCCTCTTGTGTGTCCGTGGCATGTTCTACAGGGACGCTGTAGATACAGACACATCTGTACTGCTCACATCTGGCCTACCACTTCATTTTTTGCAAATCACAGTGCATCAAGCCTTTTTTATGAGCACAGTGACGTTTCTGAGGGCACACAGAGGTGCAGTCACCTCACATCCCACACTGGTGAAATGTCCATGTCCCTCTTCCCTCTGCCTAAACTGGCACCCTCAAACACTTCCCTCACCTCCAGCTCCTCGAGCCTCACCTGCAGTGGCCCCAGAGTGGTTGTTCCTTTCACTGAGCGTGCCATTCATCCCCAGCAGCCACTCACCAGTTCTACTGTGTGAAAATACATTAAATGACTGAATTGTTTGTTTTCAAACAACTTGCTGTGCAATCGCTGGCTTGACAGGAGCCCTCGGTGCCTTGCGATTTGCTCTGCACACGTGGCAGCTCCCAGGGAGCCCTCAGCACACAGGGGGCAGGGAACAAAACACCCTTTTTAGTCAGCCTTGGCATATTCCCCCCCAAAATAAACCATGGAGGCTCTTGTCTATTGTGTCAGGGCTCTGGAGTTGAGTAAGAGGGAAATTATTCATAGTAATGGCCCTATCCAGTTGATGCTCTCCTTTATTTCTTTTTTTTTTTTTTAATTCCCAGAGTATGCATTTGTTTGAAGAGATAAGACAATCAGAAAGTTTTAAACTGGCTTTTATAGGACTATTAAATTTCCTAATAGCACCATAAAAATTAATAAAATCAACTGCTGCTATTCTAGCAAAAAATAAACAGACCTGGTATTAAGGGGTTTTTAATTCAAGGTTCTGTTGCTGCTGCTGTTGCTCTACCAACAGGTACACGTGGGTTCTGTTCCCTGGGATTTATCTCACTGGCAGGAACAGGGAGAAATTAGATAAATGACACTCAGCTTGGCCAAAACAGCGCATTGCTATGTCTGTGGCACAACTGCTTCTGTGCAAGGTGTCCCTGCTCGTGGCAGGGGTTAGAACGAGGTGAGTTTTAAGGTCCTTTCCAACCTAAACCAGTCTGTGATTCTGGCCATCACAGCTACGTGGATAAAAGTTGTGAAGGTGATTTATCCAGCTGGCATCCTTGAGGTCTTAGTGTCAAAGAATCTTTCTTCAGCTGGGTTCACTCTTGTTCCCAAATATTTCTAGTTTCTGCTTCTCCCGTGCCACATAGCTCTATTTAAATTGGGTGGATGGCTGTGTGGAGATGGGTGCTGCTCCTCTTGTGTACTCCTGAAAATGAGATTTTCCATTCCTGTAATGTAGTGCTCAAAACCTAACTCAGTTGTACAAAAACAGCTCGGAGGTAGGAGCTGTCTAAATCATGCATTGAAAATTCCCCATTACATTAGCGGGGAAAAAAATCTTTTCACATTACCTCTCTCAAGCTGCTTTAATCACTTTAAATCACTTTAAATGACTGTTATCAGTCATTTCATTTCCCTTCTTCCACTGAAACCTTACAGCTTTCCACTTCTGAGGTGTTTTCAACCTGTACTTGGAACAGAACTTACTCCCTCCAGTGTAATTTTCATTTTAACCTTCCCTCAATGGCCTAGAAATAATAGATTGCTAAGATTGCTTTAATAGATTGGAAATTTAAACCTTGTAGAGATAACCACCTGGATGATGTTACAAATGGATGGTAAGGCAAAGAATAACAAACCCTAAAAGTTACTGAACTAAGACTTATGTTGTAAGGCTGCTGAAATGCTGGGCATTGTTATGGCTCTGTAATTAAATAACATTCCCTGGTGTTATGGTTCCACTGCCATTCAAAATCCTGTGCTCTGGAATTGCTTTCTTTAGTGGTAACTTGGAGAGAAGTGATTACTGATGGAGGAAAACAAGTATTTTTTCATATTCCCTTGTTGTCTTCTCAATGGTCTTTTCCTCCCTGCGGTCCTCTTAAAGCACTTGGGTGCTCTCTCCATGAATTTCTGGATGCTGGAGGAGCTTTCAGCTGAAATCTTCAGGTTAATAATGTGCCTTCATCATTTGGGGTGGTGAACATAAACCGTGACAACCTGGTTAAAAATCCTCCCAGCTTAGGGAACAACCAGGAGGACTTTGTGAATGGTGGGAGCAGTGGGGTTTTCCTGCCTTTGTGGCATCCAGAATTCTGGTTTGTATGGAATGTTTTCTAGAGAACTGCTGATTTTAATTCGTGACATCTCATGTGACCGGGTGCCCACCCCTGCTGTCTGTGGTAGGGTCTTAGGAAGATCCTAATGATTGATTGATTGAAATTATTTATTTTCATAGAATCCCAGGATAATTTGGGCTGGAAGGGACCTTAAAGCCCACCCAGTGCCACCCCTGCCAAGGCAGGGACACCTTCCACCTATCCCAGGCTGCTCCAAGCCTATCCAACCTGGCCTTGAACATGGGATGAGGCATCCACAGCCTCTCTGAGCAACCCAAGGGACTTCCATTGGGTCCTTTGTGGTGCAAAATACCTTCTAAAAATACTTGATAATTTCAGGGCTTGTGCTGAAACCTCATGGTGCTCAAACATTCTCTCAGCGTGTGATTTTCACTGCTGCAACCAACAGCTACAAAGGGCCAGCAACAGCCTCCAGTACTCAGCACATAAATACAGAGTATTTATCTCCAAACCATTTATTTTTAGCCTGCTTTTCTCAGATTCTCAGATTCTAGTGGGAGATGCTGCATTGTGCTCCCTGTGCTTTCCTTATTTATCAGGCCTGGAATCACAGAAAATACCACTCCATTCAGTTTGTGTCCTGCTACCATGGAAATGCTTTAGCATAAATATACTGAAGTTTCTCTCCATTTCCACGTGATATCTATGACAAACTCTTTCCAAGATTTCTCATCTCCATCAGCAGTTTTCAAATGTCACTTTCCAACTCAGGGAAACAGCGCTGGTCTAAAGAGAATTAAAGAGAGAAGTACACTTTATTTGAAATGTATTTGCTTTAGGTTTTCCTAGAATCCAGAACTTTGAGGTCAATAGCGACTGTTTCTTCCAAACTTCCTCCCTGACACAAGATTAACAAACAATATTGCACTAATTAATCTCAAAGGAACTACCTGGGAAGCACAAACCAGTTGTGCACAGCTTTTAAAGCAATCACACTCATACCAGAACTGTTGTTTATCAGGGTGTGTTCCCATTTTCCCAGAGTTCTTCTCCATAGACCTCAAGTTCAAAAAAATATTCTCACTGCCATATTTGCACACAAAAAGAAACCTGTGTGTGGTTTTCTTTCCCTGAGCCTGGAAGAGACAGCAACCAGTGTAGGATGACTGAGAGCTGGGGCTTCCCAATCCCATTGGGATCCCATGCCATGGGTGCTTCCCAGAATCACTGAGCAGCTGCAGGGCTCACCCACGCAGGTGGGGAGACAGCAGCTCCCCAGCAAATATTTGGGATGACTCAAATCAGCTTCCCAAAGAAGCCTGTGCCTCGTGGGCTGACCTCGTCAGAAATAAACTCTGAGTGTTTTGTGGATGCACCACGTGGCATTAACTCACCACAGATGGGACAGCAGGATGGGGATTTTGCAGTGAGCTCTCTGCTCTCTGGACATTCTGAAGTTAATTAAAATGTCACTGAGATGTTAATAGTGTGAATCACTCTGGGTTTTTTTAGGGGAGCATCAGTTTGGTGGGCTCAAACCCTTCCCTGTGCTACTGGATCCTGTTTGGGATGGGAGCTCACCACACCCCTGGGCTGCTGTGGTGCATCCAGGCATGGGCCCAACAAGCAGCCCTTGTGCCAACTCATCTTCCAGGCTGAGGAAGAGCTGCCAATGCTCCTGGTGGTGGAGGAATGCTCCTGAGTTGTAAATCCCACAATCCCAGCAATCGGCGCAGACAGATATGATGACATCTGCTTGACAAATCCAGCACGCCGGGTATCTCCTGCTTGACAACTTTACAAATGCTTTTGCAGCCTGTGATAATGGAAGGCTGTCAGTCAAAACTCTCCTACGTCTTTCACTCACATCAAATACTTGACTTCATCATAAATAATAGGGAGTTAATTACTGCTCTGATGTGATCGACTCCAGAGGTGCCCCAGAAATGTCACAGTTATTAAATGATTGCCCTGGCTTGCCTCTACTCCTTATAACATTTATTTTAACCTGGTCCTTAGCACACAAAAACCTACCAGCAATGTAAATAGACTCTCCAGTAAGTAAATTCTAGTTCAAGTCAGAAAAAAATGATGTCTTGGAGCAGGATCCACCCACACTCTGAGTTGATCTTGAAATACCATTCTCATCAAGTTCTGGCACATGATGCAAATCCCAGTACAAGAGTTGCAGGACATCAGGCAGCAAGGCTACACAAACATTGGCAAAACTTCTCCTTTTCCTTCCACTGTGTTTGCCTCAGACATAAAACTCCGTGCCTCTCAGCCTGCAGTGGGATATTGGAAACACGGAGAAGGCAACAGAGCCTCCCAAGGCGCCGTCCAGCCACAGGGGAGGGGTGGGAGGGTTTCCTCTCTCATCTCCACTCTCCTGCTTCCTCCCCACTCTCCTCCTTCCCTCCTATCCCTTTCTCATTCCATTCCTCCCCAGGGAATGCTACCCTGCTGCAGAGGCTGTTTTAAGGAGTGACAGGGGTCCAGCATCACTCAGTGACAGCACGTAGCATCCCTGGGGATGAGCTGTGCTCCCTCTGAACTCAGCATGAGCCCACACAGTGGAGGCAGAGAGGGAAATTCAGGCTGGAGCTGGAGCCGTGGACTTGTGGGCTCGTTGGGAACATTGATTCCCACCTTGGATCTGCTGGCCCCTTTTGAGAAGTGCTGCTCTGTTGTTCAGCTTGGACTAACTCCAGCAATGCCCAGAGGAATCCTGCAGTGTGGTGATCACAACATTCCATCACCATGATGTTATTTTGGGGGGCTGGAATTGGATGATCTTTAGGGTCCCTTCCAACCCAAGCCTGTCTATGACTGATTTTTCAAGAAGCAAGATTTTTCTTTTGAGAAAACAGCCCAGCTTGCATTTGAGAGGGCTGGCAGCAACGGAGCTATTGATCTTCCTTCCCTAACTACATTGTTCTTGTGATTGAAATGAAATATGTGAACTGCATTTAAAAGATTTCTCTGCTTCTACAGTGTGTCAAAGCTTGCCCTCGTACATCAGTGGATATTAAATCATCATATTCTCATTTATATGTAAACTCCAAGATGCTGATGGAGTCAAGTACTGTGGTGTGTGTGTGTATTTGAGGACGTAATTTTATGCTGTATATTATTTTATGCTGTATTTAGTTATCAGGCTGAGCTCTGCTAGCTTGACTCTACTGCCTTTAAAAGAGAGCAGTGGAAGAAGAATGGATTTTGCAGTTGTTTGATGGGTGGAATTAAAATGTCCTGCCCAAACCAAAACTGCATATGGGCTATTTGTAAACATTTGCCTTGTTTACTTCCAGTAACAATGCAGTCTGTTTTTCATACAGGAAATTCCTTCAGAGCAAAAACCAACACACATTTTTGTTGAAATGTTGGGTTTGAAATCAGCCGAGCTTTGTTTCCAAACAAGCAAAGCTGTAGGTAATTTGATTTAAAATTAGCAAGCAATAAACCTGGTTTTTTGGGTTTTTGTTTTGATCAGAACTATTTTTGCGTGGGCGATCCTGCCACACAGACCAGAAGTGATTTGTCCTCAGGTCTGTTCTTGCAGGTGCAGCAAACACCCATTCTACTCACAGGGGTGAGCCAAATCAGCTGAAGATTTGTGAAATGCAACCTTTTCCCATCATTTGGTGGTTCAAAAAGCCTGGGAAGCTTTGTTTCTGTGTCCAGGGGCAGGAAGCAGAGCTCTCACAGGTGCCAGACAGAGCAGTGCTGGGGGGACCCTACACACCAGGATTTGCCTGTGGGTACACACTAAATATGAGGCACATCCCTGACCAAGACACTAAAACCAGCAAAGAGAGGAGGAAAACCTTTGCCTGAGATGTAAATCAGAGATTTATCATTTTTCCCCTCAGATTTTTTTCCAAATTTTGTACTGCAGATCTACAGATTTTCTACTAACCTTCCTTTCTGTCAGTGTTTTTGGGATGGAATTAGTGCAGGGAACTGACCCACAAAGGTGAAAGCTGCTCACAGATCAAATCCCTAAAAGCTCTCAGTGTTTTGGTTCAAACCCTACAAAACTCTTTGTGGGTGCATTTTATGACCTGGAGAAGAGCATGAGTGCAGAATTAACAGCTCTTGCACTGAATTTGTCAGAGGGGCAGATGCAGCTTCACCATCAGTGCTTCAAGTGCTCCATGTCACAGCTCCAGGGGCCAGGCCAGGAGCTGCTGGTGATTTATGCCACTGCAGCTGCCTCAAGCAATAGGATTTGGATGGGCCCCAGCACCTGCGTGGGTGAGGAGTCAGGGATTGAGGAGATTCTTTCCCTGCCTACATGCATTTAAAGATGGAAGGCTAATTTTGTGATACCTGCCACATTCCGGTGGTGAATTTCTATATAAACTCATTTTTCAACTGAGAAGGAAAGCCTTCCTCTTCAGATAAATCCACTTCAGTTAAGTAAAGCTGGGAGCCTTTCTCTTCTGCCTGATTTTAATACCACTGATTTATCAGTTGCAGATTTGTATCTAAGTCCCACTGTAGCTTCTTCTCCACAGTCCAGACAAAATGTAAATGTTGAAAACTTCTGTCTTTCAAAAGAACAGGCTTTAGCTTAGAAGATTTGGAGTTTGGATGCTTAAAAAAAAATGAGATAAATCACGATTCTGTGTTATTCTGAAGACAACATGTCTGGCTGGTGGAGACTCCCACCTCTCTCTGGGTTGCTTGCTTTGGGACAGCCAGGAGGGTGCGAGCAGCTGCCATGCAAAGTGAGCGTGAAAAACATGCACAGTCCTTTTGTCTTCTCGGTGAGTCATTCCAGCCTCCTTGTCTCTCCCTTCCTACATCCCAGGAAAACAGGGGAGGGCTGGGTTCCAAGCAGACGAGCAGCAGGCAGTGCTGGCAGTGACAGGGCAGGTGGGCAAGCCCAGCAAGCCCAGGGCTGGGAATGGGACCTGCTGAAACCGAGCACAGGCAAGAGGGAAAAGATCCTGAGGGCTCAGAGCAAGGGCTGGGATTCCCCATCCAGAAGTGGTTAGCAAAGAAAATGTAATTGCAAGTTGAGAGCCTCTTGGTTTTGCTGCCGTTTATAGCAGCCTCAGTTTGTGATGTTTGTTTGAAGATGCTGTCCCTGTGGCAGGGAACGATTACTCCATCCCAGTTGCTGTGGAGAAGGAGCTGTTGTCAAACCAGAAATGCTGTGCAATCCACAAAGGCCCTCTAGGGTTGCTGGAGAAACATCTCCAGCACCAGCCAAGCCAGCTATCACATCCTGTTCATGCTTGTCCTACCCATCTTCATCTTTTTTCATAGAATCCTGGAGTAGGTTGGGTTGGAGGGGACATGAAATCCCACCTAGTTCCAACCTTCCTTTACACCAGGACCCCAGAGCCCCAGAGGCTTTCTTCCTTGATGGGATTTTGGGATCCCCAGGTGCATAAATGCTCTAGCACAGCCTGCACAGCCTTGTGTGCTCCTTCCACAGCACCTCCCGTGGCTGGCTGCAGGATCCCTCCTGCCAGAACATTTGTGGAACCCCTGTGTGATCCTGGAAATGACTGTGCTCTCTGCTATTCCTGACGATTTTGAGCATGTGGGCTCTAAAACTCCCTGCAAAGCTTTAATTACAGGGAAAAAAAAAATTAAAATAGATTGTCCCAGAGGAAAATGGAGCTGGGAAGTTATTTTCCTTGTCTGGTGGTCTAGAACTGCTTGTCACACACAGATGTGTACAGCAGCTCCAGCTCCAACACCCACAGATTAACTTCCATTTGCACTTCAGGCTTCATCTTCTGCTTTTGTTTGCACAGGAAACTCGAGCCCAGGTTGATTTTTGAAGCTGGTTGTTGCTGAAATGATTCAGCACCATGGTCTCAGCCGTGCCAGGGGCTGCCAAAAGCTGTGGTGCAGGTGGCTCCACGGGGGTGGCAGTGGCACAGGGCAAGGCTGGGAGAAGTCTCCTCCTGAGATGAGGCAGTGCCAGTGATTTCATAGCCTCTGGAGGGATTTAAAAGAGGTGTGGATATGGGAAAAGGGTGGCAGTGGCCTTGGCAGTGCTGGGTTACTGGCACCATGAGGTTTTTCCCAACCTAAACAATTCTATGACTGTGCAGATTTTTCAGAACTCTCACCACACTGAATGATGCTGAGAATGTCTGTGGGGAGCAGCTCTCTTGCTCATGCAGCCTTCAGTGGGTTTTATGCCAGAAAGTGCTTTCTGCTGCTCCTGAACATTTCTTTGCACAGCTCATCACATCTCCTGCACCCCACCTTGGGCAGTGTCAGCCCATGCCATCCCTCACCTTAATTCTCACTCAGCACCAAGCCCAAGTGTTGCATCATACAAAACTTTTGCTTTATTTCTCTCTTTTTCAGCTTTCTGAAGCCCCCAGCTCATTCAAAAGGCATTATTTTTAGGTATGGCCATTATACACTTGTAACTGCTCACAGAAATGCTGCATCCTGGTGTTTAGTGTTACACCTTTTCATCTGCCTCCCAGTACCAGATTCCCTCAGCTGAACCATTCCCCAGCTTCTTATTCAGAGCGGCTCCACCACCTGAAGTGTTTTTCTGAAGGCTGATTACCTTTCTGGTTTATTTTGTTGACATCTGATAGAATTTCCTCCCTTGCTAATGAAATTCTTTGACTCAGTCCATGTGTGCTGAAGTAATCCCAGGTAAAAAAAAAAAATAATAAAACAAAACTAAAAAACTAAAAAAACCAAAACAGCCAATAAGAATTAAAGAGCTTGGGAAGACTGCAAGTGAATAACATAATTTTTAAGCAAATCCACCTCCTGAGCCCTGCCCCTTGGCTTTGTGTGCATGGCAATGAGCTATGAGCTGACACAGGATGTGCTTCCCTCCACTGAAGTGTGTGACTGCTCCTCCACCCAGCCTCAAACAAAAACCCCACTTTTCCCTCATACAGCTCAAATCTGTTGGTGCAGGTTTGGCACTGATCTTCATTTGTTCTCCCAGTTTTCTGGAGACAGGAGGGTTGGGAGCTCTGCTCACCCCAAGCAGGGCTCCACTTTTCTCATCATCCTTGAACTTTCCCAGGTGGGACTTCCAAACTTTCCCCTCTCTGTTCATCAGCTCTCCTTCTGCAGAGGGAATTAATTGACTACAAACTGATTAAAACAAAAACTTAAGTCACTTTCAGGTTACTCACAGAGAGAAGCAAAGCTGAGAAATGACAAGTTACTTGAGGGAATTTGTCAAAATGGAAACAACTTCTTGTTTTCTCAGCTCTCTGACATCACTGGGAGCTGGGATCTTGCATCCCTAATTGGCCACAACTTTTTCTTCTTCTAGAAAATGGGGTATTTAATGTAATGCTCATTTTTTTTCCCCCCTGAAAACCTTCTTAGGGACATAGAAATGGATGTTAATGTATGCAAGTCCATTACTGAGTATGGTAATGAAGAAGTCGTGGCCAATGGTGAAGCTTAAATTAAGCACGCTTCAGAAAACAAACACAAGCCCTCCAGAATTCCTATTCAACATTTGTAATGGAATAAAACTCCTAATAAAATGTTTTCCCCAAGAAGTAATAAATTCTGGAAACATGACTGTATTTACTTAGACCTTTTGTAATGAAAACGTTTTTCTCAGTCAGGAAAACTGCTCTTTATGGGAAAACTCAGTAAATACAATTATGCAACTGTTTTCCTGAGGCTTTTACAAACCTGTGCTGCTGCAAAAGCTCAGCAGACCAGTCCAGCAGTGTGTATGGAACTCAGAGAAAATATTTCTCAAGCATTGAAAACACATATGTACTTTTCTCTTTCTGTATCTCATTTATATAATTAAAAACTCCTCCAAGCCCTCAGCAGAGATCTGAAAAAAACCTGATTCATTTTTCACCAGGAGCGAGTTCAGGCCATAAATCTTCTGAAATGAAACATAACAAATCTCCATTTGCAACTTTTTGAGAAATGCTTTTTCTTAAAAGCATTAAAAGTAAAAATGCCATATTTATTTATTTATTTGGGGAAGGGAAAGAAATGGATTTAAATTTATGATTTAATCGAGGAAAAATGTATCAAGTATCATTAGGATTGATTTTTTAAGTAGATGCTGACCACCTAAATGCTGCTGTTGCCTCTGGAATAACAGGGAGCTCACACACACCCCTGAGCTGCTGTGAGACATTTTACTGCTTTGTGTTGGAGTCACACTCAAAGTTAAACCCTCACCACTAAATTTTAAATGGCTTTTTACCCATTTTTACATCCCCTGGGGTGTTTCAGGAGGCTCAGAAGGCACAAACCATCCCAACGCACCTCACAAGGATGCTCAGGCAGCTCTGCTGGGTCTCGGAGCAGCGCTGAGTTTCACTCAGGGAATCACCAAAATTTCTGTGTTTTTGGGATCACAGGAGCCCTCCCAGTGCTGGGTTCCCTGCTGGGCCCTGGCCAGGGGTGCTGAGCAGCACCCACAGAGCTGACAGCTCTGCCCCAAGCCAGGCTTAGGGCTGCTCTGCTCTGCCAGCACTTGCAAAGCAGCTTTGATCCCAAACTATAGAGGAAATCCTGATCCTTCAGCTGATCCCAGGCCATCAGATGTTGCTTCAAACACAGCAGAAAGCACCTCTCAAGGAGGCCCTGCCCTTCCTCCTCCAGCACAGAATGGGTTTCAGAGGAATCAAAGCTCAACAATCACAACTGCACAGCAAATAAAAGGAGCAGCCCCCCTGGCTGTCCTGGCAGCTCCAAAGGCTTGGCAGGATCTGTCACTGCATCCCTGAGCTCCAGGGTCACTATGGTATTTTCTGAAAAATCCCTTTGCCAGGATTTTTTCTCCTGAGAAGCTAAGAAGCCTCAGAGGAAAAGAAAAACAATAATTATCTGCTGCTGTGGAATGCAACAGGTACATCTTTGATTGGTGCACGTTGGTTGTTTCTAATTAATGGCCAATCATGGTCAGCTGGCTCTGACTCTCTGAGAGTCATGAGCTTTTGTTATCCATTCCATTCCATTCCATTCCATTCCATTCCATTCCATTCTATTCTATTATATTCTTCTGACCAATCCTTTCCTTCTATTCTTTTTAGTATAGTTTTAGTATACCATTTAATATAATATAATATCATAATAAAACAAATCGGCCTTCTGAAACATGGAGTCAAGATTCTCATCTCTTCTCTCATCCTAAGACCCTCAAACACAACCATACTCCAGATCCCAAAAACAGGGGAACAAAGCTCAGGGAATCTGGGAAAGCATCAGCCCTGGCTAGCAGGACTCACAGAGTGGGGCTTGAAGGGGCTCTGAGGCTGTGACAGCCAAGGAGAGACACTGGAGCCCCCCTGCACTCCTAATGGGGTGATAAAAACCCCTCCCATCCCTCTGGGAGCTCTGGGTGCAGCTGCTGTCACCTGTCCCATGGTTTCAATCCATTCAATCCCCCCAAAAAAACCATTTTAAATTAGGATAAACAACGTGGCAAATTACATCTCTGTAGGATGTGCTGTTTGTGCTTCTTCTGTGCTTCACCACATCATAAAAATAAAAAAAGAAATGAGGGGAAAGCGTTATTTGGGTTTTGTGGCTTTTGGATAGGTAAGATTTAAAATATTACACAAACATGAAATCATTTTGTTTGGGTTTTCTAGTGCAAAACTGAAGCCAAACAAAGATAAATCAAGAGCAAAGATAGGCTGGAATAGTGATACACTGTGCAGCTCCTGTTAAAACTTCACCTCACAATGTGGTATCCATGTTTTATACCTCTACTTGCATCTCTGAGATATAATTATTTTCCTAACAATATTCAAAGAGGAAGATTCAGCTCCTTAAGGCAATTTGGAATAAGTTTGGCAAAAAGTAACTGCATTACTTAAGGGTGATGCTTTTACCTTGAAAACAAAATACTTTTATTTCACTCTCAAATTACTAATTATCCAGGTGGTGACGATGCCAGACTAGAAAATTACCTCTAAATAAGCTGGGAGATCCATCAGTTAAAGCAGTGTAATGTAAAAATTTTATAAAGTATACTCTAGATCATCTGCATTCACAAAGACAAGGGGCTCATTTCCTTCCTCCTAACTGTAATTTCTCATATTTCATTAAGCTTTAATCAGGAGACTTAAGTCTTATTCTGTCTCAAATTAGTTTTAAGCAGAATATGAAGTACAAGTACTCCTAATTTATAATATTTTATACACCCTTAATTCTGCTGAAAATGGACTGAAGGAATTATTGCATCTCCTTCTCACCTGGCCCAAAAAGGGCAAATGCCCAAGGAGAGCCTCAGGCTGGAGTCACTCAGGTGCAAAGCAACCAGGGCAACTCTCAGCATCAAACTGCAGATTTTTCTGTCTCTAAAACATGATCACTCAGAAAATCCCCAAAGCCCTCAGTGATTTTGAAAGATTATCACAAATCAGGTTTTAAATTTTAATATTTTTAATTAATACTCGGAGGAAGGGAGGGAATTTAATGGGCACAAGGGAGAAAACAGGCATAATTTGGAAATGTATGAACCAGCGAAGCAGGAAAGCTAAAAAATTGTTCCAGATGAGAAGAAATGGATGAAGAAAACTTTCCCCATCAGCCGTGGCAAGGCTGTGAGGAGGATGAGAAAAGGGGAACCAGAGAGGCCTGGTCTGTCTCAGGTCCCTGTAAACAGGGACTGTCCCCTGTCCTGAAGGGTTTCCTTCAGTGCTGAATTAGCAGAGGAGAAATTCGAGGTGCTGTGGGTCGAGGTTCAGGGGTCCCCTTTGAATCCCCCCTGGTTTTGGCAGGCAGCACCCCCAGCATCACCCCCTCCAGCTCCCTGGGTGCTGCAAAGCTGGAATTCAAGGTCAGGCTTGGCTGAAGGGGGATACACCTCAGCAGAAGAAAGAAAGAACCTCTGAGGTTCAAAATCTGCACTTGAATCAGTTCATTAATCCCACCGTGCAAATCAGAGCAGAGGGGAGGGGGGGAAGATGTGAGGAATTCACAGAGTCCAGGACAAAAATAGCATTATTAAACACTTCATCTCTTTTTTGGACATTTTCCCAATGACTTTTAAATCTCCCTAGGCTTATAGAGAAAGGGGAAAAAAAAGTTTACATCCTTTGTGTGCAGGTTTTAGAAGATAACCTTGTGCTGTGGTGCTGCAGGGAAGGACTGCAGCTCTCCCACCCTCGTGTCTGGGAGCCCAGCAGCAGCTGATGCACCTTGTATGAAACCCCCCAAAAACAGCAGCACAGGTGATGCTCCAGCTAGTTCTGCAAAATAAAAGCAGAGAGAAATCCCACTCAGAAATAATCCTAGAGGGAGCTGGAGGGGGTGAGGATTATGGCAGCTTTAAACAAAAGTTAAAATGAAATGAAAGATTAGGCAGTTCTTTTGTTCTTCAGGAAGAAAAGTGCTTGTGTAGCATTTTCCCCCAAACTTTGATAGCCCCAGCAGAGAATATGAGAAGTGTATGCAATTTTTTTTTCCATTAAAAAAACCTCTGACATTAAACACTTGTTATCTGACAACCTAAAATTCAAAAATCCTGATTTTTGTAGCCCCACATTATCTGTGCTTGCCAAGTGTAAATTAACTTCTGTTTGTCTCTTTTACTGAAATACAGCTAGCCCTGCTTGCTCTTGTGTTGTAAAATACAGTTATTCCTTAAAAAAGCACACATAAAACAGAGCAGGGAAGGAATAAAGTGACTGGGATGGATGTTGGTAACTGGGCAAAGTGAGAGCAGAACTTTTGCAAAAGAAGCTTTGCTGGAAAGATTAATTATTATTGGAATCAGTTTCAGATTCAGTAAGACAGGTTTTCACGGACATTGTGGCAAATCCCCTTAAATCTGGATTCCATAACTATGGGAGAGATGGAAGGGGTGGCTGAAATAGGATAGGATGATAACAGGAACAGAAGCCAGCACCCAAATCAGATTTGTGCCTAATCAGCTCAGGCAATTGAAGCCTGGGAAAGCTTTTAAAGGCCCATGTGATCCTAAATGGCTGAGGTGAAAATGTGAGTGTATATGTCCACAAAATACAGGGTTTATTTCTACAGCCACACTGGAAATGCAGTGAGACTGGCAGGCCTGAACTGCAGAGGGCTGGTAATGGACTGGAAAGTCTTTTATTTATGGATTTATACAGAGGGTCTTTTATTTATAGATCTGCTCCAGTTTCAATCCAATTCAAGCCATCAGCAGCTAAAAGCTGGATATTTTCCTGTGGCCTGCAGGAGCTCCCAGCCCTGGGAGATCCACCAGGATCAGGAGCTGGGGGGAAAGAGCACAGGGGCTTGCTGCAGAAATCCCAGAAGAAGCAAACCCAGTGGGATTGGGGCACAGCCTCCTCCAGAAATCATTTTCCTGGGAGAGGGGATGGTTATGAACCCTGCCCATCCACCCCAGGTGCTTTGCCCTGCAGAGAGCCAGACATTCCTAGAGTACCCACCATTTAGCTCAAGGTGCTGTTTGCACAGTTAAATAAACAGCCCTGAGGATGTGGTTTAACACAGGAATGGGTCAGTGGTGGCCCCGTCCTCTGGCCTGTCTGGCAGTGCCACAGGCTGGAGCTGAGCTCCTTGTGAAGACCACAATCCTCCAGAGGTCATGGCTCGTCCAAATCACTGCTTCAGACAGCTGAGAGCAAAGACAAAAAAAGCAAAGTTAAAGCTGTACTTGGAAGAAAAAAAAAAAAAAAAAACCAAAAAAAAAAAACCCAAAAAAAAACAAACAAAAAAAAAAACCAAAAAAACAACAAAAACCAAAAAAAAAAAAAAAACAAAAAAACAAAAAAAAAAAAAAACCAAAAAACACTAAAAAAGAAAAAAAAATTAGTTATCTGATGATAACTGGAACAAAAAAAAAAAAAAAAAAAAAAAAAAAAAAAAAACAAAAAAAAAAAAAAAAAAAAAAAAAGAAAAAAGAAAAAAAAACACTAAAAAAGAAAAAAAATAGTTATCTGATGATAACTGGGAGACAAATAACTGCAAATAAAAGCAATGCAGGCAGAGCCAAGCAAATGGCCCTGGATGGGAGGAGCAATGTGAAGTGATGAGTATCAAACACTGACTGCCCGTCACTCCCCCTGGAAGTGTTCCAAAGCCATGTGCATGTGGCACTTGGGACAGGGTTTACTGGTGGCCCTGGCAGTGCTGGGGGAAGAGCTGGACTCGATGATCTTAGAGAGTTTTCCCAGCCTAAGTGATTGTGTGAGGGGTTCAGGCCCCGAGGCTGGTGTTGGTGGCACCGCACCATAACTTGCCTTCAAGTGAGAGAGATGGAAGGTCTGGGATCTAAGGTCAGAGGAGGTGGCTGGAGGGCACACAGGAGGGCTGAGCAGACAACAACTCCTTTCCTAACACCAGCTCTGAGGGCTGGAGCAACAACAGGCAATTGATCCCATTTGGGGCAATTGATCCCATTTGGGGCAACTGATCCCATTTGGGGCTATTGATCCCATTTGGGGCAATTCCAGACGAAAAAAAAGGATTTTTCTGCCTGCTCAGACATCAAATATTGAATGGGGCAAGGAGGACTCCGATTCAGAGTGGAGAAATGTGAAAACTGGAGTGTGTGTTAGTGGGGAGAGGAAGGAAGGTGTAGGGTGGGTTCTTTGACACCCCTCTGCAGACCCAGGGCTGCCACCCTGAGGTCCCACAATTTACAGTTTACAGCAGGATTTCTGACAGACTGAGAAAAAACACTGCTGAGCATTGCAAAGGGAGTAAATCATCCTCCCTGCCCTCAGCTCTCCTTTATTTTGAAGACACCAGCTCTTCCCCAAGCATGGGGGAAGGACGAAGAAGGAGGCAGGGAAGGGGCACAGGGAGGTGAGCAGACACCCAGACAGCTTTGGCTCCCTCAGAACAAACCCCTGCTTTGGGCAGAGCTGACCAGACTGTCTAGGCACTGTATATATAGGATGGAGCAGGAGTTTGCAATTACATTCCATTTCTGTGGTTTACATATAGCAGAGCTTTATGAGCCAGCACACATCAAGGCTGAGCCTTTCACTGAGCTTTTTCCAGGGAGTGGGGTTCTTATCTCCTCTTAGGAAAGGAAAACTTGAGCAAATTTGCTTTTCCAGGTTGAAGAAACCACAGAAATGTGAAGGCCATTTTTATAAATAACATCATGCATTGAATTCCACTATTCCTTTTTACTTTTATTCATGGCTCAGCTGCATGAAGTGTTTCTTACTGGAACAAATGTGTCTTTATTTTTTATTTTTTTAAAAAACAAAACACCAAAGCAGCTTTACAGCAATTCTTCCTATCAATGAACAGACTAGTTGAAGCTCCTGACTCCCAGTTTTGTCCCAACCAGGCATGATGGTCACCTCATTTGTGGCCGTATTTTGAATTAGAGCTGATTTATTAGAGGAGCTGAGCTGATCTCCCACCCTGCCTGATGTCCACAAATGTCACCTCCTGCTCCTACTCCGAGGGCATGAAAGTTACAGCAGAAAAACCATGATGGTTCATTAATAAGGGCTTTCTCAGTCCGTGCCAATTGCCACTCGAATGTTCCTATTTTCAAAGGATACAAAACGTTTCCTAGCAAGGCTGGAAAACCAAACTCATGGTAATCCTTCAGAGTGGAAAAGACTTGCAGCTTGAATCAACAAGAAAAGGTGAGAATATTGCCTTTACTCCAGTAATGCCACCAATTCCAGTTGCATCCACCTCTGGCAGAAAAAAATGTTGCTTTCATATTACAAATAAGAAAAAAAAATTACAAATTGCAAACAGGAGCCACAAGTGGGGATGAGCATTTTAGTCTTAAACTCATCACAACCTGGATGCAGCCCCTGCTATCTTCAATTATTTGCATGGCTTTTTAGTAACAATTTTTCAACCAAAGCACATGGAAATACGTGATGTGTTACAGAGGAAGAGCTTCTGCATGCTACAGCTTTTCCAGGCAAACAGTTCCATTAATTTCAGCAGGGAAATGAATGGTAAATTCCAGCTTAAATGAAACGTACAGAGATCTTTCTGTGCAAGATGCAAAATGAAATACAAGCGAAAACACAGAAAATTGCTTGCAAGACCCAGACACTGGGGAAGATAACAGAGATGCCCAGGCAGCTTGGCCTGGTTTTCCAGCCACAAGCAGCAATTTAGGCAGAAAATTTGGACAGCCTGGTTTGAGAGCCGTCAGGATGTGTGACTTGAGGCTGTTTGAGCACGCAGGCCAGCGTGTGTCAGCACTTTGACACTTTATTGACCCTGACACTTTATTGCTCCTTCTTAAAACACCCTGCCAGTTCCTGGTTCCACACCAGCAGAATTCAGCCAGACCCAACCAAACCCCAAGGAGATGGCAGGGCTTTTAATTCACCCCAGAGGCCATGGGAAGAAGGATTTATCCTGCTGAAAACCAGAGTCAGTGTTGAGGAGCGGGCTGGCTGAGGCCACAGCTCTTTGCATAAAATGTAGACAAAAATAAAACTCTCCAGCAAACAGAAGCTGTGCTCTCATGTCATCTGCGCTCTTCTTCTGATGCAAGATACCTGGAGAGGCAAGAAGGGAGCAAGTCAGACATTTTCCCAGGCACAAGGCATTTAAAATAGTCACAAGAGTGGTTTCCCATCCTTCAGCTTTCCTCATGTTTCACTGTGAAAAATAGGTGGAAACATTTTCACAATGGGAAATAGGTGAAGGATGCCTGGTGCTGCCAATAAGTGGAACATGGAAACTTCCCTCCCTTTGCTGAACAGCAAACATGGACTTCAGAGGCTTCGTGATGGCCCATTTTGAGGGAAAGGACTGCAAGTACTGAAAGAAATGCAACAATTTTCCCAAGTATTTGCAGCCAAATGAGCACAAGTGAGTGAGAATCCAGCAAAGGCCATTCAGACTGGTAGAGAAGGGAATTGTACACTGAGAGCCTGTTCACAAAATCCTGTAGAGAGGAATGAATCCCTCATTAAAGAACAATTCGACTTAGGTGCGCCATAAACTGGTACTCAGGCAAGTCATACCAAAAAATAGTGTTAAAAATCAGCCAGAAAGGCCAGTAAAGCAGAAATATTACATTGGAAAAAAATGTTGCCAAAGGGTTCTGTATCCTGAGACATTAAGTTAAAGTTAAAATTGCACCTTTGAAGATTGTTAGGTTTGGGTGGGGGGAAAAAGGAGGTAGAGGTAGGTTTAAAAATATGCTTAATTCTCAAGAACCATGGGATTTTTGCACAGGAATAGAAAAGCATAAATGAAACACCAGGGTACAATGTATCTGTCATCAGATGAATATGGAAATAAAAAATAAGTGATGAAATGTGTCAAATCTGCCAAAGGATTCAGGCTGGGGAAGATCCATATTGATGGATCCAGACATAAAGGAGCTGCAGTGCAGATGCCTCCATGCTGCAGGCAGAGGCTAGAGTTTAATGCTTCCCTAATAATGATGCTCCCTGCAATTGTGCTTTTTTGATAATCCCACCTCAAAGCAGGCCAAGCACAGCTGGATTCTCCCAGAGAAGAAAATCAGGAGAGGACCCTGCCCACCCCTGGTCATCTGTCCTGCAGGACCAGATTAAACACTGATGCCAGATCTCATCCCAACAGTCTGGGAGAAAAATGGAGCTGAGACAGTTTAAATGCTTTTCAAGTAACACCTAATAATATCTTAGCTTCTCCAGAGCAGCTTTTCAAAGCATGAAATGTCACCAGCTTCAATTTTGTATAACAAAAAGCTGAAAACTAAGCTTCAGAATTATATCACAGGGTAGAAAAGCTCTGATCTGACATGAAACACTACAAAAGATGCACCAGAGCCAGCTCCTAACAGGTGCACAGGAATTTCCAAGCCTCTGGCAGGAGGAAATGCATTTTGCATACCTGATGGCTGTGGGGAGCTCAAGGCTGCAGCAGCTGCAGAAGTTGTGGCTCAGCCTTTTGAGAGACTCAGGAGGAACTGGAACAATTAGAGCTCATCCTTTCCTGGAAGGGGAAGCCAGCAGGTACAACCTGCAGTGGTAGAGCCTGAAAATAAATTGGAAGGAGCTGACAAGAGCAGCTGTGGGGATGGAGGTGGATTCTCAGAGAATTTCAGAATATGCAGAGCTCCTGGAAGGGAGCTGGAGACGTGCTGTGAAATGCTCTGTGCTGCTGGGAGGTTTTGTGCACAGCAAAGACAGCCTGGGGCTGTGAGAATCCTGCAGATGGGCTCAGCTGCACTCACCTTGCAGCCTGAGCAAGCCAAAGCCAAGCATTCCAGCTAGTCAATCCCCAAAATCCACCTCCTAATTGTCCCTCAGGCTGAAGTTGGCAGGGAGCTCCTATCTTTATAGAGAACCCCAGCAAAGCCTTGAGATTACAGAATCCTGGAATGGTTTGTGTTGGAAAGGACTCAAAGTGCCACCCCTGCCATGGAAGGGACACTTTCCACTGTCCCAGGCTGCTCCCAGCCCCAGTGTCCAACCTGGCCTTGGACAATTCCAAGGATCCAGGGGCAGCCACAGCTGCTCTGGGCCTCACACCCTCTGAGTAAAGAAAAACTTCAGCATTCCCAGGCTGAGGAATCACCAAAATCTAGGGCTGAATGTGGCCATATGGACCTTAAAGCTCCAGGTCATCATAGATTTTTTGGCCAAAAGCCTGATGCAATAGGCTATTTTTAAATGTCAGATTTGAAGAGAAGTGATGAGCAAAGCAGTGAATCCCTAAAAGCCTGACTGCTGGGCAGAGAAGGATTTGGGCCATGGATATCCAGTGAGAATGGGTAGGGTGAGGAAGGAAAAGTGACACAGAGCAAAAATGAGAGTGAGCAGGAGGTGTGGATTGTCAGAGGGACTGGGAACAGAGCAGGGGCTGTGTGGGAGGGCCAGAGAGCCCACAAAAAGCAGCTGAGGACAGGAAAGCACAAGAACAACCAGGATAGGCCTTGCTGCTCTTCCAATTCGATGTTTTCCTGCCCAAACACATCAAAGATGCTCCAGAGGAGGCAAGAGGAGGGAAAGATCACACTTATATTACTTTTGGACAGATGAAGAACTCCAGTACCGAAAATCTGAAGTCCAAAAAGAACAAAAAGTGCACAACAAGCCTCAAGTGGAGGCACTAACGCCAGAGCCCCGGCAGCTGTGACCCTCCAGTGTCACCCCAGCAGGATCAGGGCCACCTCTGTCCCCAGGGCAGCCTTTGGATAATGCTGAGTATCCCTTGGGAAGTGCTGGCACAAGCATCAGAGGCTGAGCATCCTCAAGTCTCAGAGCTGCAGGTCTCCTGTCCTCCTCTGGATCTCCAATGGTTTGTGACAAATCACTTGTGGTAGTTCTGGTTCTGCTCTCAGGCCACTTTAACTCTGCAGAGCTGCTCCCAGGCTGTGCTGGGGCAGGGGGAGATTTCAGCATGTACAAATTCACACCCATTTGTCATCAGAATTACCCCGAGCTGCCAGCAAACAGGAGCACTGCCTCAGAGAGAGCAGTTGTGAGAATTGTTTTAGCACAACATTGGGTGTTTTATGTGAGGTGCCAACTCCTTCTGCAATAAATCAGAGTTGCCCAGCACATGCCTCTCAGGAGGTATAAAATCACCTGAGAAAAAGTGTTCTGGCCACTTGCCTGCACTGTAATTCCTTCCAAGGGTACATCCCCACAAGTCAGACACGTGGGATGAGGTGCTGACCCCTGAGAGGGGCCTCTGCAGAAAGGGCCAAGAGCAACACTCTTCCCTAGAGCTCATAAATGGGATGAGCCAAACCTGTTAAATAGCATGGAAAGACTCCCAGGGATTTTAATGGGTTTCATGCTATTCCACTGGATGCAAAGACCCTCTTTGTTCCTGAAAGGGTTGTCTGTCCTAGGGCAGCACACTGGGAGAATGCAGAAGCAGCAGCGCAGGGAAATTAAATTCAATTAACCATTTCATTTTAGTATTGGCATTTACATAGTTCATTGATTACCTGGTTGTGCAGACTTCTTCAATTACTTAAAAGCATAAAATGCTCCAATCTGGGGTGTTCTTTGCCAAGAGCAGCCCTGTGACAGCTGCAGTGCAGGAAGGAAGGGGGCAAAGAGGCCACTCCAACAAGACCAGCACTTCCCAGTTTATAGGAGGAAAATGTGGGCAGAGGAGGGGCTGGTTTAGCCTCACTCTTGCAAATCCTATTTTTTAATTGTTCACTGGGACTATTCACATGAAAACTCTCAGGGATAACAACACCCTGCCAGCTCCCCTGCCTCACTACATCTTTTCCCTCTGACCACATCACCTACAAGGTCAGCTCTTGTGAAATACTGCCCAATAGAATGCTATATCCTCATCAAGGAGGTGATTTAAAACCAAAAGAGCTGGGATTTAGCAAGGTCCAGCCTTTGGGTTTTGTGGGAACATGTCGTCTTCAGTCATAACTTTACTTTTATTGCGGACAAAAAATATTTTTAAAACTGTGCATTGTTAAAACCAGATCCAGTGTCACATTATTTTCTGTCAAAAAAAGTAAAAAAATGCCTGGATTTAGCAGATAGTTCTTATGGTAGCCAGACTACCCTGTTATGAAAATAAAGTTTTGAAGAGTTTGGTTTTCCTTTCCGGTGCTTTTCTGCTGCCTAAGAAAAGAAACATCTGCTGAGTCCCAGCCTATTTACCCCTCCAGAATTATAAATATAATTTCAAAAGGCTTTACAATTGATTTTTGCCTTTTCCCCTTCCAAACTGTGTGTTGTGTGCCGTAAATGCTTTAAGAAGAGGAAGCAATTCTTTCTTTTCATACCCTCCTTTACAACTGAAGAAACAAAAATATATTAAAAGTTTCCTTTCCATCTATGACCATACTGAAGAGAAGTGTAAAATGTTAATTAGAGGGGGGAAAAAACCAACCTTCTATTAGAAAGATTTAAAACCCAACTTCAAGTGACTGCAGAGCACAAAGGTAGAAGTCATTTGTTGGTGCTTTTTTTCTTTCTATTTATGCCCTGCAGCTCTCCCGGGACACCTCGGGGATCTTTCCATCCCTCTGGCTCCTCCACCTGTGGCTGCCCGAGCTGGGCACAGGCAGGACGTGCCCAGCAGGGCTGATAACAGAGCAGAGGTGCATTCCAGGCAGTGCCAGCACACCTGGGTGCTCGGCTGAGCAGCCTTTGTAGTGCAGCACAGCGTGAAATGGCCAATTTGTCCTCCCTGCCCACGCTGCAGCAAGGTGTGAAATCCTGAAGGGGAAAGGCAGCTCTCACATTTGCCTTTGGGATTTGTTGGTGAGCCAGCAGAGCAGCACTGCTGGAAAATCTCTGCTTGGGAAGCCTGAATCACAGGATGGTTTGAGATGGAAAGGACTCAAAGATATTCTTCCACCCCCTGCCATGGCAGGGACACCTTCCACTGTCCCAGGTGCTCCAGCCCCAATGTCCAGCCTGGCCTTGGGCACTGCCAGGGATCCAGGGGCAGCCACAGCTGCTCTGGGCACCCTGTGCCAGGGCCTGCCCACCCACCCAGGGAACAATTCCACCCCAAAATCCCATCCAACCCTGCCCTCTGTCAGTTTGAATCCATTCTCCCCTGTCCTGTCACTCCACCCCTTGCCCAGAAATCCCTGCCCCAACCAGTGAAGGGCAGTGACAATTGTCCATGAAGCTCAGCAAGTCCATCCAAGGTATAGAATTGACTCAGCTTCTCAAGACATTCTCCAGCCCCACACTGATCCTGCCCCCATGGATTTCTCCCTTCCATCCAAGCTGATTTTCTTATCCTTTGTACTTCATTCTCTGTGGGAAGACATCAAAGCCCATAAATCAACTTTTTTGTGGATTTGTGGCGATAAGGACACCACTGGGTTGTGGTGGGGATCCTGGGAAATTAGGAAGAGCAGGAGAGCAGCATGGAAAAGCTGCTTCTCCTTTCTTCCCTCCCATGGTGGTCTCTGAAGGGCAGCCCAAGGAAAAAGCCTGGCAGAATTTTCAGGCTGGGGAGGAAAATGTGGGATCCATTCTCCAGCCATAAATTGAATTCCAAGCATTAGAGCAAATGGAAGTGGCATTTTGTAAGATGTAAAGTCCCAATTCAGAAGCGGGAATGAAAATTACTGTGGGTGTTTCAAGGGATGTTTGCAGAAATTGTTATGGAAAAATCTCACATGTGGTTGGAATTACCCAGGGAATAGTTTTCTACTAAGAAAATGAAATCCAAATCCAATTTCTACTAAGAAAATAAAGTCCAGGGTGGGGTTGAAATTGTTTTGTTGCAAGAACAGTGACCAAGATTTGGAATTTGCTGCCCTTTCACAACTGCACTTGCATGGAGCTGCCACAACACATCTTTTCTTGTTTTTTAGGGAGGTTCTGGGCAAAGAGCAGGCTTGACCTTTCCCAGCATTTTCCAAGGAAGGTGGCTCTGGGAAGGTTACAGAGAGTTTATTCTTCGATTACAGTGGCTCTGCAGGGCTCTAATGTGTGTTTCAGTGGAGTTATTCAGAGCTACACTTGTAACACAATCCCACCCATTTGGAGGGGATAAATGCACGTTTTGAAGTTATTTTAGGTAAAAAGAAACAGACTGGGCTGCCTTAAATAACTGCTGACCTGCAATTATGAGCTAAGAGCTGCTGCATACAATGTAAAGAAAAGCTCAGGATGACAGGAGTGGAAAACATGCCTTTAAACTGAGGCACAGACACATTTCTTGGAGCACACATTCTCTAGTTCCTGCATGCTGTGGATGCATTTGCTCTGCTGCTGGAGCATATAAAGTGTTTTTCTGAGCAGATTAAAGATTGAATCTGCTACTCACTCACTCAGGGCTGTAAGGGCAGCCTGATCACAGCATTTCTTGGTGCATAAAAGCTGAGTAGAGGGATGGTGCTGGCTGATGTAAGTGGGAGCAGGTCTGGCTTTGCTGCCCTTGCTGCTGGCACAGCCCCAGCGTGGCTCTGAGGCACCCCCAGTGCCCAGGGAAGGATCACCCAGCTGGGCACTGCTCCACCACCCACCCAAACCTGGCATGGATGGGAAAGGGAACAAGTCCAGAGGAGGCCACCAGGCTGACCAGAGGGATGGAGAACCTCTCCCATGAGGAAAGGTTGGGAGAATTGGGGTTGTTCAGTCTGGAGAAGAATTTGTCACCCTGGCTTGAGAGAGATAAAATCAAAGGCTTCCAGTACCTGGAGGAGCTGGCAAGAAAGATGGAGAGACTTTGGACAAGGGCCTGGAGTGACAGGACAAGGGAGAATGGATTCAAACTGCCAGAGAGCAGGGATGGATGGGATTTTGGGGTGGAATTGTTCCCTGGCAGGGTGGGCAGGCCCTGGCACAGGGTGCCCAGAGCAGCTGTGGCTGCCCCTGGATCCCTGGCAGTGCCCAAGGCCAGGCTGGACAGGGCTTGTCCCTGACAATGGCAGGGGGTTGGAATTGGATGATCTTTAAATTCACTTCTACCCCAAACCATTCCATGATGCTATGATCCAAGAAAGCCCAAATAAAAAAGCAGTGGAGTGATCTGGATTCGATTCAGCAGAACAACATAACAGGGTGCAAAGAAAAAAGGGATTTCAATCATTTATTTTATCACCCACATGATTACCTGAAGAACTGGAGAACAAATCAATCAAAAATGTAGAAAAATGCAATAATTTAGGAGCAAAACTTTTTTGAGGGAGTATTTGCAAATGGCATTTCATGGATTAAATAAATTTTGCTTCACTGACAAGGAAGGGGCACCAAACTTCAGCCAGGTATTCAAGGAGAGCACATGTTTGTGAAGCAGCTGCTACAATTCACAATAACAGCCTGAGTCTCTTCCCACTGAAATCCCAGGGCAGGCCTGGGACTCACTAATGGTTTATTATTTATTGGTTTATGTTTCATTAACTGAAATATTCTGAGCATTGCACAGGGTTGGCAAACATAATAAAACTAGCATCAGTTTCTCATTCTGCCACTGAGCTGGTAATGGATTTGGCATTAATAATTTAAACTTTCTGGCTTGTTTCTCTATATTGAAAGTAAAAGTTTTTTTTAAAAAATAAAATGTTTTGCTATCTAACAGTAAATATGCTACATTAAAAGTAAATATTTTATCACCATATTGTCATACCAGTCTGTCCCATTTACATGCTACAAATGTCATACAGGGGAGTGATAACAACCCCAATAAAACCATGAAAAGTTTATCCATAAGTACTGTGAGATACCTGAGCATTAAAATAACAGATTCTTTTTGGAATAGCTGAGCTTTCTGCTAGTACAGGTTAAAAAAAAAAAAAAAAAAGGAAGAAGAAAAACAAAGCTTTAAATCTTATAAAATGGTAATTGTGCATAGAGAACAAATGAGGCCTTGCAGCTTTAGCAGTTAACCATGACTGTGAGTTGGACACGTGTGTTTTTCATTATTGGCAAACACATTGTTAAACACGAGCAGACCCGAATGTACACATGCTTTACATTACAGCTGCACAAGGGAACTCTTCCCACAGCCAGCACCACTTTCCAAACCCCAAATGATGCCTGTTCTAAGGAGCCCTTGCTTGGAACACTCCTCCTGTCTCCTCCTGTGTTTCGTGGAACAGGCATTAAAAATCCAGGATCAAACAGTGCTGGCTTTTCATTTGTGATTACAGAACTCTGGGCAAGCCCAGCCAGGCAGAACCTTGCACTGCAATCCCATAAACCCACATGATGGAAATCAGGCAGCCCCAAGGATAAATGCCTGTCCTGGCTGGCCAAAAAAAAAAGGATAAACTGATTTTAAACAGTACAACAGGAATTAGCAAGTTTTACAAGGGTTTCCATGTGGGATATCACTAAGCACAAAAAGCATGACATGGATGGGAAGGGAAAAAAGGACAGGAGTGAGCTCTGCTCACTCAGGACCACCATCCATGGGGGGAGTGGGATATAAACCACAGCAGCAGGGTCCAGGAGTTAATAGCACATGAAAGAGATGGGAAACGAGGGCAGAGAAACATCTGAGTAGATTTTGCTGCTGTTAAAGCTGATGGTCAACCCCGTTGATGTTACCTGCAGATGGCAGATGCCCCATCCCTGGAAGTGTCCAAGACAAGGCTGGATGGAGCTCTGAGCAACCTGGTCTAGTGGAAGGTGTCCCTGCCCATGGGATGGGAATGGGATGATCTTAAGGTCCTAAGGTGTCCCTGCCCATGGCAGAGGGTGGAATGGGATGATCTTAAGGTCCCTTCCATCCCAAACCTTCTGTGATTTTATCATTTTAAAGCTCTTTCAAGGTCAGGACAAACTTGGAATGCAAGTGAAATTTGAGCCACCAGAACATCTGCTATGGGGTATTTCCAGACCATCCTGGAACAAGAAACACCTGAATCGTGTGAGAAAACTGATTCTCACAAAATCTTCAGGAAAAAAATTGCCAATAAGCTTAGCTAAGCATGAGAGCTAGAGCTTAGATGAGAGAGCCAGGGCCTCTCTGCATCACCTGGCATCCCTCCACTGGAGTAAATGGAGTTCTGCTGATCTGGCTCTGTACCTGGGAAGGGTTGCCAACAGACAAGCTGATGTGACATATCGGTCTTAGAAAGGAGAGGGGGGGGAAAAATCTGTTAGATACTATAAAAAATCATGGGTTTGGTGTTTCTTAACCTTGTAAAATTCATGAGGTAATTCAAAGAGAATCACAGCTCATGTTTATGAGTGACCCAACAGATCCTTTCCTGGCCAAAGCGTTCAGCCAAGACATCTCATGTGGAAAGAGCTCTTAGGAGCTCCCTGGTTTCTAGAGAGCAATTTCTGCTCTATGCTGCTAAAAATTCCCACTTGGGTAACAAGGTAGACTGGAGAGTGACACAGCGTGCTGGATTTTGCTACTTCCTCAGAGCAGAGAGAAATGCAGGAAAAAAACCCCAAAAACTTAAATTCTGGTGAACTAAAATTTTCCCACACTCCTCCAGTGTTTTCTGCTGGGTTCAGGTTTCAAATGGAGATGAAGCACAGGTAAATTCCAGGTAAAGGGACTGGAGTCCATCTGCACCTGGGCATCAGGGCTCAGTCCTGACAGTAGTGCATGGAATCCTAAAATGGATTAATAGTCCTAATGGAACGGACCATAAATCTCATCCCATTCCAACCTTTGCCACAGGCAGGGACACC
The DNA here is from genome assembly GCF_017590135.1 of Pyrgilauda ruficollis. Taxonomy (NCBI): domain Eukaryota; kingdom Metazoa; phylum Chordata; class Aves; order Passeriformes; family Passeridae; genus Pyrgilauda; species Pyrgilauda ruficollis. Next base: position 3,477,330 of record NW_024513654.1, on the reverse strand, counting down.
TTCCACTATCCCAGGTTGTTCCAAACCCCTTCACCCTGGCCTTGAACACTTCCAGGGGTGATTCTTACAAAGCCATGAGTTATTCCAGTGGCTTTCAGGCTGGCCTTACTTCTGAGCTGGAAGGCACATTGCTGTCTGAAAATCAGAGCTGGATTTGGGGAGAGGGAGCTAAAAAATATCTGTATTTGTCAAAAATCCTTCCTGTCATTTCACTTTAATCCCAGATAGTTTATCATATTTAATTTATTTTTTAAAATATTTGATAGCAAATCTCATCCCAGATGCCTGTGCCCTCATTACCGTTGGATCTACACCTCATCCCTTTGACTTGATCACTGCTTCTGCTGGAGTCTGCAGCAAATCAGAGCTGAGTCCTGAGCAGCTCATGCTGGCAGCCTGATGAAACCAAGAAAAAATGTAGCTCTTGTTTATTGAGGAAGCAAAGCTGCTTCCATAAACAAGAAGGAGGCACAAAAGAGAAGCAAAGATTAAACAGCACTCTGAGGGAGGCCTTTCAATCATTTTAGAAGGATTTCAGTGCAAAATGGCAAGAAGAAAAGACAAATCTTATGTTTTTAGTATTCTCAAAACACTTCAAATTTCACTGGAGAAATTATTATAAGGGGCAATCTCAGCTTTAAACTAGGAGCCAGGCTCCCTTCTGTGGGTATGGAATTGTTCCCAAATGAATTACATTTTTAAATGGAGGGGGGAAATGACACACAAATTTCTGGGACAAGAATTTATCTCGGAAGCTGCTCCCAGCTCTCTGCTGCTGTACAGCACCAATGCTCAGCCACCCCTGAGTGACACAGGGCCGTGGTGACTGTCACTGCCAGGTGACATCAGCTTCTCCAGCTGGACCAGGTGAGATCAGGAGCAGAGAGAGAAGGGAACAATCAGCTGCCATCTGGCTGGGAGGTTCCTCCCCAGCACCTGCAGCTGAGGCTGCACCTGCTCTGCTGGAGCTGCTCCTGCAGAGCTCTCAGGGGGCCTTCAAATGGACTTGTCAGACCTCTCCCTTCTCCTGGTGGGATGATTAAAAACAAAACACAAAGCAAAACATCAACAACAAAAAAGAAAAGGAAAAAAAAAATCCCAGAACACTATAAAGCAGAAAAAACCAAATGCTAAAAATACTGAACTTGGCTCCCATCTGACATCAGCCTCCTCCACAGTCCTGGAAGGTCTCTCAGCCTGCACATCCCTCTTCCCTTTGCTTTGATTAGCCAAGATACAATTTCCTTAATTTTGTTACGAGAACTTTACAACAGTGATGGAAAGTGAAGCTGGCCCAAGGTGATGGAGATGCAAGCAACTTTCTCCTGCTTTTCCATGGCTCCCTTTTCTCCCTCCCTTTCTCATCATCACCTTGACACCTTCCAACCAGAAGCCTGACAGTAAAAGCAGAGCACAGCCACCTGTTGTAGCCACATCTTTGCTGCAGTTTGCTCAGTGAAGCACAGGAATGCTTTCATGCCTGTCCAAGCTCACTGGTGTTAAGCAAAGGAAGGGCTGGATTTTCAGTACCCAGAGATGCTTGCAATAAAAATCACATCAGCAGAGCAGTACAGATGAGAGCTCTCAGTCTATGTGACCAGAGCCATGCTGGTGTATGTCAGGGACTTGATCTCCTCTCCAGGCTGCAGAAATCACCTCCTTGGCATCCAGGACATTTCTGGGATGAAATGCATCACAGCTCCTTAATTAAGAAAGGTTAAATTTCATCAAGAGCATTGTTGGAGGTCTCACTTTAATGTCATTTGCAAGTGTTCCAATGAATTCCTCAGCCTTGGGCAAATCTTGCTCATAATCCCATGGCATTGATCAGTTTAAGCAAACCCCAAGTGGCAAACTGTCCCAGTACCTTGGTAATGCAGGCATCTCTTCTCCTCTGCTGGCTCTGAAATAACAATGAATGCAGCACCCTTACCCTTCCCAAATGCACTTTAGGTTCGTGAAATACCAGCTTTATGTCGCAAATAGGCTTTTTGGAAAGGCAGGAGACTCAATAGTCTGACAAAAATGGAAGAGAATTGCAGCATATTTAGAGAAATTTCAGCTTAGTCACAAAATTTGAATCTGATTTCCTTTTTTGAAGGTTTTGGAATGAGAGTTTTTGCTGAGGCACAGCCTAGCTAGAGAACTGATTGTGAACTTCAGGCTAAGGGGAAAAAATAAAAAGAAACTATTATTAATCTGACTCTCAAAAGTCAGGGCTTCGACATCCACATCCACTGCTGGCATTTCCCAGCCTTCAAGGGGAAAAGCTCCTTAATGGCTTGCCAAGGTCTGGGCAAGGAGCCTGGGCTGTGAATGCAGTCTGTGCCCTATTCCTGGGGAGGATCCATCACCCCCAAAGGCACCACAGACAGCCCCAAAGGCCGAGGGAAGTGAAGGGAATTCCACCACCCCATTTGCTGCCATTAGGCAAATGCATCACAGCAGCTCCATCCCTGCCTGGCTCCCAAGTGACAGGGGCTTTATTGCTCCTCCAGGCTCCATCCACAGCCATTAACTGCAGCAAAATAAAAAGTAATCACATTTACACGGGATTTTCAGCCGTCAGTAAGAAACTCTTCAGTCTTCGCCGCCAGACATCGGCTTCCTCCCGGTCTGCCATCCCACCCTGCAGCTGACTGGCACATCCTGCCCTTTGTCTGCAGCCATTCACGGAAAACTTCAAAGAAATCCTTCTGAAAAGCTCCTCCTGGCCCGTCCTGCCCCGCTGCTCTCCCAGGGGGGCACAGGACAGCAGGAATTGAAGTTTCCTTCCTCTGTGCTGTGTTGCTGGTCACCTCAGCACCATCAATTTTAGCCTGGAGAAAAGGAGACTCAGGGGTGCCCTCCTCACTCTGCACAGCTCCTGAAAGGTGCCTGTGCTCAGCTGGGGCTGGGCTCTGTCTCCAGGCAGCACTGACACAACCAGAGCACACAGCCTCAAGGGAAATGCAGGTTGGGTATCAGGAAAAAGTTTTTCACAGAAACGGTGATAAAGTTCTGGAATGGCCCTGGGGAGGTGGTGCAGTCACCATCCCTGGGTGTGTTTAACAAAGCCTGGATGTGCCAAGGTTTAGTTGAGGTGTTGGGGCTGGGCTGGACTCAATGATCTTGAAGGTCTCTTCCAGCCTGGTCATTCTGTGAATATTCTGTGAATTCTGTGAATCACCAGTTTGGGTACCACCAGGCTCTGGACCAGGACAACAGCACAGGTAGAGGATTTGTGGCTTCTGCCAGAGGTACAAATATTGCAGAAGGAATTACAGCAGCTCTGGGGCAATCATGGGCCTTTCTTCAGATGCTGAAAGCATTTACAGACTTCTCCCTCAGAGCATGGTTATGAATGGCATGGTTAGGCTAATGCTTGGGGAAAATCCCATACCTGCTCAATCCCTCTCTTAGGGAGAGGAGAACAGTCTTGTCTACAAGCTCTGTGCTGTAAGGCACTGTTGGAATCCAAAATGCAAAGAACTCTCTCAGAACTTTAAGCCTGTAAGCCAAAGCTTAGAATGAAACACAAGATTTAATCTGAAACCTTAGAAAAAGCTTCCAAACTTAAGTGCTAAAAGCAAAAATATAAATTTATAGTTTAAAACAAAAACACAAACTAAATTTAAAAAATTAAAGTTTTAATGTTTAAAATATAAAAAATTAAAGTAACTACAGAAATAACCAAAAAATTAAAATAGAGTACTATAAATTTATATATCATAACACAATTAACTAAAAAACTTACACAATAATGTAAGTCCATAAAACAATTTTTTAATTAAATAAAAAATATCAATATCCTTATTAACAATATTTTATTAATCAATAACTCCTTAAAATCTTATAACCTTCTAAACCATACTATAACAATATAAACCAAACTCATCCTTCCTACCTATGTAAAAAATGAAAAAAAAAAATCACATCATCTAAAAACTCAAAAAAAAATCTCAAATTTCTTCCAAAATTCCTCAAAAATAAATAATCACAAGGCATGACTTGGATTGCACCCATGCTTTGCTTCCACTCTTTCCTTGTGCAGATCTCCTCGTCGGGAGGACCGAACCAAGAGGATTTATAAACCCTAACTCTTAATCAACACTGTAGTGCAACAAATGAGATTTGCGGGCAGTTGAGCAGGTTTAAGTGATTTTCTAATGGGATTTCATGGGGTTGGAAATGCTTCCCTGCCCCTTCCTTTTTTACCGGTGGCCCTCCCAGCTCCGTGCCCTGGTGGGCACTGCCCCGTGTCCCCTGGGTCCCCGTGGCAGAGGCTGGCGCTGCACACTCTGCTCCCTGGCTCTTCTCTCCCGTGGTGAATGAGCTCTTTCACCCCAGCCTTGTCGTGTCTCTGACCCTTCCCTGCACTACAGCAACAGGCCTCGTGTTCTCCAGCCCCCGCAGAAGATCGGGCAGTAAAATCTTATTTTCTCAGGAAATGGTATCGCTTGCTATCTTAATGAGAGCGCTGTGGTTTGTTGTTTTACAGCGGCTGCGAGCACCCAGATCAAAGAATTAACACAAGATTCAAGATCAGATCTAGCTCTGCAAGCAAGCCGTGCCGTCTTTGTCTTTGATATGCAAACAAAGAATCGTTAAATAAATTTGATAGTATCAAGCTAATAAGAGGCTTCAAATGCAGATTGAGCAGCCGCTAGCTAGCTGGAGACAAGCATTTTGATAAAGCATCGCTAAAAATACAAATAAATTCCAACTTAGAGCTTTGGAATTCATTCAAACACAGATCAGAAAGCCTCAGCAGTTGTGTGAGTCAGTATTTTGTCTCCAGACATGTTACTTTAGGAACATGTGGGGGTTAAAGTGAAGCTGTTGAGATTATTTTCATCTCAGCAACAAATTTTGTTGTTGCAGAACTATCATTATTTGTGGGTGGACAAAGCTCAACTCCACTGGCTTCATCTTAAACAGAGGAAAAGGTTTCAGACAAGTGTGCACAGCTTTCCTTTTTGTAACCTCTTGGCCTTTTAGAGGATACCTACAGAATACCACGAGCTCAGCTGATGTAGATACTTAGAAAAGAGGATTTATTGTAAGGAAAATTAAAATGTAACTCCTGCTCAGTGGCTGCAGTGTGTCAAGAGAAAAAGGAAGTTTCTCTATTAGTTAGTGAACAAAAGCTGCTTTGAGCTCCAAGTTATTTCTGCATTTCCACTTTGGAATATTACCATTGGCCGTGGATGAAAGCAAGATTGCTGGAGTACTCCTACAGATAACTAATTGCAGCCTGCTGGTGCCAGGGATGCCTCATCCTGCACACCTCCCATCCAAAGCACCAGCAGGGCACAGCTGGAGCGGGTCACAGGGACACACAGAGCTGTCCCCAAGTGTCCCCATCTTCACCCACGAGTAGAGTGTGCACCCCAAAAGTGGGAACCCCCAGAGTTTCAAACCTTCTCCCTCTTTGGAGTTTGCAACCCCTCCAGGCAGAGCAGTTCCCAGAACAGCTGGCAGCTCTCTGGATTTAGGATTCCTGATTCCAGAGGCAGAGCTGAACCTTCCCCCCAGGCTGGTACCAGCCAAGGGATGTGCCAGGCTCTCCTTGCATTTATTCAGCATCCCAGGAGCTCTGCCCAGGAAGCTGCAGGTACAAGGATTAGTGGATTAAAGAGCAACAGGGACACTTTAAACCCACACAAAGCAGGATTTTTCCAGGGCATTTACAACAAATCAGAAGAGTTTTATATTAAGTCTCTGGAATAAAAGAGGGTTCAGACATAGCAGCCACAGAGGCTGGCATGCAGTTGAGGCTCTAATCTATGGAAGTTATTATTTTTAAAGGCACAAACGAGCTTTTACTGTTTCAAAAGGGAGATATGGAGAAGAGGGAGACTGTCACCACGATGTGGTAACCCATTCTGCTATGAGATTTTTATACACAAAAGCCACCAGAGCTCAGAGGATGATTTACAAGAGATCTGTACCTGCCTCTGTGGCTGCACCCTGCACAAAACAGAGCAGAAAAGGCGAGTTTATCCCAGGCCAGGGGCCACAGAACACCCAGCAATTCCCCCAGCCTGAGGCAGGGAGAGGCTGGGGTGGGACAGACTTCAAGGACACAGAGAAGCAAAGGCTATTTCAGAAAATCACACCCTCTCAGCCCCTCTCCCATCCAGAGCTGCCTGCCCTGGGAAGACTGAGGTAGCAGTATTTCTTTTTAACACAGCTCTTTATTGCATGCAGTACTTAGGAGCCTCAACTGCTCCTTCTGCACAGCTGGAGAGAAAACACACATTGGCTCAGGAATATGTGTTCTGAGTGGCCCAGGAGCAGCAGGCAAAACCCAGGTTTTGCCACCACTTTGTGTTTAACGAGCTTTAGAAAAATATCAGTGGCAGGACCCAGGTAGATAATTCATCAAACTCAATCCAGCCAAATATACGTTCACCCTCTTAGTGCAATACATTATGGGAGAGGCTGCACACTCCTTTTAATGGCCATATCATCACCAGCCCAGAATTAATGCTCATGCCAGCAGCATTAATTACCCTCACTTTGATTTCTCTCAGGGATAAGGCCGCAGCAGTGCTGAAGCCCCACAGTCCCTCCTTACAGCACACTTTTCTCAAGCCCAGGAAAAACTGTGATAATCAATATTGATTGATCGCTGCGCTCAGTCCCGCTGCTGCTTCTAAATCACAAAAAGCACTTCATCAGATAATGCATCTGTTTAAATTTACCAAAGAAGAGGCAGTTACACATCAGCTTCAGGGGCCTGACATGCAAGAGTGCACCGACAACTCCTAAAATAGATGGAAATAATTAAATGCCTGAAAAACACAATGCAAACAGGAGTGCTGACACAGATTTGACATTGCTGGCTGAACAGCAGGCTGGGGAGCAGGGATTAAACTCCCTTCAAACAGCTGGACTTGTGCCTGCCCCACCATCCCTGGCCCTGAGCCAGCTCCTATTCTTTAGCTCTGTCCAGCCTCTGTTCTAGGGCAGCCTTCCCAAAGGCATCAGGGCATTGGTGTGGTTGGGCTTCTGGAGGAAGAGGCAGCAGATTTGTCTTCTTGAGCTGTTAATCAGCACAGGGTTGATGTGGGTTTCAAATCCCTTTCTACCTGAGACATGGCATGAATCCCTCATTCTCCACCTCCCACAAAAGGTCCCTAAACAAATAAACCTCAGAGATGAAACAAACCCAGGAGTTTGGATAAATATTTCAGGAGGAAGAAGTGGGAGCACACCAGCTCCTGAATCCCACCTGGATTTCAGGCTCACACTTATCTGTTCAATAGTGATAAAGCTCAGCAGTAGAAAATCAGATATAAAGCAGAATTTCATCATAGAAAGTAAGGCAAGCACAGGTGGGTAGGACAGGAATTAAGGATGGCAGAACCCATGTCATGTCTTTGTGGGCACCCAACCTCAGGTGTCAGTGACACCTCAAAAAGAAAACCTAAGTTCCCCAGGCATGCACAAACTTGTAAATGTGTTGCACTTAGAGTAAAACATTTGTTTATTTTGATTTGCATTGAAAACCAGCCCCAGAAGCCTATCCAACCTTTGAAAATTATGGGAAAGCTTGTTTTATACAGACATAAAGGCTGTGTTGTCAGGCTATTTTGAGAAAAAAAAAAATCCAAAATTTTCCCTGAAGGCCATTTTTCAGCAATGTTACCCTAAAATCTGCCATTCTGTATAATCAGGATGGTGGTCAAGTGTGCTGAAAAGAAGAGTTCAAATTTATGGCACCCATGTGCAATATGGGCTCATCAAAACCTATTAAATCATTGCACAGAAAAATAAATAGAGTTCCTAACACCCATGCAAGGCCAGATTCAAAAAGTATTTTATTAACAAAATCTAAAATGGGTTAAAAGATTAAAAAAAATTAGGCCTCCCTATTTTCCCTTGGCTGTTTCCTCTAGATTTGATTGTAACTTTGGAAAGATAAATGGCACTTACTTCATCAGGGAACAAGCATTTTCTGTGGCTCAGCTGGGCTGCATCCATAGATCTTCCCTGAAATCTGTGGAGCCCCTCAGCCCCCAGTCCTGGGAGCTGCACTTTCAAGGGCATAAACTTGACACCACATAAATATGATGTGCTTCTCTTACGCTTTGTAGCTCAGAATTGATTCATTCTTGAGCACATTTTCGGGGCTGAGTGGAACATAACTCATCTCCAGCTGGCATTTTCTCTGTGAATAACACACCAAGCATCCCTTCACCCAGGGATGAAGCCTCCAAGAAAATAACAACACGTCTTTTTCCTGCTCGCACCACCACAACCCTTCTTGGGATTTGCCCTCAGACTTTTTCCATTCCAAAAAAATTTTACCAATTTCTCACCCTTCTTCTTCTCTCAGTTTTATTTTCACCAGCAATTCTAACCCTTACCCAAAAATACCATTTTTGATCATCTAAAACAAAGGTCAGAGAGGCTGAGTGGAACATAACTCATCTCCAGCTGGCATTTTCTCTGTGAATAACACACCAAGCATCCCTTCACCCAGGGATGAAGCCTCCAAGAAAACAACAACACATCTTTTTCCTGCTCACACCACCACAACCCTTCTTCAGATTTGTCCTCAGACTTTTTCCATTCCAAAAAAAGTAGATTTTACCAATTTCTCACCCTTCTTCTTCTCTCAGTTTTATTTTCACCAGCAATTCTAACCCTTACCCAAAAATACCATTTTTGATCATCTAAAACAAAGGTCAGAGACTGCTACCAGTCTCTGAAAGAACAGGTAAATCCTTTGATATTTCCTAATAACTGGTTGTACAGTTAAAATCTGAAACTAGAAATTTACTTTTTGTCAAATGATCAGCCTGGTTGGCTTAAAGTAATAGTAATAGTAATAGTAATAGTAATAGTAATAGTAATAGTAATAGTAATGTTGTTATTGTTGTTGTTATTTACAACATAAAGTAGGCACGTCCCATAAACACCAGCAAGATGTCAATGGGATGACACAACATAGCCAGGGAATTTATTCCTTTAATAGTTTTCAAATCATATCCGTGGACTCCAATAACATTCCACAACAGCATCTCCACACAGAGGGTTTGCTGCACCTCCCTGGTCTTCCACATTTGTCAGCATTTAATGGATATTGGAATTTAGCCTTTCCAAAAGCAGTGTCAACTCTCTGAGGAATACACCTGCAAGAGTTTCTCAGAGCTCAGGTGTGTCCTGAAGGACACATTCTGCTGGAAGCTGTTCTTGGATGTGTTGATATTTCTCTACCAAGTGTCCCTATTTCACATTAAACCAGACTTTAGTAACTCTGGGTTTTAATATGTTGCTCTCAAAGTGAAGCTCATCAAAACCTTTCAGGTTCACGTTTCTTATATTCAACATATTCCTAAAGGATCATTCTGTGTCCACACAGCTCCTGGAATTGCTTTCCTCTGATTCTTGTCTCATTTTCTCAGCTGATGTCTTCCAAATCCCCACAAATCCTCCACTCCAGTGTGGGCTGCCCCATCTGGCATGATGGATTTGCTGCAGGCTGTGCAAGTCCTCCCCACACGCCTTTTCCAGGATGTTTTACTGCCCTGTGTCAAATGGGTCCCCTCACTGTGACAGAGCTGCTCACACAGAGGTATGGGAATTCCCAGATAAACTCAGTTCTAACAGCTTCTTAGAAATGTTACTCTTTATTCTGTATCACTTATGTGATGAGCAGAATTTCTTTCAGGAGGGATCCTGGCCCTGAGTGTTCTCCAAGGGGCAGTGGGATAACTGTGATCCCTCATGACTTCACAAAAGGGACTCTCTAAGAAGTTGTCTGCAACTTCTTTTCCCATTCCTTTTCCCTCCTGCTCCTCCATTTTCTCTGGAATAACCTCTTCTTTTACCAAGGAATTTCTCCCTGGTCTTTCAGAGATTTCTTGGGAGGGAGTGCCACCTCAACAAGCCCTAAAATAAGAGTTGCCTCCTCCACCTTCAGGGATGATGGAAACTCTAAACACACTGTCAAACATCAAAGGTCAGCCTGCTTTTAAAAATATCATTTTTAATGCCTTAAATGAGGCATGAATTGTAGAAGTTCATCTACAGATGCACAATCAAGTCCCTACTCTATAGCTACCTATATTATAAAGGTCAAAGCCTGCAGAATTTTTTTTTCACTGTTTGGCTTTGCTTCCTCCTAAGGGACAATAAATTAACTCATATTTCCTTTCTATTTTAACTGTGTTGTTGAGAGTATCTTCTCCTAGGCAGTGAACTGCTGGCACTACTTTTTTATTGCCTATAACCTTTAAAAGAATAGATAATTCAAACACCACCTTGAAAACAAGCTGTAATAAAATGCAACACCAGAAAAACAGCAGAGTCTCTTCTATCAAGACTCTTCATGAACTTTCTTTTTCTCTCTCCACACCAGCAAGTACAGAATGAGAAAATCCTGTCCCAAACCAACACTGGTTCTAGGATCACCACCACAGGACTTTGGTGACACCAGCTCAGTGCACAGTGGATAAAGCCTTTTTCTGACCTTGAGATGGGGAAACTGAGAGATGTTTTTAAAAACTTTTATTCCATTTTCAGTCTCATGTGAAGAGTGAGACATTACAGATGTTATAATTCATGCCGTCACAATCAGAAGCTAATTATTTCTTAATTACAATACATTATAGGTATTTCTTCGCCTATCAGCTTTTGCCACGCCATGCTGTAAATGCCTTAAAGCCAATAATCTAAAATTACCCCTCGTGGGTCCTACTAAAATGCATCTTTCATAGCTCTATTTCTTCAATTTTCAGTCTCATGTGAAGAGTGAGACATTACAGATGTTATAATTCATGCCGTCACAATCAGAAGCTAATTATTTCTTAATTACAATACATTATAGGTATTTCTTCGCCTATCAGCTTTTGCCACGCCATGCTGTAAATGCCTTAAAGCCAATAATCTAAAATTACCCCTCGTGGGTCCTACTAAAATGCATCTTTCATAGCTCTATTTCTTCAAAGTATCCAGTCTTATTTGCAAGGCTATCCTTTGAAACCTTTTTTCTAGCTCCATTTCTCTCTCAGCAATGTCTATCCTATTCCAGGGCATTTCTAAGTCAGCATTTCTTATCTCAAGGTTTGCATAGAGATGCAGACTATGTGAGCCTTCTGTCAGGCTTTGAGAATTCTCTACAAATCCATTTCCCACATTTCCCCCTCTCTCTTGAACAGAAAAAAACTTCTTTGATGGCCTTGTTCATTGTTTGCTGTGCCCAGTGAAGTACACAAGGTACTATCACTAACATTGTCATTATAACAATCAATGCATAAAAACCTATTTTGTAAAGCTCTTTTAGCTAAGGTGTAAAACTCTGTCCTTCAAACAAGTTGTCTGGAGATCTGGAGAAGCCAAGAGAATCTTGTTGGAGGTGATGCAGATCTCACATCCCCAATTTTGACAGAGAAGCTGCTACAGGAATACCTTGGTGGCATTAATTTTCTCCCCTTCCTAGCTTGACTCTGAGACATCAAGCAGTTAGAAAAGCAGGGGAAAGGAGTGTCCCAAAGTGCAGCCTGCTGCTGAAGCAGAAATTTACTTTAATCCCATTCCCAAAGATGACTCATGTTCTTCAGCAGAACTTGAAAGTCAAGGTTCTCCCCTTTAAAGTCTTCACCCTCCTGCAGCATTAGTCTCAGTGATTTTCCATGTAAACAGGGAAGTTTTAATTACATAATGGGTGCTTCTGCTGTTTTCACAAGAATTCCTTTATTCAGAGGCAATGCTTAAAAGAAGCTGTTCATCTTCAGAGGTCAGGTTGTTGAAAAGGGTGAGTTATTGTTCAGAGCAAGGGCAGGAACGTGGAAGTACGTTTTAATTAAGTGTTATAATCCATAACTCCAGGAAATGCTTGTCACACTCCCTTAACCCTGGCCAGATTCAAGATGGGACCAGGTGGTGCTTATTGGGGTCTTAGAAAAGCCACAGATAAATCCACTCAAGAAAAGGTTTTGCAAATGAAAGGCGGCACAAGGTGCAAATTAATGGACTGTGATGGCCTAAAGAATAACTAAGGAACAGAATAAGAAATAAATCTTCTTCTGGAGTCTGGTGGAGCTGCTTCAGCCCCCTGAGATGACAATTGACACCGACAGCCACCCCAAGAGGAAAAAGGCATCAACATTTGTGAAGGACACTAAGTAAGGCAGTCTACCTCTAGAGAAAATCAGGGGAAGCAAGCAGACAACAAAAAAAAACCCCTGAAATTTATTGTAGAGTTCAAGGTAACCTCCCTTTATAACACAAGTGTTTGTTGCATGTTACTGGCTGTTCTGTTGTACAAAAAAAAAAAAAAAAATCATGTTGGCTTTGCTGTAGGCAGTTAATGAAACTCCCCAGTGCCTGGCAGCATTAACAACAGAAAAAGGTGTCATACTTTAAAATGAAATTTAATCTAGCCTGACACAGTGGATTGTTTACCTCTGACCTTCCCACAGCCAAAATCCTTTTAAAGATATGAAGAGTTTTTGGCTCATTAGGATGAGCAGCAGCAGCCCAGCTTAAGCTGGTTTGCTTGAGAAAGTTGATAAATGATTGTTGTCATGAAAGGTGGAGAAGAGGGAATCTGGGCAGCAGTGCCAGGTGCTGGGGAAGGCGAGTCAAACCTTTCAAGAGAGGGGATCTCCATTATTTCACACTCCTGGGGGACAGGATCTTTGGGCACAGTGATTCAACAGTGACTCAAAGTGAGCTGAGATTTTATCTGGCTGTTCATGTCAGGTATTGAATATATCCTTCTCTCTTTCTGTGGGTCTAGCAAAGCTTTTCCTCTGTTTTGGGTGCTGAGAATGGCCCCACCTGGCCCTGCTCTGCAGGAGAATGGAGTGGGAATGATCACACAGCTAAAAAAAATGGGAGCGTTTGAAGAGTGTGGTCTGCTCAGCCAAGAAAAGCCTGTTGGGACAGATGTTGGCAAATAGGTAAAAGCAATAGTAAAGAGGAAGGGAATAAATGTTTATGCCTAGAGGAGAAAGAGCAATAAACATAAAGGATGCAGTAAACATAAAGGATACAGCAGAGGAGCCAAGTTAAGTATCAAGAAAAGTCTAATAAAAAGAACAGTTAATCACTGGAAGGAGTGATTTGAAGAGCAGATGAGAGAGCACCAACTGATTTGTGAGGCTGCTCCTGGTGCTGCACAGGGCTGACCCAGCTTATGGAACAGTTTGGGTGGGAAGGCACCCCCAAAAATCATCATTCCAACCCCTCTGCAGTAAGCAGGGACAATGCCTGCTGGCTGATGTAACCCCACAGCAAGGAGAGGAACACTCAAATTGCCATCTTGCCTGGGAACTCCATTTTTGGGATGCTCTGCCACCTTCACATTGTATTTAAAGCTCCCTCTCCACGGAGCCTCCCTGCAGAGGGTGAGCTCACAGCTCTCCAGCTCCTTTCCCTGCACAGCCCATCCATGATCCATCAGTTCCTCTTGTTCCCTGCCCCAGCAGTGCTGGGTGGGTGAGGGATGCCCCCAGTGTCTCACAGCCTGCCTGGAGCTGCTGCTGGCACCATCCCAGCTGCAGCAAGAGCCAGCTGGTGCCTGCTTTGGGCTGGCAGAGTGAGATAACTTCTGTCAGCTCCACTTCCACAAAAAAACCTGGCTTTTCTCCTGCATGCAGGCAGCTGAAGGAATTTCACATCTCCCAGCTGTTGTCTGCCCTGTGATTTCAGGAGTGCCCCTCTGTCCCATCAGCCAGGGGCTCTCTGCTGATTAAAGCCCTTACCCTAGAACACTGGAGAAGCTCAGGAATTGTGATACAGCTGAAACCCTGACTGAAGTGGATGCATTTCATATAGCAAAGCTAAAAAATGTCAGGATTTGAGGCCGCTCATTGTAGGCAGCCACTAATTACAGGCTCAGGTGGTAGTTCTTTTCCACCAAGTCTCTGTTAATTCCTGCAATTTAAAACAACTTTAAACAATGACAAGCATTAGATTGTTTCAGGAAATAGTTGCTACCAGGGCAGTCTGTAACAAATATAAGGCCCTTAATTGTAAAGCTTCAGAAAAGGTGTTTTAAATGTAGTGTAGGGACTGAGAGAAGACTTGGCACTCACTTCTTTTTACCTCATGAAAACTAAAGCTATAATAAAAATGTGCCACCTTTTTTATGCTATGGCCCACTTCAGAAAATTTCAAACCTCTGGCTTTAGTCCAGCCTTTTTGCTAGGATAGGTTGTGGCCTGTAGCTTCAATCATAAACAGAAGTCTAAAAAGTCTCCCAGCTGTAAAATTGTCTATTCAACACTGCAAGATTTTTCATGGCTAAGTGCCCTGAGTGCATCAAAATGCCAAATAATGCTGATTTGAACTGTGTATGCAGATCATTTTACTCCTCTTGACAGTCCCCAAACACAAAATAAATAGCTGATGATTTCAGCATTGTTTATACTCAGAACTTCAGTAAGTGAGATGAAAAAATACATCAGCTCTTTAGAAATCAGAATCACAGAAAGCACCTGCTCCAGAAACATGTAATCAAAGGAGGTAGAGATGCTCCTAGAAGCTTCCCACAACACTCATGGCTCTGTCCTTATGGCTCTTGTGAGTCATTTACAAACTTCTTTAGCACATTATCCCCTTCTCTGCAGGCAAAGTGTTTACTTATGTTAATTAACAACTCAGAGGGATAAAGTTAAATATCAGCAGAGCTGTCTTCATCTTCCTGGTGGCTGAAGAGTGCTGCAGCCTGCAGACTGGAATGCTATAAATAAAACCAGTGTGGTCCACAGCCTCAGCACCAGAGCAGACATGGTCAGAAGGGAAGGCTGTATGTAAATTCCCCCTTCTTCTTCCATTGCAGCACCAGAGAAATCTGGAAACTTTTAATTTAGAAAGCAAGTGCTTTTTAAATTTAGAAAGCAAATGCACTTATATGTGGCATGCATTGCTTTTAGAAAAAGAACGGGTTGTGTTGTGTGATGCTGCTCGTTTGAGAAAACTCAGTTAGGGTTTGATGAAAGCTTTAGGACAGTTATTCAGAGGGCAGCTCAAGAAATGTGTGCATTTAGTGTTTTTCTGCTGGTTATGTTTGCACTGAATCAGTGGCTGACTTATAAGGAGCAACCTGGCCCAGGTATGATAACAGCTCAGCTAATTTAATGTACACACTGATGAAGCTTTAAGAAGATGAGAATAATGACATCACTGAGGCCTTTGGGCTGCCTGGATGATTTCCTGCACCACCTCTCCCGATCACAGGAGGCTTTTGCTGCCCACAGGTGTCACCTGGTGAGCGAGGCAGAGGCAGGGGACTGTCACTTAAGCACCACCAATGGCATCTTTAAGCTCTTTACTCCTCCTCAGTGTAGCTGTGAGACTTTCCCACATGGCAATGAGTTACTTTGGGTGGGTCACCAATAATTCCCACGCACAATTCCTTCTTGCCTTCTGTATCAAGTGCTGAGATTAATCACTAATTTTCATTTGCACCTGCCTCAACAAGTTCATGACATTACACTTATTATAAACAGCAAATTTCATTTCAATAGCCAGGCTCTGAAAACCAACTTTTCATTAGTATAATTGACAAAACTCTATTGTATTCTCAGCATATCTCCAAAAATTATATAGCAGTGTACTGTTTCAGTAATTTGCATTCTAGTGTGAAAGGTTTAAAATGATAGATGCATGGAACATCTATATTTGCAACAAATAAAAAGCTAAAAATGAGGTGAACTATAGTGTCCAAATCTGTAAGGGATCTGCTCTGAGTTGTGGCCATTGCAGCAGGTTTTTCTATAACAGAAAACCCTTTTCCTACTAATTTCTGGAAGATATGAATGGGGATTTTTTTTTTTCCTGCTCATAAAATACAACCTCATGTTGTCAGACTTGGCTGCATTTGGTTTTGAAGTGGATTTCCTTACTCCACAGAAATGGTGCAGTTTAATCTCATTTAGACTATAGCTTTTATTTGAAGATTTTTCAGAGAGAGAATCTAAAGCCAGCTCAGCTCACAATTATTACATTGTTCCTTTTAGGACAGGGGTCCAACCAGATGTGCTGTACTCCAGCACAAGGCAGCCCTCCCCAAAGCCATTAACTTCCCAATCCTTTTCCATCTGCCAACAAACTGTCTTTGCTTTTCTGCTTTGGTTTCCATTGATTGTTTGTGTTGTCCAAATGAACGTTCGGATGCCGTTCTCACAGTTTTTTGCATGAAAATATCAATGGAAATCCCTTTGTCTGCACGTGGCTGATTTCCCAGCACAGCTCTCCTCCAGCCTTTCCCCCAAAGGAGGTGTTTCTTTTCCACCACCAGCCATAAACACCAGTGGGATGAGGAGTTCCAGCTCTTTCCATTCACTGCAATAAACCTTTTTAGCATCAGTGTGATGGATCTGTTCCATTATCCCCAAGGATAATGGAAAATGTGGAATTTAGGGGAACTAACATTAGACAATTTTGCAAAGTTTTCTCTGTAACATGAGTTCTCTGATGCCATTCCAATTTTTAAATATATTCCAAAGGGAGAATATATGATCTACCAAAATATGAAAAATAAGTGAATATCTTACGGTACAAATCAGGAAAACTTTGATTCGCTGGGCTCTGCAAGTATTTGCAGATGGTTACATCCTACTGATTTTTGGTTTTAAATAATCATCTCTAAATATAACTTATGAAGTTAATTTCAAGAGTACGCTGGGGTCTCAAGTTCCAGAGTGATCTAAGGAGAAGATATTTCCTAATGGCAACAGAATTCTTAGTGTGAAAA
This sequence comes from Pyrgilauda ruficollis, assembly GCF_017590135.1. NCBI lineage: Eukaryota > Metazoa > Chordata > Aves > Passeriformes > Passeridae > Pyrgilauda > Pyrgilauda ruficollis. The sequence goes on along the minus strand of NW_024513654.1, from coordinate 3,460,631 downwards.
TTGGAAAGAAATAAAAATGAGAGTCCTGCTTTCAGTTAGCTAGTAAGGATTTTAAAATCTCATTTTGCACTTGGCTTTTTTTTTCCTGAATTCCTAGTTTATTTTTTGGTTTTACATCTTGGGTGTCTGTTTTTGGGCTGGTTTTGAATTCCTCCTGGATGTGATGATGATGAGTGTTTGTATCACATTTAGATTGTACACATCTCATGCTCCAGGGATTTTCTTGCTTATACCTAGGAAGGAAAACAAACTTTCCCCCACTTGAGTTTTGTTTTGAGAGGGTGCTGGGAGAGTCAGCCACTGCCTTCTCTGCAGAAGAGGCACAAGCTGTGCTGGAGCCCTGATATTTGAGTCTGGGGGTGGTGGGTGTGTTGGTGGTGGGGGAATTGCTCACCAGGAGCTCTGAGCCCCCTCCTCACTCTAAGCTTTGCAGGATCACTGCTTCAGCTGAGGGAATTTGCAGCTCCAACAACTCCTGGAGTTTGGAAATGCTTGGTCCGAGCTAGGTTCACATTCCCTGTGCCCCTGCCTTGTAATTGTGGAGCTTTGTGAGTTCTTGGCACTCTCCAGAGAGCAAAGCCTCTGTTGGTAATTTTTCAGTGAAGCATTAAAAGATCTGTTTAAAGATCTGTTATAAACCAAGCTGTGTTTGTCCATTTTCACTTTACTGGCCAGCAGTGTGTAATAATACTTCAAGATGAAAGATGATAACTTCACAGACACAAACAAGTTGGAGCAATACATGCATTAGTCAAGCACTTTGCTGAGGTGCACAAGGGGTTTTTTAGTGCTAAATCCAATGCAAAATCTACACAGAGAGGGATCCTCCACTTGAGCTGAACCTATCAAATGCAAAATATTTCAATGAGACTAAAACTCTTCAGCATAAGTGGTTTGCTTCACACTGTGAGGGAGGATAAATGATAAAAAAGAGATTTTTGCATTAAAAGAGAGGAAATGCAGTGAAATTCTGTGGAATAAAGAGGTCAAAATGACACAAGGTAGAAAAGCCACAGCTTTGAAGGCAGCTTTTAGTAGGTTCAGAGAGAGTGGAAGTCATTAAATATACACTGGTAGCATTAAAAAAAAGGAGAAAATATGGGTGTGTGAGAAGTAACAAGGAATAATAAAGTAGGTAAGGGGGAAGGGCTGGAATGGTTACTGAAAGCACCTAAAGACTCTAAAGAAATAACATGGAAAGTAATGACGTGGAATAAAATGTAATTCCACCAGATGATGAGCAATAGGAAGTGTTTCCAATGTGAAAGTGTTGATGAAGGAGACTGTGGGCTTTTCACGGCAAAGAAAATAATTTCTATACAATACACTCAGCCTCAGCAAGAAAAAAAAAATTAAATAAATTCCCTGCTTCAGTGTTCATAAAGGATATGGAACAGATGCCAAGAGCAGATGTACAGTTTCCAAAAGAAAAAAAGAGAAGCATTGCAGAAAATCATTGCTATAACAGCTGATCGAGAAATAAAACAATCTCAGCAGTGGGGAAGAAAGCCAAAATTAAACAAAGATTCATCTCACTGTTCAGAAGACATCCAGAAAGGAAATATGAGCCTGGGTCACAAATGTTAAAACAGGGAAGCAAGGACAGACTAAAGGGATATTAAATAGGGATATTAAACTCAATGCCCCAGAGCCTCATCTTTCAACCCAGAGAGAATGAGAGGGAATGAGCCTTAACTTGTGGTTTTCTTATAAAGGGCTTGAGGTGTTATGACAATAGAAGCAACAGTTTAAAAAGGGAAAAAAAAAAAAAAAAAGGAAAAATAAGAATTTGTTTTTGTTTATTTCCTCTGAAACATCCATTTTGTGGCTCATAACTTTCTGGATCGTGTCTTCCCTCTACTGCACTAGAGGTGGATCAAATACATCATAAAATAATTGGATTTTTCCATTTTGTCACATTCCAGCCACGGAGTATTATGTTTTCAAGATGAAGAAGGACATTTTTCCCTTGTGTTCCCGTGCTTCACAGAATTTATAACAATAAATATGTGCTGGAAGCTGAGGGGAATTGTGCTTTGCAAAGTGGCTATCACAAAAGTAAAGCATCATGCACTAAAATTAAACTTGGGGTTTGGGCTGGTTTCCAGCGGTGGGATCCAATTACTGGTGATGAAAGGAAGGGAGCAGAGTAAATCAGAACAAAGTTATTCCTGCAGCCAGAAACCAGAGCTGGGCAAAACCTTCTGGATGAGGTGGGGCACAGTCTGAACGTTTTGATTTGAGTTAAGAAGGGAGCTGATGCAAAGGTTCTGGGGAAAACGCTTTCCTGTCAGAAACCACTCAAACTAACAGGACTTTGCACTTCAGCTGAAGTTGAGTGGATTGTTTTGAATTTCCTTGGGAAGCAGCCAAAACACTTCAAGAAGTTACAGAAAATTCATAAACTTCTCAAGAGAAAAATAAGGTGCGTTATGATATTTGCAGGGAAGGATAATGTCAGCACATGAAAGGACTTGTGCAACAATCAAACGTATTAAATTTATCTTTGAAAAAGAAGTCAGAGGTTAAAATAGAGAATGGAGAAAATTATGTGTCCTAGATGCCAGGTGACATCTCTGAATACTGTGTGTTGCATGGGTGTGAGAGTATGTTTTGGCTGGTGGGGGACATTGAAAATATAATTATCACTGTTTTTTTAACTCCTGTAATAATTTTGCATTCAGAACAGCACTGGGGCTACATTCTGCAGCCATTCCTATACAGTATGACCAAAATTACTGGCAGTTTTCTTTGTGTGGATGCATGGCACAGGTGAGACTTCCTGCATTAGTAAGAAATCTGTGAAGAAAGGAGCCTCAGGAGGATTCAGGAGGTCTGGGACACTTGCACTGGCTACTGATGTTTTGTCATTTTGAACAAATAATGGAGATATTTTTCCCTGTTTCAGAGACTGAGAAGTAGAAACCATCTACTGCAGAGGAGTATCCGCCCAGAGAAAGGATAACATCATGGCCACTTCAGTAAACAACTTCTGAAAGAAAGTTGAGAGGGAATAAAAATAAGATTTAAGAGGGAGGGAGTGTTTCATCAAAGTGGGTACTACGTGGGAGGGAGTCGTGTTTGTCTTTTTGCTCAAAGTGCAATAACTCCCTATCATTTCCTGCACTTTATTAATAACTGCTCTTCTGTTTAAAAATATTTTAATCCCTTTCATAGCTGGAATGACTCACCAAGTCTTTTTTCATTGTTAAAGATGATTTCTTCCAGTCTCTCAGCCACCCGAACAGCATCCCCAGGGAACAGCATGGTGCTAAACCAACACTATGTCTATTTTGTTCCCCCAGATCCAGTCTAATTATTCTCATTAAGCTTAACAGACAGCTAAACATCTATGGTTATTAAAAATAGAAGAGTCAGAAAGCAATGCTGTACTCTGAGCTGCAAAAGAGATGTGAATCTGTCAGAAAAAAGAGGATTCCTGTTGCATCACATGGAGATGTGCTGCTGTTTCATACCCCAGGAATCACAGTTTTGCCTGCTCTTGCTCTCAGCATTCACGAATAGATAATCCTAGGGAGGCTTCAGGCTCTTCCCAGCAAACTGTGCAGGGAGGCTGATGCCTGACCCTGTACCCTGCCACGCCAGCTGGAGCTGTGCCTCCAGCTCTGGGGTCCCCAGCACAGGAAGGGCAGGGACCTGCTGGAGAGAGTCCAGAGTGTGGAAACCACCAGGTGATCAGAGGGATGGAGCAGCTCTGGATGAGGAAAGGCTGGGAGAACTGGGATTGCCCAGCCTGGAAAGGAGGAGCTTCATGGTGACCTAACTGAGGCCTTCCAGGAGCTCAGGGAGCCGACAACAAAGATGGAGAGAGACTTTGGACAAGGGCCTGGAGCGACAGGACGAGGAAATGGATTACACTGACAGAGAGTTGGTTTAGATAGGATATTGGGATGGAATTGTTCCCTGTGAGGGTGGCAGGCCCTGGCATAGGGTGCCCAGAGCAGCTGTGGCTGCCTTTGGATTCCTGACAGTGTCCAAAGCCAGGCTGGACAGGGCTTGGAGCACCTGGGACAGTGGAAGGTGTCCCTGCCATGGCTGGGGTGGAACCAGGTGATCTTTGAGGCCACGTCCAACCCAAACCATTCCAGGTGCTGGACGGAGCCTTTGGTTAGAGGAGAGGCCTGGTCCCAGTTCATGTTTTCACTCCGGTTATTTGTTACCCCATTGTTTCACCCTCCTGTGAGGGGCGGGGAGCTCAAGGAGAGGCTGCAGCTCCTGCCAGAGGACAGGCAGTGCCAAAAGCCTGCAGCCAGGAGGGGAAGCTGGTCACAAACGGCACTTCCCAGCCATGGAAAATGTTGCTTTCCCCCAAGCTTTAATTGCTTTATTTCCATTCTCTCCGCTGCCCCGTGTCCCGGCGCAGAGCGTGGGGCCGAGCTGTGCTGTCACACGCTGTCACCACAGAGGAAGGGACCAGGCCACCACAGCTCCTCCTGCTGTGAGGTCGCCCAGCCCAGCCCAGTGGAAACCAGAGATGTCATCAAGTCACAAAGGTGGTGTGAGGACACAGTTCTGGCTGCTGGGCTCGGGCGGAGAGGCTGGTTGAGTGTAAAGGGTGAGTTTATCATGCTACATCAGACAGGGATGTCTTAATTTAAAAGCAATTCTTTTTGTGGCATATTGAAGTTATTTTCCCACTTGTTGTCTATGTCAGTGCTGTATGCAGAGAAAATTAGGCCTAGGGGATGGTGGCTCACGAGTTTTTTATTTGAAGTCTATGAGAAAGGAAAATGTGGTGGAGTCTCCATTTTTTTGAGGTCTGTGTTCCAGTGCATCAAGACAATAACTCCCTGAGAGATAGGCTATACTTCAAGTGTGCTTTATGAGCTGAAGACAGAATTATTGACTTGGTTCCTTTAGCCTGTGTTGTGCAGGAGATCAAAGAAGGTGTTTGCAATTGTATTCTAGGAACCTGACCAACACCAGTGTCACAAATCCAGCATAAAAAAAACAGTGTTTGCCACCCAAGAAGTCACTGCACAATCCCAGCCACCACCATCTCTGTCTCATCTCCATTTCCATCACCACTTCATAAAAACTGGAAAGATCAGATCAAGAGCAAAGGCTTTGGTTACCTGGAGAGCTCTTGTGCTCATGATGCAAATGGATTGTGATAATGGACAGTAAGAGAGACTCTATTATCTTGTCCTCTCTAAGAGGACTTCTTAGGAGATTTCTTTGATGTTTGCAAATTGGACAAGTTATTGATTTTGCTATTCATGATCCCATTTCTTTCCTTTTTTTTTTTTTACCCTGCTTTCCTCTATGCTCTACATGCCCAGATGGGAAGCAAATGGAGCACCAGGACAGAAATGAGGGGTTATTTAATTTAATCCAAGAGTGGGTTTCATCACATCAGCCTAAATAGTATCAGGCTAAATAATATTTATCTGTGCTCATTTTTCCACCAGGTTCATATGGAATAAGACACAGGTGACTCACTTGATGGGATTATTGACACTATTAAACACTATTAAGCACTATGGTGTTTAATATTAGTACTGTGTTTAAAATTAGTATTGCCCACATGGGAACATCCATGTGTGCTTAGCCTTCCCTCTTCCACGTGTACTGTGGCAGTCATATTTTCTGAAAAATCCCTTTGCCCAGGATTCTTCTCCTGGGAAGCTGAGAAGCCTCAGAGAAAAAGGAAAACAATATTATCTCATTTGCTTCTCCTGTGTTTTGCTGCTTTGGAATGTGGTTGGACATTGTTTACCAACAGGTGATTGTTTCACTAGTTTCATGTGAATTGTTTTCACTCATTGGCCAATTACAGCCCAGCTGTGTTGAGGCTCTGGAAAGAATCACAAGTTTTCATTAGTATTTTTTTAGCCTTCTCTGAGTATCCTTTCTGTATTCTTTAGTATCGTTTAATTTAGTATTCTTTAATATAATATAGTATCATAAAATAATAAATTAGCCTTCTGAGAACACGGAGTCAGATTCATGATTCCTTCCTTCGTCTGGGAACCCCACAAATCCAATGCATGTACCACTTGTATTCTGCTTTGTTGAAAAACTGAGGTAAAACTGAATTGTTCAAGGCCTATTTTCAGCCTACATTTGCTCACAGGAGGAGTTTCCTTCAGTCCTTATTTGAAAAGAATGAAATGTGAGAAATGTAAGAAGGATGTGGATGTAGCCCACTCTTTCACTGACACATTTCCAGGTTCTTTGCCTCTTTCTTGGACATATAATGTCTCATTTATTTATGCCACATCACTGAGAGCATCATGGCAACCCTCAGTGGTGATTTACTGGCTGGCCACTTCTTCAGGTCAGCATCAGCCTTTATACAAAGCAGAAATGTTCCTTCCACCTGATTAGGCACCACTCAGGAGAGCAGTGGGAGGCCAAGGATACTCTGGTTAAAAGGCTGATTAGCCTTCCTTAAAACAAACTTAAACTGAACCGGGGTGAATGATCTAGAAAGTAACAAAGTGCATCTAACTGGAGTAGAAATGGAACAAACTGTGCTCTTTTTGGCTTCTTTTTATGTTTTAATGAGAAGTGATAAGCACCATGTCTGATGTTATTAAAGGGCTTGAGTGGATGAGCCCCTTGTCTTGGGCCAGATGCTGCTATCCTTGACACCAACATAAACAAGAGTTTTTCCTGGGATGGATCCAAGGAGCAGAGGCCTGTCCTACATTGCAGCAGCCCAAGTTTGAACCTTGAAAAGCCCAGGCTTCTTTTCAGTCCTTCACATTGCAATGAGAACATTTGACCTCTCCGCTTAACCCTAAATTAAATTTGCCTTTAGTTTTTCTGGGCAGGAGGGTCAGTTTGCAAAACATTTGGAGCTGCTTGGTTCCCACCAGCATAAAGTTCAGGGGAGGTCACCTCACAGCAGTGCCACAGAGCCCAGCCTTGCACATCTGCCCATTGTCACACGTGGAGCTGCACATCAGCTGTGCTGAGGACAGAATTCACATGGTTTCTCCTTGGGGCAGCTTCTCATGTCCAAAGTGCACTGAGGCTGAAGGAGGATGCACAGGAATTCCTGCAGAAGTCTCTGGCTGAGTTGAAAAGGAGGCACTGAAATGTGCTGCTGGAATAGGAATGTAATGAAAACTGTAATATCAGCACTGGGTGCCAGTGAAATTATCCAGTTTTTTAATATCATGCTACAGATTGCTCTGCTGTCCTGCACCCTCATATTCATGTGGGACAGCTGAAAAGAAATAAAGGTGCTGCACCAGAGATGTTTGGGATCTGATAAAAATCAGTCTCTCTTTCATCAATATCCTTTAACTACGCAACTAGGGACAATATATTAATTTCCAAGTGGGGGAAAAAAGACTGTAGAAATTCCTTTCCTGTGTTTAATCCTAAAATTATTTCCTGTAGATGCTGAATATTCTCCTTACGGCCCTGGAGGCAATTCAGTAAGAGCACATTTGACTGTACTTTGAAGTTCACCAAGGGCTGGCTGTCCCCTCACCAAGCACACAGCTGTACAACATCCTACACAAGGCAAGAACAAGGATCTGACTCGGATTTGAGTGACTTCTTGGTCCAGACAGGAACCAGCCTGAGCCAGCTCCCTTGCCTTGGTGTGTTTTAGGAAGCCGATTGGGATCCTGGGGAGCTAAGCCAAGCCTTTGTCCCTCCTAATCTGCCCACTCTGAGTGAGAGATAGCAGTACCAGCCCTTAGAAAGGTGCCAGTTGTGTTCATAAATGCATTCAGATTTTCAGGCTGAAGGTGTGGGGATAGGTCAGTTACTAGTTCTCAGTTTAATTTTGTTTCCAGGGGTGTTGTGACCGCCTGCCCACGGAGGTTTGCAGGCTGTGCAGCTGCACAGGGCCAGGATGTCAACACTGGCATGCACAGCTGCCAGCAGTGCTCACAGGTCAAGCTCCCAAAGTTATGAGACACTCCAAGAGGGGAAGGGAGAAACCTAAAGCTTGGAAAAAGGCAGGGGGGAAGAAATGTCTGAAGCCTAAATGTTTATGGCAGTTCCTAAACGATGGCGAGAGGTGCTCCTGTCTCTGCAATCCACTTCCAAGCCAGGGTTCAACCAAGAGCCAGGCTTCATTCCCAACTCCACCCTCAGCTCCAGACCAATTCTCCCAGCACTTGACAAAGCAGATCTATCCCAGGGAAGAGTTTTTCCAGCGTGCTGGGACAAAAATCTGGCAACACCTCTGGACAGCTTTAGTGATCAAAACACTCTGGGGCCGCTCATTTGTTGGTAAGATTTTCCTATGATTCCTTGTTTAGTTTTCTTTTTATAGATTTTTGTCTTGCATGTGAAATGACAGACTCTAAGTGTGTTTGCTTTATTTCTGTCCTTTTAAAACTGTTCTTAACAGGAGAGAAAAGATATGCAGGAGGATGGAAGAGGCTGTGGAGGGATCAGCTGCTGGGCCATGTCAGGGATCCAGTGCCTATGGACCAGTCTAAAGCTTGGCTCCATCATTCAGGGCTCAGGTGAACATTTTTTTTTTGGAGGCTGAGGGATATTGGGGTGTCCCTTTCCTGCTCCCTCCATCCCAGTTGATGCTGTTCCAGCTCCATTTCACAGTGCAGGGCAGGAATTCCCTTCTCCTGCAGAGTTTAGCAGAGCATTGAAAGCTTGCTTCATGCCAATCCAGCTCCAAAAAGCAACTGAAGGCTTTGAACAATTTGTGTGTGAGTGGCATTTTTATCTCTATGGAAATGCTCAGACCTTCCAGCACAGGCTGTATTTCTGCATTAACTCCACGTGAATGATCTCATAGCCTTGAATTGAATCACTGGGGATGATGATGGTAAAGCTGGCTTTATATTGAGGGTGTCACCCTATTGTCCCTGCTCTGTGTCTCCTTCCCCGTGTCAGCGTGGCAGTGAAAGTCCATTGTGGATGTTCCAGCATCCCTGTCACTTAATGCAACTGTCTCTGGTCTCACAGGATAGATGGCTCCATCCTAAACAGATTAAGTCCTTCTGAGGAGCCACATAAAGGGGATATAAGGGGATATTTTTAAAATTTTTTTATTTATTTCTATTTTTATTTTTGTTTTTATTTTTATTTTTATTTTGGATATGCATGCAAATACACAGCTGCACAACAAAGGGACTTTGTGTGCACATCAGGGAGAAAACACACCTTGAAAAATCCCTCCCCACATCCAAAGACCTGCAGAGAGGAAGAGCAGGAGGAACAGTGAGAAGCTGATCCCAGCCCTGGGATTGCATCAGGTTATAAATATTATTTTTCTGTGCTCATTTATCCACCATGTTCATGTGGACTAAGACACAGGTGATGGGATTACTAACACTATTAAACACTATTAAACTTCTGGAAAGATCACAGCACTAAACTCTCACTAAAGTTTCTTTTTATACATACAAATTTACAACAGCAAACAGCAAATTCTTGAAGACAGACTGGAGGCCTATCCCTAGAATACAGGATGATATCACATGAATTTCTGTGTTTCAGCTCCATTTAATAACACCCAATTTTTCTAACCCAATGGCAAAATAATTTTTCTAAACCACTAACAAATTTATTCTATTCTCTCCTAATAAAAATCGAGATGTCCTGATCAAGGGTTTGATGCAAAAGTGAAAGAAAGCAGTGATAATCTTTCCACTGACCTCAATAAGCTTGGATAAAGACCCTGAAATAAAAGTTAATGTGTATCAGGAAAAACAGTGAGCTGGAAGCGAAACAACATAGATAAATCTATTGCCTAAAATTGCTGCAAGAATAGCATTTGTCTGATGTTTTAGTATGGTTAGATTCTAAAATACATTCTCTATGTGGTTAGAGAAGCATTTTCCTTAAATGAAAAAAAATGGAGCCAGTCAGACTTCTCTGTTTGAATGCTGATGGCATTTTTCATTTTTATGCCCTTCTCTTCTCCAAAGCAGAAAAGCAAGAGATTTTGCTGAAGCAATAAGGGAATTTATACATTCACAACAGATCTGCACTATTATGACTCCAACATGTAATGCTGAGGCAATAAAATTTATGACTGTCTTCCTCAGTGCCTTAATGAGGCATTGCAAGGCTCACTCTATATTTGCAAATGTCTTAACAGATAATGATTTTAAAAAGTACTAGAGTACAGCTGCCAGCACAAATGGTCATAACACCAATTATCTTTGCAGGATTTAGTCATTATGTGGAATCAAGAGGCAAAACTGAATCATAGGCCAGTTTTCTCCTCCAGTTTGTGAGGAAGGTGAAGGGAATGTGTTTCTCCAGACCCATCTCCTGTTAGCTTTCCTCTCCACTGCTGGCATAATCCTAGCAATTAAACTGAGCCTCCTGATGAGACTTATTATCTTTAATCCGGCTTGTTCTGGGGCATAAGCGGTTTTGCTAATCCCTTTTTGGCACGCCTGCTTTTCCAGCTCAGCCCTCCTTGTGACAGGAGCAGGGGAGCTCTGGGAGTGCCTGGCAAAGGTTCCCTGAGGGATGAGGGGCTCACACCCCACCTGAGCGAGAGATCCTAAATCCACAAGCAGCTCAGAGTCAAGTGGCAGCAGGGGGAGATGGGGAAGTGAGCGGATTGACAAAATCAGTTGTGGAAATGAATTCCTGGCAGAAAGCTCTCCATTTCCACACATCTATGGGGCTGGAAATGGCAACAGAATGAGTGGGATCTACATTGTTGCCTATCTCCAAGCTCCCCAAACTCTTCCATGGTTTTTGGGGTGAGTCTGTTTGTTTGGGGAGGAAATGGCAAACCATTAAAACCTTCCATCCCTTCTATTTCACTGCCAAGGCCAAACCCACGGGCTTGTTTTAGGTTAGGCCAGTATATGGGGGTTTGGAGCATTCCAGAAAGGTGCAATCATAGAATCATGGAATGGTTTGGGTTGGAAGGGACCTTAAAGATCATCTAGTTCCAGGCCCCTGCCACAGACAGGGATGCCACCCACGAGATCAGCTTGCTCAGGGCCCCAAACAGCCTGGCCAACAACTGATGCTGATTTCACTTCCCCTAAATTCTGAATCAAACAATAGGAAGTAGCAACTTCTTTATTTCCTTTCAGAAGAAGGGCATGTGTGGCCCATTGACGTCTTCAACCTCCCCTGTCTGCTTTCAGAGTGAAGGGAGAGCCCTTTCTGTGTAATTTTTCCCAGGGCAGTGCTGGTTCCTGTGAACAGGCAGGAGGAGGAAGGCACCACACAAAAGCTTCCCCAAATACCTTACACCGTGCATCTCCACCCTCAAAGCCCTCTAAGAGCAGCCTTTGGCAGAGGACTGGGTCAGCAGCTCCTGGTTTTCACAGCATGGGCTCCTGGGGGGTTTGTGAGACACCCAGGGCTGCTCTGCTGAGCAGTGACTCAGCTCCCACCAGAAAGGCCAGGGGTTTACTCATAGTTCGTGATGAAGTCATTAATCCTGAATTTCCACCACGCTGGACTGCAGTTCAAGCAGCTCCCACGGCCTCTGAGTTTATCTGAGCAATTCCTCCTGGCCAGGGAGAGATGTCCACTCTGATGTGCCCTGCACCCCTCCAGCAGCCCCAGTTTATTGCCCAGCTCTGAAGGACAAACCTTCACCGTGCTTTCTTGTCTGCTCCCACACCTGACTGGCCAGACAAGGCAGAAATCTGTTTATTAATTTAGCTTTCAGGTCAGGCATGAAAGCAAAGGATGTGATGAGCTCACTGGCCTAATGTCCTTAGCTGCTTGGGTTGATTTAAGGTATGTGTTTTGGTAAGGTCCAGAGACCAATTTTTCCTGTCTAATAAAGCAGATAAATGAAAAGGAAACATTTGCCTCAAAAATATTTTGTGCAAATGCCCGTGTTTTTTCTCTCTGAAATAAATGAGATTTTTATTTTTGTCTCATTCACTTGGATGCACTTCATAGGATCATAGAATGGTTTGGGTTGAAAGGGATCTTTAAAGGTTACCCCGTGCCACCCCCTGCCATGGGCAGGGACACCTTCCTCTATCCCAGGGTGCTCCAAGCCCCATCCAGCCTGGCTTTGGACACTGCCAGGGATGGGGCAGCCATAGATTTTCTTCCATCCAGAGACAGAGCTCCATGTGAGGCTCTAAACAATAACATTTTGGTGATTTACTTTAGCTGGAAAATCCTGAAGAGAAAAAAAATGATGCTGTGGGTTGCACTTGTCCCCATTCTCATTCCCTACAATTTCTTCTTAATCTTAATATTCCATAAACACATCCACCTTAGTATATGGTGCCACTGCAGGATGAAAATTGCCTTGAAATAAGTGCTGTATAAACCATGGAAGGCAGAGAAATTCCCAATCCAACCATTAAACACAAGAGGAAATGGTGACAGAACAGCCTGGCAGCTGCCTGACCACACCTGAGAGCAAACAACACTTCTGGAAGTGAAGATCTTTCTGAAATTTTGCCCATTTTGGACCAGCATCCCATGAGCAGGTAGAATGTGAGCATTAATTTGTGGATTGCAACATCCACCGAGGTCAGAGTGAAGACTCAGCTCTTTTATGGACTCATGTTGCTAAGAGCAAGGGTTGCTTTCATTTACCAACCCACAAATCCCATGTGTGGTATTATTTTCCTGTTTTTCAGTGCTAAGAAATGTGTCTATATAAAACCTCTCAGAAATATTGCTCTAAGGATTCTGTAATTCATTCTAACTCCCAACCCTAATAACTACAAGGTGATTTTTCATAGATTTCTAAAATTGGCAGGCTAATATTTCTTGGACCAGTCAGAAGAGAAATACTGCTGTATCCTTTGCTTATCCTTTCCTCATCAACAAGTGTAATTACAAAACCATATTTCTGCAGCTCAGGATTTCAGGATTCCTTGTCAGAGCCATCTTCCCATCCTCCAGGAACCAATCTGAATCCTATTACTCCAGGGGAATGTCAACTGATTCACCTCCCATCCCTGATGGCTTTAACTTCCATTCCTGCCTATCAAATATCTGTCACAGCTGGAATGGATGAAAAGCAGAGATATTCTCACAAACCTAAAACTGAAAGACATTCATACTGAGGAGAAAAAAGAGGGAAACAGAGGTTTCCATCCTCCCCAGAGAGAGTGGGACAGAGGAACCTCTGAACTCTGGGGAGGGAACAGAGCATCAGCTCCAGAACAAAAAAACCAAAACACATTCTGCTTATGGAGGGATCTGTCTGGGACCATTTACTGCTGTCATTTGATCAACTCAGAGGTTTAACCTGCACTGGGAAACAGCCACCTCTATGGAAGCCATGAGTGTGATGTGGAAGAAAAATGGGATTCCTGAGCCAAAAAGAGGAAGGCCCTTTCCACACAAAGGTTATGGATGCTTTTAATTCCAAAGCCCCTTGTGCCAGGGCTGCAATAATTGATGCTGGAACTTGACAAGCCAGATCAATGATTAATGGTGGGTTTGCTAGTTTTGAACCAAGAGCTGCAGCAGAAGTTAAATCCATTTGTACCCTGTCATAGGAGGGGTGTGCTTTTAAAAAGACAGGCAGAAATTGGCAGGATGCTTTACAAGGAGTCTGGTGGAGAGAATGATTTTCTGCATCCTTTAATAACAGCTTAATTTCATTTAAGGCATGCCACATATTCAGGTTACCACAAGCACAGGATGGCTTATCTGACAAGTGGTTGTGATGGATCTCCTGTATGTTAAACACCTTCCTTCAGGAAGTGTCAAAAACATGATTGATTTCCTTTTATCCCTGTGCCGTGGGGAGTTCTGTTGCAATTCCATGCACTTTGTTAGAATTAAAACAAAAATCCAGGCAGGCAGGAATGAGCAAAACGGAATGCAGGCAGTGTTTGTCATTGCTTTTGGTGGGAAAGAAGGGGTGGTATGATTCTCACCTTTGAAAAGATCTTTACCCACAGGTGGAGCAGCCCTTTGCCTGAATGGCAAGTGGTCTGCAATTTCCAATTTCCCTGCTCTCCAAATTGTTGGATGTGAAACCAGGATCAGCCCTGAAATGTTGCTAGTTCCAGCATAAAGCAACCAAGAGTTAATCTGCAAGTTCTCACTCAGGGAAATTACCCTGTGCCAGCAGTGGGCTCCTGACTTGTGCACACTCAAGATTTGACTAATTTGAGATTATTCACAGCAGAGACGCAGCAGTGATAAATGTGGCAAATGTGTTATGAACAGCAGCACCGTACTGGGATGGTGCCAAAGGCATGTTCTCCTCAGGGATGGCTTTTTGGGAGCACCTCTGCCCTCCCTGTGGGGCAGGAAGGTGCCCCCATGGCATGGCAGTTGTGTTTTAAAGCAATGACACAAAACTGTCCCGTCAAGCAGGAAACTGTCACCACTCACATTTTTACCATGTGACCCCCAAGTCAAGGTAATCAGAGCAGACTTCTCCTTCCCTGCAGGAATGAATGCCTGTTGCTGGAATATTTCCAACACAGTGAAAGGTTAATGTATGCATTGCCATGCATGTAATTAACACTTCTCTTGCAGCACATCACCTTTTAAAATTAGCCTTGCTTTTGTCCATTTGTGGCAGGAGCTGACATTTCCCTTAATTTTGTTCATATCTTTAATTTGCAGCGCTGATTTTCTGTCCTCCACATGTACCTGCAGCCAAACCTCATTTCTGAGGCTCATTTCTGAGCCTGAGCTGATTTCTCAGTCTGTGCCCAGCACTGGGAGTGCTCCCGAGGCAGCCTGCAGGCAGGGAAGGATGGGAAGGATGCTCTGCTCCTGTTCCCTCTGCACCCACAGCTCCCAGGGCCTCCCTTCAGGCTTCCTGCCAGTCCATGCCCGCACCACGAGGTGCAGCAGCTCCTCTGCCAGTCCAGCCCCTTGGCAAAGCCCTGCATCACCCAGGGATGCTTTAACCCACCCTGCCCTGATGGAGCTGAGACGGAGACAATACAAAGCAACACGGTCCATTTTCAGAAGGCTTCAAACCTGTTTTTATTCTAGCATGCATGCTTTTTATACATTCTTACAAAACTCCTGAGTTTACACTTTACTCACTGGTCAGGAAAGACAAACAAAGTGCTCATTGGAACAGGCAGCTGCAGGTTTTTCTTATTTATCATTCTTTCTTTCTTGGTTTCTGTGTCAACGACCTTGGTAGGAAATTCTTTCAGGGATAAACATGGATCCTCTTATCAAACTTCTCCTGGCTCACAGAAGTCGCTGTAAAACCTCTTCCACCCTGCCCCTCTGTCCCAGCTCCCATCTCAGCTCCTCTTGTGACATTTTGACATTTTTGGTTCACCTGCCGAGCTGCTCCTGCTGATGCTGTGTCAGTGCTCCCAGGGGTGTCAGCTGATTGCTGTGCTGCAGCTTCAGCTTCTTCTGGAATGAGCAAGGCTTTATTAGACCCGGACTAGGAGCTGACTCAACTCAGGGTTGAATGAAGTGTTCAGCCTGTTTAACATCTGAGAGCTCAGCGTTGGAAGTGAAGCCATGTTGGTTTTTGCTTTTTTTTTTTAATTAAGGTTGGGATTGAAAGTATTTGAGATTATATTTTGTGTTTAGATTTATATGTTTATTATTTTTATTATAGTCTTACAAGTTGTGAGTTTTGTAGTATTTTATTAAGTTATAAAATGGTTTTGTATTTATAAGACTTTTTTTTGTATTTATCTCTAAGTTTGTCTCTATAAATATATATACAATAAATATATATTTATATAGTCATAATAGTTATGTATTGAAAATATTTTACATATCTATACATATTTATTCTCTATTGTATCTATAATTTGTATTTATCTCTATATTTATCTCTATCTCTACCTAAAACAAAATAAACACTCCTCAACATATAACAACAATCTAAACAAACACCTCAAAAAAACAATTCAAAAAACCTCTAGAAACTACAAATCAAAAACTCGAAAACCCCCTCACAACTCTCCACATAACTCTTCAACAAAACAATTCCACAAAAATAATAACAACAAAATTCACTCAAAGCCATTCCTCCTCCTGCTATTCCCATCCTGCATTATCCTCCACAACAGGGACGATGAGTGCCCTGCCATGGGAGTTCTCTCCCTGCAGACAGGATGCATCACTCCCTTCCAAGCCCCTGAGGAGTTTCAAAACTCAAAATATTGGGAGAAAGAGCAAGGAAAAGGGTCCTTTTCTGTTGTAGCTTTCTGAATATTTTTCACCATCATAGAAAAAAAAAAACAAAAAACCCAAAAAAAAAACAACAGAGGAGAAGGCTTTTAAAAGACCAAAAGAAATAAACATCAACTGAAACTCCTTTGCTCCAGTTGTCAGATTTAGAATTTTTAATACTTTTAACATATCCCAAATACCTCTGGAAACCCAAAGGCCTTCTTGAGGTTTCTGTATTTCATTTTAGCTTGATGAAAAATGAGCAAAAGCGCATGTTTTTGTTTTTTCAGCCTAACACAAAAGTTCTCTAAACAAGGAGGAGTATCCAGGTCAACAAAGCAGGAACAGGCTGCACCATGGAAAAATAAAACATCAGCTCAGTTTCCAGAGAGGTGAAGAATCAAAGGCCTTGTCCCTGCCAGGAATTCCCGTCTCCCAGAGAAACTCAACAAATTCAAAAAGACCAACAGAAAACTCTCTAAAATGGAGTTTTATTTTCGTTCCCCATGGGAAAAGGGGATTTTACATCTCCTGTCTCTTGCAAAAACCCTACATTTTCCTAACTGAAAGCTGGATACGTTTTCACTGTGTCTCAGTGCTTTACAAATCATTTTGCATTTTAGTCTCCCTTGCTCCCCTGCCACGGGAAGGGCTGAATTTTTGATTTATATTTCATAGGGGTAGGTGATGATACTTTTAAGTCATCTTGGAAAGCTGTTAGCACAAGGAGTCCTGCTGGAACATAATCCTCTGCAAAAACTGCCTCTTCATGAGAGGTATTTGCAGGCTGGCTCCCACCAGCAGGGCTGGGCTAAATCACAGCCAGTCATAAAATATGATTGTAAGGTCTGTTCTTTCCCTAAATTGACTATCTTAAGGCAAAAATCCTTCAGCAGGTATTTTAGCTAGGGACTAAGGATGCTTTATCCCACTTGAGTAATCCCACTCCCACTCATAAAAGTCCCCATTATCTCAAAAGCAGCCCTCTGGATTTAGTCATGCTTAGTCAGTAAAGCCCAGCCTATTTATTTTTGTTCTTCTCCTAAAATTATTCCATAAATTCAAACACATCACAAAAATTGCACCAAACCAAAATATTTTTTGAAAAGTCATAATAATAAAGGGTATGTGGAAGACTTCCAAGGATTCCTTAGGAAAATTCTTTCAAATTCATGTGCATTAAAAAAAGCATTATTTCATTCCAGGCACACTGACAAAAAAATGTTAGGAACTAGAGCTGGGAAAAATATTTTGGATTTGGTAAATGGTAGCAGCTTTTTTTTTTTTTTTTTCACTAGTTCAGTAAGGACCAACTTGTAAAAACCATTTTCATCAACTGCAGAACAACCCTGACTGAATTACAGCAACAAAAACCAGGTAAAACAGCACCTTCCTTGGGAATTTCCAGTGAAAACATCAGGCTAGTTCAGCAAACACATTTATTTACGTTCCACATATTGTTCTAAATTTCAGCAGTGGCCAAGGTGAGCATATTTATCTGAGGAGCTGATTCTGTCACCCTTCCTTGGCTGGCATCTAAGAAATTGCACATAATTACTGGAAAATGCAAGGTGGGAAGGAACTCTTCTTCCTTGGACTGAAAACCTAAATGATGACATGTCCTTAGAACCACAGAATCATAAAATGGTTTGGGCTGGAAGGGACCTTAAAGACCATTTTGTTCCAATTCCCTGTTACGGACAGGGACACCTTCCACCAACCCAGGTTGTTCCAAGCCCCATCCAAACTGGCCTTGGTATTGATCACTGGGAGGAAATTCATGTAAACAAAAAATTCATGGCTCCAAAAATGTGTTTTCCCCCTTCTCTGCTCCATTTTGGCTGCCCATGTCCAGCTTTAAGTCCTACTGCATCCCTCTGTAGCTGCCAACCCTCCCAAATGCATCCTCCATTGATTTCCCTCTTTTTTGCTGGATCCTATTTTAGCCCTTTTATGACACTGGCAGCTGCAATAAAATATGCAAAGTCATGAAACTCTCAGGGCTGCCTTGAGCTCATCGAGTTTGGCACAAAGGCCAGCAAAGGGCAGAACCTTCTCCCTGATGGATGTTCAGAAAATGCTCATTTCCAAAGCAGGACAGCCACAAAATGGGCAGAAAATCCCTCCAGGCATCACTGAGGACCACAGGACAGGCAACCCCTCTTGTGGAGTGAAAACAGTTGAGAGCAGCAGGACTATAAAGGACAGGAAGATGCAGGATGAGGGAAGTTCCTGCCTTTTTTACATGGCCTGTAAAAATAAATTCATAAATAAAAAATTGTCTCTGGGTGACCTCATTGGCCGTGCTTTCATCTGTAGACACTGCAAATTGGGAACAACAAGGCACTTCAGCAAATTGGAAAAGTCACTGAAATAGAAAGAAGAGGGAAACTGTTTCAAGCAGAACATTGTTATTTTTGTCAAGTGTTTACCAAAATGTAAGTGGAAAAATTACTTTGAAAATCCATCTCTGACATCATTCAAGGCTCAGCGAGGGCAAGGGATGTGAAGTAGTTTCTGTGTAGATGTGATTTACTCTACATTAGAGATGGATGAGGACTGTCTGACTTCATCAGGTTAATTAATTATACACTAGCCCGAGTCAGAATAGGTAATTGCATTTCTAATTGATCAGGAGTCTTACCAGAAGGTGGATGCGAGCCAGATATTTTAAAATATCCCAAATATGCTTCCAAAGAGATGTTTTAGCTTTGAGTTTGAAGTCAGAGCAGCTCCCAGCAAAGCAACAAGCACCAGTTTCTCAGCGTGGTGATGCCTCCTGGGCTATCTCAAGTACAGATGCATTAACAGGGTGGAAGCTCTGCCTCAGCAAAGAGGGGCATCACTCTGACATAATTATAGATACATACCTTGAATGTCAGGGACTTGCCATAACAGATCTACATTTGAGAGTGGGGTTTTTATAAATAACGTGGCACTTGGCACATCTCCCACTGCAGCAGGAACGGGGCTGTCATGCAAACATGTCCCCACGGTGCCGTGGAGGATC
Organism: Pyrgilauda ruficollis; assembly: GCF_017590135.1. Lineage (NCBI taxonomy): Eukaryota > Metazoa > Chordata > Aves > Passeriformes > Passeridae > Pyrgilauda > Pyrgilauda ruficollis. Next base: position 3,441,592 of record NW_024513654.1, on the reverse strand, counting down.
TGCGGAGCAGCCTGGCTGTCACTGTCACGTCCTGCTTCCGGGGATGTGTTAACCAGCACTAAATTTGTTCTGATCCTATCCTGGCTTTGCTGTACCTAGGCAAGAAGAGCTCTGGGTCAGGAGCTGCTGCCTTATAGTTGTAACATATGGGATCAAGCAGTGCCTGGCATCCTCTGTGGGAAATTGGAGAAACGAGCTGTAGTGACACTGCTTGCTAAATGCTGCAGGGAGATCACGGGAATTCACTGCTATTTTCATACCTCTGTGACAGGGGAAACTAATTCAAGGCACTTTGAAAATGCAGTTGATGTGCTCCGAAGGCTGAGACAATACGAGCTGAGAGCAAAGGCCAAGAGCAAAATTCTTTCCGAGGAAGCTGAGCATGTGTTAGATCTGCAGGGACCTTCTAAACCAGTGGGAAATGCAACTGCTGCAGAAACTCCCCATGCACAGACTCTCTCCTTCCTAACATTCAGAAGGTTCTGAAGCCAGCTTTTTCCAACCTCACCGTTCTCCTCCCCTCTGCATTTCAGCTTCTCCAGCCACCAAGAAAAAAGAAAGAATTAAGTATTTTGAAAAAGGACAAAAAAAAAACCTGGCAGGAACTGAGGAGATAATCAACTCAGATAGAGAGCAATCGCCTTTAAGACGTCTGTCTTTGATATGCAGCCCTCGAGGTACATTTAGGGCACCTCCATTGAAATTGGTGGCAATTAGGCACTTAGGTACCTCAGCCTTCCCGCTCCCCAGCAGTGAACAAAAGCTTTTGGCTGCAGCCCCTGCAGGAAGAATTAGTTTGGAAAAGGGAAATGGGTTTACAAGTTGTGAACTCAGACAAGGACATTCGAACAACAAAAACCTGGCCGACTCCTTTGTTCAGTCACAGAAGCCAACCACCATTTGGCTGAAACCTTCGGTTTTTCCACAGCAGCTCCTTAAATGAGCTTTTGGAAGGTCAATTTGCAAGAAGCAGATAAAACCACCTGCCAGTAAGGAAATGCCATCTCATAGTAGAGAAAGGACATGCTGGGAAGTGAGTGCAGATGCTGGGGCTCTGCAGAACCAAAAAATGTTCCCATCACCAAGTAGGAGCTGAGTGAATGCATGAAGCTCCTGCAGCAACTGTTCTGTGGTGGAACCTGCGCATGCCAGGGCTTAAAAAAAGCACAACAGAACCAAAAAGTTATTTTCTAACACAAGTTTTTACTAAAGAAACAGCACAGACCACTTCTTGCTGGATGCCATCCTCTACTTCTCCCCCTTTCCCCAAAAAGACACATGGTTTGAGCTCTCTTTTTACTGCACATCTTCTACCCCAGACTTTCCTCCTCATCCAAAACCCTGCTGAAGATGGAGACAGGACTTGCAAAAGCAGAGGCTTTTCAAGAAAGTTTAAAGGAAAGTTCTGAACAGCCTGGCTGCATAAATGCTGAGAAGAATGTGAATATCCGCCTGCCTGTGTCTGAAAATTGAAAGAATGGGAAGGAACTGTTCAAGGTGTTTCAGGAGGTTATAAATAAAAATAATGAGATGGGATTTCAGAAAGAAATGTTAAGGCTGAATATCAAGGGGGATTTCCTGACAGTGGGTGCTTCTAGTGGTTTCTTAGGGAAAAGTGATGGATGAGTTATCACTGAAGGAATGAAATGGAAAAGGCACATCAGTCAACACTGCACCACTGGGCAGGGGTGGGCAGACCCAGTCCTCCTCCACCTCCCCTAAATCCTTCTTACTAACATTAATGTTACCCTAATGCAGGTCCCCAACCAGCCGGAAGCAACCAGATTTTTGTCACACAAATGCAGAAGCTTGTGGAAATCTCACTGAAGTGTGTGATCCAAGGTTTCTGCTAAGTTCAGTTTACTGAAGTTCCTGAATCAGATCACTGAGGTACTCCTTTCCAGATTTCATTTACATCAGCATCTTTAGCCTCCAATTAGGAAGTCCCATATTACCCAGAAACCATGGTTTTTACACAGGTTCAGCAATAAAATCACAGACCAGTTTTGAACAATTCCAGGGATGGGGCAGCCACAGCTTCTCTGGGCAACCTGTGCAATTTTCCCTTTAAATGTAGCCCAGGGTAGGAGGAAAAGCTGGAAAATTAAAGTTTCTGCACTTGTCACATGCTTTACACAGGAGATTTATGAACCAAACCATCTGCACATACACCAGCCCCAACCACATGAGAGCTGGATCCTCTCCAATAATCTGTTCCTGATTTAGGCAGTGACCTTGAAAATCATTCATCTGTCCATTAAAATCAATATAATGATTTTTTTTTCAGTGCTTCACTATCTGTCCCTCAAAGCTGTGATGGAGATGTTGGAAATTAAATAAAATTTGTAACAGATTTGATTCTGCATCAAACAAATCGTGTTAAAACTAATGCCAGGTTCCTGAATTAGGCATGTACCTTGTCATTCAGAATTTGGGCCTTTACCTACAGACCTGAAACCAGATTTTGTCTCAGTCCTGTTATCAGAAGGGAGAGCAGAGACATGCAGCTCTACTTTTAGCCTCTGCCACTACAGCTGGGACCTCCTATTTGTGATGCACTGTGCTACAGCATTAGATGATAAATAAGACAGTAAAGCTCCTCTACCCCAGAAAGAGAAGAGAGGTGCCCAGCTTGCTTGCAAGCATCCCTGCTCCTTATTTGCATGTTGAAACATCAGTTTCTAAATCAATAGCATTCAATTTGTTCAGAGAAAACTGGGTGCAAAGGGAGGGCTGTGTGATAAAGTTGTGTCATACTGGCCCTCCAAAAGCCAAAGGCTTTTTTTCCCAAAGCCTGTTACAATTGTTCTGGGTGTTGCATCTAATCCTGAAAGATCCCAGTGATGAAACATATGAATATCAAAGGAGGGATTACATTTATTGTAACTTCAGTCTTTTTCCTGTTCCCTTCAGGTGGATTTAGAGATGCTTGTTTAGTTTCCATTCACTATAGGTTTTAATCTCCCCAGAAAACAAGAGCATACTTAGAAATTATCAAAATGCAAAAATATTTCTTCTCCACACTGGTCACCAGTGAAATTCTTGTCATAAAAGCCAAAGAGGGAATAAGGTATTTAAGTCACTTTGCAGCAATAAAATACAAGTCTGATTAACCACATACTCTCCTTCCTCCAGCAGCTAAGAAATGTATAAAAACTGCAGTGCTGCCCAGTAAAAGTTGGGCACTGCAATGAGCTGGAATGGCTTGGCACACAGAGAGTGTAATGACCTGGCTAAAGTCAAAGAGAAAATCAAAATTACTCCCAGGACAAGGACATGGACATTCACATCTGTCACTGGAAAAGCAAATTCCTGCACCACTTCTTTCTAAAAAGTGTCCTGAAAACTTTGTCATGCATCACTACCTAACACTTGTCCTGTTAGTAAATACGAATGTCAATGAAATGTTAATGTGACATTTTACCACAATCAGGACATATTAATTTAATTATGTAAAGATCCTCATTAATTAGATTCTCTAATTGCTAAGTTTTTTGCTTCCTATGTCTGAATTTCCTTAGTAGGATCTTCGTGCAATAGTTTCCATTCCAATATCTGTGTAAAGCCCCTGGACCTACAATGTTCTCCATGACCCATTTAATAAAGTGAATTACTTTCACTGACATCCATGATAGTTTGGGGGTTGTCATTGTACCTCCTACTTTTGATTTTAAAACCCCACCTCTTAACCACGTAGCCTGAACTAAGGTTATTCTTTGATTTTACAGAACATCTTTAGAAAGAGGAAAGCTTGCATGCATGATCCAAAATACATTTGACAGCAGTGTTTTTATTTCTTTCTTGCCCTAAACTACCTGCCCTGTCTGCTGGGAAGGTGGAACAGAAAATTTTGCCAGCCTGTTTATGATAAATTTGTTAAAAACAAGTAGCTGCTGGAAAGATTTCCATGCTTGGTAGAGGACCATGTGTTTTTGTTCTTCCAATTCAGCAGTGTGGGGATGTGTTTGTACACATTAACCACACCTAAAGACCAGCAACAGAAGCTCCCATCGCCATCAGTGACAAGGCCATTGTTTGCCCTTCCCAATAAATTCCAGGTGCTCTCTACAGCAGCACAGAAGCCCCATCCCAGGATAAAATATTGTTTTTCTTTCACTTTAGCAAACAGATACCCAGGAGGTTCGAGGGCTGGCTTCCTATGTTGTCAGAAAAATCAATTCCTAGTTGATGACAACAGAGAGCAGAGAACTGTGTGATGACAAACCATCCATGTTCCTTGCTTTGAGGAGCTCGGCACCACGCTGAGCTGAGGGAAACTGGGCAGCAGCTGAGGTTTGGGGCTGGAGTGTCCAGGGGCACCCGCGCACACAAATCCTCTGATCCACGGCTCCAACACACGGATTATCCAGCAGACAGGGAAGGGAACACCAGGGACTGCCAGTCAGAAGTTGCTGTTTCTGTCTGTCTGTCCTGTGGGAGCTGAGGAAGTCCATCAGCACGCTGGAGCTGCTTGCAGGGAGCACTGGGATGCAGTGGGGACACCAGGATCTGCAGGAAGCGGGAGCTGCACATCCTTTGCATGAAGAGACCACAGCCCCACAGGCCAGCAGCTCTGCTCCCACCACCTCCTTCTCATTTGTTTTCCCATTTTATTCTTGTCCTTTCAGGTGGAAATGACTAACTCCTTCCAAAGGACGCTGGTGGAGAACAACTTATTTATGTCTCTTGCACAGCTGGCCAGAGCCTGAGCAGGAAATGCAGGTGATTTATCAGAGGCTGTTCACAGGCACGGAAGATGTGCTTCCTGCACAGCTCAGGGGCTCTTCCCTTCTTTTATTTTCTCTTCTTTTTCACTCTTCCCTGATTATGAGGGTTTGCAAATTCCTCTCCAAGGGTTCCACTCATGTTGCTGTAAAATTACTGATTCCTGTCATCCCTAACAAAGTGCGCTGCCCCTTCCAATGCATTTTTTTCCTGCATCTCTGTGTTTCCTCACATCTCTCCCAGTTCACAGCCTGCATCCTTCATCAGCCACAACCACAGCTTTGAGCTAAATGCAGTAGAAAACCACATGAACTATGTGGTGATGAAATGAATTCAGTATACACCATAAATCTCAAAGAAAGTCCTAAAAGCATCACTCATCACATACTGCACATATCCATTGTCAGCAGGATCTCACAATCCTGAATTTAAAGGTTTCCTTCTTGAACTGGGTGAATATTTTCCATCAGGTAGCACAGATGTATTTGCAGATCCTAAGGGCAGCTCCAGGCTCAGCAGAGGATGCCCTGATGGCACCTGCAAATGGTTTCACACCTCATGCCACGGCACAAATCAGGGCACAAATGTCTGAGCTCACATCCAGCAGTTCTCAGCAAACCTCACCTTTCCCCTCACTCCTTTCTCCTCCCACCTGTCCCTCCTCAGCAGCACCCTGCACTTTCTGAAACAATGCCCACCCTCATTTTGTCGTGCCCTTGAGTTACTAAGAGGCCTGCTTCCAAAATCTTATTTTTCATGTCCTGAGAGATTGTCCAGTTCTCAGTAGTGTCACATTTCCCAGCACTAGGTGTTATCACAGAATACAGAATCATTTACCTTGGAAAAAGATCTCTAAAATCATGAAGTCCAGCCAGGCCCCAGCACTGCCAAGGTCACCACTTCCCAGCACTAGGTGTTATCACAGAATACAGAATCATTTACCTTGGAAGAGATCTGTAAAATCATGAAGTCCAGCCAGGCCACAGCACTGCCAAGGCCACCACCGTCCCACGTCCCCAGGTGCCAGATCCACACAGTTTTTAAATCCCTCCAGAGATGGGGACTCACCACTGCCCTGTGCAGCTGTGCCAGGGCTGGACAGCCCTTCCTGTGAAGAAATTTTAAGCCTGTTTAGAAATACCTGATTTCCCTGCAGCCATACACATTTATACAACACAGGCAGTGCTGTCTGCTATTTACATGCTTCCTGGCATCCTAAGAAAAAGGATCTTCATGTTTCAGGGGGAATTCCTCCTGTCAGAACAATTCCCACATGCTCTGTATGGGTTATGGCTGTTCTGGAAGCAACAGGACTCTGATGGTGGAGAGGCAAGTGTCACGTAATTTCGGGAGCACACGGAGTGGAAGTACAATTCAAAATCTCTCTCTTATTAATATTTGATGTGTTGTTTTCTTTCATCTGTGCTGCAGAAATCAGAGGAGTTAAAAGAAGCAAAATTATTTCAACCCCCACTTTCCTGTCCTGAGGGACTATAAACACCATTTTTCTTTCTTGATGTACCAAGTGAAGTGCCTGACAGGTACTGCATTAGGGAGCAGAAACACACTGTGCTTTTCAGTCTGTTACAAAAGAAGGAAAAGCAAACCCAGCCAGGGTCTGCAGCTGGCTCGTGGCTCCTGTGGCTGCTGGTGACAGCTCACATGTGAGCCAGGAAACAGCTGCACAGGAACGGGGCAGTGACACTTGTCAGGGTGCTGGTGACACTGAACTTCAGGCCCAGCTGACTTGTTATTCTGCTCCCATGTGGTTTGGCTTTTATACTCTCTCTTCTGGAGTTATTTGTTGGTTTTTACCAGCTTATGGCTGTGTAGAACTCCCAAGGACACAACCACCTGCTCTTTCACTGCTGTGCACCCCTGCCATTCTCCCACTGCCACTCCACACAGGGAAGGATCCAGGGACAAACGTGGAGTCCTCCTGATCCTTTACATCCCACTCCATACCTGTTGGAACCCTGGGGACTGCAAGTTTTGGGCTTTCTGTCCTGAGAAACACAGACCCTCAAGAGAACACTACATCTGACCTGAGGCTGTGGAGAAGACTTCCAAAATTAACTAACAGACAAAAAACCCAACACATAGCCATCAAGAGAAATACTTACAGTCACTCCTCTGCCACTGGACTAAGGGGTTTCCAGGGAGCAGCACTGGGAACATGTCCTGCTTGCACTGACATTTCCACAGGACATCTTCCCCTCTTTGGAAAACCTGCTCAAAAACAGGCTACACACATGTCAAGCTGCTGCTTGGCTGGAATTGTGAGGAAAAAAATATGATAGGCCAAGAAACCCTTCTAATATATTGTAATTAGGAAATATAGTTGCCTTCTGATTGTAACGGTGTGAATTATAACACCTTTATTGTCTCACCCTTCACATGAGACTGCAAATGGAACAGAAGTTTTTAAAACACCTCTCAGTTACCCCATCTCTAGGACAGAAAAAGGGCATAATCCAACAGCAAACAGAATTTTTGATGGGCCTATCACTAAAGTTTGAGCTTTAATTGCATTGGCTAAGTCCTTCAGCTTGTGTTGGCTCCAGGTCACGAGGAAGGAGTCTAAGCAGCTGTGTCAGGTAGTGATGAAAGGATCACAAAAGTCTCCAATGACCAGCAATTTACAGAATGGTACTTTATTCTTAAGGGGGAAAAAATGGATGCTTTGTGCAAAATCATCAGTTAAGGCTTTGAATCTCAGACAAATCTGTATTCAGTGCTAGAGGGTGGGAACGCAGCACTCCAGAGATGTGGTGCACAGAATGGTACTTTATTCTTAAGGGGGAAAAAAATGGATGCTTTGTGCAAAATCATCAGTTAGTGCTTTCAATCTCAGACAAATCTGTATTCGGTGCTAGAGAGTGGGAAAGCAGCACTCCAGAGATGTGGTGGTGCTGCTGCTCCTCTTGCTGGTTATCACCTCTGTAGCTTTTTCCTGGCAGGGAACAGCAGAGGGGATGAGCAGAGCTCCAGAGCCTGCACTGGAGACATCTCCCAGGATGGACCCGTGGGAGAAGCCTCAGAGCCCTGGGCTCCCCGACCTGCCAGGGGCCTCAGTGCTCCCCACAGGAGCCCCCCTTTGCAGCACAAACCTGTAATAAATCAGGTGAAAGATTGATTAGTGCAGCTAATGAAACTCCTGCTCTGGAAATACCAGGACAGGCCATGGGCTGAATGGCTCCAACGGGATCACAGGGACTGACTCCAGAGCCCACAGACAGGCACAGAATACAAGTTTCATTTCTGGCAGCAATTATTTATCCAGGTAAATATTTAATAAAATGAGCAAGAGAGAATGATATTTTCTTAAATGCACTTATCTGCTTGTATGGGAAAAAACGATGGAGATTAAAAGGCCACCTACTAATGCTAATCTCTTACTGTGTGTTTTAGTTTGCCTGTGGCAAAAAAGCATTCATTCAGGGTGGGAAAGCACAGCAAAGGGCAGGAAATATCGAGTGCAAACAAGACACCAAACACTTCCAATTTAAATGCCCAGCTGGTTTCCGGCCATTTTTGTGGCCACAGATCAACTGTGGAAAAATATCCATGAGATCTGTCCCTCCTTTCTTCCTTTTCCCTACCTATGACTGTCTCCATAATTCTGTGTTTCCAGTAAGTGTGAGCTTTACAGCTGAATAAACTCAGGAGTCCCCTTAACATGCTCTTCCCCGGGCTCAGAGGACCCCAGCTGCCATAAACACCATGGTCCCAAAGCATTTCCTGTATTTTCCCATCTCCCTTCTCCCAGGAGGAAACTCCATGCATCCATCTCCCTTCTAGCCACAAAAAGCCCAGTTGCTTTGATCACCAAAACCTGGCTGAGAATCATCCAGGGACAAGGCCTTGGGCTGGGAGAGTTCATCTTTTTTTTATTATGTTGGACATATTTTCTCTTTTCTGCCTTTGGTTCATAATTGTTCATGAGAGGGGAGTGTGTGATCCCTTTGTAGTCTTTAGATAGCCAAAGCTGGACACAGTAGGCAATCCACACTGGATTCACTCCCAGCCCACAGCAGGGGCTTTGCAAGACAGTTTTATCTCAGAAAATAAGAGATTCATGCTTGACCTTCTCATGGCAGACAAGAGTTCAAATATGAATCCCTCTGCAGATTAAGATAAAGACTTCGTTTAAACTGGTCTAAAGGACACATCCCCCTGCTAGAGTTTTCCCAGTAGCAGCAGGGGACTTGCCAGTAAAAAGTCTCCTTGCCAAGCTTCTTGTTCTTTGGTGACTGAAAGAAACAGATTTAGCCATTCTCCATTAATGCAGACCAGTAATTAAAACCGTGTGACCCAAGTGTGATTACAAAAACAAGGAGGACTGTGCTAAGCTTTTATACTTTATGACAGAAAAATCCTTCACTGAATCATGGGAATAACCATCCTCCTGCAAAGCTGGGAGTTAGGTGGGGAAGGCTTCAAAACCAGAGACAATGAGCCAACAGGATGAGTTTGTTTTAGATGAGTTGTCTCTCAGTCTTTCTCCAGGAACCACCTGGAGTGATGCTGCCCAAGCTCAGGTGGTGCTGCTGGACAGACAGACAAAGGATGTGACCCCCACTGGGCTCAGCTGTGCAGCCCCCTACCCGCAGAGGGAACAGAATCACTGCAAATCACCATCTCTTCCTTCAAATGAGTTTTTCTTTTGGGCAGGAAAAGTCATCAAAGTTTTGTTTTAGCTTCCTCTTTCATTAATAAAAATAATAAAAAAAATGCAGGCAGATGGGAGCATGTGTGAGAGCATTCCAAGGACTGTCCTCATCTCTGGAAAACAGACTCTTCCAAACCTCAGACCACCCTTTCTTTAGGAATATATACTTTTTAAAAAGACTTAATTATAGTCCTATCTCAGAAAATAAGGGATTCGTGCCTGACCTTCTTGTGGCTGCTAGAGTACACAAGTGAAACACTCTGAAGATTCAGACAAAGACTCAGTTTACACAGGTGTAGCCCAATCCTGCGCCTAAACCCTGCTGAACTTGTAATGGCTCTGACACCCCCAGCCTCCCCCTGTAAAAGCAAGCCTTGGGTGTCTGCCTGCACACAGGACAGGAAAGCGGGACTCTTCCAGGAAATTCTGTATTTTCATTCCTCAAAAAAAAAAAAAAAAACCCAACAACTGCCTTCAGCTGATTTTTGCTCCCTGCACCTTGGGTGCCACCACCCGTGGGTGACCATCAGTGGTGGCAACCTGTCATGGGTCCAGCCTTGCACTGGGCTTGCCACCTCAGCACCCAAACACACCCCCTGACTAGGAATGACAAGAGCAAACACTGGAGTGTCATTTCCCCTGCACAAAAGCTTCTCTGCCTTCTTCCTTCCCCCAAAAAATGGAGCAGCCTTTTCCAAAAGCCGCTCTCTTCATATGCAATTCTGGATCCTGTGGTGTGACTTCCCACATGTGGATTTTTTCCATTGTCCTTGGCAGCTAGAGGAGTCAAATGCCAAGTGGTGGAAGGTATTTTCTACAGACACAGCATCTGGCTTCCTGGCTGGTTGCTGTGTCAGTCATGCTGTTGACTGTGGAGCTAACTCTGTTCCTGTTTGGTGTTTAAATCCATGGAGTTGAGTTGCCTCATCCCCATATGCTGTCTTCCTTTCTCACTCTTCAACTGCTTTGAACATTTTTCCAGAAATTAATACTTCCTTGCATAGTTTCCACATGGGTTCAAAATGAGAGACTTCCCTGGAATGGCTTTTTTTCTCATGTTGGGAAGGTTCTGGAGAAATCTTCCAAGTTCATCCACGGTCACATTTATGATATTGCTGAGAGTTTTCCCATGGCTTTATGACAGATGGTATTTGCTCTAAAAACAACCTTATTTTCTGTTAGCTCAGTGCTGCTCTGTACTGGTGGTTGTCACCTTTGGAAAATGATGTGCCTTCCACCCCACATCACTTTTTATCTACAACATTTGGAGTGTTGATTTGTAGGAAGTGTGTCAATTTGGTTTGTTCTAATTACCAGGGGGTACAAGAGGCTGGCCCTCAATGGAAGACAATTTAAAGACAGAGTTTTCATGAAACTGTGGGACACATCTTAGACAGAAGAGATGCATAAAGCTATTGGCAATAAAACCACTTTGTTTCACTGAAGCAACCAAGGATCAGTAGGATCAGACTCAGCACTTTTGGTGGGGTTCAGCTGTTAATAAGTTTTGTATAAAACCAGATTCTCAGCAGCTATAAATCAATATAACTTTATTGAGTCCAATACAGCAGCTCAACCAGCCCAGAATCCAGCCCACTGCTTTCTCATCTATTTGAAAAATATGGGAAGACAATGCTGGGAACAAAGAAAAGAGGGGGGGGAAAAGTATTTTGACAACATTAAAGTTCTGCTACCTGACGAGCAGTTCAAAGGCTGGCATTTTTTACCCATAAAGAAAAGCTGTCCTGCTGCTGCTGAGCTCAGCACTGCAGAGGGCACACAGGAAAAGCCAATTTCCCACCTGCTCCTGATTAAAATGAACATTTCTGCTCCTCTGCTAAAAAAGCAGCTGCACTCATGACACCAGGAGCACTGCCAAGCCAAAATATGCAGTGAAGAGGGGGAAAGATGGGCAGATAGTGACAGGATAAGGGGGAATGGCTTTAAACCAAAGGAGAAGAGATTTAGATTAGATATTGGGAAGGAATTCAGTGAGGCCCAGGCACAGGGTGCCCAGTGAAGCTGTGGCTGCCCCATCCCTGAGTCTCCATGACCTGAAAGAAATGAGTCAGCAGCTGCTAGACACCACAGTTCTTCAGCAGACAGGAATGAGCACATGTGAATTGAGGACATAAATTACTACAAATCTCAGTATCTTGTTAATTATGCCCTAAGCCATGTATATTCCACAAATCAGTAGCACAACTCTTCAGCTCTTCAATCTTTTCTGGTTTATACTACAACAGGGAAAATTCTTTTTTCAGGATTTTTTTCTTAGGTTGTCTTTTTTTTTTACACTATGTGGTTATGGGTTACAATACCTAGGAAATTAAGGTTTATGCTACAATGTCAATGTTACTTCAACTATAGAGGAGAAGATTGTACAATCTCAGAAGACCATCTGGCAAGAAATTGTTTTTGAAAGACATAAAAGCCAACAGATAGCACTGTTCATCAGCTTCACACCATCAGAAACCATCGGGTTTATCTTTGTACAGAGACCATCCGTGTCATCAGTCACATAATTTAGAGTAAGAAATATATAAAGATTCTGCTCAGTGGCAATTACAGTTATAAAGACCAATAGAGAAATCATTTGCTGTGCTGTCAGCTCAGGGATTACAGATTTCATGCGAGGTTTTAGTGACCTCAGGGCATTAAAAGTGATATCCCTCTCAGCACAGCAGATTGAAAAGTATTGATGAGAGAGTCAAGATGAGAGAACAGCAGCTTGCTGAGACATTCCTCTGCCTTTGCCCATTTACTGCTACATTAATCTTTCCTTGATCTATTAAATTCCATTTTCTTGGACATTTATTCTGGGGACATGTAGGAAACGAGGTAAACCTATATCATCATGTCAGCTGGCACCCTAAAAGGACTCCAAAGCCATGAACCCAAAGGGATAGGAAATATGTCACTTGGCAGAGCAGGATATGAGCTTTCCAGCAACAAATGAGTGAGACTGTGACTTCCTTTTCCCCCATGACGGCATTGGCATCAAAGCTCTTAACTAAAACTGAAAGCATTTTCATTTTGCCAAGTTACAGAAGCACACCACAAGCAATATTATCCTCACAGCAAAAATGATCCTGCACAGCCTGAGTGAGGGGGTATATTGACTTTATTAGGGTCAGGAGTCCACCTGCTTGTAGCTACTCTGTCCAATGTTTATTCACATGAAATACTGAGCAAGGCATTCCAAATCAAGTGGATTCCCAGGCCAGGTTGGATAGGGCTTGGAACAACCTGAGATTGTGGGAGATGCCCCTGCCCATGACAGCGGGTGGGGTGGGATGAGATGATCTCTAAGGTCCCTTCCAACCCTCTACTCTCTGCAAGGGTGTGCTGCAAAGACCTTCAGACAGAGAGTAAAAGGTACCAAAAAAGTAAGGCAGACCATAAGCAGCGCTTTACAAACACTGAAGGAGTGCTGCCAACAGCTTTTTTCAGAGCTTTCTGGAGGAAAATCCAGGAGGGTGAAGTTCAAGCAGATGCAGAGCATAGAGTGTAGGTTTACTGGCTCTTGCACTGTAAATCTGATAGGAAATTAATCCACAGCTTTAGAACTGCAGCTTCAACATTAATTCTTGAAGAGATACTAATTCTCTTGGAAACATTCAGTCTGATTCAGTGGTCATAAGCTTTCACCCCTTAGTGTCCCTCAAAATGTGCTCCTCGAGCAGTGAGTCACCTGCCTTGCTGAGATGCTGAGCTGTGACCATGGGTGATCCCAGCAGGACTCAAGGACATTCCTTTCTGCACCTTGGGGAAGACTTTATCATGTCCCTGTCTGGAGAAACAGAAACTCCTCTTCTGCTCCTCATTACAGCCCCCAAATTCACGTGTGAGCTGTTCAGCCTGCACAGCTGCATTTCAGAGCAGAACCACTTCTTCACCAAGCTGCAGATGAGCTTAGACTCCCTGAGTCACCAAAACTTCTGTGATGAAGCATCACCAGAAGGAAAGGTGAAAATAAATACTTGAAAATAAAACCGACTTTCAGCTGGTTAGATTCCTTGGAATTTCATATTTAACAGAATGAAAATCTTATTTAATCTCTTCTTCAGCAGTGGCCAATGCTCACAATTGTTCATAACTTCATTGCTCACAGACCCCACTGAATGCTAAGGGGATAGAAAGAGTGGTAGATTTGGTAATGCTGGGTTAATGGCTGGACTTCATGATTTTAAAAGCTTCTTCCCATCTAAATGATTCTGATTCTATCCCTGCTGAGCTTCACTGGCCATCACTGCCTCCCTCCAACTCTCCAGCTGCACATCTGCAGCCCATTGGAGCAGCCTCTTCACTCTGTGGCTCAGGGAAAATTGTTCTGATTCAAGGCAATGTTACTGAAAAAGGATGAAGAAAGCACTGCAGTGTCCATAATCAAACTGGGATGAGTTTGAAGGTGCTACAGGTGCAAAAGGCAGCAGCCTCAAGCCTGGAGTCACAGCTCTCACCTCTGACTGCAGGTGTGCAGGGAAAAGGGTGGATGAACACAGCATTTAGAGAACAAGAGGCACCTGCACTCAGCTAAAGTACTCAGTTAACCAGATCTACCTGGCTGTGCATCTAATTTATTTTTCTTCCTTTGTGCTGCCTGATTTGTATTCCCCAGAAATAGTCACTCTTTAGGATTTAGAAAATAATCTGCATGTTCTGGAGAAAATCACATTTTCTTTTTCATCTCTTTGTCTCCGTTGCTGTCAAAATCTTATTTTATGCCTTCCTCTTGCAATCCATTTTAACAATGGCAGTGGCACAGGTAATATTTCTCTGTGCTTGATGAACTGAGGGACATTTGCTTATATAACTGGGAGACAATGATTATGTCTGAGTCTCTGTGAAAGATTTGAAAGCATAAGGGGAAAATCCTGTACCCCAGCAGCATCTCACTTATCCTCACATAAAGAAAACAGCTCTGCAAACCAAAGTGTCTCATCCATATTCGAAGTTAAAATCAAATAAAACAACACCTCTGCAGAGTGAGTCCAACCTGCCAGGGCTGCCTCACTAAGGATTATCAACTCTCCAAGTGGTGTTGTTAAGAAAGACAAAAAATGCAGTTATAAAAGACAAAAAAATCACTCCTCACCAATGTGATAATGGGTTAACGGATGTCTCAAAGCCCCTGGCTGTGATTCCTCCTGATCTTTCACGACGTTTTTGGTGTAACACTCCTATCTGTGCCAGAAGCAATGGGTCTAGCTGATAAAATACAATCCAAAAAGGAAATGCAGCCTTCCACAATGTGACATGTACCTCAAAATCATTAAACTAAGCAACAAAAGCACATGGCCTAAATCCATTTCCCACCATTTCCGCACACAATTGTGTTTATCCTCAGAAACCAGCCTGTACAATGTACCTAGCAGAAAGAAAAACAGAGAAATGTCCATCACACATCACAAATGGAAGGGAGTTTATATTTCTACAATTTTAACTTATAATTCTCTGACTGCAGCTCACGAAGTTTTCAGCAGATTCCACCACTGGAAGCAGTCATGATGCTGAGGAAGTTCCACGGAAAGGATATGTATAACCAGCCCAATTTTTTCACTATTCATTGCACTTTTCTGAGAGCCTGAGAAGGAGAGAAATTCCAGAAATATTCTCGTGCAGTGAAATTACAGGGCTGGTCCTTGTTAAGGGTAGTGATGGCAGTAGTGAATGAGCACTGATTGTTGTTACAATTAAAAATATAGTTATTGCAGATGAATAATGCATGAGCTTGGAATCTCTTCCCGAGGCACTTGGAGACCTGAGTTGAGATGCACAGCACAGGAACATTGCTGTGATTGCCTTCAGTGTGCTCCCTTATTGTTCTGAAATACAGCACAGTGATCCCTCTTAAAACATCAGTTTATAAATCTCACACCCACCAGGAATGGGGAGGATTTGTAGCAATGAACCTCTCACAGCTCCTGTGCCCCACCAGCACCTCAGACCTAGGCTGGTCAGTGCTATCTGTTAGAACCAGGAAAAAGAATTTGGGTTTTTAGACAGAAATCATGTTCCTGTGTCACCTCAAAGGCTGCTGCGTGTCCTCTGCTGGCTTTCCAAAGGTAATGGGTTATTGATCACTGCTGATCAGGCAAATGTGCCTCCTGATGAATATGCAGCACAACAGGAGTGCTCTGAGCATCACAATGTTTTCATAATGTTAGGCTGGGTTCCTCACCCCAGTATTCTGGGTTTTTTTTATATGGCTCTCTTTGCAATCTCCATTAAAATGGATTAATTTATACTCCATGTAACATCCGAGAAATCACTTAAAGTTCCTCAAAAATGTCATGCCAGCCTTGAAGCCTTGCTCTGCCCCTGCACTTCTTGCCAGATCTCTCCTTCAAAAGAGACACAACAGTGATGATGCCTGATGCCGTATTGCAAGAGATCGGGAAATTCAGCATCCGCCTCTCTTCCTGCATGAAAACCTCTGCAGAAGAAACAAAATCAAAGTGTCACCTTATTCCACTCTTAAACTTCTGGTCATGTGAGTGCTTCTCTGGACAACTCTACCTTCTTTTCTCAGTGTTTATTATTAAGGGACAGGGTTTTCGTGGCTCACAGCAGTGGCATTGGGGACATGTTCAGAAAGTCATAAATGGCCTCAGTTCAAAGGGACTTTAAAGCTCGTCTCATTTCCACTCTCTGCCATGGGCAGGGACACCTTCCACTAGACCAGGCTGCTCCAAGCCTTGTCCAGGTTTTCCTGGGAAGCTCCCACGGAGAAAAGGTGACAGGTGAAGCCATCACTGGTTTTTGTGGCTATGGCAGGACTAAACTCCTCTCCTCCGCTGGGACATGTTAGGAGAGCTCCATCTCACCACCAGTAAGTGATAGGAGGGTCTCAGGGACTCTGCAGGTCAGCAACAGCCATGCTGCTCTTAAAGAAGAGCTATCCAGCATTTCTGCTGCCCTGATTTGAGGGATCATGAGATGATGTGCCGTATTTGTATCCATGTAATTTTCATGTTAGAAGTTTGGAAGCGGCTGCTGTCAGCGCTCCTGGAAAAATGGGAAAATATGGGGCCCTGGAGAAAAAGTAGATGGGAAATTATAAATAAACTTGTGAGAAGATTGCAGTGTGAAACGCATCATGTTGTTCTCTGATGGTCTGGGAACTGACTGAAACTTATTAAAGAAATTTCTGTGACTAATTCTTCAGGAGCTCTTCAAAATCAAGCTGTCCTTTGTTGCTGTTTTTGACTTAATATTACTCTTTATTCACTTCTTAGTGTCACGGCTTCCAGTGGGACTATTTTCCATTAGAAAGTTGGCATTAATTGACTGTGGATATTCTTTAACTGTTCCTAATGAGATACCCATTCACTAAAGCTTCCATGGAAATGACCATCATGCATCCAGCTAAGGGGAGAGTCCTGTGAAGTGACACCAGTATTATTTAGTCAAAATAATTACTGACACTTCAGGAGGACACTGGAGTGTCAGTAATTATTTTGACTAAATAAACCACACTGTGTGAGGCACAATGCCCTGTGATAATAGAAACATTATTCCTGATAAAATGTTATCAGTCCCCTGACTGTTATCCATGATGCTTCTTTTCCAGTCAAACTAGAGACATACAGCTCAAGCTCTGGGTCAGCTTTGCCCAGAAAAAAATCAGGAAAAAAGAAAGAAAAAAAAAAGTCTCATTTTCTTTTTAGCTGGCTGCATGTTCCCTAAAAATCTAAAGGAAATAATTTTGATGCTGTGGCAATTCTCTTTATTTCCAATGACCTGGTAAAAGAGACCAGAGGAGACCATGAAGATGCTCCAAAGGATGAAGCATCTCTGCTACAAAAGCAGGCTGAGAGGTGGAAAAGGATCCAGGGACACCTTAGAGCCCTTCCAGTGCCTAGAGGGGCTCCAAGAGAGCTCAAGAGGGGTTTTGGACAACAGCTCTGGACAAGGGCTTTCGAAATTTAAGTCACTGGCCTAACCCTGATCCCAACATCAGGTCGCTGGCAGCAAAGATCAAACCAAGCATTTTTTAACATCTAAGTCTCTTCCTGACTGCTCATTTTTAACCGGCCTCATCACCCATGAGCAACAATTCTGTTCACAGCTGATTACACGCCAGCCCTGAGCAGAATGAGAGTGGGTTTTGAAGAGATCAAGCCACAATTGGTAGATCAAGACTGGGAATAAGCCCTCTTTTATCCAGAAAAACTGTAATGGAAATAATTGGGAAAATGTATTTTATTGCTTTCCCAGAGGAGACGATTGGGGAACCTGAAGGCAAAGGCTGCTCTATGGAATGAATGATTTGAATTTTAACTGAAAATGCTGAGGCTCAAATGAAAAACCGTTTTAGACAGCAGAAGAGAGTTTGCCCATTTTTTTAAACTCTTTTTATTACTTGTAGTAAATGTATTTGCATAATTTGTACATCCAAAGTATCGCAACTGGGACTAATTATCCACTGTGTTAGACAACACACAAACACACAACAGAGCCAACCTCTGATCTGGGAGCCACAATCCAGCGCTCAGTTTCAGCAAACAACACTTGATAAGCCAAAGTGTTTTCTCTTTTCTCTTTTCTCTTTTTGCCCCCATTTATTAAAAAGGGCTCTTAGCCAAACCCTCAGTGGCCCTTTCAGAAGGCAGAAGAACAAGGAAATATTGTGCCCTGGTTAGTGCAGAGGGCTGGGGTTTGCAAATCAAAGCCAAGTCTCCATGCTCTGGAGCAGACTTTATGTGTGACAAGAAGCAGTTCAGCTCCTCTGTGCCTCCAACAACTGACCTGTAAAAGGGCAGCAGGACTCTCCACCTTCTTAGGGGCAGGCTGAGAGGGAAGGCATGAAGATTTGCAGAGGAATTCTCAGAAAAATTTGAGAGACTAATCTTTTGTCACCCTGGGACTAGATGGGGTGGTCATTGGGTGCAGTTTTGTTTCCTCATGGAAACAAAATTTAAAATTTAGCCATCAAATTTATGGTTTCCAGTACTAAAACTCAGTACTTGCAAGCTTGGATGTGTTTTTCCAGCCAACTTTGCTGTGCCTGATGATATCCCTGTTTATAAATGCCTGTTCCTGCCTCGCCATCAGGTGCACAGTGCAACTCCATTGCCTTTAACCTCATAAAACCTGGGCTGCTGCTCAAATACAACTTGACATCATAAGCTGAACAATCAAGAGGAAAATACCAGCTTTAAAACTTGTGGAGTTCCAGCTTCTGGGAGGCTGCAGCATTCCATGTTCCAACAGCTTGTTGAGGTCATGAATGAAAAATGAGCCAATGAGGATTTTTATCAAATGCACCACCAGTTCTCTGGCATGGATTCGTCCTCTTCACTTACAGAGGGCAAAGCCTCACTGCAGGAGCATTTTCACCCCTTATGTGGCCTCCCATTTTCTGCTTCTTATTTGGGGATACCAATTTCATATCCCGGTTCTGAACAGACCTCCAGCATTGTAAAATGTGTTCTGTATTTCAGAACAGGCTCCCCATGGAATGGTCATGGCCCCAAAGCTGCCACAGCTCCAGGAGGGTTTGGACACTGCTCTCAGGCACAGGGTGGGATTCAAGAGTCCTATTCAATAATCCTATTCAACAGTTCGTGAATGTAATAAATTAAATTTCTAGTCTGGTTGAAAATATCTACCAGAAAATGAAAGGTTACTCTTTGTGAGGTGCCCCACCCGTTAGGTGTTTTAAGGAGGAGAGAAGCCATGGGACGTGCAGCATCACTGCAAGAATCACCTCTGCTGCAAGTTATAGGGAGGGAATTGGCCCCCAAATTAAGAGCGCCTTAATCACGTGTATCTGAGCTTCTGCTGGCTCCCAGGCTCAGCAGGAGCTGCGGGGTTGAGTTCTGAGGGAAAGCTGACTCCTCACGGGGCCATGTGCGGGGCACACCAGGAGCCTGCTGTGACAAGCCTCTCCTCTTCCTCAGCCAGGAGATGATCACAGGGAGACATCACCCAGCTCTGCCCACACACAGGCACTGACACGTGGGGGTGCTGCCTGGGTGCTTTGGGCAGGTTTTAGAAGAAGCCAGACTGGACTCCAAGACACTACAGCACCAGAGCACTCAGATAATGCACAGAATGGGTGATTAACCGGAGGTGAGGGTAAAAGTGCATTATTAATTGAAAAAAGAACTGGTTTTTTTTCTTATAGAGAAGTCTCCATAACATTAACAAAAAGAACCTCTCTCCCTAAGTAAACTTAAAAAATTATTCTGAAAGCAGTAAACTAACTAAAATTTTAAGTTTTATTTCTTTACATTATCAGTAAGAAAATAAAGTTATCAAGAAAAGTGTTCTATAAGTTTTGTTATAATTTTTATTGCTGTACTGTAATTAAAATTTTCTTTATACATTTTAAAGTTTTAAGCCTACTTTACCTTTCTCCTAATCCTACCTCACAAGTAAATACACTACTAATTAACCAACACTAAACCCACCACACTCATTAGTACATTAACCAAAAATCTCAAAATTAACTAAAAACTCCTTCCCGAAGAAACAAAACTCAGCACAAAATCCCTGGGGAAAAGCTTGTGTCCCCAGAGACACCAATACAGGCAATGAAAAAAATTATCACTTTTTAATTACTCTCTCAGTATCCCTCATTTCTGCTCCATGACAGAGACTTTCCTTCCAGATTTGAGTCCTTCCAAGCTTTGTCAACTCTGTTTCCTTGCCTGGCAATACACCACCTCTGTTATATACAGTGCCTTTTGCTTTCTGTGGGATTTATAAAGGAAAATCAACAAACTTTAAATTGCAATTAATTTATCATTAGACATAGTATCTTCAGATTGCTTCACCAGTGCCTCAGTAGCATTCGCAGCCCATCTTCAGTGAGGGCAAAGCTGACAAGAGCACATTAATCTCTTCTTTTGCCCCGTGGGTCTGTAAATACCAACTACTCCCAGGCAGCTGGTGAGAAAGGAGTTGCTGTGTTGAGTCAGAACCTGCAAGCCCAGACATTCAGCTGGAATGTTACAAATGTGTGACATTACTGAGGATAGGGTGGAATCCAGCTGGTTACCTGGGACTGGGGCTGTTGGGATAGCCCAGACTGGCTCTTTGGGAAGCAGGATGCAGAGAGAATTTGGCCAAGGCAGCTGCAGCACAGAAACCGCTCAACGATTCTGTGAGATCCAAATAGAGCAGTGTTTAGAACTAGGTAGCACCGAGTTTCACTGTTCACCTGGTCATTTCTTAAAACACATTTACAACATTCCTACTCCAGATGATGAGTTTTTATCTAAGGTTCCTTCCAGGAAAGGAAACCAAGACACGTGAGATCTGGGAAATGGTAACAGAGGGTGCAGTCACAATGCATCCTAGGCCTGAGATGATGCTGGACTGAGTAATCTGTATATAAAGAAAAAAGATCATTTTGAGGAATATGTGCATGAAGGCAAAATGTTTTACAAGCAGTAGAAATAAATAATCCTTGCAAAAATTAATCCCATCCCCTCCAAAGAAGCCACTACTGCAACATCACCACATGGGATGGGCGTGGCATCACCATCAGCCATCACCACACACCAGTGCTGGCCATGTCACAATGGGCCCAGTGACATCACCACCCGGCCTAAGCCATCAAATGTGGCTGCATGTCAACACCACCCTCAGAGTCGACGAGAGGATCGTGGAAAGGAGCCACCCCGAGGCTGATCAGGCACCAGGGTAACTCAGAGATTCTACTACCTCTGACACAGCTCTCACGCATCTCCCTCTTCACTCAGGCTTGCTGCACAAATGGCAGGAGAAATGCCAGCAGCGCGGAGCACAAGACGCCACCGCCACTCCCCATCAACCCGTTCTGGATCCAAGAGGGCACAGCCACAAACTGTCCCCGAGGATAAAGGTGACACCAGAAGCCTCCCTCCCCACAGCTACCCGCCACTGGCACAAGGGGCTCCGGGGTAGCCAGTGAGGAGCCAAGAGCCACGCCAGGCCAAGGCAGCAGCTCCCCAGCCGGGCTGGGCTCTGGGCACTTGCAGGGGCTGCTGGGGCATCCATGCCTGACCTGCTCTGGCCTTCAGCCAGCACAGCACAGAGCCAGCAGAGCCCGAGGGCTGATCCTGGACGGACACTTGCCCAGCCCCACTGACGTGCTCTGTTTCTCCAGCATGCATGCTGTGCCACCAGACCCAGGCGGACACCGACATCTGCGGGGACAAGAGACTGAAGTACAAGCTCTGTGTCCACACCTACTGCCAGGTGAATTCTCTCACGGCTCCCTCCAGCTTTCTGCCCACAAGGGCCCTGCCTTCCTGACCGGACAACCTCCCGTCCTTCCTTGCCTTGCAGACCCTCGCCACTGGGCTTTACCCACAAGACGACACTGGATGCTTTCTCGTGGAGGACACCAGGCGTATCATCAAAGAAGCAGCCAAGAAGGTGGGGACAACCTGGCAGGAGCAGGCAGCTTTGCACCAGGAGAGGCTTGGCCAGCTCCTCCTGCTCCCCAGCAAAGAAGCCCCAGGCCTGGAGCATGCAGGAGCCTTGGGAGCAGACGGCTCTGGGGGCTCTGAGCTGGCTCTGCCCACATTCTGCTCCCTGTCTGGAGATGCACACCGGCCACAACTCTCCAGACCTAACACTCATGAGGCTGCTGTGCTCTTTCCAGAGCTGCTTCATCTGCTGCAAGATGGGGGCTGCCATCACCTGCTGTGAGACGGGCTGTGACCGCACCTTCCACCTGCCCTGTGCCCCTGATGGCCAATGTGTCACCCACTACTTCGGGACCTACAAGTAAGGCTGCCCACCCTCACCTCGGAGCCCCTGCCTTCCTCTCCAAGCCCTTTCCACCCCACAGGGCATGCAATGGAGCAGCCCACGGTTGCCAGAAACCTGCCACACACAGGGGGAGAACCCACACAGCGGCTGGGGTTCCCACACAGCTCCTGCACGCACATCGCCAGCACAGCCAAAGGACTCTGCACTTCCCCTTCCCTCGCCCATCTCCTCCATCTTCCTTACAGGTCCTTCTGCTGGGAGCACCGCCCACAGCAGGCACTGCGGCCACGTCCAAACCAGGACAACACCTGCAGTATCTGCCTGGACCCTGTGGAAGACAACATCTCCTACAAAACCATGGGGTGCCCCGCCTGCCAAGACGCCCGCTTCCACCGGCACTGCATCCAGAGACTGGCTCTGCATGCTGGCACTGGCTTCCGATGCCCGCGTTGCCTGAACCAAGAGCCGTTCATGACGGAAATGCTCATCATGGGGATCCGACTCTCTAAGAGGTTGTGCTTTTCTCCTCCCAGCTCACAAGGCGGCAGGCACAAGCACAGTGCCAGCCTGGGGACTGCCCCGGCAGGCCTGGCCGCCTTCTGGCCCCATGCCTCTTGTCTTCAGCTCCACTGAGGACCTGGAAATGGGACAAGAAGAGGAGCAGCGACTGCCGGGATCTGCCTGATGTGGGCTCAACTCTTTCCCTCCCTTCTCTGGCAGACCCCCATCATGGCAGGATGACCAAGAGGTCGGACCCTCAGATCAGAGGCACGGCCGCTGCAATGCTGCAACGTGCCTTTGTCCGGGAGGCAGGGAGCACGCGGAGGCAGGCGGGTAAGCTGCCGAAGCCGCAATGTAGAGACCTGAAGGGAATCTGTCTCCCTGCAGACTCAGGGATGCAGAACTAATAACCAGGGCTCTGCCATGGGCATGACCGTCCCCTGCTCTGACACTCTGTCCTCACAACCTCCTTGTTCCTCCAGACCCTGGCAACTGCAGCTGTGCAGCTCCTGCGCTGCCGAGGGCACCCACCGACTCTGCTCCTCTTTGGGGAACACCACCTGCTCCTGGGAGTGCAGCACCTGTGCTGCTGCGGGCACTGGTAGGCACCAAAGCATTCGGCACCACGCAATGCAGACAGGGACCAGGATGGGCCTGGCAGCAGGGCCTTTGGCACACTGCCTGGCTCCAGCAGGACGCTGGATACCACAGTGGCTGCTCCTGCCTGCAGCCTGTCCTGACGACCTTCCTGCTGCCCCTCTTTACAGCTTCCACTGCCAAATCAGAGCCTGTGAGCCCCGAAACTTCCAGACAGGAACTGCTGACACTGTCCCAGGACACAATGCTCCTCAAGAGCAGCTGCTCCATCAGCCCTCGGCAGGCCTTAAAGCAGCGCTACACTGAGGAGGAAATACAGTCACAGACAACGTACAGCCCTCCCGCAAAGTGCTGCAGGATCCAGGATGGGCCAGCCCACAGTGCTGACTCCTGCCAACCCAGCACTTCCAGCCAGGCAGCATCACAGCTGTCCCGGGGAAAGCGTCCTGCCAAGACCGGCACCTCTTCCTCTTGCCCTCGCCAGGCCTTCAAACGGGCCTACCCAGAGGAAGACAATGACTCGGCGACATCGTACGGCCCACCCGCCAAACGCCGCAGGATTGACACCGGGCCGGCCCAGAGCGCCCATGAAAGCGGCCCTAGCACTTCCAGACAGGCGGTGCCGGGGCCGTCTGAAGGCACTCTGGCTGCCAACACTCAAGCAGGACAGCCACGGTGTCCATACAGGCCTCCATGGATCTTCCATGGATCCACGACGGACAACCGCTCCCAGCCTGGGCCAATTCGCATGAGACACGTCTGGCGGCAACAACGGCAGGCAAAAAAGCCCTACAGCCGGCCAAGAACACACAGCAGCACAAACTGTCAGCCCGCCCATGGCCCCCATCACTCTGACTCACCAAAGGCAGATAAACAGATACATAAATAGGGAGAGTCAGAGACATTATATACATATATACACATATAGATAAACAGATACATAGATACATACGTACATACGTACATAGATCAATAGATCTATGCTGATAGATAGAGATAAATGGAGAAGAAATAAAGGTTTTTGCACGATAGATAGAGATAAATAGACAAGAAATAAAGATTTTTGTACTAAGAGAACCCACGTGTCTTTTCCAGCAATTTTATTCAGACTTTGTCCAAGCTTCTCTTAGTGTAATGAACACAGATCTACACGTCCCTTGTGCTTGGCAGCACATTTCCAGCTGCCCAGCACCATGGCTGTGCCATTCAGGCCTTGCTGGCCCTGAGAGGTCACTGTCAGTGGCCCTGCAGGGCTGCGCTCAGCTCCTGAGCCATGTTCACACCCCTGAGCCCAGCTGCACCCTCAGCCTCTGCCTTGCCAGCCAGCCTTGGCCAGGCTTGTACCCCTTCCTCAGGGTAGCACCACTTCAAAATCCATCAAAGGCACCAGCAGCAGCTGCCCTTGACTGGAAAATGCACTGGGACTGCCCATGGCCGGTGGTGCTGGGACTGCTTTCCTCAGCACTCACGGCTGACACATCGTCGATCCTGTGGCACTTTGACAGCAGCCTGCAGGATGTCCAGGCTCCTTTATGGAAACTTGCTGCAATGCAAGTCAGCAGCTCCCACACAGCACTCCATTCCACACCGTAGGATTGAGGGATGGACGCTGCTCTGCTTCTACTGCCCACACCACTCTGCTACAGGTCACTGCCATCGGCCTTCTCGGCCATCTGGGCACATGCTCGCTCATGCATCCTCACACTGGGAAAGCTCTGGCTACTGCTCTCAGACCTAAGCCCTGAAAACAACAAGGTCCCCACAAAGACCCAGCACTGGTGGTGGAAACATTTCCACATCTAGCTTGTTTAGCTTTAAAGAAGAGTGAAGGGGCATGTGCTACATCTCAAGAAGAGAACGAAGAGTACTCCGAGGCCCGGGTGATTAGAGCAAGGAATCAAGGCATGGAGGGAATGAAGTGGGACATGATAACCCAGATGTGTTTAGGCAAAGAAAGCGCCTTGTTTTTTTATGCTCTCCAGGTTTTGGAGGGAGCACTAACCTGAAAGTGGGGCTAGAACGAGCTCTGTGACCTGGTGCCAACTATCAGCACCTTCTCTTTTTTGTGAACCTCCTTCACCACACTGTGAAGTCTCAGTGAGCTGTGCTTCCTTTTACTGAGCTATTCCAGATTTTCATGTTCTCATTACTCATTGTTTATATAAATATTGATCACACCCCAGGTTTCTCTGAAACTGCAAGAACACATTCTCCAAAGACCCAAATTTTAGTTCTGCTGAAACAAAGGAGACCTTCAGGACTCTCTCAGGAAGCAGGCAAGGCAGGCACCAGTACTTCTCTAACAGTACTGGATTTCACCCCAGGCCTTGTTTTCCTTATGCTCAGTAATTTTACCTTCATTTCTGGCTTGAGATCTCATCTGCTGCAGGCACACCAGGGCATGGTATGGTTGCATGTACTGAGCTGGCCCAGCTAAATGACACAAGGAAAGTTGTGCTACACGGGTAAGGAAACACCCAGACACCACCATGGTTGTTAGCCCTTTTTTTTCAATTTTCTTGCTATTGGTTTAGCATGTGACCACCCACCAATCTGCTGAAGAACAACATAGACACAGAACTAGATTAAACCAAAACGTTCCTTCTCAAACCCATGTTGTGTCAATTACAAAATGGTGACTACTTTCAGCTCAGAAAAAGCCACCCCCATCCACATCTGAGCACCCTGTGATCCCTGGCCTCCCACTCCCCACAAGGAGCCTGAAAGCACAAGGGGCCCACCCTGCCAAGGATGAAGGCCATCCAGGTTGCTTCAGGACAACCTGTACCTCACACCTATGGACACAGACAGTGGTGCCAGTCCTCAGCCCTGTTACATAATCCCAGTTCGTCTCCACAGTGCCACAAAGAGCAAGGCCATAAAAAATTATTTTCTTTCAGTAGCTCCTTCACTAGAAAAAAGCAGCTGTGCTTGGAGAGGCCACTCTGTTGTCACCTGATGTCTGTAATAATGTAGGTATGGTCTGCTCTGAACCCAGTGGCTGCACAGGAACACCCACCCCACTTGGCTTTAATCTTGTTTTCATTTTTTGTGCTTTCCAAGGTTAACTTCAGAGCTGGGAGCTCAAACCTGAGCTCTTCAGCTGAGACTGCACTGCATGCAAATTCCAATCCCTTTCTCACATTGCCTTTAGCCTTCATGCGAAGGAACTATTCCTGTAGATGACAGAGAGAAACTAAGGACTGTATCAGTAAGGCCACGCCTTGTGTTTGTACAGCAACTGCCTAGCACTTACTGCAGTCCAGACAACACAACATGTCCCAATAGCATGTCTCTGGTTCATGCACACACAGAGCCACCTCTAGGAAAAGCCAGTCTCGTGCAGGGACACAAACACCCTAATTTTCCCTGTCCTCTTTGACCTTTCCTTTACAACATTCTGCTGCATAGAAGTTTGCAACCCTTTATGTGCATTGGGCATCACTTTCTCAGGGACTACTCCACAATGGCATTACTTAAGAGACCAGAGGGAAGAATCACGGTCCCATCATGCCAGGGCACCCCCACAAAAAGGGACTCTCATTGACACCCATCAAATGTGCTGGCAAGCAGAATGAATGCAAGTGGATTATCCTTGTTCTGCAGGAAGTGGCGCTGGACTGAGAAGCAGGACAATGGCATCTGTCCTGCACGGAGCTGAGTGATTGTCTACATCTCACTGCAGCTCCTCAAGCACCAGCTCCCCAGGAGTGACCTGGGACTGGCTCACCACTCCCTTCCCTCACCAGAGCAGCTGAAGAAGCACAAACTGCTCAGAGGAACTCAGCATGGACTGGCTAACTCCTTAGGCCAGACTGAGCAACCTAAACTCAGTATCTAGAACTTTTTTATTCGAAACCCAAGTGGGAACAAGTGCTCCTCCAGTGGCTTCCTGATACAGCCCACCGGGGCCCGGGCTAGCTCTTAGAGCTCCGGGCTGTGCCAGGAATGGGGAAGTGCCTCGATATGGAGATTTACCAGAAGCACAACCTTTAGAGCCACGTGCTCTATGGTGCCAGACACAAGCCACAACAGGCACCATGCAAAGGAGAAAAGAAAAGACTCTCTGTCTTGAGGCTCCATAAGGAACACCATAGCCACGATGAAAGAAGCAGGACGAAAATGAAGCCCCAGGCCTCTTGTGCAAAGGGTTTTATACAGATACAAGTCAGGGGGTGGATACAAACAGGGACCCAATAGGGAATCCTCAGGGGAGGAGTGAGGGGAGTCCATCAAGTGTCTGGGGCCAGTTGGGGTAGGAGGGTGGAGAGGATGGGTCACGTGGGCCAATGGGGCTTCGAGGAGTAGGGGAATTCCAAAGGGGCGTTGCAGACAGGGATTGGCCCAAGGTGAGAGTGGCAGGGAAGGTTTGGAAACAAAAGGGGCTGGGTTGCCTTGACAGGCAGGGAAGGAGCTGGAATAAGGGGTGGGGAATGGTATGAGGGACAGCTTTGAGAGAGGGTAAAACCCAGGGGCTAACCAACTCCAGGAGAATATGGGCATCCAGTAGAACAAACTTAACAAGGAATTAATAAAATAAATTTGAACCACAATAGCTTCCTATCCCTGCAAATTACATAACCCCAAATAAAGGATATGTCTCAAACCACCTGCTCCAACAAGGCTTCCCACACACACAAAGGAATGTACAGTTACACATCTATAATGCAATACAGCTAGGAATATTCTGCTAAATCTAAGTCCTGACCAAAGTTTGTGTATTAAATATACTGAAATACATGTAACAGTGTGGATTTTTTTTTCATGAGTCTCTACAGTTGTTGCTGCTGACACCTGTGGTGACAAAGCTGGCCAGTCCCTGTGGGACTCACCTTTCCCTCATCATTCAAAAAGGGGAGTTTATCCTCAGAGGAGGCAGGAGCTGCCACAGCACTAGTGGCAGAAAGTGTGGAGCATAGCATAATCACTGAGGCTTTCATGAGCTTTGTAATTTCCTCAGCCTTCCTGCCTCCATCAGGGTAGAAATCAATGTTTCTGTTCTACTAAGACATTATTCAGAAATGCTTTCAAAAAATCAAGTAATTTGTATTTAATGATTTCTGACTGTTAAGGATAAAAGACTAAAAACTACTATGGAATACTGGAAAATAGATGCTCTTGTCCCAACACCGATGCATGTAGGGAAGCACTCCTGGGCATCTTCTCCCTCAATGGTCTTAGGATGACTTCTGAAGACAAATTATTTGAAAACTCCCACTACATCCATGTGAGCCTCAGCTCCTTCAGCACAGCCCTAACTGCCAAATACTTCACTGACCAGGCATTGGCCATCTCACCGACAACAGCCAGATGGAATATACACCACTGTCATTACTCCCAGGACAGCCAATTTAAGCCATGGTTTTGTTCCTTACACAAAATTAGGCTCTAACACAGTTCATCTGCGGCAAGGCAGTCTCAGTGTCTGCTGGAAATACCTATGGCAGACAGGGAACTGAGTGTTTAGAGGATAATTACTCCCCTTTCACAATTCACAGCTCCTCTAAATGAGTGTATTTGTTTGAGGATTAGGTCTCCCATGTGTCAGACCCGGAGAAGGTCTGGGAGTTCATCCAAGGTCCAGGCCTTTGTTTGGTTTGTGCATTGTGCCAAGGGTCAATACTCTTGAGGGGCTTTCTCTGCAGCCTAAATCATAGCAAATTACTAGAATTTTACACAGGAACGAGTAGGAGTTGATTTCTACCCGTATTTGTTTGGACTAGTGACGATAACAGCCTGGGGATTTTCCAGACAGCACCATCTCTGCTCAGATTTCTCCAAGTGAGCCAAGCAGAGGGACAGAAAGCTTTGAGGGAAACAACAGCTGAAGAGAATTCCTGATGGTCACCTCTTATCTGCACCATCGTACATTCAGCACGCTGGGCTGCCTCAAGGATGAAATCCAAAGCTCAACAACTTCAACTGGAAATTAAAAACAAAGGAGCTTTCCAACCTGTGGCCTAAGTCAGCTGCTCTTCCTTGAGCCCTGAGCAATCTGACTTATAACTCCCCATGTTTGACAGGCAAAGCAGAAAGGTTGGACTTGATGATCTTATAAGTCTTTTACAACCTTTATGATTCCATGAAATCTTACCACTTTCAAGCATTTGGTGACCCTCAAGATCACTTACAAGTGATGCTCAACCCAGAAGCTTCATGAGCTTCCCACTAGGGTACTGTGAGGTACACCGGGGTACTATTTTTAATCTGGTAATGTTTTTTCCCTTGCCTGCTTTTCCTGCTGAGGGAATGTTCAGCAAAGCACCTCTTTTCACTGCACAAATACAGTAACTCCAACTAGTTAAGCCTCACACTCAGGATGGAAACACGATGCGGAGGCCTAGGGAAAGCAATTCATAAGTTTAAAGGTCTACTTAAAATTTTGTCTCTCATTTGCTCTACTTCAGTGATGTGAGAAGGAAAGCCTCTTTTTTTCCCCTCTCAGCTGTCCCCACATCCCTATCAGTCAGAATTGCTGGGTATTTGCCACGCTAGAGGTACAGGAACTCTTCTAACAATCCCTTTCACTCAAGATCAGCCACAGGACTGCACAGCACAAGTTATGCACTGAGACAGTGCCCAGAGCACTGTCCCACACTGTCACACCTTGGTGTTAGTGAAGTCCACAAGCAAACCCCCAGGAGTTCCCAAACTCCAAAAACTCTCTGCCCAGCAGAAAACTCTTAGTTTAAAGCCAAGCTTCTGGCTCCACCTGCTGCTGGAAGGGTGGAAAAGATGAAGAAGTAGCTGCAGACAAAACAAAACAAAACAAAAAATTAAAAAGAACAAAGAAATAACTAAGGCCTGCTTTTCTACTTAGTTCATCCTCCCAACATTGTTGTTAGAAGACAAAACAGATATTGTTTCATCATGGAAAATTCTAACAGGTTCAAGATGTGCAGCTCTTTACCCGGTCATGACCACCAGGCACTTGGGTCCTATTAAAAATTACCAAAATAGATTACTTAACTTTAGAAAATACTGCCTGATGACACAAATTCATGGGTTTTATAGCTGAAAAGAACCCAGGTCAAGGACAATGTCATAAGCATGATTCCTATGATTGCCAACAAGAAGGAGGACAAAAAAGGAAACCCTGCATTGTATGTTTTCCCATCTCCCCTGTTCACTGTGTGGCTCTTCCCTCTCAGTGTTTCCCATGGTCCCCTTAAATCTTGGTTTACATTTACCCACCAACAGTGTAATTTTTTCTTTTTATGCCAGTATATATATTTAACGATTTCATGCCAAAACCCACACGCTTTTCCCTTGCCAAAGTGCACAGGTGCCAGCACAATTGAGCATTATTTCCCCAAACAAAGCTCCCAGTGAAGCCAAGGGCTGCTCTGGGTGCCTCAGGAATGCTGGTTTGGCTCTGGGGTGCTTGGATTACCTCCGTGTGTTTTCCCAGCACTGAAGGCAGGGTCACTATTCATTTAGAAAAGCATTTAATATACCTGATTTAAAGAAATATCACAAGCTACTTCACAAAAACATGTGCAAGTGATATGATGGAGACAGATTAAGCCTTTTCAGCCAAATTCTTATAGCAACATTTTGCAGATACATATTTGTGCCGTTAAAAAGTTTTATTGCTATACAGCTCTTGCTAAAGAAAACTAAATCCTCTGGATAGGCAATACAGAGCTCCTTCAAGTGCCACTTTAAAAATAAATTCCAATTACAACAGAAAAAAGGTAATGCCATTTCCACACTTGCATCTCTAACTAATGCAAACTTTAAAAAAATATACTAGGAAGGTTCAGAAAAGGAATTCTCTGAGATTGCACTTCTCAGTTTTTCACCGCCTACAGTTACGATGCAAAAACCAAACTCATTTCATGAAATTTTTTTTTTTCACATTCCAGCATGTGTATTACACTAATTTGTAAATTATTTTCAGTTTCGCCTCCTTCAAGTTAAAATTTGCTCAACACCAGCCTTTGGCTGAGCTACCTCCACTTGAGCAATCAGTGGAACAAGTACAAACCCCAGAGCACTGGATTTCTGGCGCTCAGCGGGTAATGGCACTTTAGTTGTCTATATTTTTTTGGGAATAAAAGCCCTGAAGAAATTTTCTAAGGCTAATTAAGATCCCAGACAACAAAAGCACAGGCAGGTTTTACAAGCACATTAGTTATACAAGCAGCAGAATTTGAGTTTGAGAGGTTCAGGCAGTGTCACTGACAACTGGCCAAATCCCAGTTTAGGATTGCCAAAACACACAAAAACCACTTTCCATGATACAGCAAGCCCCCAAAACAGACACATCATTCCAAAGGCAGACAAGCTTTCTGATAGCCTATCATTTTGTCACTTTGCACAGAAGAAGAGGAGCTTTGACATTCCCTTTGACCATCCAGCTCCACCTCCTAACTCACAAACAGCTGCCAACATGGTTTTTATTATTTCTGAAGTGGAGGTTAGCTGGTGACAGGCTTAGTGTCTTGGAAGAGTTGTCATGTATGTGTCTTCACTTCTGAAATAATACATGTAATTTTGTACTTGCTCTGGCATTGAACTGTAATAAACCAAACCATCAAAACCGTCTGTCTGCTCTAGCTCTGGTTCCAGACACACACCCTGGACCTTGATTACTTAAGAGGGCCAAAGAGCTTTCAGGTTAAAACAGAAAACTCAATTACCCCATCATTAAATAAGGGCAATTTAGGATGACTTGTCTTGGGAAAGGCTACACATACTCTGGTTTTCATAAAGTTGTAAAAAAAATTGGACTCATGAAGCAACTAAAAGACAAAATCTCAGAAATTCAACAATGGTGTGCTAAAGAAAAACTTCTCAAGTTCTGAAAAGTCTTGGCCTATTAAAACTGCAATCAGAAAATGGGTTGGGTAAAATCTGAGCTCAAATTGATCATCCGCAGACAGAGAAATATTCTCAGAGAGTACAAATGAGTAAAGCATGTCACAGAGTTTTACATACAGTTCTTGTTTATTACACAAATAAAAAACTGAGGGGGGACAGCTTCAAAGCTGTTCTTCAAAACAGCTTCAACAAAAAAAAAAAAATCCTTCACAATTCTGGGCATGAATTACAGGACAGCACCCAAATCACGTGAAGCTGACTGGCTATTCCCAGCTTTAGTGAGGGAATGGGGGAGCAGGGAATTGCAGAACAACAAGGGCTGTAGAAATTGGCACTTCTTGAGGAAAAAAAAGAATTTTAACCAGAAAAAGAGTAAGAACTGAAACAAGAACAACCACAAATTTTAGGTACGTGGATGGCTGTGGCACAGAAAGAAACTATAATGCTCCGTGGCCTGAGGGGCACAGTGGCAGCGTGACAGACATGGCAGGAATATTGCTGAGAATGAGGACAGGGAAGCACCAAAACACAGACTGGAACCTTCTACCCTACAGCCCCTTTTGGCCGTTAGGCAAACAGTGGCAGAGCTGGAGCAGGGAACAGACCTGAGCATGTCCTTCATCCTTGCCAGCCTTGTAACTCTAAAAAAAGTCAACTTTTGTGCTGCCGAGGGTTTTGGAGCCTTACCTGTTGGGGCTCTGAAAGGTCTCCAGCAAGTGCTGTTTACCTCGTGCTTTCTCTTGGGTATTTCCCTCCTTGCCCATAAGCCAAGCTTTCAGAAACATCAAACTCAGTCTTACTTCACCCACACATCACCCAAGGCAAGGAAGGGAAAATGTTCTGTCACCCCACTGGGTCACTGCCATGAACTAAGGTGCCTTCCAAATCCCAAAGGATTATTTATCCCTTCACAGTATGAACATGTGGCTGTATTTAACCCCTGTGCTCAGCAAAGGGGACATAGTGCACTCCGTGATTAATCAGGGTTTAGCTAAAACCAGCTAAGAAAAATTTAAAACTCCCAAGTTTTTATAAGGTTTGCTCTTTTTGAAGACTCAAGAGTATTTTCATTGCACATCAATGTATTTTTTTTAAATGCAAAATGTGTTTTAATATAAACATCCAGATGATAGAAAGTTTTGTAACAGTAAAAACAGATCTAAACGTTCAGATTTATTTTACAAGATTGCAAAGCCAAACACTGAGACCAGGCTTGAAAACAGCATCTCTTGTCATACAATCAAAATATTGTACACACAGAACACAGCTCGATGCTTCTCAAGTCCACCAGCATAACACCCAGTTTGTCAAACCTTCAGCATTAGAATTTTTTTTCAAGCTGCACGTGAAAAACAGAAATTCACCCACAATGATAAGTGCTTCCATCCTACAGACATCTTGCTGAGAGGCAAAAATAGCCAAATGCCATGTTTTAGAGAGTGATATGAGAGTGCAAGGCAACCTAACATAAATATATAAATCACACTTTAAACTTTGGCCAAGACTTATAACAATTAAGCAGATTTCTATAGTTATCTCCCCTCAAATATTCCAACTTAGCTGTTCAGTACATACAGAACTTTATTTCCAAGTATTTCAAGACTGGAAAGTCTTTAAAATCATTCTGTACTTTCTACAGAGCCATTATAATTTAAAGATAAAAGCTATGTTTTCATAGTCAAGTCCTCTTAGATAAAAGGAATGAGAGATGCTTCAAGAGCAGGCCTTCATCACACACATTTCAGCACACCCCCTTGGACCAGCCAGCAGCCAGGCTGTAAGAGCCATGCTTTCAGAAAGACAGGATGGTCTTGTGGATGATTTCGATGCACTCTCTGATCTCATCCTCCTTGATGACGAGGGGCGGGGCCAGGCGGATGATGTCGCCGTGCGTGGGCTTGGCCAGGAGCCCGTTGTCGCGGAGCCGCAGACACACCTTCCAGGCATCGTAGTCTGCAACGGGAGGGAGAGAGAGAGGGACGGAGAACATCAACAGGACATTGAGGACGTTCCCAGCACAGCAGAGGAGGTGTCACACCTGCAGCACGTGGGGCTGTTTGCCAGCTGGCAGAGGGGTGGTGTTCACAAAGGAGAGGTCACTCTCTGGAATCTGCACTGTGACACTGCTCCAGAGATGTCCTTTGCCTCAGCACACTGAGTTCTGCTCCTCCACAGCTCAGTGCTTGTCTGGCACTCAGTTAGACTTTAAAATACATTTTAAAAGGAGAAGCATATGAGGAGGAGGTAAAGGAACAAGTGGACAGGACTTCAGACAAGATTATGTAATCTGGCTTTCAGTGCATCATTGTGGAAAATGACACCACCTTCCTGCAGGACTTTATCCCTTGACCAAGTACCTTGGTATTCAGATTTCTGATATAATTCAATATTATTCTGATGTAATTTCTCCCTATAAACTTATTCTCCATCATTAACTTTTTTCTTCTTTGTACCCTTCTGTATTCATTGTCCTCGTCTAACTTTTCTGAAAACAACTAATCCCAGCCCATGATCCCCTGGGAGGAACTGGGAATCTGGCAGGAACTGGTGTTCCAGCTGTAGACAGTTTTTTTCCAAAGAGGAGAGACAAAGGTATTTGTTGGGAGACAGAGTCACCAAGAGATTTGAACATTATGAAATCATAAGAGTTTAAATAATTTACAAACAATTGTTCAGCTTTTTTTAGTTAAAAAAAAAATATTTTTAACAGCACACAGTAACTTACATAAAATTTCAGTGACACTACAGTACTATGGCCATGTTCTGAACACAAACATCATGTCTACATGCCATCCCCTAAAGTTGAAAAATACTTCTCCATGCTGTTTGTGGATTTGATTTTATTTCCTCACCTTTGGTTTCCCGAATTACAATTGCATTTAAGAGTCCTTTTCCTCTTACTGCAGTTACAATATTAGATGGAGTCTTCATGAGCTCACTTCTTAGCAGATTACCCATTATTTCTGCATTTTTTGCCAGATTTTCTTCTTCAATTACCTAAAGAGAAGTCAGATGTACAATCAGCTGAAGGGCACTGCATTTGTTCTGTTTGCCATGGGGAAGGATGGATAATGACACTGAACCTGCTGATTCACAAAAGCTGTTGCAGCCACAGTGTCCCTGCACAGGCTGCAAGTCCCAGCAGGTTGGTATTGAGCCCTTACTCATTCATGTCTACAAGAAACAATAATGTCTTTGAAATTTTATTCTAAATTAACTGCTCTTTGTTTGCTGTTATTTGCAAGTAAACAGTAAACCTCTGAAGGCTCTGAATCTGCCCAAGTCTGAGTACTGGGTAGTGATGAGTTTTTCTGTGTGACCTGCATCAATGCAGTCAATTAAGCAACCACAAAATAATTGAATTGCACCTTCTGGACAGGACATTGTAGTTTCTGTTTGAGATCCATACCTGTTCTCAAGCTCACAGAGCAGCAGTTTCTGCTGATATAGTAAAATAAGCCAATTTCAAAATGTCTTCATGAAATTAATTAAGGTATTTGGTCAAATTTACATAATTGCCTTGAAACTTCCTCTAGATGAATCTTATTTTGACATTTAAGACATTAAGATCATAAGAACACAGGAAGTGAGACACATTTCCAATAAAAACTTTAAAATTTGTTTTATGATCTACAGCTAACCACTACCAATTTTCCATAGTTATTTAAAGCTAGATTTCTACTCATAGCATGAAAAATAATACCACTTATTTAAGCAGAGATCATGAGACCCTTTTTAATTTGGATTCCAGATCTCCAGCCCCACACACAAACCTCCAGTGCTGCTATTGCCACACGGCAAGCTAATGGATTTCCTCCGTAGGTGGATCCGTGTTCACCAGGTTTAATGGTCAGCATAACTTCATCATCACACAGCACTGCTGAGACCTGAAATGGGAAGGACAGCAAATTCACATACTTACAACAGGAAACTTTAATATATCTAAAGCAAACCTTCCCTCAGAGCTCAGGAAATGTTCAGCCTATGGTGATAAATTACATTTACATTCCCAGCAGAACAGCGGATCTGACAATCCCATAATTAATCCGTTAAATACACTTAGCTACAGTGGTAACACAACTTTCAATCACAGCTGAGGGAATTTCTCCAAACTGAATATTATTTCAAGAGTTTAAGCTTCAATACTTGGTTTAACAACTCAGAAATCCTGTCAGTTGGCCAAAACAGTTCAAGGCATTGTAATTTCCAGCCTAATCAGCGGGAATTTAAGTCACTCCAAGAGGATAAAATCAGCCATGCAGGCATGCCAGACAAATGAAATAATGCCAGTTGTTCAGCTATAAAGGTAGTATTTGGTATTCCATTATTTTATTATGTCTCTCTCAAGTTGGACTGTCTGGTCATAAATCATAGTTAGCCTTGCAAACAACAATTTCCAAGTACAACAAACATCAGATTTATTGTTCTTCCAACTGGCAGATTTTCAGTGTTGATGACTAAGGGGGGAAAAAAAAGATTATTCGACAAATGTTTGAGTAATTTTATCTTACTTTAAATTATTGGTATTTCTTTAGTACTCACAGGGTATAAGCCACCAGAAAGGGCCTTTCCAAGAAGAATTATATCAGGTCTCACATTTTCATGGTCAACAGCCAGCATTTTCCCTGTTCTGGCTAAACCAGTCTGTATTTCATCAGCAATAAACAGAACCTTTAAAGAGAAGAAAAATCCAAACAGAACAGGGAATTACTTTTGCTGTCATTCCTAACCCAATTCTATTACAATTTTTTGAGGTATCACAGTAATAATGAAGACAACTTTATTAATAATATGTCAATGTCTTTCTTTGAAGATATGAAAACAATTATGAGTAGCACTTACGAATTAGGAATCTGAATTCTGTTGGAACAGAGAGACCACTGATTTTTAAATCAGAGATCACTGATAACCAATTTCCTCAGTGTTTCATTCTGTGTCCCATTATTGTTACCAATTCTTGGTAGCAGTTATGCACATCAGCAACAAAGGTCTTGGATGGCCATGGTAATTGGAAAATTATAATGTGGAAAAGAATTTAGAAGTTAAATGAATCTAAAATAAATCCAGTTGAAGAATATTAATTAGAAACTTAAATCAGTGACAATAGTAAGAACTAGTGAAAAATGCGCACTGCTAAGTGAGATAGTGAGATATTACCAAGAAATACAAGAGGTATCCCTGCATTATTCCACTGAAAGAAAAGGAAATTATTAAATTGCATATAAAGTTGTACACCTTACATAGCAGGGTGACCTTACAGTAAACACAGTGTGTAGTGTTAAGTGTTTAATGTCTGATGTTACAGGGAATTCTCACATTGTGTTTTGTGCAGAGGTCCCTCACTCCTGTGAGATAGCCTTTGTCAGGAACAATCACACCTGCTTCCCCTTGAATTGGCTCCACCATGAAAGCTGCCACGTTGGGGTCTTGAAGGGCCCGCTGCAACATTGGGCACAGGGAGAGGAGAGACAAAAAGAAAAAGCTTTTACTCAGGTCAAATACAGAAAATACATGTAGCAGAACCTGATACTAGCCCTGGTGTTCTTCCTCAAAAGATGAGAGCAGCATTCCTGTCAGGCAGCTCTCTCTGAGTGCCATTTCAGTTCCAATGCTGTGTCACTGTTGGCAGTGTGAAATCAGCTGCGGTGCTGGCTTGGGAAGTACAAACCTTGCAAACTGCAAACCCAGACAAGCAGTCTATCAGATCAGTTCATAAATCACCTCAGAAATACCTTCAGTTTCATATTACCCCATGCAATACAAACAATTGCTCAACTCTTCCCTTAACCAAAAAAGGAATTGAGCCCCTCCAGACAATTTCACCTTAAAGCAAAGTCCACAGGTACATTCTGCACTATCAAGTTCAAAAAGGTTTAGAAGTCCACAAGGCACAAGAGATCTAATGATTCCCAGCAAGAATTTAGTACAGCTTTTCTCAGCTTTGCCCCATAAGCAGAATGAATTCAGCTCTAATGAAGGCATTAAATACTTGCAGGCCTTTCACCATGGGCAGCCTGATGTAGGTTCAGAGCTGAACAAGCCTTTCCACACTGCAGCTGTAGCCCACTGAGAGATCTCTGTGTCCCCTAACCCAAGTCCAAGGAGAAAAGCAGCTCTGTCCTGTAATCCCTCAGTCTCCAAAGCCCACTCACTTGTAGGAAGCAGACCCAACAGGTACAGAGATTTTTTCTCACAGAAATGGTACCTAATCAAGGTAACGCCTCCCCAGCTGCTTGACAGGATTAACCTCAGTAAACACAGGGAAATACTGGGAATCACTGGCATTTCAGCAGCTTGTGAAAGTGAAACAGCAGCCTGGCATGGTTTTAAGGATGCTGTGAAATTGGAAATAACTATTTGCAACTGCAGTGAATTGTAGTCATAGAATCACAGGATGGTTTGGGTGGGAAGGGACCTTAAAGTTCATCCCATCCCACTTCTTGCCATGGGCAGGGATGTTTCCAAGTGGCAGGGAAATTAAACAGATCACGTAATTTTTCTTTCACATCCTAAAGCATAACTGAAAACCAAAACCAAAGCAGAATTTACCCACATTTCCTATCCATAATTATAACAAACAAATTCCTTATATACATCTACTTACAGATATCTTAATGTCAAGGCACATGTTTCAAAGTATAAACTTCTGATTTTCCTTGTTATTTACCAAAGAGACATTACAAAATGATTCCATATAAAAGAATAAAAAATTGTCAAATACCTCAAGAGCTGGTAGATCATTGTATGGGATCAGTTCAAATCCTGGCATGAAGGGTCCAAAGCCATCATAGCTGGATGGGTCAGTAGAACTGGAGATGGCAGACATTGTCCTGCCCCAGAAGTTGCCAGCTGGAAAAAAAAAAGAGGAAATTGTTACAGAACTGACCAAGAGCCAGAACACTTTGAAGGACATCACACTTTCCACTTGGTGATGCATTTTAAGGGTTATCTAATAAGATATTAGCATCCCCCTCCTAATTGTTAGCATTTTGCATTGATGCCATAAATACACTCTGTTGCTATATCAAAAACCAAAAGAAAATTATACTCTTAAGTCCTGACAACTATACAAAATAATATCCTTAAGTTTTGTTAGTAGTCTGGAAAATTGAAAATAACTCTGATAATGCCAATTTCTGGAAGACCTGGGAATGCAGGACAAAAACCCTGCAGGTGAAGCCAAGAGGGCACCTTAACCCTATTGTACAATCTGTGAGAGATCTGGCACCAATCTGAGGAATTAATCCACAAAAAATTTATGTAGGAACAACTCAGGAATAAGGAGTACTGCACTTTAAGAGATTAGAAGAGCATGGAGGACTGGATGTTCTTTCTTTCCCAGTGACTTCAGCCTGTCTCCCAGTAACCCAGTGTCCAGATCCTCAAGTCCTCAACTCATAACACACACTTAACATACCTGCAAAAATGATTTTAGCTTTGTATTTTGGAATTCCTTTCACAGTGTAGGCCCATTTCCGAGCCAGTTTACAGGCAGTTTCTCCAGCTTCCACTCCTAAAACAAAAAGCAGCCCCATTAGCACTCTTGCACATCAAACAGGCCATCAGTGCAGCAGAGAACGTTACACAACCATTGAATCAGACACAGGAACTAAAATGGAAACAAAATATTTCTTTACCTGTGTTCATTGGAAGAACTTTGTTGTAATTGAACATTTTGGTGACCATCTCCTCATATTCCCCAAGGATATCGTTGTAGAATGCTCTGGATGTCAGGGTCAGTTTTTCAGACTGGGATTTCAGAGCATCCACAATCTTTGGGTGACAGTGGCCTTGGTTGACTGCACTGTAAGCACTCAGAAAGTCAAAATACTTCCTACCTTCAACATCCCACACGTAAACACCTGGGAAAAAAATCCAATGGTCAGCACACAAAATAAAAGAAGACACAAGACCAAAAAATGCTCCTCAAGCATAATTAAAGACCAGAGTAAATTTAAATTATGTGATAATATATGAACAGCCCACAAGGACTTAGATAGGGTTCCAATGCACCTTTTCCTGCTCATATTAACATTAAACCTCTCCACACAAGGTAACAGAAGAAATTAAGTTGCTTAAAAAATTTCTTGCTGGGTTGTTCTGGAAATTATCAACCCTTTAAATCATTTTAGAGACACAACAATTTTTTCAGGTGCCATTATGCATAATGATCCAGCTCTCTAATCAACAATTTGCTGACTTTATTTCATCAGTGATCTCAATCCCACCCAAAAAAACCCCAACAAAGACTCAGAAATCAATCAGGTCAAAATCATTCTGCCATGTTCTCATTCACCTCCACAGACACACAACACCTACAACCTCCAGGAAAAACCGAAATAAAATACCTTTTCCTCTTTCCAGAGCAACAGGCAGTGGGTGATAGTTGTGAGCACCATATTTGGCCTCACGTTCAAAGATTAAATCCGAGGAGAGAGGCCTCTGAAGGGTTTTTTTGGGAGCAACTGAGGTAGCAGAGCTCAGTGAGGAATGAAGACCTCGGCAGAGAACAGCGAGGTGCTGGGAGCGGGTTAGCTTGGAAAACATCATGGACCTCAGGAATTCTGATGCAGATCTGGAAGGGAAAAGAATAAAGTTAATAATTAGCACTAAGAAC
This sequence comes from Pyrgilauda ruficollis, assembly GCF_017590135.1. NCBI lineage: Eukaryota > Metazoa > Chordata > Aves > Passeriformes > Passeridae > Pyrgilauda > Pyrgilauda ruficollis. The sequence continues at coordinate 3,400,940 of NW_024513654.1, read as the reverse complement.
TCTTCAGAAGAAATGTCTGACATGACTGAAGTGGTTTTACTGCCAGGATTACAGGTTCCTTAACTATTTTGCAATTCAGCCAAGAAAGCTTATATGAAGTATAAATTAACATGGGATTAACATCAAACAAGTCATGTTTCTATTCTCTACACATACAGAAACAGAAAACGAAACTCTGTGACTCAGCAAGTCTGTGAGTTGGTTACATAATTTTTCCTGTAAGTGTTCCTTTTTCACTGTGCCTTAAATTCTGATTTACTAATATAAACTACAGTAAGAAAGTTAAGTTAATCAGTTTTCTTGTTCTATTGGAATGCCCATTTTCTACCAGATTGTCATCAGACAAATCATGTCACAGCTTCCATGAGATTGGCTACCCCTGGAAGTGTCCAAGGCCAGGCTGGATGGGGACAGTGGAAGGTGTCCCTGCCCATGGTAGTCACAGTGGCACTGGATGAGCTTTAAGGTCCCTTCTAACCCAAACCATTCTGGGATTCTATGACCAAAAAGTAGACAGAAAGTAAGAATATGTCAGATATTAATGATCATTAGAGCATCTGTATTTTCCCAGCAATTTCCCCTGAATACATAACCTTGTAGTTTCACCATTTAGGGATAACCTGAGGATAGGATTTCATGAGGAAAATGCACTTTGATTTCTTCTCCGTGCCTGCACCTCAGTGCATATAAAGATACTTCCCAGAGAAGAGGACATGAGTTGGCACTTGAAAAGCTGTTTGAGGAAGCTCTTCCCACAGCAGGGAACAGCAGAGAGCCAAGAGTTCCCAAAGCTCAGGTTTCTGGTCTCACAGAACATCACACTTACAAACTGGCAACAGGTTTAATCCCCAGAACAGGATCACAGATCACAACAAGTGCTCTGCTTATCAAATGCAGCTTCCCTGTAACACACTCCACAGCAGAGTGAAGAGCTGAGCAGCCTGGACACTGCTGCACCACCCAACAGAAGCAGACTGCAAAACCTACCCTAAAAACCAACAGCAGGATGCAAGGATGGCTTACACAAGGGTGCTGTTATTTCAGGCTGCTTGCAGAAGACAGAAGTAGTAAGTTATGGATTTATCCCTAATTTATTTTGGAAAAAATCCACACCCTGGATGTGCTGCCTTGAACAGAGAGGCATTTCTTTCAGCAGACTTCTCAGGTATGACATTTCTGCTCCTCACTTCTAACCAAAGCTAAAAGACTTTTCTCCATCTACCAAAATCCAAGTGTTTAGGAAGAGTCAGTATTCTCCATTCCAGCAAGAGATGAATGCTGCACAACTGGGCATGTTTCCAGCTGTTAAAGATTAGCCCTTTGTTTTAATACTTTTCAAGATTATTTTTCAAGGATTTCACAAACAAAAAAGACAAATACTTCTCTGTGCAAGAAAAAATTTTGATGACTCAAAATTTCAACCTCCTCAACCCCTAAAATGTAATTGGTCTGTTACATCCTGGCCCCTGGCACACCTCCATGGCAGAGCAGCTAATCCTATCACAAGCTTCTAGATTTTGGAGATTTGCCAGACATTCCTGAAATGAAAAGTACAAAGAAGTTAAACTCTTATCTGCCCTGTATCAGAGTTACCTCTCTGCATGAAGGATCACAGATCCCCAGTTTGAGGTTCTTGCTTTAGTTCTTGCATATTGGAAAATATTAATCACATTTTTTTAAAAATATCTTTTTCCTCCATGAAGGGAATTGCCCTGCACACTGTGCTAGTGAGACAACATCACTTTAGCCAAGTGTGGTAGATTACATGGAGAAGAGCTGAGTAAGGCTGAGAAATACAGATGAATCTGGAGTTAAAAGGAAGGGGAAAATTTGGGGTTGATGATGAGCAAGACAAGGTGAACAGAAATTTCAGGAAAGAGGAGGGGCATAATAAGGTGAAAAACCCAAGCAAACAAAATGAAATAAAATCAAACTCATTAACAAGTGTGAGAAATATGATCATGCACTGGAGCAGACAGTACAGGAATCAGAAGCCAGGAAATTACACCAACTGGAAGAGGTCTTGCATCAGAACAGAAAACCACTCAAAACACAGCTGTAAAACACTTGAACAGCTTTGCTCAGCTATTGAGCAAGATTATCCAGACAGGAGCCTGCAGACTGGACAGGTGAACTGAATGGTTGTATGAACCTGACACTGAAAAACACCCCAAGGTAAATGGGGGGTGTTGCCAAACACATGAAAACACTCAGGTTCATGCTGATAGAGCAGAGAGCAATCAGTGCCACACTGCAGCCTCCCCCAGCTGAGTCAAAGGGGTGAACACTCAAGGGGACAAGCAGGGGGACATCAGTGTGCACGTGCCAAGCTACCTGTGCACACCAGCACCACAGGAGCGGTGACAGTGGCCTGGTTCTGTCAGGAACAGCTGACAGAACAGCTAGGCTGGCAGACAAGAACTGCAGAATCACCGAGGCTGGAAAATACCTCTGAGATCACCGAGTCCCAGCTGTGCCCAATGCCCACCTTGTCCCCATCCCAGAGTACTGAGTGCCACATCCAGCCCTTCCATGGACACCTCCAGGGATGGGGACGCCACCACGTCTCTGCACAGCCCCTTCCAATGTCAAATCACCCTTCCAAGGAAAAATTTCCTCCTGATGTCCAACCTGAACCTCCTCTGGCACAGCTAGAGCCCATTTACTCTAGTCCTGTCACTTGTCACCTGGGAGGAGAGCCCAATCCCTGCCTGGCTACAGTCCCGTCAGGGAGTTATAGAAAGGATAAAGCCCCCTCTGGGCCTTCTTTTCTCCAGGAAACGAATTTTAAAAAAATAAATAAATAAGGAAAAGCAATAAACCCAGCGGTGAAATACCAGATCTCGCTGGCCATCTCTCCGCCAAGGCCACGGTCCAAGTCAGTGCAGAGGGAGGGATGTGACATCGCGGAGCAGGGCTGACACAGGCACAGAGGAGGGAACGGACTGTCACCTCCCCCGCTCCCCGCGCAGTGACAGCGCTCCCGGGGCCTTGCCGACGGGGCCGGCTGCGGCGGGACAGAACCGGGCCACGGTGGCCGGAGAGAGGCAGAAATGGCCCTCGAGGGCCGGACGGGCCGTACCTGGTGCTGCTGGAGATGCTGGAGGTGCCGGAGCGGCCGCAGGTGCCGGAGGTGCTGCCGGTGCCGGGGCCCGCGGATAAGAGCCGGGTGCGGCCGCGGGCCACTGTCACCGCGCCTCGCCCCGCCCCTCCCTGTTGACGTCATTAGAATTGCGCCTGCCGATTGGCTATCGGGGCTGATTGGCAGCCACCGCCCCCGCGCTGCGACACCTCCCCTTGGCGCAGGGGCTCCCCATTGGTGGGCGAGCACGAGCCGGGGCCCTGCCCACCCCCGGCCCTCAGGGGCGATGTCCCCGGCCCTCACACCGGCACTCCGGCCCTCAGAGCGAGGGCTGCGTTCTTCCTATCCTCGCTTCATTCCTCCATCCCTCACACCGGCACTCCGGCCCTGAGAGCGAGGGCTGCGTTCTTCCTTCACTCACCACATTCCTCCATCCCTCACACCGGCACCCCGGCCCTCAGGCTGGCGGCTCGTCTCCGCTCTGCCGAACTAGCCTTGGGAGCAATCTTTGTAGCCACAGAACCCCCCCACACACGGAACTCCTCCGCCCCCGCGCCCTCCCGCCGCTGTCGCCGCTCATCCGCACTTATGTCCTCGAGGAAGTCACTGTAGAAAACGGCGAGCACTGACGAAAAAATTGAGAGGAATTGGGAAAACATTCCTGGGAATGGGAAATGTGTGGGATGGTGGTGGTGTCTGTGCTGGTGGCTGCAGGTTCCCCAGGGATGTGATGACAAGTACTCTGTGTGTGCTCAACTCTGACCTTTCTCTTCCCAAGAGATGAACGTGAGCTTTTTCCCAATCTTTTGATATATGGCTATCAGAAAATAATTCGGAATAACAGCCGGGGATTCACTGAGGTTGCTAAGGAATTGCTCATGGAGCTCCTGTGCCAGGTGTTTTTGCCTACACACACCAATCTCCTCTCCAGTCTGTCATGGTCCATCCACTGTCCCCATGCCCTGCCCTTCTCCGCATGGAAGGACATTGATGGAACCCCGAACTTCAGGCTCTGCTGCCTTGGAAGAGAGGGAGAAAACGTGGGGGAGTGAGGTCCAGGAGGGCCCGGTGTGCTCCGAGCAGGAGCTTTGAGCTGGGGCCAGCAGGCGAGCAGGGACAGGCTGGAACGAGCCAACACAACCCTGACCTTTCCCCGGGCTGAATAACACTGGAGAGCATTTTGTAACCAGAAGATCTGGGCGTTTAAGGGGAACTGTGGGGTGTGTTTCATAAATAAATTCTGGTTTTAGCAAAAAAACCCAAAAAAAATAATAGACTGGTTTGGATTGGAAAGGACCTTAAAACTCATCCAGTTCCATCTGCTACCATGGGCAGGGAGACCTTCCACTATCCCAGGCTGGTTGCTCCAAGCCCTCTCCAACCTGGCCTTGGACACTTCCAGGGATTCAGCCACAGCTTCTCTGGGCACCCTGTGCCAGGGCTTCCCCACCCTCCCAGGGAACAATTCCTTCCCAATATCCCATCCATCCCTGCCCTCTGGCAGTGGGAAGCCATTCCCTGTGCCCTGTCACTCCATACCCTTGTCCCAGGAACCTCTCCAGCTCTCTTAGAGCTCCTTTAGGTGCTGGTAGGGGCTCTGAGGTCTCCCCAAAGCCTTTTCTTTTCCAGGGTGAACAATTCAAATTCTCTCAGCTTTTACTCCTAGGAGAGGTGTTCCATCCCTGTAATCACTGCTGTGCCCTCCTCTGGGGCTGCTCCAGCACTCCAGGTGGGATCTCACAAGAGCAGAGTACAGAAGAAAGCAAACAATATTTCACTTTTTATCATATCCACCTCATTAGGAAGAGCAACAAAAAAAAACAACACAAAAAAAAAAAAAGGCAAATCAAAAACCCCTCAGTCTTAGCAGTGGTTACTTTTTAGTGCCTCTTGCTCTTTGTCCGTAAATCGCCCTGACAAATTTATCAATGCAGGAAAAGAATTTATTTCTTCCACAAAGAAAACACAATATCCTAGTTGACACACAGAGAATTTGCATAGCTTCCCTTCACTAAAGCAAGCAATTCGAAAATATTCCTGAACCTTGTCATATCTTCTAACCAAATTGCTCAAACCTTGGATGTCAGGGAGCAGCACTGCTTATGCCTTTGGAGAGCAATGCCCTAGGAGAAAATTTTCCCAGTGTGCAGTCAGCTTGATGCAGGGAGGGCTGGGAGGAGAGCAGATGATGTTGAGCTCTATAAACACACAGAGAGTAAGGCTCAATTTGCTGATGTGTTTGTGTCTCCTACTAGCCCAATTCTGCCAGCAAACAGTGCCCTGCATCTGCTGCCAAAGAGGAGTTCATGAAGCACCAAAAGGTTGTGCCTTAGGTGATAAATTGCAAAATACATTTCAGAGTCATGACTGCTGAACGAATACACAGTTGTACTGTGCCCAGTTCCTTAAGTCCAGAGGCAGTTATTGTCTAGGAGCCATTGAAACCCTTTATTTCTAGTTGAAGTTATGATTTTTGTGAAAAGCCTAGCATTTTAAGGCTGAGAATAAGCAATGACCTCTCTGCTTTGAGTATTACATGTTGTCCCAGTTCATTCTGCCCCTCTACTCCACTCTGGTGAGATCCCACCTGGAGTTCTGCATCCAGCTTTGGGGTCCCCAGCAGGGGAAGGACAAGAACCTGCTGGAACAAGTCCAGAGGAGGCCACCAAGTTGATCAGAGGGATGGAGCAGCTCTGCTCTGAGGAAAGGCTGAGAGAATTGGGGTTGTTCAGCCTGGAGAAGTGTTGGGGTGACCTGAGGCCTTCCAGTACTTGAAGGGACCTGACAAGAAAGATGGAGAGAGACTTTGGACAAGGACCTGGAGTGACAGGACAATGGAATGGCTTCCTAGTGCCAGAGAGAAGGTCTAGATTGGATATTAGGAAGAAATTCCTCCCTATGAGTGTGGTGAGGCCCTGGCACAGGGTGCCCAGAGAAGCTGTGGCTGCCCCTGGGTCCTTGGAAGTGTCCAAGGCCAGGATGGACAGGGCTTGGAGCAGCCTGGGATGTCCCTGCCTACAGCAGGGGAGTTTGGAACTGGATGAGTTTTAATGTCCCTTCCAACCCAAATCATGATTCTATAATCTCTGGTGTGAGGAAAAAATCACATTGTTTGTTGCATACTTATGTTTCTTAAATAGCCTTATAGGACATGATCCAGGATTTGCAATCCATGAGATCAAGGGGATTTTCCCAGGTAAGAAATGCTGGTTTAAGGTTAGATTGTTTTTTACTTCGACATTTCATTAGCATGGCATTTCATTAACATAGATCTGTTATCTCAGGTGATGCTAATGATGCCTTCTACCTGTTTAGCCACAAAAATAAAATGCTGGGAGCTACATCCCTTTCATCTTTCATAGACTCAACTCAAGAGCTGCCTTTTACCTGCCTTTAAATGCTCTTATTCATAAGCTCACCTCCAAATTGATTTAGATTCATCCAACCATGTTCCTTTCACAATAAGCAGAAAAATATAGAAAGAACAAAACTCGTCCAAAGGATTAAGTAGCACCTGTCATATAAGGGAAATACACATCTGGAAATGTAAAAAATGCAAACTAAAGGCAACCAAGGTCGACTGAAGTGCTGAATCTTAGGTTCAGCTCTGCCTCATGGGGCTGGAGGCAAATTGCCCCAAGAGGTGAATTCAGAAGCCAGACATGCAGGAAAACAGCAGATTCCTGTCTGGAAGGTGAAGATTCAAAAACAAGCAAATACACAAACAAGCAACCCTCAAGCAAGAAAAGGCTTGCTTGCTTTTGGATTCTGTAAGGTCTGAAAGAAGAAATAAAGACATAATGTGGAATGCACAGATACTATGTGTAAATGCATTTTTAAAAGCTGATATGAACTGTTTCTGAGATTTAAAAATTATTAATATGAAATAACTCTCAAACTGGAATCTGGTTAATCAAGACCTGAGAGAAAGTGCCTTAAAAGCTCTGTTTAATTTAAACCTGATCAGTTTTATATAGGATCAGTGTCATGGCTCTCTTTCCTCCTTTGTTTTTGGTATTTAATATCAAGACACAGAAAATACACTTTTCTTCTTTAAACACTATCAAACTGGAATTTTAAACCATTCACATTGTGCACAGTAGCAGCTACTACTGTAGATCTTGGAGGAATTGCTCTCAGCTAGATGAAGTATTTTATGTGAATAAAAAAGGGAAAGCAGAAACTTAATGTGTACTATATAGTTACCTGTCGATACCTAAAAGACTACACATGACAGTAACCAAAATATGGAAAAGGGAGCCCATGAAATGTTCACATTTTACAGTAATTTGCCCTGCAGAAAAGAGGAAAACTCTGACCTACTTGAAGAAAGAGGGTTATTATATTCATTCTGCTAATCCAGAAAATACAATTTGACATGTAAGTAAACCATAAAGTTATAAGAAGGAACAAGTTAAGTCATGCCAGTTGTTAGGAGTAATTCCACAGCCCTGTCTCTGGCAGAAATGCTCATTGAAGTCGTTGGGAATTAGGCATGTGAGGAGACTGAGGAATTGCATCCCACTTATTGTGGTTATTTAGAGGCAGGGTAAATAACAGGGAATTGTGTGTTGGTTTAGCTGCACAAGCTCAGCGTGTGCAAGGATTCACAGGCTGCTCAAGCACTGGTGCCAAGGCAGGATTGCAGGACCCTCACTCGAGTTTAACACTGTCTTAGGAATGCTGCAGGGAACATCCAGCGTTCCTCAAGAGCTGATGTTTTGCCCCATGGCACCAGTGTTCAGTTCCTCAATGGCATGGGACAGTTCCTCTCCTCTGAGCACAGGCTGGATATGGAGTTCACCCAAGCCAGGAGGCTCAAGGTGCAAGTTTATCATTACCTAAAACCAGCACGCATCTGCAGAGCTGGCACGAGGACAGTTCCACCTCTCTTCCCACCCTTAGCAAAGCCACAAGGACAGGCTTCACCCTTTCTCCTCCTGTTGAAACTCTGCTGCCACTCAGCAAAAATGAAAAATAGGAGCTTTTGTGAAGCAAAGGCAGATTTGAAGGCAAACCTCGCAGTTAACATTGCTGGGGAACTCAGCCTTCAGTCCCTGTCTGACAGTGAAGGATATCAAGCTACTGGAAAGTGACCAAAGGAAGCTACAAAGATGATGAAGGGTCTGGAGGGGAACTCGTAGAAATGGCAGCTGAGATCACTTTTTTTGTTCAGTCTGGAGAAGAAGGGACTGAGGGGAGACCTCATAGCACCCTACAGCTTCCTCACGATGGGCAGAGAAGTACTGATCCCTGCTCTCTGTAACCAGGGATGGGAGCAAGGGAACGGCTGGGGCTGTGTCAGGGGAGGTTTGCTGTTGGTTCAGGAGAAGGTTCCTCCCCCAGAGGTGGCTGGGCCCTGAACAGGCTCCCCAGGACGGTGCACAGAGACCCAGCCTGTCAGAGTTCCAGGAGTGTTTGGACAATGCTCTTAGGCACAGGGTGGGATTATTGGATTGTTCATAGTGAACAATCCTTATATAGAAAAATGGCTTTTCATGGCCCATGATTGTGTTACTCTGGTTGTTTACTGACAGTGGAACTCTACATTAAGACATATGTGGCAGGACAGGAAACCTTAGCCTTTCCTGGAGCACAGCTAGAATATTTCACAGCGCAGTGTGTCAGAGCAGGACAGCAACAAATTATAATGCATGCAAAGCAGATCTGCCTCTCAAGTCCACTTAGAGATTTCTCTTTTAGTTCGTATCTTTCAAGATAGTTTGGCAAAGCATAGCACAGCCCCCTCAAAATAATGCTGTTTTATTGTATGAGTGTTAGTTAACCCAGCATAAAGCACCACAAACAGCCCTTAGAGCTGATATTCCTTTCGCAATATCAACCTTGAGCTACAGTTCATACTTATCCTCCCTGATTTGTATGTTGGCTTATTTTACAAAGATTTCCATGATACTCTGTTAGATGACAGCATGGATAACTGAATTACAGAATCAAAGGAATTTAAATTGCTGTCTTCTCTCAGGCCGTGTTCCCCATGTTTGAACTTACACTGTCATTTTCCTCTGCAGCTCAATACCTACATCCAGAGCCTTCCACAAATGAGGTGAGATGTTTTGTTTCTGTGTGAAACCTAAAGGTGAATTATAAGCTCTTTCATTTCTTGGACTTGTAATTAATTTAATGAGCCTTTCTACTCACATTTCTGGTGAGCATCACATTCCTTGGATATCATACTAGCAAAAAGGCAAATTGGAGAGAGCTTGGGAAAAACAATCTGGTTTTGGCTTTCCCAAGACAGATTAAAAGAGCTTTATAAATGGCATTTTATAGCATAAAACTCACAAATGTTAAAATAAAATCCAAGGAAAATTGGAGTGAGACTTGGTTTAAATTTCACGTTTTCAAGTGCCTTGGATGTGGCCTTACTTCTTCCTTGAACGAATGTATTTTGATTTGGATCCCGAGGACCTTGTGCTTCCTAACTCACAATCTTCATTTTTGGATTTTATCAGGACAATGATTTCTGGAAAACTCATTTACATGGTCTCCTGACTTTGAAAATCTGACCCAGATGGCAGCTCTGAGAGCACACAGAAAACAAACATAAATACTTCTAACTGGGTAATAAGAATAAATACCTTGTCAATTTGGTTAATCTCAGGACTGAGCACAGAACATCTGGATATGCTTTATCTCAGGAGCTGGGAAACTTCTCAAAATTCCAGCACGACACATCCCTACTGGCCCTGCTGTTGCAGAGTTTGACATTGCTGCCACCAGGACTGCCAACCTTGCTAAATGGTGAGCACTCAGCCCTGACCTCAGGGCTGCTGTGGTCAGACACTGGACAAGTTACATAACGCACCAGGTCAGGCTTTAACTGGCCATCACTGAGGTCAAAGATCAGCAGGGTGACCTATTGCATCTCCTGTCACTTGTCATTACCCCAGGACTTCGTGCACTTCCCCAGTCAGGACTTTAAATGATCCTTAGATTTTTCTAGAATATTATGTAATTGAGAAAATTAAAGGTTTTCTTGATACCTCTTAGGACAAAGGAATTTGCTTTCAATCTGTTGTTTCAAGACAATTTATTTCATCATATTTGTTTTTAAAAATCACACACCTTGAGATATGGAAGCATGGAAAGTACAGTGCCAAAAGGAAGGAATCTTCAGAAAGACCTTGACAGAAATTGTCTACTCTTAAACTATCAAGTGCCTGTTCCTTAGAAGTGACAAACTGGTAAAGAATTTAATTCATTCTTTGCTATCTGCAGCTTGTCTAACAGAGTTCCCTGCCCATGACAGAGGTGTTGGAACTAGATGGTCTTTAAGGTCCTTTCCTACCCAAACTGTTCTAGCACTCATCAGTTGCTCTTCTGGAGCAATTCCAGTGAAATGCAGCAAATCCTGAATTCACCAATGCTTGTGCTCTGCAGGGTAATTCCATGGGAGGGACTGGGTGATAAGGGAAGCTGTCAGTCCAGTTGGTACCCACAAACACCACGGGAGGTACCAGATGTTGGGACATCATCACAGAACTGGCCTCACTGGGAGGACAAGGTTTCAACTGACTCAACTCTTAGTTTGTTGTGTCAGGTTCTTAAATACACATAGATACAAAACCTGACAGCTTTGAAGGTTCCCATTTTGCCAAGTTGATGTAATTTCATATATTCTCTCTTTTTTAAAATGAATGTTTACAGCATCTTTCTTTAAACAATAACAGTTGTTTATGATCAAAGCTACTATAATAAATCAGCATGTGTAGAAAGGAGAAAAATCTTTTTATTTGTATTGATCTTGTACATAGATCTGGTATTACTCAAAGTGTTTTCAATCTGTCAGAGGCTGCTCAGTGGAAAAGCACAGATCTTGAATACTGCTAAAATCCCTCTACAGTGTTGCAGCGTGCCTAAGCCCCATGGAATGCCACATTTTTAATTACATTTTTCCTGTGGCATTACAAAGAACACAGAAAAAGCAATGATCAGCTTGAGAAAGAAGCCAGCTTGGAAACTCTTCAGTGTTTGAAGGGGAAAATCTAAGAGAAATGTAGTTTAATGTTAGTGCCACGGTAGAAAGCAGTGGTAGTGTTGCTACAGGCTGCATGAATCACAACACCACAGAACAGCTCCTGTGAGCAACGTGGTAAAGATGCCAGCTAAGAGGATAAAGCAAACCTGTAACAAGCAGCTCATAAATTAGTTGTACACATCATCATCTTCCCAGAAACTTTTTCTGAGTGCACTACCAGAAATGGGGCCCACAAGATGAGTTTGCCATGGCAACAAAGTGCTGTAAAGATCAAGGTGACTTCAGCTGATACAGGGTCATACTGGAAAAACAAAAATGGTTTCAGGCCTAGTGATGCAAGAACATTATTATCAATTTTTCTTCAGGAGGATCTCACCCATCAAATATTTTGCTAGACGTCTTGTCTGCCTGTGAGCTGTAAAGCTGCTGAAAACCAGACTTTGCTCCTGAGAGGTATCTGGGAGCACTGCAACATTTCTCATTTGTTCCTGAGTCACCAGAGAACGCTGCCATGCACCTCTCAACCTCTGCTGCCACCAGGAGGTGAGACTCGCATGCTCTACAGTGACCACAAAAGTCAGGGATCACATCTCTTCTGAAGGAACTTCTCTTCTGCCAGAAACAGGGAGAGCAGGAGACCTCTGAGCTCTCTCTGCTCCTTGTCTTGGGTCATCTCTGGCTCTCTCATGGTCCTACTTGATCTCAGTGAGGAAAAATCCACAGGTGGAAAATAGGGGAGTCTGTTCTCACCTCAAGAACCTGTGTGTAGGCAGCACAAATCTTAATACACATATTCTAGTAATAATGAGAGAGAGAACAAGAGAGAGATTGCTAGGAAGGAAATAGACTTTAGTTTAATTTTCCAGTCATGTATTACACAACAAATCCCATTGATTTCCTTCAAGAAAAATGCTTGGTCAATGGCATGCCAATAAATACATTTTATCTTTTGTTCCTCCATTTATTTAATTTTTCATTGTATTCTTCCAACTTTGCAAACTCAACTGCATGAATTGTTGTGGATATTTTTTTTTCTTAAGTACAGTTCTGAAATTCCGGTTAAATTGACATTTCTAACATTTCCCTAACTGTGATGTCACAGTGTGCCTCCCTGTACTTGTTTCATTATCAGATTTAAAAGTCTGTTTCCAAAGTGATTTCGTGGTTCTTGGACTCAGAATTGGCAGCTGCTGCTGCCTGCTCAGTGCAGACACTGTCAGGTGCTGAATCACAGAATTCTTTGGGTTGGAAGGGGTCTTAAACATCACCAAGTTCCAACTCCCTGCCATAGGCAGAGATGCCACCAACTAGATCAGATTGCCCAGGAATGAGGGAGGCTCCTAACTTTCCTGTTCTCTCTGGAGCATTTGAATTCAAAGCTCTTTTAATTTAATATAGATACATTTTTGCTTTTTACACTTAGGACTTACTCGTGATTCCTTTTAACATCTATATTCAGCTGTGAGTAAAGTCACTTTCTGTCTGTGCCTGAAAATATTGCACAAATCTTTATTCAGAATTGTTAGAGATAATGGGTACACAGTGGGGCATTTCTAGAAGTGTTACCAGTGCAAATGGCCTCATCTGGGCAATGCAAAGTTTGACTGCAATTGCTGTTCCCAGGACTGCTTGGAACCTCAGCTGGAATAAGTGCCCAGTCACCACATCCCTAACAGGAGTCATCCACCCAAGCAGCCCCACTCAACAAAGCAGGGAGGGAAGGCTCTGTCCAAAGGGCTTGGAAGCATTTAGCCAGGAAAACTTTGGTGGCCTGGGATCAGAGCCACAACATCTGCATTCCCACTGATGTGCATCCCTCTTCCAGTGCCATGCAGAGGTGCAAGTCATGCAAAGTGGGGACCATGACTGCTATATTCTCTGGAAATAACTGTAAAACATCTTTTGGGAATCTGGGCTAGAAGTGACTAAACAGAGTGATAGCAAAAAAGAAAGGCTAGATCATCTTGCATAGGAATCAATATTTCCTCTAAAGTTAAAACAGTTTTGGCAAGGGTAAAATCGCTGGCAAAGCAGAGCTTTGAAAGGTTTTTGCACACCAAAAACCACATCTTGAAGTAAGAGACAATTTATACTATTTATTTTGACTTGTTACATTCCCTGGTTTTGTTTTTTTTTTTACTGTGATTTACACTTCCCAAGGAGAAGAAGTAACCATTTGACCATACCAGGGCACAAGCCTGTCTTGTACCAGGGATGTGGATACACTGTGGGTAACCAACCCTATCATGCTCTGGGAACCTCTCAGTGACAGCAAGGTGACATCAAGACCTGTTTTTTGCATGGAGAGATATGGCAATCACAAGCAGGAGGCCATGAATAGTCAGAGGATTTAGGTCTGGTTAGTCCCAACTTGAGGCAGAGAAGATGGACTAGGCCAGCCTGCAGGACTTGAGCTCTTAATTGCCCAGAAGTGGCCAGAAGGGAGCACACAGTTTGTCAGCAGTGGTGGGACCTGATGGCTCAGGCATTTGGGACTGCTGATTGCCTGGCCAGAAAGGAAGGCAGCTCTGGATGCACCCTGAAAAGCTGAAATGCCCCCATCTTTTGTAACTCTAACTTAAATTGGGGTTAAAAAGTTACTTTAATTAACCTCCAAGTAAATGCATTCATACAGCAGCCATGACTTCCAAACCCGTGACCTGAGGTGAACTTTGTGTTCTGTTAATAGCTCTGCAAACCACTGAGGAGACACTGGGTACCTCCTCCCGCTGTGGAAAGACAGCCTCAGGTCATTTGAGCTGGCCCAAGCTTAGGCTTGTGGCTCTCACACCCTTGATCCCTGCAAAGCTGGAAGTCAGGAGGGTGACTTTGCAAGAGAGGGTTATCCCATCACCCATCTCCTCACAGCCAGCCCGGAGGGGATGAGGTATCACCCTCAGTCACTGACATGCAACACAGGGACCATCAAGACCCACACCAGCTGGGCAAACAGTGCACAAAGCAGACAGTGCCTCATCCCAGTAAAATTAAAAACAATTAAACAGGGAATAATTTAAAAACCCTTTTTATTTAGACCAACACAAGAACTAGGTAGGATTTATGAGCTAAGTTTTTTGGTTGGAAAGCCAGTGTGTACTTTAAAGCATTGTCAGAGACCAAGAGGATACAGTCTGGAATACTGTGTTGTAATAATTTGTAAAACTGCATGAGACAGATTTCTTTTTAAACCAATTACTTCCCATCCATTCTTGGACAGATGAGCCCCCAGCTAAAATTCCTTTTCATTCCGATGCTTGTAACGATGAAGATGAAATGTGATTTTCCTTCTAACAAATGCTCCAAAAAGCAAAACCAGAAAAAGCATGTGTTTCTCTGTTATGGAAAGTAGGTCTCAGCATGCTGGAAATTCTGTGTTTTACTTACTTTCTACCACAAATGCCCCATTTTAAAAGAAATGAATAATGTAATCATTTTCTCTGATTTATGTTTTCTTTTCTGCCTCATTTGGCACTAATGCTGTGTTATTACAAGAACAACTGGTCTCTGCAAAAAGAATGATCTTTAGACTTCTTATCCAAAACCTGTGAAGTCATTGGGAGAGACTGCAGAGAAAGGCAGAGAGGCCGTGGACATGAGCAGCAGTTGAACACTTTCCCACTGACCAGGCAGATTTCCTTCTTGTCTCCCGATGACACAGAGCTGCACCTTCCCAAACAAAGCTCTCCTCCAGGCAGGGTGTCAAGAACGTGACTGGCAGTTTTCAGAAATGATAACGAAACGTGGGTCAAACAGGGCTCAGCAGAGTCCCACGAGCACAGTCGGAGCCTGGGGACGTCTTCACTGCCGAGCATCCCTGGGACTCGACACGGCCGCCTGCACGCTCATCAGCACCAGTGCTAACGAGTGCCACAGCTCCCGAGCCCCCGAGGCTTCAGACGTGTGCTGGCAAGCCGAACAGCAACGAGCAGCATCTTAACAATGAACTTGGAGAAGAATCTGCAGGGAATTAGTGTCGGGCATGTGTAAAGAGGGTTACTTTTCCCATCTCCAACACCTATAATTACATCTCAAAGGTGCTAATAAAATCCAGTGGTTACGGTGGGTTTTTTTTTTTTTTTTCCTCTGTGTGTCAAAGTTAAGCATGCTGCCGTGACGCCTAGGAAAAATCAACTTTCTTACACTTCAAATGGCCACGCAAGCAGCAGAAGCGATGACGGTGCTCCCCGCTGGGTCAGAAGGGCTGAGGTGCGCTCCTGGCTCCCGGGGGCTGCCCCGCCGCTGCCGCCTCAGAGGTGCGGGGCGTAGAAGGGGCCGAGGTACGCGGGGCCCAGGAAGGGTGCGAAGGGGCCGGCGCCCAGCGGGAAGGGGGCGGCCGGCGGCACCAGCACGTTGGCGGCGGCGTAGGAAGGGAAAGTCTGGAAGGGCAGAGCGGCGGGGCCCGGCGGGCTGGGGCTGCCGCCGCTCGCCGCCGCCGCGGGGGATGCTGCGGGGGTCGCCCCGTCGGCGCCCGGGTGCTGCTTCTTCCACTTGGTGCGGCGGTTCTGGAACCAGATCTTCACCTGCGTCTCGGTGAGGCTGAGGGACAGCGCCAGGCTGAGGCGCTCGCAGACCGACAGGTACCGCGTGGCTCGGAACTTGTTCTCCAGGGCCACCAGCTGCTCGTAGGTGAAGGCGGTGCGCGCCCGCCGCGGCTTCCCGCAGCCCGGCTCTGCCCGCCGTCGCCGGGCGCTCCGCGGCGAGCCCGGCTCCTCCGGCCCGGGCGGGCTCGCGGTCCCGGTCCCGTCCCCGCTCGGATCCTCCTCGTCGCGCTCCTGCCCCGCGTCCTCGGCGCCGCTCTCCGCCGGGGCGTGCGCATCTAGGTGAGATGGCGGGGATCGTCAGGGGATAGCGCACCCTCCTCCCGTTCCCCCTCGGAACCCCGCGCTTCTGCTCCCACATCCCTCCCTCCCCCCAACATAAGGGCAATCACTAAAAATAAAATAAAGGGGAGAAAAATTCCGCCCGTCGTGCGAGGACCCCCCCCTCGCGTCCCCCGTTGTGCCACCGCATCCGCGGTGGGGAGGGGGGAGCCGTCGATATGGATTTCTTACCAATTAAAAAAGAAGTTATTAAAGTCCTCTTCTAAAGCGAAATAAATCCCCTCCCCCCTCCCACCCTCCCCATCCCTGCGCTAATGGAGTTTCAGATTTGCGAGGGCCAGATCGATAGATGTCATCTATTAAAGGTAAGTTTTAATCGAACAATATTAGGATCAGGCCGGGGGAAGGAGGTTTGAAGTGGGCACCTGCAAGCTGCGGGGAGGAGATAGGCGGGAGTCGGTAATAGGATATCGATCACCGGGAGCTAAGGCATCCTCCGGTGGGGACGGGCTGAGCAATTACCCAGCAGGCCGTCCCGGAGGCCGGGGCATCCGACCGCTGCCGCCCCGGGGAAAGGAGCGCCCGGGGGCTGGGGGAAAGAAACCCGTGCGGTGCCTCGGTAAGAGCCGCGGCCCGTCCGGAGCCGGGGTTCGGCGGCGGCGCGCCCTGATGTGCGCCCTCCTGCTCCGGCGGCAGAGGATGCTCCGGACGCCGGGAGCCGGGCAGGGCACGCCGATATCGAGAACTTTTCCCTTTGCATCATCAAGACTTCAAATCCAGTTCCAGCCCCCCTTCCCTCGCTCCTGCGGGACCCCGCGCGGGGAGCGCGTCCCGGCGGGCGCGGGGCCGAGGGTCCCCGTGTGCCGGAGCCTCCACCTGCGCGCCCCGCCAGCGCCGGCCGGAGAAACGCGAGCGCGTTCCTACCATGTGCCTCTAGTTTATTCCTCCCGCTGCCGGGAGCAGCAGCGTCCTTTCCTACTTCAACTCTTCCCAAACTTTTCTCCCGCTCGCCCGAGCGGGGGGCGCTGCCCCAGCTCCCCGAGGCCGGTTCGCGTCTTCTGCTGAATTTCTGGGGATCCAGGATGTCTAAGATGGAGAAGGAGATTTTATGATGGATGGGGGCCGCCTTGGCCCCGCGGTCCGGGCATTCCGGCATCCCACCCCACCCTCCGCGCTTCCCGGAGACCTGCTGGCTCCCAGCGCGGAGCCGCGGAGCGCAGCGCCGGGCGCGGAGCCGGGCCGCTCCGGAGCCGCACGCTGGGCGCTGGCGGCGCGGAGTGAGCGGCGGGGAGGAGGGTCGGCCGGGGAGGCGGAGGGGCCGGCGGCGGGGTGGGGGCAGAGGAGGGGGCAGCGCAGCCATTGGCACGCCGCCCCCGCGCCCCCTCCCCGCCGCGCTGGCTCCGCGGGGGCGCAGCGGGCGCCTCCCTCCATCCCAACCTCTCGGCGACGGCGCTTTCCCGTTACCTACACCGGGTTGGGCGGGGGGATGTGCAGAGAGGACGGCCAGGAGCCCCTGGCACCGGAGCCGGGACCTCCGCCGGAGCAGGGATGCGGCTGCGCCCGGCAGCCCGACGGCAGCTGTGTCCCCTGGTCCTGGAGAGCCACCGGCTGCACCTGTCCCCTCGCCCTCCGCTGAGCCACCTGCAGCTCTCCCGGTCAGTGCGGGTCCAGCGGGGTGAGCCTCGTGTTCAGGGGGACCCAGAGAGGAGGGATGGCTCCTGCATCTGTCTCCTGCACTGGGCAGGATCCAAGCTCCAAGTGCTCCCTGTGCCAGCAGCCACTGTTAGAGATGTGAAGCTACTGCCTGGTCCTCAGGGAGAAAGGATCAGTTTTTTGTTTGGGAGCAGCTTTGGATCAGTTTAGTTCAGACTCTGGGCCACTCCTGCAACTCTCCTGTGGTGTTCACACTGTTCCCAGTTAGTAGGCAGGGGAAACTGAGGCCCGCCTGTGCTGGAGGAGCTCCTACCCACCGAGCCACCCCCTAACCAACCCTCCTTGTCTTGGGAAAAACTTTGTTGCCGGTTCACACTATAACTGGAACAGGGTAGGTGACAGTAGGCCAAGCCTCCTCACTCTGCACCAACCCTGTGACCACTTCTAGCCAGACCTGTTTATTGAAAACCGCTTTACAGTGTATTTCTGCACACCTGTATCTGTTTGGGGGGATGCTTTTCCTCTCCTTGGCATTTCAGTGTTTGGGTGCCACAAATCATCAGATAGATTGGGGGAAGGCACCCTTCAGCAAGGGAAGGCAGCCCTCAGTAGGAATCTGCTGCTCCACCTGTTTTATTCCAATGGAGAGATGCAGAGCACAGCCCTCCTCCTCCTCTTCATCGCTGTCTCAGCCTCAGCAGAATTGGGCTCACAAATAATTCTTGGTATAGGCCTTAAGTTAAGAGGAAAGCAAGAAGAAGAGATGATGATGTGCAAAGGCGATGTGATTAAAAGCAACTGTTACTGTTAATTATCTAAAAGCCCATTTGGCACCAGCCTCTGGGGTAGAATACCACAGGAATGTAGAAAAGAAGAGAGCTCAGACCTGAGGAGTTCACACCCACAAGCTACAGGTGGCTAAAGATTGGTTTTGGGGATGTGAGAGGTGGTGAACCAGGAAAAAAAATCTGGTATAGTTGAGACTACAAATACTTCTGTTTGAGCTGTTGGGTCTGCAGGAGCTGAGAATGTAAATTGCAGCATTGAAATTAATCTGTGAGCTACAAGACGTTTTCAAATATCATCAGTTTCACCTGTATATACACAACAGCCTACAAACACACATGCATGTGGAAGGGCACATACTCATGGATTAGTTCCAGCACTCTAAAGTTGGTCCGTTTCCCAGCTCAGGCATTAAAATTCAGCCCAAGTGCTGTCTTTAAATTGCTTTGATGCTAGGTGGGTTTCAACCCTGACCTGTCCTGACGGCAAGTGATGGCTGTAACAAGCTGTGGATCAATATTCATAGCGGGTGTCCTGGACTGATAACACTATCCAAGACAATGTTCACTATCACTGCAGACAGCTGAGATATTGTGCCATTAGTAATGTTGTTTTAAATAACCTGATCCATTTCTGAGTCTATTTAATGAATTTCGCAGTTTAGATATTATCTTTAGGGAGAAGCCAGAGGCTATTCCAGAAGCCGTGATGCAAATCAATGCTGCCAAGGCTCCTCTGCTTTCCTTAAAACAAAATGGACTATAATTCCACCACAGCTCCTTATACATTCTGGGAGTCATGCCATGCTATTGATGGCATTAGCGACGAGAAGATATTTGGGAGAAAACAATACTATCCGTAAAGCTGGAACACAGCTGATAACATCTTATCTGCTATTGTAAAATTCTTTACACGAGACTCAGTGGGGTTTTTTTCCTTGGTTGTCATATGAACCACAGAATGGGCTCATGTAATGCTCCTTTCAATGGGGTTGAAGGGGGCGTTAAAAATCATCTAATTTCACTCCACTGCCATGGGTGGTGATGCCACCCGCTAGGACAGGTAGCTCCCCATCCAGCCTGGCCTTGACCGCTTGCAGAGCTGGTCCAGCGGCAGTTTCAGCGCGCTCCGCCCGGCTCCGGCGGCGCGGCGGGGCGGGCTCGGGGCGGAGCGGAGCCGGGACTGCATTTCCCGGCAGCTCCGAGCGGCACGGCCATGGCGGAGCGGGGCCGGGGCTGGGCGCGGGCCGTGCGGGGGCTGCTGCTCGATGTCAGCGGGGTCCTCTACGACAGCGGCGCCGACGGCGGCGTCCCCATCGCGGGCTCGGCCGAGGCCGTGCGCAGGTGGGTGGGGGGCGGCCGGGGACACCCGAGGAGAGCGGGGTGCCGGGGCTGCACCGCGGTCCCCGCCCGGGCGGTGCGAGTCGGGCCCCGCTGCGCTGTGTGAGTCCCGCACGGGAATCCGGAGGTTTCTGGGGGCGGCTCGGTGGTTTCGGGGGTTATTTTAGGGAAGGGAGCCCGCAGGGCTGATGGGGAGGAGAGCCTGGAGCGGTGCGGCGGGGACGCCCCGCGTGGTTCTGTGTGTGCTGGTGTCACTGCGCGTGTGGCAGGAGCTGGCAGCGGGTAGGGGATCTGGCACTGTCCCCTGGTAATCGTTTTTCAGATATTACCCACACTGGTGTCTGTAAATTGATTAACTCTGCTGTCAAATTAGCTGGAATTTGCAACTCTGCAACAGAGAATTTCTGTGCTGGGGTTAATGATTGCCCAGCTTGGAAGTGACTCAAAAGCAAAGTGTGGTCCTGGTGAGTTACTCCGAGTGCCCACAGGTAGGGAATCCCTTCGCCTTTAGCTGGGTGACGCTGCCCAGGTAACACGAGCTAAGTAACTTAAGTAACTTTAATTAATTGGGTTGACTTGCTAGTGTGCCCATATTGGCCCTGCTTGACCAGGGGAGCAGGATGGGGCCAGGGGAGAGCAGTGGCCCCAGGCACAGCTTTGTTTAAAGACAGGTATTGATTGTGTGGTTGTGAATTTCTGGAAGAGCCTTTTGGCTCTCTGTGATGTTTCATCACCCACTGTGGAAAATCCAGATCTGTTTCACCTGGCAAGTGCTGGATGGGGCTTGGAGCAACCTGGCATAGTGGAATGTGTCCTTGTCCGTTTCAGGAGATTGGAACTTCAGTGCTCCTTCCAGCACAAACCGTTCTGTGCTGCTGTATGTACCCCACTTGCAATGTTTTAAATGTCTAAATTCTGAACCCCCGTGAAACACTGACAGCTCTGTTTGGTGAGCACCTCTGCAGCTTCTGCCCTCTGGGGCCACTCAGCACAGACACAATTGGGACGAGTGCATTATTGAGCAGGAAAACATGCAGGAAGAAATACTGAATTCAATATAATTAATCATATGAGGTTAGTTAAATATTTGCCTAAATGTTGGTGGAACCACCATGGAAAGGCAGAACTGGAGAAGCTCCAAATGAAGTGATAATAACAGAACTGTTTGCTGCTTTCTTCCCCCCACCCCCCCAATATTATGTCTTTGTTCATATTTCCTGAAATACGTGTAGGATGCACAGAAGATGTTATCAGATGGCTCAGAGTTCCCAGTGCTGTCAGAGAGGAATATTTGAAGTAATTTTAAGCCTTATTGAGGTTCATGGCCAGTTTCTGGTGCTGACGTGGCCAGGAGAAGCTGCAGATACCAGGACAGCCAAGGAGACAGCAGCATTCCCAGGAAATTCAGTGGAACAAGGCAGAGGGAGAAGTTGCTTCTATTGAAATCCTGTGGCCTGTGGTTCTTTCAGGGGATTGTGCATGTGCAGAGCACAGCCTGGGACAGTCCAAATCACAGCCAAGGCCTCCAGCCACAGCCAAACCAAGCATAAATAACAACAACTGCATAAATACTGTCAGAGATCAAATCTTTCCTTTAGAAACCAGGACATGTTCAGTAATACCTGTGTTGTGGTTCACCAGATGCTTTTGACGTTGGTTTTTTGCTCCTGAATTGTAAACTTCATCTTTTGTTGGGTTGCAGGCTGTTATTTAATAACCTTTGTCACTGCATTTGATGAAACCTCCTGCATGGAGGCAGCTTAAACTGCAGTCTAACTTACAGTAATGTCAGAAATATGCTGATGAAACAACAGTAAAACTCTGGCCTTGGGCTAAATGTAGGAAATTGTTCTCTGGAAATCCTGGGAATGTCTAAGCCCTTTTTGCCTGTTAGTCACAGGAAGCCCTCAGCAGCTAATCTGACCTGTCTGCCTGCCTGGAAAGGCTGCAGGAGTCTCTGAGGAGGGTTTGGAGATGCAATCCAGGGAAAGGCTCTGGAATGCTGTGCAGGGAAAGCTGATCTCATTTGGGCAGGATTTGGTGAGCAGTGCAAAAGCAGTGTTCATAGCTGTGGGAACTGGGAACAGCAGAATGGGAAAGTGCCAGAAAGGGTAAAAAAACCCCACCAAACCACTTTGTTGGAAGGGTAAAAAAACCCCACCAAACCAAAAAAACCCCACCAAACCACTTTGTTCAGGTCATTCAATGTAAGTGGTGAAGAATAATCATTTTCCTTGGGTAAAGTCAAGTAGCCTTATTTATCTGCCTATTAGGTTAGTAATTGTTCTGGCTCACACCATTTAAACTCTTTATTGACTCATTATCCTATTGCCAGTTGCTCATTAATATTTGTGTCTGTGTCACAGTACAGCTGGGTGGTTTCAAGCAGATGGATCAAAGCTAAAAGGAGCTCTTTTTAATTAATTCCTTTTTTTAATCAATTAAAAAGCCATAATTGCAGATAGTGAGGAACCTTATAACTAATTCAAATTGCTGTGGTCCTCTGCTAAAGCAGCTGTCTAACATCTTTTACTGTGTATATATGTCCAACAGCAACCTTAAATCCCATTTTGATAACTGAGAGTACAGATAAGGACTCTTACAGCAGAACAGCTGACCTGTTCTTTTCAGACTGTCTTGCTACATCACCTCCCCATTACAGCAATTAACTTAGTGTAACAACATACAGTACATTCCAATAAAAATGATAAGTAAACATACTAATTTGTCATTGGTTTCATGTGACTGAAGCTGTCCTGACCTCCTAAAACTATATTTGCAGCATTATTTCTCTTGTTTTCAGCTGAATTCTGCTGTGCAGTTATTTGAGTTAGTGTTTGAGAGAGCAGCAGCCTAATTTCTGCCAGCAGAATTTGGCCTGGTTTGTATTTGTGGTGCCTGCTTCCCTCTTGTTTGTTTGTTTGTAACCAACAGTACAGTCAGATGGAGCAGAAACATGGCCAGAGAAGCTGATGGACACTGGAACACCCTGAGCAAGGTGACATTCAGTGCTGTAGAGACCCTCCTGAGGAAGGCATCAATAATTGGTACAACCTGTGGTGAAACACCGAGTGTAACAGCTTGGAATGCTTTGTTTATTGCTGATGTACTTGCAGCCTGATAAATCTCACCTGTGAAACACTGAAGGGTTCAGTGTGCCCTGAGAGGAGGTTGGTGGGTTGGAGGCTGAGGTGGTGAGCTGCAGGAGTATTTGTTGAGCAGAGCTTGTGGCCTGTGCTCAAGGGATAAGGTGAATCTGGATCCTTGCTACTCATCCAGACTCAGCCAGGCACCCATGTGCCAAAGGGTACTGGCACCCCTGGAGCCAGGAATGTCTCTAAATTCTCCAGGGACTGTTGTTGTTATCTTTAGGTGGGGATATTACAGCAGTGGATGGCTAAAAAAGCCAAAAGTGGCTCAATAAGATAATTTATCCCTTTAAAACTTTTAAGACATAATATTTCTTGATTGTTTAACTTACTGTGGCGTATCTTTGTTTTTGTTTTGAGAAAGTTACATAAACCTCACCCACCTCCTCCCAGCGTGTGCAGTTCCCTGGCAGATGCTTTGGAGCAGATCAGAAAGCCCATGGATGAGATCAGAAGGGCCATCGGTGACTTAAAGGCTTCTCCTGGAGCCAGCCCTAACAGAGCCTCAGTGCCGTGCTGTTATTGTCTTAATCGATTTACACAGCATTGACACGAGGTGAGCTAGCTGCTTTTTATCTTGCAAATAGCCAGGAGCTGGTCCCTTACAAGACAGAAGGTGGTTAAACACCCATAAAAGATGCTCAGCCTGTGCTCTGGCATTTGCATTTACAGCTTCGTGCTGATAGTGTGTCCATTAGCATATCCATATGAAAAGCACACAGTAGTTGGAGGTTTACAACATCCTGTTGTTGGGCTGGGATAGTGCATCTGTTAGCACAGCTTTCTGCAGAGCCCTTGAAAAGGGCAGCGGAAATCTGGGGAGCAGGGAGGCTGGGGAGCAGCTGGACACTCCTGTTAAAATAAAATACCTGGAGAGTCTCACAAGGAGAGGATTGTGAGGAGAACAAGCGGAACTGGGACTGTAAAACAATTCAGGGTGTGGGGGTTCAGAGGAATTGGGAGCTCACAAAGCCTTTTGGAAGTGTGTGTGCCACGAGGAGTAGGAAATCTTTGTTGTCACACAGATAACGTGGCTTAGCACAGGCTGGGCAGATGTTCAGAGTTCCAAGGCTTGCTGTGCCTTCGGGACATTTGATAGAAAAGGAGTTGTTCCTCCTAGAAAGAGCCCTTCAAATAAAGTATACAGACCCTTGTGTAAATATCAGTTAATTTGTTTTTGTACTTGACTCTCTTTGCACTTTCTGCCCAAAGAGACCCAGTGACCGAGGTGTCACTGCCTCCTGAAGCAGCAGACACACAAAAAATGAAGCATTCTGTATTGTCATGTGGCTGTTCCCTGGCAGAGCCAGAAGGGGACCCAGGAATTGACTCTCAGCTGCACTCCAGTCTGTAACATTAGCTGTGGTCTCAGTTTTCTGAGAGCAGTGAGTGTTCCTAACCCATATTTGCTTTCCTAATCGGCAGTGCCCCTTATTTCTTTATAAAGATTTGTGTCCCTGAAGCTGTGGATGCTCACCTGCTTTCTGCACAAATTGCATGAGTAGGTGCTTGTATTTTTGGAGTTCACACATCCTTAACACTCAGGGTCTCAGAAACAGGATTCCTTCTTTATGAACAGGTGCTCTTTGTGTACAAAGTGAGGATTCAACCCTGTCAAAGATAACTTGTTTTTGAATGAGTTTTTAATGGAGTAATTAGCAGCTTCATAGAATAATAGAATAGTTTGGGTTGGAGGCATCCTTAAACATCATGTACCCCCCTTTTTGCACAGAATAAAAGCTATTGGAGTATCACTCACTATGTTGTCCCTAAAAATATTTTACTTAATGCAAATAAATATATCCCAGACCTGCTCATGCTAACTGAATCCTCAAAAATCTGATTTTTCTTTCTTGGCAGCTCCCAAAGTGGAGATTTACCAGCTATTTAAGGTCTGCCAGAGTTTACTTATTGAACCACTTGCAGTGTGGTTAAAATCTTTTAGGTGTAATACATTAAGCTGATTTGGTAATCTGCAGTGCTAAATGCATCTTGTTACTGAACTTAATGGACCAGAGAGATTTTTCTTGTATTCTGCTTTGTGCTTCCTTTCTGCAGATTCCCTTCAGAAACACATGTTACTTTTATTAAATACTGAATTCTAGATTTCACTGTTGTGGCATATTGCTGCCTACAAATCAATTGTCTTCCCTGCTGTTCAGGAAGGTGGATTATGATTTATGGTGTTGGATAATTTGTGCAGTAATTCTGGTATGCAGCTGTATTCAATGGCCTTTGTAGAGAATTCAGGACTTTGTGTTTGTTTTAGTGTTAAAACTTCCAGGATTTCTTTCTACTTCTGAAAAATTCTAAATTATCAAAACACCTAAATAAAGGCATTGGTGGGTGTTTAAAGTTTGCTTTGAGCTACAATTTAGTGGGGTTTTTTCAGTTTTTACTGTCAAACACTGTCTCAAAGTGGTGTTTCCAGTGGTGTTTACTCTTATGATTGTACCCTTCCTTTTATCACCCTTGCCCACCCTTAAGTAACATTCTTGTGGCTCCTTCATGTGTGCCTATTAATCTGCTTTTATTCATGTGCAAAGGTAATGCCCTCCTATTTTTTAATCCCTTTTGGAGTCCTTCCTTTGGATTGCCTCCAAATTATCCCCTTCTATATTTAGAGAGAGGTGAGCCATATGGGGCTGGGGAGGAAATTGTGCTGGGGAGGTGGCAGCCGTAGAGATGAGTTTCAGGAATGCAGGAGGGACTGGGGCCAAAAAGTGCCATGTGTAAGGATTTGTCAGGGCTACGTGGAGCAGAAAGTTGGATCCCCAGAGAACCAGGGCTTTAATGAGCCTGGCTGTACTCAGAACCCATGACAGGACATCAGTGAAGGGAAACACCAGGAGGTCAGGGGGCAAAAGTGGCATCAGAGATGTGACAGCAAGATTGAAGCAGTTTGGATGTGCTGTGATGGCAGAAATCAGAGGAACGGAAAGTTTTGGGGACTGGGAGAGAGAAGGAAAATCCTGGAGTTTTATCCACAGTCTTCTGATTCCATTGCAGCCACCAGCTTAAAAAACACCAGGAAATTCAGTGTTTCCATGGAATTGGGAGAGGCTTGTGCCATGTAATGATGGGCAAAGGCACTTATGGCCTTCAGGCTTCTGAATAATGACTTTGCTGGCATGGCAGGAATACAGATTTGCAGAGAAAATACAGCACATTTTTGCCAAAAAGACACTTTTTAAGCAGAGCAAATGTGCTCTGCTCCCACCAGGCATTTCCACTGGCTGGAAATTTCTGGCTGGACCCCAGAAGGGGTTATTGCTCTGAGCCAGAAAACCTTTTTGGATCCTCAGGTGTGTGAGGTGCACCCAGGGAGGTTCTCCTGGGAAAAACCTGCAAGATCAGGAGAGGTTTTACCTGGAGCACCAGCACCCTGGCCCTTGCAGAGGGCACTAACAATAACCCTGCCCAGGTGGGAGGATGGTGTTGCTGCACAAGTCCTGCTTTTACTTTGTGGTTTGGTTGCAGGTGCTGTTGGTTCCCTGTGTTTGAGACAAGGAATCAGAGTGCTGAGAGGTTTACACTGAAGCACACTCATATTTGTCCACTGATGCAAAAGAGTCAAATAGCAAAAGTGCTCAGCGTGCTTTCTTTTACATTTTTAAAAAAAAACCCCAAAGCACTCTGAAAAACCAAAAGCAGGAATAAAAAGCCAATTCTGGAAATCTCATGTAGCGCATTTCCAAACCCCTTTGAAGTTAATGTTGGACAGTCTCCAAGCTCAGGTTTGTTGCCTGTTCTAGGATTTTGCTTTCTGCCCCACTGCCCATCTGCACAGGACCTCTGGCTGTGGGCTGGACTTTCCCCCTATTCCTGTCTTAGGAAAAACCTTCACTGCAAAAGACAGTGGGAAAAGATGGGAAATCTGAAGTTTAGCCTTACACCTTTTCCTTAGCTGCTCCAGCCATGTGCAGGATAATGTCACTTTAAGTTTGATGATTCCCAGTCTGGATTCCAGGGCCATTGCTTTTCCTACGGGTGTCACAACCTTTACATCATCTGAAAGAACAGATTTTGTGTTTTATGTGCCCAA
Source organism: Pyrgilauda ruficollis (assembly GCF_017590135.1). Lineage (NCBI taxonomy): Eukaryota > Metazoa > Chordata > Aves > Passeriformes > Passeridae > Pyrgilauda > Pyrgilauda ruficollis. The sequence continues at coordinate 3,374,066 of NW_024513654.1, read as the reverse complement.
AGGCTGCCCATAAAGGTTGGCAAGGGCAGTTGGCTAAGTCTGCACAAGGTCAGTGAGGATGTCCAATAATTGTCCTAACACTTTACCTGTTATGGAGCAATAATGAGAGTTTTTTTTTCATTATTTTCGGGTGAGTGAGCCTGGCAGATGCTGACAGCCAGCAGATGTGTAAAGTTCGAGGTGATTTGTAAGGGACCTGCTCATCTGACGCATGGTAATTGCACTGTGGGACATTGTCACTCAGCCCCGTGTCCTGCTCCAGCAGAACGAGGTAAAGGTCAGTTCAAAGAGCTGTGAGGCTCCAGGGGCAGCTCAGGCTGGAATTAAACCCCTCACATCCACTTCTCCCCTGGGCAGGTGCTCACAGCGTGCCCAGGGCTGGGTGGGTGCCCCAGGTGTAGATTTAGGGATCATTTGGGTGACCAAGTGGTTATTTGGATCTGGAGTGAGCTTAAATCCCTCCTCTGGTAAGGCTGGTGTGGTAGCTCAGTGCTCATCTGTCCACTTTTAATTTGGGGCTTGGAAATTTTTTTTGGTGACTTTTTCCTTCAGTGTCTGTGTGCTGTGGCAGCTCCCCGGCAGAGCGGGCACTGGCAGCAGAGTGACACAAGCTGGAGGGGACAGTGGCCTCTCCATCTGCTCCCTGCTGCCATCTCTGTTCTGCCAGCCCCTCCAAGAAGCACTCTGTCAAGTTTCTTTTGCCACTTTAGCTGAGTTTGGCATTTGTCACACCCCGAAAGGTCAGGAGCTGCTCTGCCTCGCTCTGGTGAAGCTCCCCTGTTCCTGCTCTCAGGCATTAGGAGTGGTGTGAGCAGTGATGATGGAAGTTGGTGGATTTGGTGGAAAAAGTGGATTTGTCTGATGCTGAGCCTGCTGAGGGCCCCAAACAGTGAAGGAGAGGCAGCCTTGGGATGCCCCCAGTACCTGGTCCTTGCTGGGTCCCTGCAGCATAGGCAGCAGTGCTGCCTGTCCTCGTGTCCTAATCAGGATCGATTTTCCTGGTGTTTGAGTGGGATCTTTATCACAGCCACGATGTGTGGAAGTCAGCTGAAGGCCTGATTGACTGGGTTTCCTGGGTGTGCCTGTGCTTTCTGTAATGGACCTGCTGATAAATCTGTAATACCCCGGAGATCTCGATAAAACGTGTGTCGTGTATTTCATCTCCTGCTGCCTCATTCTTCTGCTCTTGCAGGTGCCTAATCCGTTGCTCTTTATCTCATAAGACATCACATTACAAATATTCTTCTTTATTCTTCTCCTAACATCCCCACACTTGCCAGCAGTGGAAGTTGCAGTGCCTTGCCTTGCTTTGCTGGCAGTGTGAGCAGTGGGTCAGTTCAGAGGCTGGAGGTTTCCCTTGAAGCTTGGCAGCCCTGTAGACTCACTGAGCACAGCATCACACCTGTGAGACACAGACCTTCCAGCCACTTCTTTTAGTCTCTCCCCATTCAAAACCTGCCAGGCCAGGGAAACTGAATGAGAGTTTTGCTGTAAACATGGTTTCCCCCGTGCAGAGCTGTTGGTAAAAGCTCTCCCTAATTATTTGAGCTGTGAGTTAACAGTTGTTTGCTGGCCTGCAGGCTCTGCTCACCATCCCTGTGCTGAGCATCCAGGGATGGATTCATCCCAGCGTGTGTGATACTGAATGTAGAGGTGAGTGTGTCTGTTCTGTGCAGGATCTGGCAGAGTTTACAGGACTCTTTTCAGAGATGCCAATTGGGAAGGAAAAGGTGAGTTTTGATTGGAAAGGTATATTTGTAGAAATAAGTATAGACTTTTGTGGATTTTTGTTTCATTTAGTGTTCCAGGATATTTTTAAGAGTCCTATTCATGTGTCACCAGAGGACTCCCATCTTTTTGTCCAGCTTGGCCTAACTCTGTAGACCTGATCCTGGGCATTTCCTGAGCTCATTTGTTGGGGTGGTAATTGCTGGTGGCCACAAAGGCCTGAAGCAGTCTGGGATGTGTCCAGACTCCTCCTGCTTTGCTCAGTCCTTTCAGAAGAGTCACTCTGGTTTCCATCCAAAATGCTGAGAAAGAAGTGAAGTTTGTAGTACAGGAAAACTGAATATTTCACTGAGCTGACCTGTAGGGTGCTGGTTTGTCTGTGCAGGTCTGTCTTTGGTGTTATCCCTGGATTCATTATGTTGACCTTTAGGAAGAGAAAAAGCAGATTCTAATTCAACAATTGTCTGCTTCCAGGCAGTTGTGAATCATGGGATTTCTTTTCCCTAAGAGTGTGCAGGGAGGCTTTGCATTTAGAATATTTTTTTTTTTTACCCCGGCACACTCTATTGAAGTTTGTTGTGTATCCAAATTACACTGCTTTGCTTTTTAACTCCAGCTGAAACCGTGTCTCAAATAACAGATGTGGAATATTGTCATCCCACTGTCACACCAATTGTTCATTGTTCTGAGAAGGTCACATCATAATTCATTAACAATAATTATTCCCTGGGTACACCCTGCACTTCTTCACTCAATTGCTTCATTAACTTGAGAGTGAATCTCACATTCAGTGCTCCAATCAATGAAGATATATTTATAATGTACAAGTGGATGCTATTAGTTACAATATATTAACTGCCTAATTTAAAAGAGAAAAGCTATCTTTATGAAGGGCAATTAACCACTAAGTGTAATTGATAATTCACATATCTATGATTAGGAAAGACAAATAATAAGAAAGGAATGAATCACCAGCATTATTAAAGAAGACACTGGTGTGTAGTTTTGATGAGCAGAAGGGGCTCTCTGGGTCAGGACCAGATTTCCAAGAATCCTTTGATGGAAAGTTCATCATCAGATCTGTTGTCTGGAGGTGGCTTTGGTGTTTGCACCCACCAAGTGAGATCATCTTCCCTGCAAAATGGACCCAGCGTGTTTTGTTGTCTTGACAATCAGTGCAGGGACTTACTTAATAGAAAAGTCCTTTTTTGTTTAATACAAAGAAGGGTCATAATATTTTATAAGAATTTGTGAGCCTGGTTCCAGACTTATGTAAGTACCTGAATCTGCGTGTGCTCAGGTCCTCAAAGATAATTTTACACAAATTCACATGAAAACTGACAAAAAGTAGGCATTTTCATGTATTAGAGGAGCTGAGTGAAAGTCCCTTAGGCAAATGTTTGGTTTTTATTAATTGTGGTACATTTTCAGTGCTTCTGATTTTCTGTGGCCACTTTGAAGTACATTGGCTCTGCAAACAGCTGACAGCTCATCCTCGGGGAAGAGGCTTTTTGGGGACATCCACAGCAGGTCCCCAGCTTGGGAAACAAAGCTGCTCAGAGGCAGAGGGCTTGCAGGGGATTCACAGAATCACAGAATGGTTTGGGCTGGGGGGAACCTTAAAGACCCCTAAGACACCATCCCACCCCAGGGACACCTTCCACTATCCCAGGGTGGTCCAAGCCCAGCCCTGCCCAGCCTTGGACACTTCAGGAATGGGGCAACAACACAACTTTTGGAGAGTACCAATCCCCAGGAGCCGTGTTGTTGGCTCTGGATACTCATGGCCTTGTTTTCTTCCCCTGAGAAGCCAATTATCTGTAAACAATTATAAATGGATCAGTTAAAGTACCAGATTTTTTGGATGATCCACCAAGTAACAGCACAGGTGTTTTATGAGAGATTTAATGATAAATGTGACTGGATCCACCCCAGTGTTGATATAACATCATTGAACTAACTGGCAGCTGCAGTGCCCAGAGTCAGGATTTCAGGTGCATCTAGTCACAGCAAAGGAGCCTGCTCCAGGTTTGGAATATCATCTTCACCTTCTTAGCAGAATTCACAGAATGACCAGGTTGGAAGAGACCTTCAAGATTGAGTCCAGCCCAGCCCCAACACCTCAGCTGAGCTATGGCCCTGAGTGCCACATCCAGGCTTTGTTAAACACACCCAGGGATGGTGACTGCACCACCTCCCTGGGCAGCCATTCCAGAACTTTATCGCCCTTTCTGTGAAAAACTTTTTCCTAATATCCAACCTGCATTTCCCTTGAGACTGACACTCTGGTCTCAGTTCCTTCATCAGCTCACCCCTCTGCTGCCTTCCCTCCACAGGATCAAAGCCTCCGGGCTGAAGCTGCAGCTCTGCACCAACGAAACCCAGGCGACCCGGGAGAATTTCGTGCGGAAGCTGCGGGCCATGGGCTTCGACATCTCGGTGGCCCAAGTGACCGCGCCGGCGCCGGCCGCCTGCCGCCTCCTGAGGGAGCGAGGCCTGAGGCCTCACCTGCTGGTGCACGACGGTGGGACAGCCCTGGGGACACGGGGAGGGAGGGGGATGCTCTGCTTTCCTCTTCGTCTTGGCACGGATGAGTAGGTGTCTGAAGAGCGCTTGATTCAGGCCGAGATTTATTTATTTTTTCATGTGTTGTTGGGAGTGAAGGGAAGCGCGAATCTGGGGATTTGTCGCTTCCATTTGTCGCTTCCTACACCTCGCTGTCTGAAATGGTGAGGAGTTGGAGCCCTGGATGCTGAGTATTCCAGACTTTCTGTGCTGCCAGGCACTGACCCCCAAGAGAGCACTGCATTGACCTGAGGTCATGAAGAAGGCTTCCAAAATGGAATTACAGAACTGGGATTGTGGGTGTGGAGTTTGGATAGAAGTGTGTGATATCACAGGGTGGAAAACTTAGGGTTTAAGGGTTTAGAATATAGTAATATATATAAAGCAAGATGGAGGTTTAAGGTGGAGGCTGGTCCTTCTTCTCCACCTTCTTCTCCATGGATTTGGGTGGTTTTGTGTAATTGGATAAAAAAGTCCACATTGCGGGCATGGGTGGTTGGTTATTGGGTTAAAAGTAAAAGTAATTTAGGTGTCATTTCTTAATTGGACAGTTTATCCTTAAAAGACCTTGTATAAAGAGAGACAAACGTCTCCATTTTTAATTTGTTAGAGTGAAGTGCTGTAGAATTCAGTTTGTGAGGCTGTAACACAGACAAGAACTAATAAACACCTGAGTGCCAGCAAGAGATACTGTCTTGTGCATTTAATCCTGACCTTAGAAAAAAGAAGCAAAGAACCTACAGTGAGGGACTTGTGATTTTTTTTTGGTTTTTGCCTCCTTCTGTAGATCTTGTCCCTGAATTTGCTGAGATTGATAAGACAAACCCAAACTGTGTGGTTCTTGGAGATGCAGCAGAAAACTTCACCTACGCAAACCTCAACGAGGCTTTCCGACTTCTGATCGGGATGGAGAAGCCTGTTTTGATCTCCCTTGGAAAAGGGTGAGTTAAGCTCTGCTTTTTCCTCAAGTCTCTGCATTTTTTAATGATATCTTCAATGGAGGCCAGAAATCAGTGTGGGCACTCCACTCCCAGTACCAACTTTTCAGTTTTCAGTCTGTGTGCCTGGGCTGAGAGCCTCATCTGATCAATGAAGAGGACTTGAGGTGCTTCAAGGGAGCCTCAAACCCTCGTAGGAATCATGGAGAGTTTGGATTTTGATGTGTGTGACCCCAAGTGAGTGAGCATTTAGTATCTCAGAGATGAGAACTGTTGGTTTAACTGCTGCCTGTAGCCACGTGTTCCTCTCTGAACTGAATAGAAATTATTTTTCATAGTGAAGGAAACCTAAAGTTTCTCCAGGCCATGCTTGGGTAAAGAGCTGTTGGTGTAGGTTTGTGATGCAATTTGGTGTTTTTGAAGTGGCAGATCAATTGTTTTGGTAGTTTTAATGTCAGACAGCAATTTTAATTATTCTCTGCCCATTAAGTGTAAATTTTGACCTCCTGTTTCACACACAGGAAAAAATAGCCAGGGAGTTTGAATGTTTTCCTGAAAATAATTAATTTAGATGTATTCAGAGATTTTAAACAGGACATTATTAGTTCCTGTGCTGAATAATGACAAATCCCAACAGGAATAACAGGAGTTACTCTTATCTGTTGTGTGATGCATGGGTTTAAAAGAGACTGTGCATGTTTATCTTGGGGAAAGTGCAGTGACAACTTTGCTCAGTGGTTCAATAGACTCTAATGGGCATGAAAACCCTTCTTAGTTTGTGGGTTATTGATCCAGCTGGGCAGAACTTATCAGTGGGAAGGAGCAGTTAAATTCATTGTGCCGCCTTACCTGACACTCTAATCCTCCAGCAAGGCTGAAAAATCCTTACTGTTTCTCAGAAGGATAAGGAGAAAATGTTGAGCCAACAGGAGAATGGCTAATGTATATAAAATAATCAAATTTTGTGTTATATAATACCATATTTCAAAATGAAATGTAGAATCAACATCTTCTTAGGAACTGTATTGTCATCAATGCAAAAATGCTTTGTACCACGTGTGTGTAAAAGTATTTATTAGGTCATTCATTGATAGAAACAGCTCTTTTTTCTTACTTCTTTGAAATACTACTTTTTGTTAAAAAACAAAGATTTTGGAATATTTAGAGCTCAGTTTTCACCAGGGGCATATTGTATTTTAATGGCTGATCATTGAGGTAACGGGAATATAAGTTCTCTGACTCAAAGGAGGAAGATTAGAAATTCTAAGAACTGTTCTCCTGACTGGAGAAGCCTCATGGATACAAAGGGCCATCCACAAAACCCAGCTGCATTTTTAACCTGCAGAACCAGCACAGCTGGGTGGCCTTAGCAAGGTGCCTGCCTTGGGCCAGCAGGTTGCTTTTGGCAGAAGTTTTAGTTCATTCCATAGAAAACAAAAGTGTCAGAGTCACTGAAGCAGAATGCCCTGCTCCTGGAAATGGAGTGATTTACATTTGGCATCTGTTTTGGGCTGAGAGTGGGAATTGGCTTTGTAATTTCTTCTGTCATGCCACTGTCAGAAAATTAAGCTGTTTACGCCAGACTATGGAAGGTTAATGGCTGTTCTAGCAAAGGTCAAGTGGTCATTTTAAAGGAAGGCTATGCTGAATAATCGAAAATGGCAGAAGGATAAGGCATAAAATCTTAGCTGACTGCTCATCCTACCTTTTTTCCTGTCATACAGAAAGCTGTCTTTGCTCTGCCCAGAGCTTGGAAGACCTGCATGAATGTGAATTGCCATTCCAGAAAAAACTCTCTAAAGACACCTTCTAATTCCATGAGCTTCATGGCCACGGGAGCATTTTTAGAAAGAACAAAATTCAGCTTGGAGGGTTTTTAGTCCTGATAAAGAGGTTCCCTGGTTGTGTGAGGCTGAGACAGCAGCGCTGGTCCTGCCTGGGGTCTCCTTGCAGACACACTGGGGAGGGGTCACAGCTGCTGGCTGGGGCCAGCCCTCACCTTTTACCTGCCAGGGCTCTCTGTCACTGTGCAATAATGCTCAGCCCAGTCCATCCTGTTCAAGCACACTGAAATCCCTTAGAAACAGTGAATTTGCTCCCAGATGGGCATCCGGGATCCTTTCCCTGAGCATTGCACGGTCCTGAGCCTGTCCTTCCCTTAACTCCTGGTGTTAAACCAAGGCCTGGGATTTTCTGATTACTTGACTTTTTATGCAGCCATATGGACATCTATAAAGGCCCAGAAATAATAAAATGTGGTTTCTTTGTCTTTAACTGCCAGCGTTTTCATTTCACGGGAACTTTATCACTTTCATTTCCAGACGCTACTATAAAGAAACTGATGGGCTGAAACTTGATGTTGGAGCATATATGAAGGCATTAGAGGTATTTTATGGCTGGAATTGTGCTTACTCACCCTGTGCACCTTGTTAAAAGAGTAACTGGCATAAATATGGGTCATCTTCTGTAATTACTCACCTTGGTGGAGGGAGTTTCCACACATTGAACCTCACTTGCTGCATTCTAAAGATGGGTGGATTAATTTCTTTTCTGCCTTTGGTTTTTTGCTTGGTTTTTTTTTTTTTTTGGTTTAAATGTGTTTTACTTAAACCATGAACTTTTTCTGTTGTGGTGCCCTTATTGCAAGTGAGGCCCTTGAAAGGAGGAGTCAGACAAGAAAAAAGTGGAATGTTGTGTGCAAGATACCCAAGAAAACCGGAAGGTCCATGTTATCTGTTAGGCTTTTGTCTAGGAACAAGCAAGAAACAATTTTTTTTCAGCATAGCACTGATATTTAGTTGCAGGAAAATGTAACTTGTAAAATCTGCTTTCTCAAATGTAACTTTTCAAAACCCAGATTTAAAACTCGATTTTTCACTTGGATCATTAAAATTATGCCAGGTGATTGAAGAAATCCTTTATATCTTTTAAAGGCTCTCCAGTACTTTTGGTAGTTTTATATAAAGGATATTTGTTGTGTCTCTAAGAGTGATGCTCCTAACAAAATGAGCAGTACTGGAACTGAGTTTAAAGATTACTCAAAGATGGAGAATGTGAAAGATTTGTACCTTGAGGTGTTTCAAGAGCATTTTCTCTCCTGCCAGAAAACTTTAAACACTTCTGTTATCCAAATTCTCTGATACTCACCTTCACCTGCTAATCCATTGTGTTATTTAAGGGCAAAAATCACTAATCACAAAGCTTTTATAATTGGAGTTATGGAGTTGAATAAATCCTTTTCCAATCAGCGTTTTTTGTGTTTCTCTCTCTATTTTTCCCCCCAGTATGCTTGTGATATCCAGGCTGAGGTGGTGGGGAAACCAGCAAAAAGGTTTTTTGAGTCAGCCCTGGCAGAACTGGGAGTTCCACCAGAGCAGGTAAGGTTGAGGTGCCATGCCCAGGGGCTGTGCCATATATTTGTGCCCACTGGTGCTTTTTTCCTGCTTTGCTGTAGCTTTAGTTACAGAAGAGGCAGAAGGAGAACGTGACCAGGACTCAATGCCTGGCAGAGGCAAAAGAGGTGCCCTAATGCCTGGCAGTCTGCTTGGAAGACTGGTGGCTACAGGGTGATGGAATTGATTCCAAAAGATTCCAAAATGTCATTTATTTCCTGTGCTGTCACACTGACTACCTTTTTTTTTTTTTTTTTTTTTTTTTTAAGTAAAAGGCAGAAGTAAAATATTTTATCATTTTGGTGACTAGGATGCACTGACTGACCCCAAAACCCCCTCCTGTTTTTCTGGCTTTCCAGAAACATGCTGTGCTTCCTCAGCACAGCCCATTTTCCCCTCTCTGTAGTTGTTCCCAGCTCCTCTTCATTGATTTGTTGTTCTGTCACACAGGACATAAGGATGAGTATGAGAAGCCTCACAAACAGCAGTGAATTACAACACAATAATTCCATCAGGGGGGTTTGGGTGACATTATAAACAACAGGAGTGAAGTTTGGGGTGGCTTGTAGGTCCCTGGAGCCTGGAGATGAAATTATGGCCCTGTAATTCAGCATGTGCTTGGGTTTTACTTTATTACAGAGTGGGGAGATGGATAAGACCTAGTGGGCCATCTAATCCATCTCCTTCCCCATGCAGGAATGTTCCCTGCTCCACAGTTATTAATGTTTTGTCCACAGTGCTTTTCAGAGAGCCAAACAACTGTCAGTGCCCTGGGGATGGTGTTCAGCCCAGTGGGTCTTGGGGGAAGGCAGCTTTTCCTGAGATTTATCAGGATATTTCCCTTTTAAACTGCATCTCCTTATTTCTAGTTTTACTCTAGTTAACAACCAAAATAACTTCCTGGACATTTTCTCCATCCAATTATCTCTAGGCTTGTTGTCATTGCAGGAGTTGTTTTTTACAAAACTGTGCTTTAGTTCTGCTGCTTCCCTCCATTCAGTCCCCCTGCTTTTTTCTGTGCTCCCTTCAGTCTGTCCATATCTTCCCAGGAATTAGCCCAGTCTGGACTACCCCTGGAACATCCCAGGTGCAGAACTCCTTGCCCTGGACACAAATCTGCTGTGGTGCATCACCAGGCTGGCAAAGCTGGTCCCACAGGGTGAGCCCTGGAGAGTGGTTCCCATCAGCTTCAGGGCTGTTTGTTTCGGGTACAGAAAAGCAGGAATAGTCCCCAGCAGAGATTATTTACTCCTTCTCTGCTGTCTGCTGCTCATGCCTAACTTTATATTTTGTCAGAGTTTTGGCTTTTTTTTTCATATAGTTTCTAATGTTAAATGCCATCAATCTGTTGTAGTGCTATGTCTAGTTTGTAGGTATAATACTTTATATTTAGAGAGTTTGGAAGTGAAGGGAGTGTGCTCCTAACCAAGGAGGAGTGCAGCAGACCCCACTGGATGATGGCACCAGACACTCCATGCTTTCCACCACGGAAAGAACAATCCACACTGCTGGAGTTAAGGCCTGGATCATGATTCAAATGTGTGTAGGAGGAACAAATTACAAACAAGCAAACTGCCTTAATTCTGGCATCTTTTCCTAAATTTTGAGTGCTTGACCTTGTGACTTTAATGTACTTTTGGAGAAGGATTTGCAGGTTGGTTTGGTTTGTGGTACACAGTAATAAAACCTCATTATTTTCAGTTTCAAACCTCAGTATAGTCACTTCAGTAAGTTCCTGTAATGCACTGCATTACATTTTAAACTGTTTCCTGAATGAATTCTGCATTTGTAGTGACATGGCAGAGGCTGGTTTTACTTTCCTTTGCTTTTACAAAATGTTTATTCCAATAATTTATTCCACCTGTGGAAGGCATTTAATCCATACCATCATTAAACCATTTTAGATGAGCTGTGCTTTTGAAAACATGCTACAATTTTCTTTCACTTGGCTTTTAATGAAAAATACCTTTTTAATAAAGCTGTCTCACCACTGTAATTTGAGACAGTGGCAATTCTGAAATTCCTCAAGCTGCTTTAATCAATAAAGTTATCACCAGTCATTTCCCTTGATAACTGCTTCTTACTGAGACCCTGACTCTGCCTTCTGCTGCTGAGATGTTTTCAGCCTGCACTTAGAATAAGAGGAACTCCCTAAAGTCCAATTTTCATTTTAACCTTTCCTCAATGGCCTAGAAATAACAGATTGCCAGTATTACTTTAATAGATTGGAAATTTAAACCTCTTAGAGGTAACCAGACCTATCTTACAATTCAGTGCTATGACAAAGAATAACACATCTTAAAGGTTACTGAAATGCCTAATTCATGTGTTTTAAGGCAGCTGTTAACAGTGGATGATTTTTACAGCTTTACAATAAAACCTAAATAATGTTAAGGTTCTGGTAGTTTTATATAATCATAAAAAGTTCTCTCTGTAACAAATGATCCAGCTTTAATGGGAGTTATGGCAGGTCATACTGGAGTCCATAAACTACTGGTAGTTAAGCAATTCCCATTCCTGCCACCTGTGAGCCTCAGGTGGGAGTTAGTGGTGCATGAGAGCAGAGAGAGGTCACCCAGGGGTGGCACAGGGCACCTGCTCCTGGCCCAGCATCCCCTCCTTGCCCACCAGCCCAACAGGGCAAGATCTTCCATCCCAAAATAAACGTGGCCAAGGGAAGTTTGAAGCTTCAATCCATGTGAAAGCTTAGTGAGAACTGTCTGGCCTTGCACCTTTGGAGTTCTAATTTAGAAACAAAATTAACTGTAATGTAGGATACTGCAGCTTGGAGTATTATTCCTTGGGGGTAGGAGAACAGGGAGAAAAGCAAATATGTTGTATTTCTGGTGTAAAGTGATTTAATACATCAAGGTGTGGTGTATAAGCTTTATTTCTGTGTGGTCCTGGCACATTTAACTTAAGGTTATTAAATCTATAGTAAAAAAATCTATTTAGGCATAAATATGTCTGACTCTAGAAGCATTCTCTGTGCTAAATATTCTGGTGGAGTTAGCACACTGCCTTCTGTGCAAATCTCTGTTTGCATCCTGCATGGGCTCCAGCCTCCAAAATCCCCCATCTGAGGACTGGCTAAATTCTCATCTTTCTACCTCCTTTAATCCTTACTCTGTAATTCCTTTTCTGGTCAGACATTTTCCTGTGACCAGTTAATGAATGCTGAAACTCTCTTTGTGGACAAAACCTACCTGGGGTTCCCACTCCGCACCCCAACAGCATCTCTAAAGATTTATTAATTTTGGCTGCTCAGGGTCTGTGGCACAGGCAGCACCAGTGGCATTGCTGACTGTGGGGATTATATTTTGCCTTTCCACCCCAAATTCCTGGGGGTTGGGTTGATCTCCTCTGTTCTCCCTGCCCCTCTGGGCTGAGTCTGCTGGAACCTTTTGAGAGCAGTGTTTTCCCTCAGGTTTGGCACGTGTGCTTTATTTGCTGTGTGTGTGCAACCACACACCACCTCTCACCATCTCAGGGAAATAGAAATTACACCCATCCTCCTTCTTTGAGGATTTGTCTTAAAACCCAGAGACTCGCTGCGCTTTTTCCCCTTCTTTTTAGTTAATTTGTAGCCAATCTAAAAAAAAGTAACTTTTGCAGAAGGATTGAACAGATTAACTGTGTGATCTCTGTGTAAAATGTGAACACGAATGGAGATCTTTTAATTCCTGCTTTCAGTGGCTATGTGACCTTTCAGTTTTATATCTTTCTCTCTCTTCTTGCCATATTGCAGTCAGAGAGGAAGTTAAACCCAGGTTTGACAGGTAGAGTTTTTTTATTTCCCTTGACAGCGCACCTTTTGACCTCTATCTTCTTGCCAATGATTTTTTAAATCCTAAATGATTTTGGAATAATTGCTCCTCCTTTAGTGATTATTGCCCTTCACTGATAGTAAATCTGTGAAATCCCTGGGGGCTGGAGCACATTTTTGTATGCGTGTGCCACAAGCTGGCCTGGACAGGCATCGCTGCTCAGCTGCAGCTGCACTTCCAGAGCTGCCAGAGCCTTGCAGGAAAACTTCCCTGGATGGGCTAAAATACAGCCCAGGTGAGCAGGAGAGGGCTTGGTTGGAGAGGCTGCCCTGCTCTGCCCTTTTTTTGTCAGAGGAAATTCTTTTTAAGATTGTTAGGACACAGGACTGGAATTGCCTTTACATCCTGAATGTTGGGGTTTGGGCTGAGCGAGGGCATGAGGTGGTGCAGGTCTGTGCCCTCTCACCCTCAGGGAGGTGTTGGAAGGAATTCTGTAAGGAAAAGGAATTAGAATCTCTTAAAGCCAGTGGTTGAGAGTGATTAAATATCCTGGAGCAGCCTGGGGGGAATTGGTAATGGTGCTTGGCTGGGGATGGCGTTGCCTGGTTCTTGCAGCTCTCCAAGCAGCAGTGGAATTATTCTCTTTTCCTTATCCACATTTACATGCTTTATTTCCTAATTACTTAAATCTAACCCATCATTTTCTCCCCATTTCATGCTGATTGCTGGTTTCCTTTGCTAAGGAAAGGTGATCTACCTACAGGAGAAGCTGTCCCATATTTACATGTTTGTAGCTCAGTTTGGTTTATGAATCCTCTCAGAAAATTTAGATATATCCTGAGATTTCCTTTACAGGCAATGTAGTATGTGGGAGAAGATGCTGTTGCAATTAGATAATTCATAAAAATAGCGCTGGAGGTTTAGTATTTTTATTCTTTCCCAAGCAAAACAGAGCTGGGGAAGGGATGGAAATTCAGGCAGGAATGTCTGGAGCTGAAAGGTACCGTGGTTGTGAAAGCCAGGCAGTTAAATTAATGAAGCAAAAGGCTGATTTAAAAGATGAAAATAAAATAATTAAAGATGCAGCTAACGCTGTATTAGACAAAATTCAACTTTAATGCAAAAGGTGAAAAAATCTGATTGATAAACCACATTACAAACTTCCAAATCTGCTCCCCCAGATTGCCTCTGTTCTTTGCAGAATAATCCAGAACACCTTGGGGAGGTGTAAAGGTGATTTTTTTTGATCATTAATGAAAAATTGCTGTTTTGTGTATATACTGGGTTTTGTTGAAACTATAAAATGACATTCCCCCAATCATTTTAAATTTGAAGAATAGAATAAATGCAGTAATTTATAATGCAGGATGATAAGCACTTGACATTTTGATGATGTGCTTGTAAACAGAAAGGACCCCTTGGTTGATAGAATCCAATCTGATCTAATAACTATCTTTGACAGAGGCAGGAAGGTGCTCTGTGCACTCTTTTTGTCAAACACCAGACAAATCTTAGCACAACCAGTTACTTTTTTGGTAATCCACTCATTTTTGTTTGTTAATATTGGCATATGCTTAAACTGATGATAACACAAATGGTGCTAGGCCTGTACATACTGTGTCATACTGTAAAAAAAATGAATAAATTCCATTTTGCAGTGATTTCCCGAATTCCTGTATCAACCTGAGAACAGGTTGGGATCAAGCTCTCAGTGATTACAAGCTTAAGCTTTTGACCAGCCTGTAGAACACCAGATTTAAGAAGTTAAGCTTAATTTAAGCTGCTTGGAGTGTAGCAGGAATGGATTGTTAGGAACAGAAGAGGCCTAACTTCATAAAATTCACTACTTTCTTTCAACTGTGCCCCAAATCCCTTTGATTTCTGTGATTGATTACAAATTGTACAGGTGTGTGCTGAGCCAGTACACTGCTGGAGGAGCTCTGGCATGAATTTCCCTCAGGGTAGGATGACTTTTAATCAATAACACGACAATATTATCGTGTTTAATTTGTCCAGTGGCAGCATTAGACCTCAAATCAAGCTGTTTGTTATGTCAGGGGAGGGTGACAAATGGCAGAAATGAACTTTTGCTGTATTTCACTGCCCTGACAGGCCATCATGATCGGGGATGACATCGTGAGTGATGTCGGGGGAGCGCAGCGGTGCGGGATGAGAGCGCTGCAGGTGCGGACGGGCAAGTACAGGTCAGTGCTCACCCTGCACATCCAGAGCAGAGCCACCAGGCCAGCCTTTGTCCATGCCTTTTTCCCACCTTTCCCCTTGCTGTCAGTGTAGGTTTGCATTTGTTGTCTGCCCAAGCACCTCCTTGTGCAGCACAGACTCGGGTGGATGCTGATGTTTTCTTTCAGGCTGTGTGGAAGTAGCAGGAAGGGGAGGACAGAGTGGCTTTGATCTTTTGCAGAAATACTTTCTGCTAAATTCCTTCTGCATCACAGCACATAGAACTGGTGTATTTCTTGGGGTTTGCTTCTTTTTTTCCTGCTGCTGCACGAAAGCGTTGTACATTTGATACAAGACGTGTCTGAAAGCCATGGCGGGGTTGGGGTTATAAAACTGGCCTGTTGACTCAGCCAGCCTGTGGGTCATTCATCTCTCACAGCTTTAGGAGGGGCTCCATGTGTCTGCCCTTCCCTCCAGACACACATTCAGCACTGAGGTGTCTGAAACACAAGAGCTGCTTCCCCAGCTCTCACCTTGCCAGAGTGCAGGGTCCTGTAGGGTCACTCCTGGCTCCAAATGCAAACCCCTCCTTGTGCAGCTGTCCCCATGATCTGTGCTCTCACCGAGCTGTCACACGGCCAGCTGCTGAGGGGGGCTCACCCAGAGTGCACCTCGAAACAGGACATGACCCAGTGCTGAGCAGGTTGGCTTTGAGGTCAGCTCAAGGTGACTCCAAATGCAGTGCAGAGATCTGTCCCTCCGTTTGGCATTCTGACCCCAACACTCAAAATCTCATTTTAGCCATCTCCCCTCACCCTGAACCATGCCTCCTTGAAGTATGGTTCAGCCACACCCTTTGCCATCTGATGTCATTTGTTACTTTCACAGTTTTTCTTCACTTTTAAATCCTGAGACTGTAAAAGAAGGATGCTCCTTTGGGGAGGGATACAGCACATGAAAATTATGCTTGCCATAAACTATCTGAAAAGTTATTTTGCTTGTTTTCAAGTCAATCTGTTCCTCAATTTTCCTTTTTAGTTTGTGTAAGGTGATAAAATAATACCATGTGCCTTCATTCTAATGGACCAGTAAGTGATGGTTTCTAGGAAAAAAAATTCAGGTACAAGTGTATTGTATTTTCTATAATTTTAAGATAGTACATCTGAAAATCAGGTATGTATCTCAATAAAGCTTGGGAAATCCCAAAGATTAAAAAAGTAATTATATAATTTGTGCTTTTGGGATTATTTGTCTGTAATCTTTGTAGTCCCAGGAGCTGGGTCCCAGGAGCTGGACTTGATGATTCCAACTCAGGACTTTCTATGGCTCTAATCCCATGAGCCTCCTAATGGAGAAAATAAGGATTCAGTGGTTGATTTTATTCTGATATGAATGGGATCACTTTGCAAATCCACATTTTGTTGCCACACAGATCCAGGTGCCCATGAAGAGGGTAACTTTGCACACAAAAGGTGAATTAGGTCTTTGCTACTGACCAGAACTCTCCTGTTTCTTGCTTTGCCCATCATAAAACGTGCCCCAGGTGATGTTGCATCCACACTGTTCAGGCAGCTGGCACAAACTCTGTGTACCCAAACACATAAATATGTGTCATCATATGCTAGAGAGGCATTTTCTTGTGTCAGGTTTGAGTCATGAATTCACAGCTGAAAGGGAGTAGCTGGCTGTCCTAGATGGGGAACAAGGATTGTGTTTCCTCTTTCAGTGTGTGGTTGGTGCTTTCCCAGCTCAGGCACAATTGCAGAGCAGTCAAATACAGATGAGTCTCTCTCAATTCCCTGTGTCGTGCCAGGCCTGCTGTCAGCAG
This sequence comes from Pyrgilauda ruficollis, assembly GCF_017590135.1. Lineage (NCBI taxonomy): Eukaryota > Metazoa > Chordata > Aves > Passeriformes > Passeridae > Pyrgilauda > Pyrgilauda ruficollis. Next base: position 3,357,667 of record NW_024513654.1, on the reverse strand, counting down.
CTGGGAGTAAAATGAAGTAACTCCTGTTTGCCAGGAGAGGTCAGAGGTGTATCTGTATTTTTCAGAATGACTTGTTTAGTACACTTAGAAAATCAAGGTGCACGGTGAGGAGAGACAGAAAATAAACAAGCGATGGGCAAGATAAATTAAAAATAAATAAAATGTAATTATTTAGTGGTGAGGTTAGTTTAAAATCTGATACATAAGATATACAAAGGTCCTGTCTCTGCCTTTAGCCTTTGATGACACAGAGTTCTGTGCTGCACCCGAGCACCTCTGGATGGCATCGTTGGCTCGTGCACGTCACTGTGAGCCCAGCCTGCGCTTCCCCACCGTCCTGGGCTGTTTGTCCAAAGTCTTGTAAAGCACAGAGCTGTCAGGGTTTTCTGCAGGTGTTGGTGGGATTGCCACAGTTGTCAGTAACAGCACCACTGAATGGTTTGGGTTGGAAGGGACCCTGTTGTCCCCCTCCTTCCTCAGCCTGAGGATGTCCCCAGCTGGCATTGTCACCTCCGGTGCACAAGGGTGCTTGGGGCAGCTCTCCTGCTTTCAGGGCTCAATGCAGTTTACATGAACATTTTAGGAAAAGGTTTTTCCCCAGAGGATGCTGGGCACTGCCCAGGCTCCCCAGGGAATGGGCACAGCCCCAGGACTGCCAGAGCTCCAGGAACATTTAGACAGTGCTCCTAGGGACAGGGTGGGATTGTTGGGGTGTCTTGGCAGGGCCAGGAGCTGGACTGATGATCCTGTGGGATCTTCCAGCTCAGGATACTCTCTGATTTTACACTTCTGTGGTTTTTAAGGTCTGCTGCCCACCCAGGTTATGCAGGGATGTGCCCTGGGGTTGCCCCCTCCCCAGGCTCTCACCCTCCTGAGCTCTGCAAAGTCTCTCCACTGCTGGCTGCTCTCAGCATGACATTCAAAATGTGGATGAAACATTCAGTTTTGCACCACCTTGCATGGAGTCCTGCAAGTTGGCTCCTTTGTCTTGCTGCTCTTGGATCTTTAAAGTCAATTAAAATCTGGGCAGCCTATTGCCTTTAGTGTGACACACTTTGCCTGATCCCCCTCAATCTCAAGTGTTGAACTCTTTCTCAGTAGCCAAAGCAGGCATAGATCAGTCCAAGAAATGCTATAAATCCTGTCTGCAGCATGGAATAAAACTTCTGCTGGCACAAATCGGGGCACAAGTTGGGAAGGTGAGAGGATAAGATTGGTGTGTTGGGTGACCTGACACAGGGTGAGCAGCTGTTGGCTAGGTCTGGCCTTTCCTAGGTGTCAATTCCAGATGCAAAGGGTCAGTCTGGGCTGCAGGTTTCTCCTCTCTGTTTGTCCCATGTCCAGGACAGATCAGGCCATTGCTGCAGGCTCCTGAGGGCTGTGAGATTTGTCAGCACTGGGAAATGTGATGCCAGTTCCAGAATTTCTGTGCACACCTGGCCAGCATCTTTCCAATCTAGGGAAGAACATGTTCTTGTCTTCCAGCTCGGGGTATGTGCTAATTCCACTTGCAGCTAATTGGCCTTGACATCAAACCAATGATTCCCACAATAACTATTGATTCTGCAATGCTGTGTAATATCCTCATTCCTTTTTGTAGCCTGCAAGTTAGAGCAGAGAAAAATGACTTTGAGGCTTTTCCAAGTGTCTCCCTGTACCTCTGGGAACAGCTTCCAGCTGCATCAGATCATAGCTGGGTCTTGGCAGGGACTAAGAATTGCTTGCCCCCTTCTACTCATTGTTATTTAGAGATTTTGATATGTAAGTAATGAATTTTCCATTGCTGGTGTGTGGCAGCAGCCAGAACTATTCAGCCCCTGCTCACCTGCGAGCTTGCTTTGGAATGTGGCAGTGTGGATTCGCCCCTTCTCAGTGCCCACCTGGGGTTTCCTTCCTTGGATTAGGGATTTGTCTGGTGGCTGTGGCTGATACTGAAATCAGAGTCAGCATCCCTGAGCTGCCTCATTGCAGACATCAAGGATTCCCCAGGGATGGAGGCCCCTGAGAGCTGCCAGCTCTGCCACTATTCTCCAGAACTGGGTCAGGTTACTTCATGTGTCCCTACTTTTTAATTATCCTCTGAGAATAATTACCCTGACTTTCTTAAGAAAGTGTTTTGTGATCTGTTCCTCTTGCCTGATTAAAGAAAACACACAGATTTTGTAGAAAATTGGCTTGCCAGGAGAGAAGTCAAAATGTGACCGAGACAAAAGTGGGATAGAGAAGTCTTAGGCTGACTAAGGATTGGGAAAAACAGGTTCTGTCATTAAATGAAGTTATAAAAGTATTCTTAAAAAACATTCCACACGTGGATAAAGTCACTGCTCCCACTGTGTAATTCAGTGAAACTCATGACAACTTCTGTGAAGAAATAGTCACCTCTTGCTGCTCTGCAGAGAAGGAGCATCCCTCCACCCTCCCTCTCCTGCTCCCTGTGTTACCAACCCAGCCAGGATGAGCAATTTCATGAGTTCTTTCCCATCTCCTGGGTACCAGCAGTGTGTAATGAGAATGAGCAGGCAGAGGCACTCCCTCTGTGCAGAAACACAACCAGAGGCATTCTTAGGGCCTCACATCCTGATAATTAGACCTGTTTCAGGTATTAAATGGAAAGAGTTCCAGCCCATGTTTGCACTGTGAAAAGTTTTGTTATCATTCATGTTGGTTAATGTCTTAGGCAATGTTTATTAAAGCTGGTGTCAGTGAGTTGGTTGTGAGAGCTGACTGCAGGCAGTGCCTAGGCATGGCCTTATCACCCTTCATTGCATATTCAAGTTATGGTTTGCTCTGTCTGTGAGAGGATCTTCACATGTCTTTATCAATTTCTTGACCACAGTTTGGTTACCGTAATATTTGAATCAGCTTTGTAGAGGAAGCTCAGAGTGAATCCTGCAGTGCCTTAGTGTGCACATCTGATCACAGCCTTCCACCTTCCCAGTATATTCCAGTGTCCAGTCACAGAAATTACTAACTCATGCATGAATTTAATTATCTTCAGTCTAAAAGAGAAGTGTGAGTTTGAGGGGGGTTTATTAGCAGCTAATTTATTTATTGGTAGCATAATAAAACTTGAGGGAGCAGTGTGTGCTCAGGACATAGCCATGCTGTGTGCTGATGTGCTGCTCTGCAAAAAACCAGCCTGAATATCAGAAGAAAGATCAGTCTGCAATGAGAGTAGGAGAAATAAAGGAGGAATGAATCAGGTGAGTGAGGAAAAGCAATATTCCCCAGGACCTGACAGTTCTGCTCTCTGCCTGTCCCATGACAGACACTGCAGTCAATTCTCATCTGCAGCCCTTGGGAAGGGAGGCAGTGTGCACTTTGCAAAGCAGCCTGGCACTGACCACATCAGCTGCAATTTTGCTTCCCCTCTTGCCTCACATCCTCCCAGCTCATGCAGCAGCAGAGACAGCTCAGGTTTCCATTTCTCCTCTTCTGAAGCTGATAAAGGGCTGCAAGAGGAGGAGCTGGTGCCAGTTTCTGCTCCCTGGAGCCTGGGGCAGCAGGACCTGGGGGGACACGTGGCTCAGCTGCTCTTGATGTATGGGACTAAACCACTTCCAGCCCTCTCTGACTGCATCCAAGCTAATGGCCTTTCTTCTTTCATTCCCTTTTGCTCTGGTGCCTGGATGTCTTGGCAGGACGTGCTCTTCCAGCCTGGGCTGGCAGCCACCCTGCCCTGCCTGAGCAACACCAGAGCCCTTGGCAGCTGCTTTTCCAAAGGGTGTTCCTCTCCCTCCTCCCTGCAGATACACAGTTCCTGAGCTCAGTTGATGCTGGTGGCAATTCAGGGAATTTTTCCAGGGCTTCCACAGGCTGTGTTCATCTGCACAGCACCAGCACCTGTGACCTGAGCAGCGCAGCCCAGGGGATGGTCCTTGCTTATTTTTGTCCCTATTTTTGTCCCTTTCCTCAGCACCTGCACAAGGCTGCAGTGGAACATTCCCTGGGGAAGGAGCCTTTCTCAACACTTGTCCCTTGCAGAACACCGAGCTGCATCAGCTTGTCCAGCCTTCGACAGCATTGATGAATTCCATACCAAAGGAAAACCACTTTATTTCTGTGAAAATGCAGATGAGGGTGCTGAAATGTGCCGTAGAAAGGGCACAGCTGGGACAGCTGCACAATTTGGGTTTCACTAGAGATTTCCTTTTTTTTTAAAGCACAAGACTCTCTGCTTGTCTTTTTCCTGTAGCTAAATATCCTCTGGGCTCCTTGGTGCTGCAGGGAGTCCTCTCATCCTGCTCTGACTGATAAAACCAAGGCAGAGCATTGTTTTCAAAGGCAGAGAGAAGCAAATAAGAGAGAGACAGGCCAAGTCAGCTGCTGATGTAACTCCCTTGAAGCAAATGGTTGAATATCTGAAGTTTAATCTGGCCTGGGCTCTTGCTTGTGCTGTAAACATGCTCAGGAGCAGCAGTGCCAGAACAGTGCCTTGTGCTGGCACCCTGCAAGCACAGAACACCTGAGCATTCCTGTTTTAATGCTGCTCTGTGGGCCCATGGATGCTGGAGAGTCCCTGGAGTCTTAGCCAGTGATTTTTTTTTCTTTTCTTTTTTTTTCTGAGTGGGTTGAGCCAACAAACCCAGAGTGGCTGCCTTCCACCCCTGGAAGTGTCCAGGGCCAGGTTGGACAGGGCTTGGAGCAACCTGGGATAGTGGAAGGTGTCCCAGGAGGTGGAACTGGATTGGTCTTAAGGTCCCTTCCAACCCAAAGCAATCAGTTTGTGATTCCAGCAGCTGCAGAGGGGCTGCCAGCCTGCTCAGGAGAGGGAACAGCCCCAGGCACAGGAACTGCTGCCCTCCAGCAGCCTCTGCTGGGCTGGCTTTCACCCCTTTGGGAGGGTGGTGGGACTCACAGAGTTAAAAACAAAGCACCCAGCATTAGTTCTGCTGCAGCCTGGCATGTGTGAGTGCTGGTGTGCTGCAGCAGGAGCTCCAGTGCAGTGTGGGAGCAGGGCTTGGGGTGCAGGGCAGCTCTGCATGTGCTCCTGGCTGGGACACACAGCCTGCAGCTGGCCTGGGACGTGACTCACATTCACACTTTGCCCCAAAACCATCCCAGTTGTCACTTGTCTGTGGTTTGCAGTGGCTGTCAGCAGTGGGTATGGTCCCACCTCAGCCCTGCTGAGATGAGCTCATTCAGCACACGGGGCTGGTGCTGTTGCTTGGGGTCTGCATCCTGCTGGGCCTTTGAACTCCAGCCAAAAGCCTCCCTGCAGAACAGGGAGTGTGTCTGTGAGGAGCAGAGGAAGAGCCTGGCTGCCCTTTGGGTGGATCTGCAGCTCCTCTCAAAGGCTTTTCCTTACTTCACTTGGTGTGCACAGCAGCACATCACTTGCTGAAGTGGCCAAAGCACAACACAGGCATTGGCTGATCAGGTGTTGCAATTAGGGAAATTAGTGCAGTGAGCCTGATGAGGAGCAGCTGGGGGGGCTCAGCCTGGAGAAAAGGAAGCTCGGGGGGACTTTCTTACTCTGTAACTGCTTGGAAGGAGGGTGCAGCCAGGGGAGTGTCAGTCTCTTCTCTCAGGTAACAACAGGACAAGTGGAAATGACCTCGAGGTGTGCCAGGGGAGGATTAGATTGGATACTGGGGGGAATTTCTTCACAAAAAGGTTTGTCCAGCCCTGGCACAGCTGCTCAGGGCAGTGGTGGAGTCCCTGTCCCTGGAGGGATTTAAAAGCCATGTGGCTGTGGCCCCTGGGGTCGTGGGTCAGTGGCAGTGACAGGAATTTGGGGGGGCAGGGTGGGGTGATGGGGCTGTCAGAGCCAGGTGGGTGGATGGGAGCTCCCAGCCACAGGGCCCTTCTCCATCCCCCCTCCCAGTGCAGACTGGGGGGACACATCTCTCACTGGGAATTTCCAGAGGGCTCTGTGGGGCAGGACACAGCCAGCAGACTCATGGAATAGCAAGAACTGTCCAGCTCAGTTGTTGGCTGCACAACAGAGTCCAGGCCTAAAAATAGGAGGATGTCTGACCCCAAAGTGAAGGATTTTCACTTGAAACCCAGCCTGGCACCCACCCAGGGTGACATCATCCAGAGAGGAAGTTGGAAAAGCTTCCAAACTCGTTGCTTTCCATGGAGAAGTGCTAAATGCGTGTGTCAGCAGATCATCAAGCAGCACATTTGCTGTGGCCATGAATCAGGGGAGAGAGGGAATGGGGAAGGAAGGACCTGAAGGGGGAGGAACAGGATTGGAGCTGCACGTTGGAAAGGAGTTTTGGGAGTGTTGGCTGTGTATAACTCGAGGCTAGATGATAAAGTCCCATTCAGGCTGAGTCAGTCCTGTGAAGATGACATTTTTCTTTCCTTTGAAGTGTGCTAAAAGTTACCGTGCTTCTCTCAAGGTTCTGTGAACCCACCCAGTGGCATGTGGTGATATTGGCCACAGCTGTGCATGATTTGGATTTGCAAGTGCATGGATACTGCTGGAGGTGGCCATGGAAGCACCTGAGATGCCCAGGTGCTGACTGACTCCCTTGCTTTCGGCTCTCTGATATTTGAAGCAGCTTTTCCCAGGCTAACCTTCAGGGATTTGATCCAAATCTGTGCTCACGTGGCATGGGTGACCTTGCTGTTGTTGTTCGATGCTCAAACACAGTTCCTCATGCTTCTGTGCTAAGCTGCTTTTTCTTCTGTAAAGTGACAGTGTGTATAAAGTGTGGTGGCAGCTTTCCTCTGGAACTTGATGTCTTTTCCCTCTGGATGCTGCCAGGCAGCTCCTGTGCTCACCTTCTAACGAGGACACCTTTCCCTCAGTGCTGATGAGCACATGCTGGAATTTGTAGCTCTTTGCAGATGATGAAAGCTGAGTGTGATACGGGGAGTCTCCTCTGTTTTCCTTCTGCCTTTTAAATTCTCATTATGTATTTATAATGCTGTTACAGCAAGGATGCCTGGAGCACAACCATGGGCACTGTTTGGTCTCTGGGTCCCCAGTGAAGCTGAAAAAGCTGCTGTTGCTGTGTAAACACTGTGTCAAGAGCTGATTTCATGTGTGCTGCTGGGCATTTTCACCCAACTCTGATAATGGAAAGAGGGAAGGAGCTTTACCATGTCAATGTAGGCATCAGATAAGAAACCAATTTATTGAGTAGAGACTGAGACTAGGTTTCAGGCATGCCAGCCCTTCCTTCTTGGGGTTTTAGCACTTCTAGATCATCACAGCAGTGAAACTGGTTGTGTGCTGGGAAATGACGTGGCTGTGGTTGCAGAGCTGCTGCATTGGCACTGCTGAGCCTGGGGCAGGCAGATGATAGCCAGGCAGGGTCAGGAATTTACTTCCATGCCAGCATCAAACACATGGCCCAAACAGGAGCTTGACCAGTTTTCCCATGGTTTACCCTTTTTCTGCAAGAAAGCTTCAAGCCTGCCTGACCCAGGGATGAATCTCTGCTTGCAGCCAGACTGTGAAGCCTCTTAGCTTTTGATCCCTGGCACTCTTAGTGAGGTACAGCCCAACTGGAGCAGCTGGGTGAGTGGCAGGGGCCTAAACCTGAGCAGCTGGGCTAAATCTGGCACTCCAGGAGGGAATGGCAGTCCTGCTGCAGCTCCAGCACAGACCCTTCATTCCAGTGAGCATTAGTGGAGCTGACAGACGTGAGAGTGAGCACACACTGGACGAGCCAGCTCTCGTTCTTGCAGACGGAGCACTTTTATTTTTCCTTGCTGGTTGAGATGTTCTAGCAAACACTCGACTTCCTTGTCATCCTTAAACTATGTGGAGAGGTGGGGAGTTGCCTTTTACCCAAGCAAATGGACTTCTGCTTTGAAAAGTCCCTTCCTGCAGTTTTTGGCGTGACTGATCACTCTGTTCTCAACAGCCCCTGAGCTTCGTGATACAGTAGTTTTGTACAAAGCTGTGTTTTTATGTGCATAAGCTTTTAGAGTTCTTTGAAAACACATCCCTGGATGTCTGTGCTGTGGTTTTAAGGGAGAGTTGGAGATGGGCCTTGCTTGGGAGGAGGGAGTGGGTTCTGGGACTGTGAGAGACAGTGGCCAGAGGTGCTGGCAGACACACGGTGCTGGCCAGCGCTGCTGCACGTAGCACAAGTTGTCAAATCACATTCAGATAAAAATACTGCATATTAAAAGACCATTACAGCGTGAATTGAGCCATATTGTGCATTTACTCTGAGGAGCAGTGCTTGATGAAATACTTACATCCCCTTCCCTATGCTGAATCCTCATTTCCCCATTGCACACTTGGGGAGGGACTCACAGAACAACACAGAACAACACCTTCCCTCCAGTCCTCATCTCTGTTTTTCTGCCATGTCTTTCTGGTCATTAAATACAAACATTAATGCTTTTGTTTCTGGAGCAGAGCTTTGCAATCCTTCCCTGTGCACACAGGGCCAAGAGGCACAGCTTAGGGCTGGCACTGGCCGCAGGGTTGTGCGCTCACGTGCTGGGTTTGAAGGGACTCGAGCGTTTTGTGCAAACATATGTTGGAAATGCCACTCGTGACCGCCTCAGGGGCATCGTGTGGGCTCAGCCCTGCTGCAGATGGACTCCCAGCTGGCCCTGGGCAGGCACTCAGAAAATCCCTGTGCCCTGAGGAAAGCCTGGGAATCACAGAGGAGCAGTGTGGCAGGACAGAGGGAGAATGCGCTCCTCTGCAGGGCAGCACTGACCTTTGTCATCACAAAAGCATCTCTGCCTCCCTCCATCAGGCATCAGTGACCAGTCAGAGGGGCTGATCTCCTCTGGGGGCTCCCAGAGGCTCTGCTGAGGTGGCTCTTCCCCATGTCTTGGCTCCTGAGAGAGGAGTGAGAGGACAGGTTTTGGCTGAGGATGTGGAGGCCGGCTCCTGTTCATACAAATTGGGTACAAAGACCTCAGTGGAAAGGGGGGAAAAATACCCTGTCTGCATTTCAATCAGCCTAATTAAAGTGGCTTTTTGCAGGGGCTGGCAGGCCCAAAGTGATTTGTGCAATTAGTGCCTTTTGTGTTTGTCTGGTGGGGTTTTTCCTTACCTCACTCATTTATGGGACCATCACCTATGTGTAATGTGGTTTTTAGGTTAGAAATAAGGGGCTGGATCCTCAGCTGCTCCAAGGAGTGGAGTAAATGGGGAGAGTTCTGCTGATTTACACCTGTGCTGCTCTGGATGCCTGGAAATAGCTTAGCAAGTGTAAAAGGGGGGGAAAAAAAGGTTTCTCCATCCATCTGGAACACATTGCATCCATCAGGGGAAGGAGAGGCATTTGTGAGAGTGAACGCTTCATTTATCAGTGCATGAGCTATTGAAAAGCCTGAATGTAGCTGGGATAATTATAACCCAGATTAGTCTTCTTGGAATGGAAAAGTAACGACAGTCCTAATTTTACCAAATCCTCTGAAATTTATTGCCTATTTGTTTAACACCCCAGACTCTTTCCTACAGCAGGGGATCTGAGAGATTTATGGAGGTGCACTTTGGTAATCTGAATACTTGGGAGTTCATCTGCCTGGGCTGCTCTGGTTATTTTCACTGTCACCACTTGGAGGCCGTGGGAACTGGGGATGCAGATGGGAGCACAGGGGAGGCACAGGCCAAACATCAGCTGGAGCCACTCAAAATATTCTCCTTCCCTGGGCTCTGCAGGTGAGGAGGACCTGGCCAGCCTCAGCTGTGGGTGGGAAGCATGTTTCCGTTGGGAAGGGAGCAAAGCTCCTTCCTTCCCCCGTTCAGGACCTGCCCATTTTTCTTTCATGAATATTTAGGGTTTTTTTTCCCCTGCACGTTTCCCCCATCCCTGGAAATGCCCAAGGCCAGGCTGAATGGGGTTTGGTGCAACCTGGTCTAGTGGCAGGTGTCCCTGCTGGTGTCTGGGAATGGAACTGGATGGTTTTTAAGGTCCTTTCCAGTCCAAACCATTCCATGATTCTCTGTAAGGAGAGGCAAGATGTATTCAGAAATTCCCCATGCAGGGGAGGTCAGAGTATCCAACGTTTGGAGATACTTGGAGAGCTGACTGCAGTTACCCTGTGCCAAGCCATAGGTATCACCTGTCCCTCACACAGCATTATCAAAACTGAAAACCTCTGCTAGATGCAGGAATAGCAGCACAAGAAGGGAAATCCCTTTGGGACAAAAGAGGCTTTGTAAAGAGCAGAGGTTATCCAGAATCTGTGAAAAGGCAGGTAAAGGAGCAGAGCTCTGCACCTGGAAGCTTCATTTGCTGTCACCATTTAATAGAGAGGAAAATGCCTGGGTTTTTATAATTGTTTCTGGTCTTTTTTGTAATAAGTTTTAGGCCTGTCTGCATTTGTGGCTTTATGGGCTGTGCTGCCTTTTTTGCTGAAGATTTACTCTTTTCTTACCACAAAAGTCAGTGTCTTTCCAGTGCAGCAGGAGCTGAAACACAGAGTCTTGATTTCCTGTTCAAATCTAATGCATTTGGGATTCTAGAGTTTTTGCAAGCACTCACAAAACCCCAAACAACAAACCCTGAAAGATGAAAATCAGCTCAAAGAGGAATGAATTCCAAAGAAGACAGAAGGAGAATTTCCTTTGCCTTCTTCTGAGTCAGGGGTGTAGTCCAAGGGGTTCAGTAGCACTTTAGGCCTCCATGCTTCAAGACACAAGCCAAATTCTCCCTAATAAAATTCAAAAGGCGTTTTTCCTTCAGGGCACAAATTCTAATGTGAAATCTCCCACATTTTCCTACACCACTGTGAGAAACTGGTCCCTGTTGAAGGTGGAGTGTGCAGTTAGCTCAGGCTGCCTGGCTGAGCTGGCATGGAGGCTTTTTCCTGCTGCACCTTCCGTGGGAGCACACAGAGGGAACCTTGTCACCAGGATTGCTGTCACTGGGAAGGCCACCAGCTCAGGTGGGACAGGTAATCAGGGACACAGGAAGGGTTGGGATGTGTCTGGGGGTGTGTCAGGAGGTTTCAGTGTCCTTGTTGCCAAAGCAGTGTCCTCTCAGTCCTGTGCTCCCAACCCCTGTGCTGCCATCCCTCAGTGCCTGATCACGTTTCTGCAGGCATCCAAGTCCTGAAGAGTTTGGGTGAGGTGTTGGATGGTGGTTTATGAGGGAATATCAGTGCTTTGTCACCTGGAAGTTACAAAACAGTTGGCTTGAGTGAGACAAAGGAAGGAGTCTTTGTATGTGCTTGGGAGAATGGTGGGGAGCAGCAAAAAATGAACCTGCCTTTGTCCAGAGCAGAGCAAGTCCTCTCAGTGCCAGCTCTGCTCCACATTTGACCCTCCTGTAGGCAGATTGCTGATCCTGGGAGCCAACAGCAGCTCCAAGGGTTAGGAAATCAAAGCGACTTCCTGAGGTTTTTCCACCTCACAGGTTTCCTGCTGCAGCCTTGGCAGAAGTGGTGCCAGCCAGGGATGTGGCAGTGGCTGTGGCTCGTGCTGCCAGCTGTGCAGCAGCTGTGGACCAGGGAGTGTTGCCATCTGTGTGTGGCAGCCTTGCCAGGCTGGAGAGATGAGCAGGTCTGATCCCTCCCTGTCTCCAGCCAGTGGGAGCCTCTCCATTGCTCCTGATGAGCTGGAAAACATCTTGCACCTCCCAAATCTTCCTGTTCTTGTTTTTACTTTTAAAACATCACACCCCACAGTCACAAGAGGCAGGGCTGTTCCTGAAATCCTGACCTGGGATTGTTTTCAGCTGCAAAATGCTGTGACAATATTCGTGCTGTGTCTTGGGAGAGGATTTTCATGCTGTGGAAACATGAGGTGTCTTAGAAGTTGCTCTTGGGAGGTTTTGGGAAGTGCATTACAGGAGATGGTGAATAGGGTGGTTGAGGAGGGTGGGATGGAGTAATTCCTTTACCTTCCATCAGTGCCTTGGCCCCTCTGTTCCAGCTGCAGTGAGCATCATTCAGCTCCAAAGTGCTGCACCCTCCTCCCACACCCTCGTGTGGCCATTCCCAGGAGCTGTGTCCCTGCCAAAGCACAGCCTGTCACCAGAAGGAAAGGACAATCAAAAGGAAGCAGTGGAGTTTGCCATATAAACATTTAAACCTTACCCAGGCTGAATAATAATGCAGAGCCTCATTCCATACAGAGATGCTGCCCGGGTGGGAAGGAGCCACTGGATCTGATGGGAATGGATAAACAGCTTTGCAGCTCCCAGTTTTGTCCCAGTGACTGTCCCTGCCTGGCTGCAGGTTGCTCAGGGAGAGGATTTTGGTTGTTCAGGGGTCTTGATGGGATTCTCTGTCCCAGCCCCAGCACAGGCTGTTCCTGCTGGCTTCAGGGAGGGTCTGCAGAGGCACATCACCAGTGCCAGCAGCTCCAGCTGCCTCCTGACACTGCCTGCCTGCTCTTAGACTTCCTACACACAGAATTCACAGAATTTCTGAGTTGGAAGAGACCTTCAAGATCATCCAGTCCAACCCATGCCTTAACATCTCAACTGAACCATGGCACCCAGTGCCACATTCAGCCTTTGTTAAACACAGCCAGGGATGATGCCCTTCTCCTGGGAGCAGAAATCATCTCTCTGTGGCTCTGGGCAAACCAGGAAAGTCAAAAACTTCCCTCAGTGCCCTCTCTGCTGCTGGCATTGTGCCCTTCTGCCCTGCTTCCCAAACCACCTCCTGCACAGGGTGGCATTGCTGAGGAGGGGCCCCTTGCTGGTGGCTGAGCTGTTCCCTGTTGGATGGTGTGGGGACACCTCCCAGGCACTGCTTCCCAGGAGAAGCCAGGCTCTTCTCAGAACCCCTCAGGGACAGGCTGTGTTCACCCTCCTGACTTCACCTGGAGAATGGGAAAGGTGCAGGGAGATGTTTGGGGGAAGAGCAAACCCAGCCAGAGCTGGTGGGGAGGAATCTGGGGCTGGAATTGGAGTGAAACCCACACACAGAGCCAGGTAGGTTTTACCCAAGAGAGCAGCACTCAAGGAAAAACAGACAGAAAAAGCTGTGGTGCTTGTCCCAGCTCACATGCAGCCGTGTTTTCCAAAGGGAGAATTCCACACTCGTGTAGGAGGGGCTGGAGACAAGCCCCCTCCCTCAGCCCCCTCACAGAGCATCTCGTCCTGACAGCATCACAGCCTCCCTCATCCCAGGTGGCCATCCTCGGGAAAGAGGCTGATTGCCAAGTAAATCCAGGAGCTGCTGCCTTTATAGAACCTCCTAGAGGATTGACAAGGCAGTAAAACAACAGTTTTTCTATAGCAATTGCTCTGTGGGGAATTTGGTCAGAGCGCTGCCTTGCAAATGTACAGAACAGCCTGCCTGTAGAAATCCTTGAGAGTGTGATAGGATTTAATCAATCCCATTTGTTTGGATGGAGAGGCAGCCCAGATCTCCGTGGCAGATGCCCAGGAAATGCTGGAGGCAACAAAACCTGTTAAACAGGGCTATGTGTGGCCCTGTGAACAGAATATACTGAATTTGCCTTTTTTTTTTTGGACTCGGTCAACCCGTCCCCTTATTACACCTCAGGTGTGTCCAGTCTTCACTCATCCTGTCATTTCCCTCATTTTATTCCCTTCTCCATCTCCTTGCCTCAGACTTCTGTTTTTATTTATTTGTTTCTTTATTTATAAAATGTGCCTTGATTCTCTCCTGTGCTTCGCTCTGTGCTGGGAGGCCACAAGAGGCAGCTGGATGTGGTGTTGTGCAGCCCTGCTCACTGTGGGACACAGGATCAACGAGCTGGGGTCCTGCTGCCTTCCCAGGGATGCTGTGCTCTGTGCTGTCCCTTCAGGAGAACGTGACATGATGCAGAATGAGCCCCCAGCAGCACTGGGCTGTGCAGGTGGGTCCTGTCCTTGGGGTTACACACAAATCCCAAATGTGATCTTAATGATCTGTGCTGTTTTAGAGAGCTTTTATTTCAAGATAAGTGACTTTCTCAGGGTTGTTTTTCATTCACTTTGAAAACTCTTGGTTCTGCTGCTTGTCCAAGCTGTGCACAAGCAACAAATAGTGATAAAGAACAACCTATTGGCACGGCAGTGCAGGGGCCAGCTGGTTGGACCGTGTATTTATTGGACTGGAGATACTGGCAGCCTGGAATTATGAAGATCTGCTGTTAGTTTAAGCTTCTCCTCTATCTGGTTTGGCCAGCTGTCCTTTCAAATGACAGGGAAGCTTCATGTAGTAACAGGAGAAAAGTTTTTTCTTGTGGTTTATCCAAATTTCCCATTTGCTCACTGACCACACGTTGTCTGCCACCACCTTCACTCCTTCCCCATGGCAGCCAGTCCTTTCCCTCCCTTTGTCTGCTGCATCTTTTGTACACCAGAATGAAAGAGGAGCTCTCCAAAGGCCCAGCAGTGTTGTAAAGCCACAGGAGGGCTCAGCACGGGGCTGATACTCCCTGGAGCTGCCAGGCTGATGGAGGAGCCAGGCCACGTGGCTGTCACTATGTTGTCAAGCTTGTTTTGGGAGATAGTGTGGGAGAAATGCCCTTTATCCTGAGATTGCTGGGTCTGCCATCCAAGGGGACACTCGTCAGCAATTTCCTATCTGCAAATCATAATTACTGGGACAGGGAGGAAAAACAACCCCGGGCCAGTCTTGGTCTTACCTGCTGTGGTTCTTAAAGAAAAGGCACAACCTCCTGTAAATAATCACCCCAGGAAGGCAAATATGGCATTTAACATCTTCCTAAAATAGCTAGGACTCAAAAAGCACCCAGGTGTTGTCTCTTTGTCCTGCAGAGTGTCTGCATGAAGCAAAATCTGGTGATTTTGGTTCTGTTAGAGGAGAAGCAGCAGTGAGATAAGTGAGATAAGCAGAGATCTGAGCTTTGCTTTTCCTGTCATGAGCTGGTCTGCTGCTCTGGAAGGCTCATGGGGGAGGAGGAAGACTTTGGTGGTGCTGTGCAGTGACTTGGTGAAGATTGGCCCATCCTCATGGGAAAATCCCAGGGATTTCTGACACACCATCCAAATCTTGCTTCTCCTGTCGTTTACAGGCAGCAGCCCAGCCTGGTGTGGTTTCAGTCTGGTACCTGCACTGGGCTCTATCTGGAAATGGACGAAGCTCTTCCTCCTTTAAAGAGCTGCTGTGTCCCTCCTCTCCACTCCTAGGAGTGCCATTACCTCCTGCAGATCCAGCCTTACAGCATTCCTTGGGCTCTGCCTCCCTGCCAGTTTTCCCTGGACATCTGTGGGCTCAGCACCCCTGGTGTGGAAATCCTCTGAAATCTTCTGCTGCTGGAAATCCCACTGCCCCCCTGGCTCCTGCAGAGCATCACTCTGGCCTGGCAGCCTTTCCAAGCCTGCATCCCACTTGCAGCATCCAGCTTCACGTGGGAACAAGCCCTCGTGTTGTGTTCTCAGCAGAGCAGCAGGTCCCAGCTGGAGCCACCATTCCAGCAGATGGCATCAAAGACAGCTCCTTCCTCTGCTGGATCCAAGGGCTGTTTTCCCACACTTCCACTCCCCACAGTCCCATTTCCCAGCAGCACTGGAGCAGATATTCCTGTAAGAAAAGCTAGCTCCTTATGAAAAGCAACCTGTACATTTATTTTTCTTTTGCCTCACTGTTAAGTGACGTGTCCCATGTCACACACCAGCGTGGTGCCCAGTTATCCACCCAGCTGTAGGGGCTGAGGGCTTTCTTTTTGCTCACCTTGGGCCACTCAGCCACAATCTGACCTGAAAAATGAATTGAAAAATTAATTGTAGACCTTCAGGTGCAGGTTTTGATGTCTGAATTTAGTTTACTTTATATTAATATGTGTAATATTTGCATATGCAGTACGCTGTGTAGTAGGGAGATTAAATCTTCCTTTTTCTGTATTTATTTATAAACTGTGAAGAGACCTCATAGTTGCTGGAGGTCATTGATCTACCAGACATGAAGAAATCCTTCTTCTTGACTCCAGCCTGTAGGATTTCCCATGACCAGCAGGTCTAGCATGCTGCCAGACTTCAGCTGACACATCACATTAGAAAATCCAATCACTGCCACATCACATCTTTAAAACTTCATGACTGACTCACCATTATTTCTGATCTCTCTGGGAGTATTCCAAAATCAGGCTCCATACATTAGAAGGAGGTCAGGAGTAGTGAGTGCAGGAAGAGGGAACATCAGTGTAGTTTTTACTTTTAAACTTAAGACCCCTGTGACTTTTAAATGTAATGATTGTGACATACCCTGCCCTTGGCAAGTGTGTTCCAGCTGCCTCCCAATGCTTGCATTAGCCAGTAGACTTAGGAGAATTTTATGGATCTATTTTCAATTAAAAGGAAAGAGCTGGATTTCTTCCCACTGGGTTTGTCTTCTGCTCTATTTGTAAGTTCAAAAAGAAAAAAAAAAATTACCTTTCCTTCTTTACCAGGCCATAGATACCACATATCCTTTGGGCTGTACTCTTCAGTCTTCACCTGCTCAAGGTGACTTTGTCTTCTTCAGGCTGGGCTAGGCAGGATTTGGGCTGTGGGCTGAGGTTTGAGGGAGGCAGAGCATGGCAGGCACATGGCAGTGTCCGTGGCTGGAAAATCTGTGGAATTGCAGCGTGGTTGGTCTGTGCCAGGCAGATCTTTGATATGTTCTGTGCTCAGAGCAAGCCCACTGCAAACACCTCGTGTAACAGAGAGATGTGACACAGAGCTCTGCTGGAGCTCCAGGAGAAAAGCAGATCTGCATAATGCATTTGTTTAATGGATTAGACCTGAAAACAGGATTAAGCCCTCCTGAGGGCTCTGAGGTGGCAAACAGAAGGCTCAGCCAGGCCAGTGGATGCTCCTGTGGCGTGGTCCCACTGCAGTGCTGAGGCTGGTGTGGCACTGGTGGCACCTTCCAGTGGGTCTGGTGCCTTGGAGCACCCTGAGGCTGCGAGGGGCTCTCAGCTGGGAGCCTCCAGGTGTGCCCTGGCCTCCACCTCCCGTGGGAGCAGCATCCTCCAGGGTGAGCAGTCCATCAGTGCTGCTCCTGAAACATCCCCTCTGCAGAGTGCTGAGGGAGGGAATCATTGCGGATTTAGCACGTGGCTTTTCAGGCACAAACTCAGCCCAGAATGCTGGCAAATCTTCCAACACCAGCAGATAAATCCCTTTCACAGGGTGAAGCTGGACTGTATTTTCCAGGTGGGATGTACCACTGTGCTGCCCAGTGCCAGGGAAAAGGTTCCTTCCCAGGAAGGAAAATAATGAAAGGTGGCAGTCACTTTGTTATTGATTATCCTGTGCCCTGGGAATGAGTGAGCAGAGCCTGAGGAACAGGTGTTGTGGGGAGAAGGGGATTAAGGGAATGAAGCTGAAAGAAAAGCAGCTGATGCTCTGCAGGAAGGGATCACAGTGCCTGGGGCCATTCAGGTGTTCTCCTGGTTACAAGGGCTGGGAAGCTGGGGAGAATGAAAGGGGAGGTAGGAGGGACCTCTCCAGGTGACACTTAGAGATTTATCAGGCACCTGAAGTCTACAAAAAATACAATATTATTAATTTTCCTGGAAAGGGACAGGTGGGTGTGCTCTCAGAATGCTGCTGTGCAGTGGCAAACACTCAGTCCCAACATATTCCTCCTCATTTGCAGTTTCAGGAAGGTTTTACACAATAAAACACCTCTCTCAGCAATACCTGGGGACTTCAGGGATTAGTCCACAGCCCTTGGCTCTCACGTGCAGTCCCAGGAGACAGGGAGAGTTTGGCTTTGCCTGCACTGAGGAATGAAGGAATAAATAATTAATTCTTCCTGCCCTATGCCATTCACCATTTATAGTCCTGCAACAAAATCCTGCATTCTAGTTTTCAGAGAGCTGGGGACAGGGAGAGGGGGATGCTTTACCATCCCTGTTATGGGAGCCTTGTCCCAAACACGGGGCAAAGTCTGATGGGACGAGGTAAAAGCAGCCTGTGCTCTACAAAAACCACATGGAAGTTGTCCAAAAGCAGCTCCAATTTGACTTTTCCTTTGCTAGTTTCCACATTGTTCCCAGATACATATATATATATGTATATACATAAGTGTGTGTGTGTGTGTGTGTATTTGTATGTCCTGAGCTTCACAGATTTGACCATTGGTTTTGGGGAAGTCTGGAAAATTCATCTCCTTGTTTCAGCAAAGGCAGCACATTTCCTGGCTGGAATGCTGGGCATTGAGAAGATGCTGTTTTCAGGCTGATTTGAGCAATCTCCTTGACATTTCAGATTTTGCAGAGATTTATAAGAAGGTTTCCTCTGTAGCTGTGCCAGGGAGGGGCAGTGATGACTCAGAGCCAGCTGGTTCTGAGGGGGTGTCAGGAGCACAAGGACATGAGGGGACAGAGCCCAGGCACAGAGAAGGCCAGAACAACCTGTCAGCAGATGTGGGGGAGCTGACCTGGCCCTGCAGCTCCAATTTCCACCAAACACCACCATGGAACTGGCCAGGGCCAGCCCAGCTGAGCTGCTTGGGGAATGATGGGTGGCACTGTGGGATTTGGGGTTTTGGGGCCGGCTGCTGCCTCTAAGCAACCTCTGTAAACTGAGTTTAGCTGGTCATGAGTTAGGGACACAAAATACAGAGCTTGAGATGATTGTTCATCTCTCCCCTCATCACCTGCTGTGAAGGACAGGCACGCAGTTAAAAGTTCTCTGTAAATGCTAATTAAAATGGACTTAGCTAATGACTGATTGGCCCTTTGATTGCATTAAGATTCTCAGTGTAATGAACTTAACTGAAGTATGGATTACAATCTTGTTCTAATTAAAACAAAAACGTGTAACACATATTAGCACATATCAGAAAGAGTTTTAATTGCTGTTTGGGATCAAACTGTTGAAAATATTAATGTGTTGTCTAAAGCCTGCAGCACTTAATTAAATTATTCATCCAAGTGGAATTCAGGTTACTTCAAAGGATGCATCCATTCACCATTTTCTTGTGCTCTCAGAAACAGAGGGACTATAGATCTGGATTGTTATTTTCATGCTGCCCTTCCCTTGCCCTCCAGCCCTGGATCCTGACTTCTCAGTCCCCTCCAACCCTGTGGCCTGTGGGAGAGAGGGGAATTTGTCATTCTGAACCTTTTGCATATCTAATTGCTGATCAAGAGGTACCATTTTCTGCCTTGCTTTGGGCACAGAGAGTAGGGCCAGGAGGTTGTTGTTACCTTGCAAAGATGGACAGAGATTAAACAACACGCTTTGCTGCCAGCAGCCACAGGGAGAAGGTGTTCAGTGTTGGTACAGCAGCAGTGGCCAGGGCAAGCTGTGGTCAGAGAAGTAAGTGAAGCAGAGCTCAAGTTGAAATGTCAGAATGCAGAGGGTCAGGAAGGCTCTCAGCTCTGCAGCTCTAGAGGAACTGACCTACTTTAACCCAAATTTTTACTGCCAGATGAAGAAGGGATTGCAAGCAGGGTGTTCTCCCTGGAAAGCACTGGACTTAATTTCTTCCACTCTTTTGGCAGCACCTGTTTCTGCACTTCTTTGAGACAAAACACAGCCCTTTCTTTTTCTCTGATGCTGCCTGGGACAGGAGAAAGCCATTTGCTGTAGGTGGTGTCTCCACCCAGCTCCTACCAGAAGTGACATCTTTGCAAAGTCAAAAAGTCACTGCTTCTGAGGCCTCTCCAGAAAAAAAGTATTTTTGAATATCTGTGATGCCTTTTCTCCCAGCTGTGACCTTCAGCTGTCTGCAGTAACCCTTCCTGTTTCTAAACCACCTGGAGGTCCCTGCGAGGTCACAGGGGAAATGCAAACCTCTGAAGGGGAGCAGGATCCCAAAACTACCAGTGAGACATGGCCAGCTGAGGCATTGAGAAGCTGGTGCATCATTCCTATGAATTTGGTGTCAGGGCTTGATTGTTGAGGACCAGCCCAGCAGATGTCAATGTTCCAGGTGCCCCCAGCATGGACAGGTCAGAAGCTGGTGGGAGGGATCTGCTCTCCAGCCTGGCTTTCCCCAGAAGACAGATCTGTGGGGAGAGCTGGGAATACCTTGTGCTCTCCTGGCCATGAGGAGCAGGGAAGAGGCTCTGTAAGAGCAGCAGTTGCTCAAGGGCAGGGCTGGGGAGGAGGAAAACGTGTGAGCTCAGGAAGAGCATGTGGTTATGAGTCAGGGTGTCACCAAGCAGCCTGTGAGGTGACACTTAGACCAGAACTAAAGGCTTCCTGCAGTCAGAACATCTCATCTGGGTCACACTTGAAACAGCAGCACCTCACACCAGCTCAGGACTGAGGTGTGGCACTTCTTGGAACAAGTCTGAGAGTGCAAACCCTTCTGGTCATGGTGCACAGCACCTCCAGTGACACATCTGTAACTGGGGCTGCACAGCTTCCCCCAGACTGTGACACAGCAGCATAGCACTGGTTTTATGGCTGCTCTGGTCACGTCTCTCTGCCCAAATCACTGCCTGAATGGTCTGGGATCATCCCAAACCCCTGACAGCGCTCTGCAGCTGCTGAGCCCTGCCGTGGCAGTGGCACAACATCTGTGGGTTCTGCAGTTCCAGGATAATCTCGTTTTAGAGAGCCCTAACTGCCCCTGTTAGCCCAGTCGGTAGCTGGTGTTTGCTCAGTTTATCAAGTCCTTGACTGTGCAGGCCTGGGTGTGCCCTGCCTTGATAGAGGGAGGGGATTTTACACCAGAATTTGGAGGTTGATTTAGGAGCCCTGCTTGCCTGATGTCCAAGTCTGTGGTGTGAGTTTACAAGCAAGGCAGAGAGGGTTTGAGCCCAGTGAGGGCTGAATTGCAGCCATCAGCTCTGCAAAGAGAAGTACCCAACCCACTGAGCAGGGAGGAGGAGTAGCACTGAGTGAGCAAACCTAATTATGTGCCAGAGAGGTTGCCAGGAGCTGGAGGGACAAGAGATGCTGTAAGGGGAGCTCATGAGCATGAGATAATGTCACTCCTGTGGCAGCACAGAGAGGAGAGAGCCTGCAGCCAGGAGAGGCCATGTCCAAAAACCTCAACACCCTGAAATGTCCAAACACCTCAACACCCTGAAATAAAGTTAAGGAGAAGAATGGGACAGGCTGCCCAGGGCAGTGGTGGGGTCACCATCCCTGGAGGGATTTAAAAGATGTTCAGGTGGAGCTGGACTCTTTGAGGTCTTTTTCAACCTAAAAATGCTTCTGTGATTCTGAGGTGATTCAGTCTAATTCAGGATAAAGACAGGGCTTTGGGACATTGAGAAGCCCCAAATCCATGTGAGTCTGTGTCTGTTAGGTGTGCAAACATGGCCATATAACCCTGGGGAGAACTGGGGAAGTCAGCAGGCACCTGAGAGCTGCACCTGAATGTGATTTACTGAGAAAACTCCAGCTCTGTGTTCCTCCAAAAGCCACAGATTTTGCTCCTGAGGTTTCTGTGCCATTAATCTCATTAGTGACAGGATTTACATGTTGAGATGAGGAGAGGTAAAGCAGGGTTAAAAAAAAGATACCACAGATGCTACTTCATGAGCCCCAGCTAATTTTCATGCAATTCTGGTTTCAGATAAAGAGCCTTCCCCGGGTTTTTGTAGGAGAACAGCAATGCAGGCTATTCAAAGGGTGATAATACATGGCTCTTGTGGCTAAAGCCTCCTGCTTTCTGAACACACATCCTCAAGGAGCACAGCAGGGAGCAGGGATGTGCCTTCAACTACACTGCTGCCAAACTCAATCTCTTCCAATCTCTTGCTCCGCTCCAGCTTCGGGGCAGACAATGGGAGAAAAATTATTTTGAGTGAAGCCCTTGCTCACTAATTGCAATTTGTGCTGGGAATCAAGCAGGAGCAGCCAAATTTATTTGGTGTTTTGGCTGTTTCAGGGAGTAATGGTGAACACTGAACCCTGCACAGATTCTGGAAGGGGCAAGATTAAGGCTTTGTTAAAGCAGAATAAATGCATTAGAGTTCCACTGAAAACAGAGGAGCTGAGTAACATCTTCAAGCGTTTAACAGAACTGCAGCCAACCACAGATCCATAAACTAGATATTATAAAAAAGGAAAAGAAAAACAAAACAAAGGAAATCCACTTTAGCTGAGATAAACTGAACCTGGACACATGTGCAGACCCAAGAGAGCAAGAGGCACCTCACGAGGCTAAATGAGCTCCGTGTTCCCAAGAGTGTCAAGTGTGATCATCTGCAAAACAGGAATGCAAGCCAATGTTTCTTTTAGTAAAAGGGTGAAATGAAATGTTAGTTCTGAAAAGTTTACATAAAGTTAAGTGAGCAGGATAATCCCAGCCTCTTACAACAAACCTCTCACGCTGGACAATGAACGCAAGAACTCTCTCCTCGTGTGTCCTTTATTGTGTCCCTAACTCATGACCAGCTAAATTCCCTTAGTAGGGGAAAGGGAAAAAGAAAAGACAGCAGCTGGCCCCAAAACCCCAAACCCCACGGTGCCACCCATGCTCTCCCCAAGCAGCTGGCTCAGTTGGATGGAGCTGTGCAGGCATTGTGGTGGGCTGGACCAGCTCAGATCTCTCAGTGGTGTTTTGCTGGGAAGTGGAGCTGTAGGGCCAGTCCAGCTCCCCCACATCTGCTGACAGGTTATTCTGGCTTTCTGCTGTGCCTGGGCTCCTGTGGCATCCCTTGTCCCCATTATCACCCCAGGCCAGGTGGGATTTCCCTGCCCTGTGTGCAGCATCCTGCAGGGCTGCGGGGACAGCCGTGGGGAGCTGGAGCATTGTCCTCCCTCACAGGATGGTTTGGCTTGGAAGGGACCTTACAGAGCATCTAATTCCACACCTTCCATAGCCCAGGCTGTGTCAGGGGACAGCTCAGGGCTGTTGGGAGGGCAGGTCCAGGCAGCCACAGCCAGCCAGGCCATGGAAGCTGAGGAAGGCAGCGCTGGCTGCTGGCCGAGCCGTGGCAGCAAGCTGTGCCTTTCTGCCCTGGCAGCCCCGAGATCTTCTCCAAAATTGCTTCTCTGCAGATAATGATGAATAGTCCCTTTATGCACAGTAACTGAGTAGTGCTGGTGTCGCCTCCCTGAGAAAAATCAGCAGCCCTCCTCGAAAGGATGGAATTATGCTCCTTTGGCCATACACAGGCCGCATAATTCAATGTAATTTTATTATCTCTGTGCACTCAGAACTACACCACATGGCTCTTCTGTAAGTGGTGAAGGTAAGAGGCTACACCAGCATGAATTTTCTTTAATAAGATTATAGCATGATAATAGGCTTTGAGAATAATTCAGCTTCTAATGATTTTGTTCTTCCTTGCTTCTACATGATCAAGGGCAGTATGCATTAAAATTGTGGAGGCTTTCTTAGTTATGGAGCAGTAAGTATATATTTTATCTATCAGCTATAATATTCAAAGGAAATTTTTGTTTTTGTAGGAAAAACTTATTTGGTATTGCCATTTTCAAGGCTCTCTGTGTAAGCATGTGCAGACCTATGACAAATTTCTGCAATATAGTGGTGGTGTTTTTTTGGGAAAAATCCAAGTGTTGAAACACAATGCAGCAAACCAAGCTGTCTGGAAGGGGATCAACCTTGTAATACTTTAATCTGATTAAAAAAAAAAAAAAGTAGTAGTAAAAATTATAAATTATTTCTTCATGCAGATGAGTTGCCTAACATCAGGCATTCAAATTAGGAAATGTTGGCTTGACTCCCCCCGGGGCCTCGGTTTCCCTTTCAGTAAAACAAATGCAAGAGTCGTTGGCACTTCCAGACCTGCCTGGGTGGGTTATCCCAGCCGGTTTGTGTTGCACCCTGGGAGCACCGAGAGATTTGGTTCCCTGATGTTTGTAAAACTCTCTAAGATCTTTCAAGAAACACTGCAAAGCCTTATTTTAACATTCCCAGAGGCAGCTCTGGGTAACGGCTGTCGCCCGGATTATTCCCAGTCCTTGGAGAGCACGACTTTATCCCCCATCCTGAAAGCTTCCAGCCCTCCACAGTGCAGCTGGCTTGACCTTCAGTGCTATCTGAACCTGCTCTGCCATGTGCCAGCCTTCCTCCAATCTCTGCTCCTCTGGATGAAATATGGCTCAGCGTGGCCCGTTCTGAACAATAGCTCCTCAGTTAAACTCATATCAGCATCGTTCCTGACACAAGTGGGGAGGGCGGAGGCCCGGAGCCACACGTCTATTAATCAGGGCTGGGTGTCACTTTGCAATTCAGAGATGGTTTGTGCGGAAGGAAGCCGAGCTCTGCAATGAAAGAGTTCTGAGGTTTGCTCTGAAAAGGCTTGTCACCACTAGTGACGTGCTTCCCCACCCCAAGGCTGGGTCCTTGTGGCTTGCACAGAGTACCAAGAGGGCAGAATTCACACCAGCTGGTGAATCGTGGTGAAATTTGTCCCTTCTTCAAGGACCTCCCTGGGTCCAGCTGGGGAAGGAGGTAGGCAGGTGTCCCTGCATCTCACAAAGCTTTGGAGTTCCATAAAGAATGAGGATTTGCAGCAGATGGGGCTTGCACTGGAGTTGTTTGATCTCAGGCTGCTCACCAGTTGGGCATGGTGGTTTGTACCTGGCCATTGGGGTTTTCACCTGGGAATAGCAGCAGGAAACTTAATCCAGGTGGGATTTCAGGTTCAGGGTTGGAGGGAGAGCACCAGCCTTTCAAGCGCTGCCTTGTTCTGCTGGCTGGAAGAAGGGTTGTGTAACCCATCACTGTGAAAATCATCAGCTCCTGAGCTCTGCCTGCACTGGGTCTCTCCTTCCTTTGCCAGCAGAGGGGAAACAGCAGAATTTTTCCAGCTAGATGAGGCAGTGGAGTTTGGAAATAGGAAAGGATCAGGTGAGTTTTCCTCTGCAATGGCAAAGGCCTTTCCCCACTGCTGTGAACCAGGAGGATTAAAGAGTGAGTTCTTCAGACACTCCTCAGCTGTCGACCCTGAGCTGAACCCTTGGGTCAGGAGCTGACTTTTCATTTGGGACTGACAGACTTGCAAGCTAAATCAGAGCCCAGATGGCTTAGAAAAGCCCAGAGAGCTCCAACCTGAGAGCAGCTCTTGCCACACACGTTCCCATGCTCTTTCAACAGGCTGGGGCTGCTGTGCCAAGTGTGATTTCAGAGGAAGCTTGGAAAGAAAGTCCAGCCCCGTCTGTCATCCTTTTTTTTTCAGAGAACTTCTGGTGCCTTTGCCATGTGCAGAATAGCTGAGAGAAAGGGCTTTTACAAAGCTCAGAGCTGGGCTTCTGTGTGTCCTGCTTCCCTTCTTCCTAAGATGTGTTCTCTTCCTCCATGAGTCACCCCGTGGATGAGAACTAGAGACTTTTTAGGGAAAAGGAGACAAAATAGAAGCTGGCTCTTCAGAGTGGCTGTGCCGTGGCTGTTTGCTGGTGGCTCTGGAAGCATCTGTCATCTTTAGCCCTGGAGTTCAGTCCCAGGCTGAATGCCTGTGGTGTGTTTGTATGCGCGGCCGCACGCTGGGCCCGTGGCCGCCTGCCACCCCTCGCCCAAGGTGGATGTGCTTCACAGGAGAAGCAGTTTGCACGTACACAAACATTCAGTGCCTGTGGGTGAGCTGCAGCCTGTGCCAGTCAGGCTGGTAAAACATTTCCTGGGGTTTGCTGTGAGGGCTGGGCACTCCGGGGCTTTGCTTTGTTAGTGCCCGAGGAGCCAAAGGGGGACACCTGTGCCTGTCCCAGGGAGGTGTCTCTGCTCTGACATTGCTCTGGAACAGGCTTTGGGGACCTGGTGGCTGCTCCCTGCTCCTCCAAGATATTTTAGGACTCTAAACAGTGGATTTTTGGATCCTCTAAAAGGGGATTTGCAGGTGTCCATCCAGCCTTGTCTCAACACCCAGTGTGCCAGGCAAGCACACCTTGGCTCTGAGCAAACACCCCCGCTGCTGTTTCATGGACCTGTGAGCTGGAAAACTTCTAATTAAAGCCAGATTATTGGTCTTGGCCCTTCTTGTTAGTGTTTTGATTTGGGGTTTTCTTTTTTAAATCCCTTTAAGATGTCTGGATAGATGATATCAAGGTTAATTTGTTTGTGATGGAAGAAATGTTTTCACATGGTGGCTAAATGTTGTTGGAAAAGAGCAGAATTAATAGCTGCTCACTTAATCCTGATTAAACTGGCAGCTGGGAGATATTGATCAGTGTGTTCACAGCAAACTATCCCTCTCTAATGCTTGGGGTAAACAAGCCTGGGACTGTGGTTACCTTAACCCTTCCCACATTGGCAGCCTCATGCACTGAGCAGGACCTGAACCTGTGCATCCTCCTGCTCCCCAGCAGAAGGGCTTTTTCTGGGATTAATTCCCTGGGGTATAGCCATGCTGGCTTTGCTCCAAAATCTCCTGGGGCTGCAGAGCAGTCACCCAGGTCTGGGTGTTCCTGGGGAGCCCTCTCTGCCAGGTACCCTCAGTGGCCCCTGCTCCTGCCCACTGCCGCAGCCATCACATGCGGTGCTTGCAGCAGATCAGTGTTTCACAGAAAAAGCTGCTCAGGGAGTTTGCAGCAGCTGATTTTAGGAGTTTAAATAAAAAACAGGGCTTGGCCAGAGCGGGACCAGCTTGGACCTGACCCCAGCTTTGCTGATGTTCCCGAATCCTGCCGCTCCCATCGCTGTGGGTCATTTCTGACACACGATTTCTGGGGACAGGTGGCAGGATAAACCCTTGTCCCCTCTCAGCCCACCTCTTTTATTGTGCTCTCACCCCCGAAGTCATAAACCAGAAGCAATTTTGAGGCTGCCAAGAGAGGGAAAGAGGCTCAACAGCCCCAGCTTTCCTGCTCAGGCTTTATTACTCTCAGCAAAAACATGTTCCACATTGGAGTCCATGCATTCTTAATGCAGGCACTGCCAGGCTGGCTCCAAACAGCACAAATTGCTCTGGTTTGGGTCTGTCTTTGCTATTCACAAGGTCACTGCATTTTTGCACCTCTGGCTGCTGCACTATGGTTGACTTCTTGTTAGCACAGACCAGGTCTGGAAATACCTAGAACTGTCTTCAGCCTCCCAGGGAACAGGTGGGACTGCTGGAGTGGATGGAGAGTAACATGACAAGGAACAGCTTTCCACAGGGCACTCAGAAATGCGCTTTTCTCAGGGAGATGAGTTCTTCAGGGGCTCAATTTTTATCCTTGCTAGAAATTCCATTTAGAAGAGCACAATTCCTGTTGGAGGTACCATAACTGTAACCAGTACTGGACCAGAATTAATTAATTGTGGTACATCTTGGTACTGATCCTCTGCTCAGTACTGCTGGAAAAGATCAGTGTTTCTTTTGGGAATGTCAGATAAACTATTTTTCCATGGGGTGAGTAGGAGATGAGGAAGGGAATTTTGACTTCCCTGATACCTTGGGCAGCATTGCTCCCAAAAACCAGCAGCTGGCTCTCCCCACCTTTGCTCTGCTCCTCCATCCTGGTGCTCTGCTCACCTCACACTTGATGGGATGAAGGTTCCTCACCCTCCCTGGTGTCCAAAGGAAAGTATTTCCCCAGATGTCCCTCCTCACGTGGCACATGACAGTCTTGCAGGAGCGTGCACTGTATGCTGTGAGGACAGGCACTGTTACAATCCCTGCCTCTGGGCAAGCAGGCTCGGGCTTCCTGTTCTCTTTTTACCCTTGTTCCACCAAAGGTTTGGTGCATCCACACAATAGCTGACTTCCAGCCCGCTCCTGTGTCTGTGGGCTCCAGCCTGGATGATGGATTGGCCTTTGCCAAGCATTCTCTTGCTGGCCACAGGTCCAGCTCATCCTCCTTGCATCCAAGTTTACGAGGTACAAAGCCATGGCAGATGAAACCCATCTGCTGCAGGTGAGTGGAGTTAAGCTGTTTTACAGCTGAGGGAGCAGGCATAAATCAAAATGGGGAAATTGATGGAGTTCTAGCTTTATTGCAGGGGCTGTTACTCTCTTTTTCACACGGGCAGGAGCATTGCTGCTCCAAGCTTGTTGTTCAGTTGTACCTTCAGGCTTCAGTGCCCTTCCTGCTCTCCCTGGGGATCAGTGGCATCACTCAGCTCTCCTTTGGGCACAGGCCTAACTCTCAGAAGCCACCGTGTTGGCAGAGGCTCATCCTGCCACTCCCCAGGGGACTTGACTCCTGCAAGTGATCCTTCAGCATATTTGCATTTGGATTTTCTTCATTCCAGCCTGGGCACGCACGGGTTCTCTCTGCTGGCTGCTCAGACATTGGGCCTGCTCAGGACTGACCGCAGCATTTTTGTGCTTTGTGGGACTTTTTCCAGTCCCAGGGAGGTGCTGGGTGAGCGGTGGCAGTGTGTGAGGGCATCCAGGGGGATTTCACTCCTCGCGCTCACCGCAGCCGCTGAGCCATCAGCAAGAGGCTGCGTTTTTTTCCTCAACTCCTGCCAAACCTTGGTCCTTTCTTCCATCCTCCATATGCTGCCTTGTTGGTCTGAACAGCCATCTCTTCATCTAAGTCTGGCTGGGGAGAACCAGTTAGTAAAACATCCTTAATTAACCTTGCTGGGCTCAGCCTAAAACAGGCCAGACCTACTGAGGTGCTGCTGCGCTTGTGTCAGCAGCTGTTCCCTTTTGTAAGAGAGAAGGCACAGGTGGTGGTTGTTCCTCAGAAGCTGGGATTTGATGTGCCTTCCAGTGCTGTTGGAACAGGCTGTGGATCTCCCATATCCCTATCCCTTTTCTCTCCTCTGATTTGCAAGAGCCTTGCAGTGGCTCATTGTGCCTCCTTCTCGCTCAGTTAAAAGCTGAACCAGCTGAAGCTGCAGCACTGGAGGCAAAGTTGTTTTCCTATTCAGAAGCAAGAAGGATGGGAATTTGGGGTCATTCCTCAACAGCCTATTTCCCTTGAGTAGGACAAGAGGCTCTGCTCTTGGGTTACTTATCCCAGACAGCTTCCCTGTGGGAAATCTGGTCCTTTTCCCCTCTTCTGGAGCAGAAACAGGGATGGGAGATAGAAGGGTTTGGCCAAGTGGATTGTGATTTGGACAAATAAATTAATTTATGGGTCAGTGGGCAGATAGGTGGTTATTTTAACATCTGAGGCAAAGAGAAATGCTCCCTTCTTTTATTATTATACCTAGAGACATGGAGCAGAAGACTCTTCATTGTTAAGATAGGAGACTTTAGAGTAGGTGTTGATGGTTTCTGTCTCGAAAAATCTGGTGGAGCCACAGAGTGGATTCATTCACAATAAATGAAACCTCAAGACAATGGAAGGTGGGGGGTGAATTAGCCATCAGGTAGGACAAGGCTTTTGAGGGAAATGAAGAGGCTGCTGCTGTGATTGCTGAAGTCAGTGCATTATTTCTGTGTGTTTGACTCCCCTCCACTCTGCCTGGAGCGACGTGTGTTTCATGGCCCTGCAGAGAGAGCAGCTCGCGTTTCCCCCTTCCTCATCTCACAGCTCAGTCTCACTGATATTATGACAGAACGTGTTCAGTGCACAGAACTATTAAAAATGTAGCTCATATGGTGCTGATGGGAGGCTGACATCTCCTGAATAATTTATTTTAACTGGAAAGATTTGTAACACTTAAGCATTAGCGGGACTCTTAGTTTTAACTCTTCCTGCGGCGGATGCTTGTTGTGACTCTCTTGTTTGGGCAAGTAGTGGCTCAGCCTGTTGGAGGCCAAAGCCACCTGCCTCAGGGACAGCCAAACTGCTGGTCATGGTCCCTTGGAGGCTGCAGAACCCCAGAAGAGCTCCAAAAGGAAGCTGGAGGTGTTGGAAGAAGCAGTCTCACTTGGATTGCCCCTGCCTTGGGAACAGCGAGCATTTTCCAGTGTGGAGGATTGAAACAGGCTGCAAAATATTTACAGTAAGCAAGAAATGGCTGGCTACCTTTAATTCCTGGCAGCAGCTCCCTTCCTTGGGGCAGTGACTGTAAGGACCTGCTCTGAGGAGTAGCTGCTGCCATCCCCCTTGTCCAGGGGGAAGAACCTGGTGTGTTGCTGGGCCAGGGGTTTGCACAGGGTCTTTTACAGTCTTAACAATCCTGTGATTCCATGGGTATGGATGGAAGGAAGTCAGGGCCATTGCTTTCTTGTACACATTCAGTAGAAACTTTGTGCATTCTTGCACACAAGCCAACAACCTGAATTTCTAAATTTATTCTGGCAGAAATGCAATCACGAGGGGGGTTTATAAGTTGAATTCTTGGTGTCAGTGTTATAAAGGCCAAGATCGTTTCTGTGATGATCATCTAAGAAGGCTCTTCCTCTTTTTTATCATTACACATAGAGGGAGAAATCCTGCTCTCAGCTGCGAGGAACCAATTCCCACTCAAGTCAAAGGAAGCTGCTAAGAGAGACCAGGGTTTATCCCATAGTTTATATACAAATTTATCACTGAAATTGCTGTGCCCACACCCCACGGCTGCTTCAGCCCAGAGCCAGCTCAATGCTGACTCACAAATGACTCCTTTTTTTCTCTCACTCTTCTTCCCCTTATTGCTGGTTGTGTTCCTTGCAGGGTTGTTTCACTGCCTTTCAGTCTTCCTCCAGGTTCCTACTAAAACTGAATTTAACACCTTAGGTAAGACACAGTCAGTCCTTAAGGAGTGCAAAATCCTTGTTGGTGAGAGGGAATGGGAAGACAGAAATCCTGCTATTTCTGGTTTACACATGAGGTCCTGCAATGTAGAAGGTCAAGCTCTGAAGTTCTTGAAGTCAATGCCAAAATCCATTTATGGCTCCCAGCTGGCCAGGGCATCATCCCAGACAGTTTGTGGCTGATCCATTCTCTTTTTTGGCCACAGATTCATCCATCACTCTGAATCTTCTCCCTGCCTAGTCTTGCAGGGTCTGGAAACACCTCACTCTTCTGTATCTGTTTTTTCCCTAATGAGTTCTGAGGTGCTCACACAAAGAAGCAAGGTGTCGTTATTCTCATTTTTCAGTTGTGGAAACCAAGAAAAGCCAAGTGATGTACCCAAGGTCACACACCAGTGTCAGAAGCAAAAATACGTTCTCCATGTCCCTATTCCTTCCCAGTCTCTCTCACAAACCCAAAGAGCAATAAAACGAAACAAAGGTTCATAGCAAGAAAAAGTGGATTGGAATCTGCAGCAGCCAAAGATCAACCATGGAGACCCTGTGGCTCAGTAGAAACCCTGGAGTTAATGAACTCTGCAAAACTGGTGTATTTTTACACAACTAAATTCCAAGAAAAAAATAAATCTTTATTAATTATCAAGACATGAACTGGTAGGAGAGAAGAGCCAGAGGCTTTAGGTCAGATTCATCTAAATCCATCACCTAGTGAAAATTTATATTACGAATAAATACACCCTAGAAACTAGTTCAATAAATTTTTCCTGTTGTAGCAAGTTGTCTTTCTGCTTTATGTATCATTTTAAAGGAAGGTAATTGAATATAAATTTCCTCCATCTACAGAAAAATGGACTTCCAAATGCATGTACGTGTCTGTGAGTATCTGTGTTTTGGGGATAGTGCTGACATCTGTGTAGGGCATGTTGGACTGAGTCTGACTGACTTCAATAGCTGTTGGAGTGGAAACCAGCACTGATCTCCAACCTGGGGAAAATTCTCCTCAATTCCAGCTTCTTTGTGCATTAGCAATTACTTTCAAATGTTTGAAACTCAATAGCGGTTGCCAGAATCTGCGTTGCCTCCCAAGGAAAAACTCTTTAATTTCTTCGTGTTTAGAGGCCAAATATGTGGCTAAACTAAGCTTGATGATAGCTGAGGTTTGGTTTTGGGCAGATTGTGAGTCCATGTACAGTTAGTACCTGGAATATGCACTGGGATTGTGTCTGTGGAAATGTAAAAATATTACTCTTAAAAAGAAGTTAATCTTTCCCACATTTCCTGCTATGGTTTGAGGTGATTTTCTCATTGTTTTGCTCTCAGCTGTCTCAGTGCTTTGAGTCCTCCCACCCGAAAGTCTCTTCTTGCAATCATTTTGCAGCCTCATGTATTATGTACACATGAAAAATGGTTGGTTGAGTAAGAGCTTTCTTGGTTTCAACCAGAAAAGAACTACATGAAGTCACTAGAAAGCGACTTTTATGAAGAAAAGCCTCATATATACTCATAAAATCAATCAGATATAACAGGCCTGGCTGTGAGCAGAAGTAAACTGGTCAAGTTTAAGACTTCACGTTTTAATGCCTGTGTAATTCAAGTGCCCATTTGCACTCTGCTGGCTCTGCCAGCTCCCCTCTGCCTGTTTTACAGCACGGGGTGCAGGCTCAGGGCCACATTAAGTTGTCAGAAGCAGGAGGATGTTTCCTGCAGCCCTGTCCCTGCAGCAGCAAAGAATATTGCACTGCTTCAAAACTGCAAGGAGAGGGTTATAAAATTATCATGCCTGTAAATTCCAGCTGCAAACCATATGATTGCAAAGCCCTGCTCCCCGTCCTTGTTTAAAATTACTCTCTCCTAAGCCTCCTCAACATCTGCCTGGCCTGGAAGTGCAGTTTTCCCTGTGCTCAGTCACACGCTCAGTGAACACCTTGTGCTGGGACTAAAAGGTCTTTCAAAAAAAAAAACAACAACACTGTGCAGCTGATGAAGTGTTTGCTTAGGATTAGGTGCCGTGGTTAATATAAGCATTAAAAAACGTCTCTGGCCACTGTCCTGTGTCACAGCAGCCTCGTATTTCCTCTCCTCTGGAGACGGATGTACATCTGGTTTGGGTGGCTTTTGTCCTATTCCCTGGCCACAGAAAGAAAAAGGAATACTGGGCTTCTAAGGATGGAAAGTTATGCAGCAGTGCTAAATATATCAGCGTTTCTTGGACCTGGGCTTGGTGAGATAGGCTGTTCCAGCAGCACTTCCAGCACAAGAGGCAGGGCTGCCCGTGAGGGCTGTGTTTGGAAACAGGGAGGTGCATCCACGTGTAAGGGAGAGCTGGAGAGCAGGGCTGCCCTTGGGAAGCTGCATCCCAAGGCAGGGCAGAGCCCCTGCAAGCCCTTGGATGTGTCTCCTCTTCCCCAGAGCGATCGAGTTACACGCCTTGAGCTTTGCCATAGTAGCAGAGGAAGGGGAGAGTACAAAGGTTATGGAAAACAAAACATTAATTTTCGGGACCAGCTGTGTTACAAGCAAACTGCAGCTTTATTTATACCCACAGCATAGTGTCCATAAATCAGGGCTGCTCTCCAGCAAGGCATTTAATGAGAACTATTAAATGATTTCATGATGTACTCATTGTTACCATCTGATAAAAACCAGTGCTCCCTCCAAGGACCAGGACTTTTCAGTTGTAGCTTTTGGTGGGGGAAGGAGGTGTGTGGGGAAGCCAAGCCCTCAGCAGTGTCAGACGAGTTCTGCAAACTCCTCTGGGCACATCATGTCAGGAGGATCCATCAGCCCAGCCTCCTTGCAGATTTCAATTAGGGGCATGGACTGTGGATGTGAGCAGCCTTTGGAGTTTATGTGGCTCCTTTTGCAGAGAAAAATACCTGGTCTGATCTCTCCTCCAGGGTGGGAGGAGCAGGTAGATCCCAGCATTGCTGTGGAGCTGGGTGCTGCTCCCCCAGGCCTGCACGAGGCTGGAGCCCAGCCCGTGGTGCACCAGGAACCACGGAATGGTTTGGGTTGCAAGGGACCTTAAAGCTCATCTAATTCCAACCCCCTGACATGGGCTGGGACAATTTCCACTAGCCCAGGTTGCTGTGGGCTGGAGCAGGGAGTCAGGGGGCTCCACAGAGCCATGCACAGCCCCTGCCTGTCTCCCATCCCGTTCTTGGTGCTGGTGGCAGATCAAGCCAAAGGGATCATGCCCAATGCTTGTGGCATCCTGGAGGCTCCCTGTGACCCTGGGGTTTGTCCACACGTGGTGAGGGGGGCACAGGTCCATCTACAGCCTTTCCTAGACCTTCCCCCAGATTTTCAGGCCGGAAAGGCTGGATCTGATGGCTGCACAGAGCCCCGTGAGGCTCCTTTGTCACGAGCACACCCAAGCACTAAAATCACAGGGATGGCTAATTTATGTGAGAAGGTTTTCTATGAATCACTGGGGAGGACATTGTGCCCAGAGCCTTGCCCCTCTCCAAGTGCTTAATTGCTAATCAGAGGCTGGACTCAGCAGCTCCCATTCTCTGGCACTTTCTGTCTCCATCAATAAAACTGGAGAGGCTCTTGCTTTGCAACAAAGATGTTTATCTTGCCCAAAGTTGTGGGAAGCTGTAGGAGGCTGTCCTTTCTTACTGCACAGCTCTAATGGGGTAAACAGTTGCTGGTACTTAGTTTCCAGCCAGATTTTTCTGAATGGGGGCTGGGAGGAGGATTCCTTAATTAATCCTTTGGGAAAGTGGTTGGGACTCTGGCTTGTTGTTCTGGGTTTGTATCTAACTAGCATCTCCCAGATGCAGAGTAGTGAAACCAAGGTCCAAATGTCACCTTGCATTTCTGCATCCCCCAGATGGGTAATTTTTCTTCCTGCTTTAAGCTACCTGCCCCTTTCTCTGGGATGGAACTAGATGGGATTTAAGGTCCATTCCAACCCAAACCATGAATACATTTTTCCCCCAAAAAGAAGGAAGTGCCCTTTCCTGGGAGGAAACAACTGTGTGTGAGTGGCAGCATGGTTTAACATTAAAGCCAATTATTAAATTAAAATATAAACAATCATAAAAACTGCAGAATATTGCATATGTGATGAGCTGCTCAAGCAACTTGCACCAAACACACACATGGGGTAGCCTTAAATGTTCATTGCTTTCAGGACATGCCCATTTGTAGGGACTTCAGACAACTCCAGGCTGCCTTGCTGTTTTTTCCATCCATGTGAGTGTATGAAATGAGAGTGAAGTGCATAAACAGGTCTGGAGGAAGGTTTTCCATTAGCTGCAGGTAGTAATTTATGGTAGGAAAGCAACAGGCAGTTAAACTCTGTGCATTGCTGAGCATTAATGTATAGTGCTGTAAGTTAGAACATCTCCTTTAAGGTTTTACTTGATGAAGTCTCTTCCTTTATGATCTGCTAAAGCTCTTTCCATACAAGGGCTTGGGTCGTTTGTTTCAAAAAATTCTTTATTATATTTATATAGATTATACTTCCATAGCACACACCCCCCCAAGCCACTGATTCATTTTAGACTGAGAAAAAACATCAGAGGATTGATCAGCCCTCCACAGATTGCTCCGTGCTGCTTTGAGTGCAAGTTGAAGGGGATTGGCTTATTGTTGGGTTGTTTTTAACTCCACAGACAAATATCTCCACCCTGAAATGCCTTTGGAATGTAGCAATATGTGCAGACCACAGCCTTGGCTGTCCCACCTCCAGTACAAAGTAGACCTTTGAAGTATTTTAAGTATTAGATTTTCTCAAAGGTATCGAGCATGGTATGTAAATAGACTTCATTTAAGCCAGGTTGGGTTACAGAAGCACAGCTAAAACCAGTATTCTGGGCTGTTCATTCTACAAAGGATCAGTCTTCACTTGAAGCTGATGCAAAGGGAGGAAACTGGTCTCAACCACAACGCTCAGAAGAGACAAAAGCAAATACTGCAGATACCAAGAAGGTGAAGCAGTTACCATGCCACTGCTCTTGTTTGTTTGGGGTTTTTCCTCCTCTGTGCTAAAGCTGTTAAGTCTTTTTATTGATTTCATGGTTAAGAAAAGTCCCAAGTTCAGTCTGATCCTGAGAAATGGGAAAGCCTTGCCAGCTGCAGTGGAGGTGGAGAAGCCCCTGGGCACCCCTTTCATTCCCAGTCCTCTTGGGCACCTTGCACAGCCTGATCCTTGGCTTCTGAGTTTTGGAGCTCATGAAGAGCTGACTCAGAAACCATCTCAGCCCTACGAGGGTGAATGTGGCAGGGTTTGAAAGCAGCAGTGGTGCCTGGTGCTGTTCTGAGTGTTCCAGGTGTGGCACAAACTCATCCTGCTCAACGATTTTGTGGTTCCAGGCTGTGGTTCACACGTGTGATAACAGCCAGCAATAAACTGCTGTGGGATATGTCCAGTCAGTCCTGCAAAAACCAATTTAAAAAAGCTATTTGGAGGTGGCCATGGTATTAACCATTGTATTTATGAAGGTGGAAGGGACTGACAGAGAAAATGATGCTGGAGGATGTGCAAGTTAGCGCAGGACACAGACTGAACCTGTGCAAATCTCTGAACTGAAACCAAGCATCCCAAACCCAAATATTCATCACTGAGTTGTTGCAAATTTGGGATTATCTCTTTGACAACATGCAGCAAAATCCCTGTTGACATGACTTGGTATTTGACAAAACTCTTGGAAGGCTTCAGCCGGGGGCTGGCTCTGAGCCTGCACTGAGCACACAGCAAGTGGGACACACGAGCAGCCTCCTCCATCTGAGGAGCTGGAAGTCAGAGCTGGAAGGAAGCAGGTACAGCCCTTGGCCTGTTCCGTGTCCAGCCCAAGGGCTGGGTGCCAGGGATTTAATCCCTGCACTAACACTGTTGGTTCAGTGCACTTTCCATAATCCATTCTTAAGCACGAGCCTAGCTGTGGTTTGACACCTTGAAAAATGTGCTCGCTGCCTTCCCCCAGCCCGGCGCTGCCTCCTGCATCCTGCCGGGGTGGAGGAGAGCCAGGAGGGGGAGGAAGAGCCCGCAGCCATCCCTGCAGCACTGGTGTTTCCAGGGCAGCAGTGCTGCCTGTTTCCTGCAGCGCTTCCAAGCAGCCCTGGGATCGTGGGGCGCAGCGCGGTCCGCAAGCGCAGCGTGTCCTCATCCTTTGAACAGCTTCCCACCTTTGTGAGCCTAATCTGCAGAGGACATCCTGCCTTCCTCTGGAGGGAGGCAGCCCGGCCTGAGGTCCCCATTGCCAGTTAAAAAATGACAGGGAATGCAGTGTGGGCTGGCTGTTGCTGGTCCATACAGAACTGTGTTGTTTTCTGCTGGATTTAGGGTCTGACGCCCCAGCGACCCCATTCAGTGTCCTGGAGGCTGCAGGCACATGGCACAAGGTTTCCTTCATTACCTGCTCAACAGATCAGCAAATCTGGACTTTTTCATCCGTGAAACAAAGCAAAAAGCAAACTTGATCAGCTCCATCACTTCATAGAATCACGGAATAGTTTGGATTCAAAGGGGTATTAAAACCCACCCAGTGACACCCCCTGCCACGGGCAGGGACACCTTCCACTATCCCAGGTTGCTCCAAGCCTCTTGAGCACTTCCAGATAGTGGTAAATGTCACTTCCAGATATTGGTAAATGTATCTCCCAAGCAAATGAAGTTTCATTCCCTTGGCACTGTGGTCATGGAAGGGAAGGCAGGCAGACATCAGGTCAAACTTCCAAACAGAAGATTGTGAAGATCTCAGTTACAGAGTTGCTTAAGCAAATGAGCCATAATTTGGAATAACTTTAGTAAAGTTTCTGCTTTAGAAGGGGCAGGAGTTTCTGAGGAGCAGGGCTGAGTTATTTGGGTGGCTCTGCGTGCTCAGGTGTCTCTGAGCCCTTCCAGAGGACATCAGTCATGCACTGACTCAGGCAGAGGCAGAACTCCTGGGGTTTAGCCCAAATATATATTCCCTTTTGTTATATCTGTTCAGCACAAGCACATTTAGGGTGTTCCTGATGTCCTTGAGTGAGGTTGGATGTAATATTCCTATCTGGAATCTGGTCTGGGAAGAGAAGTCAGACAGACCCCATGCCGTTGCCTTGTCCAGGCCGAACAATTTTGCAGACAAAAATATAAATTTTGCCTTCATTTTCCTGTGAAGGTGCTTTTTTGGCTTCCCACGTGGGAAGGGTTTTGGAGCAGGGTGGTGCTGGTTCCCAACACGTGTGTGAATTGGCTGTCCCTGCCCTTTGGAAGGAGAACTGGCTGCTTGTCTGTCTGCTTGGGTTTCCTGGGAGTGGCACAGATAGCTCATAGTTTCATTCTCGTTTAAAATTAAAGCTGATTTAGTGAGCAGCATCTGGAGACAAATATTATTCTCCTTAGGGT
Source organism: Pyrgilauda ruficollis (assembly GCF_017590135.1). NCBI lineage: Eukaryota > Metazoa > Chordata > Aves > Passeriformes > Passeridae > Pyrgilauda > Pyrgilauda ruficollis. The sequence goes on along the minus strand of NW_024513654.1, from coordinate 3,320,045 downwards.
AGCTCAAATTCTTCTTTGGTGAGAAACAGTCTTTTAAAGCTGTAACTTGGAGTGTCTTGTCTCCAGGGTTGCATTATCAGTGCCAATCTGGCCTAAGACTTTTTAAGTCAAACTTCTCCAAGCAGCATTTGAAACCTTAAATTAAGACTTCTTTCTTTTATAATCTGCAAAGCTCCTTTCTTGCTAGAATCTGCATCTGCCAGAGTTCTATGACTTAAATCTCCATGAGATGCTTTGCAAGTGTAGAAGCCAGCATTCATTTTACACCTTTCATAGGGATTTTGTAAGTGATATATTAAAGGAAAGCAATGAAATATTCTCTAAGGCTAAGGTCTTTAAAAGTATCTAACAGAGTAAGATGTCTGAGCACCACTGAGCTTTACATTCAACCCTTGAAATTAATCTTTCTCACTCCTGTGTAATATTAAATCAGATTAATAGCTAATGCATCAGCTCCATTTAAGATGCACATCTGTTTGTGTATGCACAAAGAAAATATTTATGTCCAGATTCTTTCTCAGGGGCGTTTAAAATTATTTTCTACTGAATTGAGTAAGGTCATCTGGCAAAGCCAAGCAGGTCATCAATAATTAATCCAAGCAGGCAGAGCTGAGTCTCAGGGTGCTTGCAAACACCCTGTTAGACTGGATAGTTTGGCAGAGCAGGGGCAATTCTCAGATTTTCTCAGAAAACAAGCAAATGTGCATTTCACTTTTGAGGGGGGAGAGGGAGGCTTTGCTTTTATTGGAAACAGCTGTGCTGTGCTTGCACTGCAGCACTTGGTGCATCCACATGTGCAGTCAGAGCTTCTGGTCTCCCAGGGCACCCCAGGCCAGCCAGGGGGTCATTGCACTGACACCAACGTGCCTGGCATTCATGGCTCATTTCCACCAAGGGGTTGGATTTATCTCACTAAACTTTATCTATATTTTATGAAAAGTTAGATTCTTTACACCTAACCCTAACTCTGGCTGTCCAAGAACTGGCTCTGGGGTATGAGCTTGTCATCTGGTTTAAATAGAGTCAGTAGGGAAAAGAATCGTCTCTTCCAGAGGTTATTTCCTATCCAGACTTGTTATCTAAGAAACTGGGATGAACATGGGATGAATAAGAAGGGGGAAGAAAGCTGGTGAAGGGTCTGGAGCACAAGTCCCATGAGGAGGGAGCTGGGAAGGGGCTCAGCCTGGAGCACAGGAGGCTCAGGGGGGACCTTGTGGCTCTGCACAGCTCCTGCCAGGAGGGGACAGCCGGGGGGTCGGGCTGTGCTCCAGGGAACAGGGACAGGAGCAGAGGGAATTTCTGCATGAAAAGAGCTGCCCAGGGCAGTGGTGGAGTCCCCATCCCTGGAGGGATTTAAAGGACCTGTAGATGTGTTACTTGGGGACATGGGTCAGTGCTGGCCTTGGCAGTGCTGGGAACAGTTGGGCTCAATGATCTCAGAGGCCTTTTCAACCTAAGGGATTCTGTGGTTTGTGTGTCCTTCCCCTTTCCTGTCTGTCCTGGGCAGGAGGCTCCTGAAGAGGTTCAGGTGAGCAGCCTGGGCAGAGCATCTTGTTTTTGGGCAGACAGCTCTGGGTGAAATGGGTCTGGGCCAGCCTGATGGGAAACCTCAGGTGGCTGAGGGTGAATGTTCTCCTCTGCAGCAGCAGAAGCAATCTTTGCTCTCACATGTTTGTGTTTCCTCTGGCTGTTCTGGTTGGCCTGACAGAGTACATTGAACAAATATTACCAGTGCACTCATCACTGTGTAAGATGGATTGAAGTGGTTTCCATGGGGCTGAGCATGGCAGTCCCTGATGCAGTAACTCCCTTCCACCTGTGTGACTCAGGAGTCAAACCCAGCATCCATCACCCAGCATGGAGCCAGGCTTTTGAGCCATGATGGCTTCACCTCTGGATTCAGGCTTGGATGGGACCACAGCAGCTCAGAGCCCACAAGATACCTGGATTATGGGCAGAGAAGAAGGGAGCAGAGCCCCTTGGGGCAGAAGGGACTGACTGGGTGTCCCCCCATCCTGTGCCCACCAGGTTCCAGCTCTCCCTGCCGCACCAGCTGTTCCCAGGACACGTGTGCAGCTGTTTTGGGATTAGCAGGCTGGGAACCAGTCCAAAACCAGATCAGGCATGTGTGCTGCTCCCTCTCCTCCACCATAATGCTGGTATGCACACTTCTAATGCCTGGCCCCTGCTGAACTGCTCTGGCTGTGCAAGACGAGAGAGCTCTGAAGTTTTGACAGGAAAATTGCTGCCCAGCTGCCGGAACACCAATGCTGTGCTTGTTTAAATATTTGTTCAAACCAGCTTGACTTTCCATGAGGGATTTTGGAGGTAAGGGAAAGAAGTCAGCACTGATAAAATCTCATGCTCTGGTGTAATGACATGAGAGCCTTTAGCCAGGAGTACCCTCTGTCCCAACAGCAGCACTTCACATCACGTCTTCCCATCACCATCCTGCCTGCCTTCGTGCCTGTTTCTTACTGTATAGATGTGTATATATCCTCTGCACAGACTTTCAGGACTTTTATTCTCCAGAGCTTTTAATCTGGCATGTTCACATGTGCTGGGTTTCCTGAGAGAGAAAATAAATAGGGATGGGTGGAGGAAAACAGCTGCCATCATCTGCTTCCTCAGCGCTGTGTGCTCAGAGTGCAGGGTGCACTGCATCCTGCAGAGATGCCAGGAATTGGGGTCTCTCAAGGGTTAATTTGCAATCCCCACGAGTAAATGTCGTGCCTGTGGAGAGGAGTATGGGAAATACTTGTGCTCTCTCCCAAGCTTTTTATGTGAAACCCATGGAATTTTGCTCCTGCCAGCCTCCAGCTCCTGATCTGTTCTCTCACCTCTGGTCATTTAACTTCTTCATTTTGACAAAGTCCCCCTTGCTCTCCCTGAACCTCTTCAAACCTGTGGTTACAATCCACGTTTCCAACATGTTCCTTGCTTCCCAAAGTCATGTCCTGTACCAGATCTTGGCAGTTTAAGAAGACCTGGTGGAAAACCTGGCAGAGCAGAGTGCAGCAGGGACACCAGGCACTCCTCACACACCTCTTTTAGCCCTACCAGTGCTCTCAGCACCCTCTTCTAAGCAGTTATCTCTGGAATTGTGTATCTGAGATCTTTGGTTAGAGCATCTCCATGCAGCCAACTGATTAGAAACTAACTAATTCCAATTAAACACTTCCAATTAAATTTTCAGCACATGTATGTTTGAAAAGTACAAGTACTCACCCCAAGAAGTGTATTGAAGTTCAGAAAAACAAAAATCTGGGGAATGGCAACTTTCCAGTGCTTGGAGGGGCTGCAGGAAACCTGGAGAGGGAATTTGGATGTGGCATGGAGTGACAGAATGAGAGGGAACAACTTCCCAGTGCCAGGGGGCAGGGTTAGATGGGATATTGGGCAGGAATTGTTCCCTGCCAGGGTGGGCAGGCCCTGGCACAGGGTGCCCAGAGCAGCTGTGGATCCCTGGCAGTGCCCAAGGCCAGGTTGGACATTGGGGCTGGGAGCACCTGGGACAGGGGAAGGTGTCCTTGCCATGGCAGAGATACCTTTAAGACCCTTTCTAACACAAACCATTCCAGGATTCTGTGATTTCTAGCATTTGACTATTTTATTTTATTTTATTTTTAGGTAAACTATGTAGAAGGATAACTACCTATGCCCCCAATCTTAATATTGTCCACGTGTTGAGATGTATTACCTGGAGAAGAGTTGGATTTAAGCTGGTTTATTCTGCTCAGTTAAAACTGCAGCAGTTTAACATAAATGGGAACAATTAAGTCGCAAGCCCACAGACTTCCTTCAGGTGTTAGCAAACAATTTGGCAGTAATTTCCACCCGTTTGTGGATGCTTGAATTTAAATGAGTCACAATTAAACACAATTAGTAGCGTGTGAAGTTCTGGGAGGCAAGAGGGGAGCAGTGGAGAATGCTGGTTTGCTCTGATGCAGGTTTGCTTTGCTTGGAGCTCTCCAAAATCCAGTCTTCTAACCACAAAAGCCTCTCTTCCTATCCCAGGGATCTGTCCATGACATGAGAGGGTCCCAGGTATGGGGTTTCCTGGAGTTCTGGGAGCTCCTCCAGCCATGGGTGCTGTTACTGACTTTGGTGCAGGTTTTTCTCTAATTGTATGATCAGGAAATGTGGCTTTACAACCATCCCTCAGCTGTCCATCAGGGACCTGTCAGTCATTGTGATTTATCTGGGTTTTCAGTGCCAAACTGATTAAATTGCATGTTTCACAAAAGAAAAAAAAAAAAGAGAGAATTTCACTCATGGCACCAAGTCTAATTATTGCATCTTTCCAAAGCAACCAGCAAAGGTTACAGTGTCTGTTTGCATTCCTCATAAAGAAAACCTTGTTAAACTCAGTCTTGCGTATTTTACAGCCATGGTAAGAGCTCCTGAAGAATATGCTGTCAGGAGAAATGGTCTCAGACTTTTTTATCTCACTTTATGGAGCAGGAATTGGTGCTGTTGATGGGGAGTCTGAATGGTGACCCAGAGATGCCTTGGTCAAACAGAGGGTGACTTTTGGGATGGGGTTTGCTGTGTGACAGAAGTGGTGCAGAGCTGGGATCAGGTTTGCCAATGGCTGCAGCTCTGTGGCACTGCAGTGTGGGATCATTTGTCTCTTTCAAGTTCACTTTGGTGCCTTGCTTTGGCCCTGCTTGGTGTTTTTCCTGCCTACCCCAATTTCTGGAGGGCTGTGTAAGAGCTAATTTTAACCTGTGATACCAACCAGGTGTTGATCAATCCCTGTGTGCTCTCACTCTCAAGTTTCAGCAGGTCTCAGGCTGAGCTGGATCCCAGTGCTGTTTCCACCCCTGTGACCATGACTGTCCAATATCAGCTATCTGGCTTTCTATTTGTTAAATATTTTGCCCATGCAGTAACCCAGCTGTTTCCTTTTTGTTCCCCATGGTCGACTGTCCAATGTCAGCTATCTCCACCTGGCTTTCTATTTGTTAAATATCTTGCCCATGCAGTAACCCAGCTGTTTCCTTTTTGTTCCCCATGGTTTTCTGGAGAAGAGCACAATGGGGCGCTGAGAGGGCCATTCCAGGCTGTGTGTGAGGGTCCCTAGGACAGCATGAGGGGAGGGCCTGGAGCTCAGACATCCCCTCGTAGCTCCTGGTGGGATGGTTTGCTCCCAGCTCGTAGAGAATCAGTCACATCCCATGTTCTGCAGGTCCAGTTCCCTTTCCAGCAGTGATTCCCTGTGACAGTGCCATTGGAACTGGCTGACAGCACCATCCAATCCTCTCTCCAACCCTCAGACCACACCTGGAATCCCAAATGCTGTGGGAAACAAAAGAATTAACTCAAAGTCTGGGGTTTGGGTCATCTTTCTGTGTGTCATCTTTCCTCTGCATTTGCTTCAAAGACTCCTCATCGTTCCTGAAAGGACCAGGCAAGCCAGCATAGATCCCTTCATCCCTCAGAGATGCTCAGCTGCATCTGGGTGAGCCCTCCCAGAAAACTGCACAGAAGTTGGGACAACTCAAGAGCATTCCTGGTAGCTGAGTCTAGGCAGGGAATCCACCCTGTCAGAACAGACTTATCCAAGTGGAAATGTGACCCACACAGTACGTGAACCTTCTTACCCTTGCAGAAGCTGGTTTTTTAAAATCAGCCCTGTACAATTTGGTTTCATGCTTCAGCAGGAGGAAGCCATCACTTTCTGACAGGCAGCAGTTCTGATTCTGGAGTTTCCCTGATAACTGGAGCTTCTCTTCCCAAGTGAAGAATTAAAATTGCAGAGCCAGTTTCCTGCAGCACCCTGCTGCTTCCTGATGTCTCCAAGTGCAGCACTGATCTGAACTAACCAGTTTAGTATGGGCTGGGGGTTTGGCTCAGGGCACAAGAGGCCACAGAGGTGGAGCCCTGACAGTGATCAATGGCCCCTGGGAGAGGAGGATGTTCAGGCATCTCCTGAGGAGCATTTGATGAGTAACTGGAGCCTCAGGACCACTGTCTGAGCTGCATCATGTTCAATATAGTTCCTGTTGTTCATGTGCTCTATGCACTGGTCCTTTTGGGTGGCTTTTCTTCTGAAGAACATGTTCTCTTGACATCACCCTGTGTCCCCATAAGGAAGGACCTTATATATGTATATATAGGAGTTCATACACCTTGGTATTTGATCTATTCCGAAGGTCAAATTCAGACTTGTCAGTCACTGCAAGTCAGTAAAAACCTCCAGTCTTTCAGGCTGAAAAGTTTGACAGATTCAGAATTGGGTCTTTTTAATTATGTCAGACTCCTAAAGTAATCCAATGCCTATCCCCAGCAGTTTAACTTGACAGTAACAATGAACAACCAAGCTAAACAGCCTCTGCAAATTCTTGTAGACCAGGAAGGACCACCCTGGCTTTCAGAGGGATCCTGTGCTAAGCCACTCCTTTCCCTGTCCCCTTTGTATGCCAGCAAGGTGGCCACCAAAGGCAATGCAGAAGTGTCACATTTCACAGTGCCATGGCCAGTTTGGGCTGGGAAATGGTGTGCACTTCCAGGCTGTGGTGCTCAGCCACTCCAAGGAGTCCTGCTTTATGGAAGAGAGTGTTTCCCAAGGATGTAGTTGATTTTTCACAAGCAAGTTTGTGCACTGGCCAGGAGTGCTGACAGCTCAATGTTCAGCTGCAGTATATAATTTTCTGTCATTTTGATTTATGCTCTTCTCTGCAACCAGAGTCCCATATGAGAAAAAAAAAATCAGAAGGAGTCTGTCCTAAAGTTAGCTCAATGCTAACTTCTTCAACTGACCTAGCTAACTAAAGATATTTTTAGATTTTTTATTATTATTATTATTTATTTCTGGAATATGAAGGAAGAAGGTGTTAAAAGGTAACCTTCACTGCCAGTTGTGTGACCTGCAGTTGCTGTGGGGTTGTTGTCACTGAGAGAAGCTGAGCTGGACCTGTGAGACCGAGATCTGCTCTGGCTGAAGCTTCCACCTGCACCCAGACCTTGTCCAGGGAGGCTCTGACCCATCAAAGCAGTGGCCAGGACATCAGGGCAGAGCTCCAGAGCACTGCTTCACCTCAGGGCCTCTTAAAACTCCCAGTGGCTGGTGTTTCTCTTAGGGAAAAGCCCAAATTCCCCAGAGAAGAGGCTGGTGTAGTGCCATGGTCTCTGCTCCCTCTGGACAACAGAATAAAGGCTCGTCCTCCAGCATTTGGGTTTGCCCAGAGGTTTTATGGCACAGCTCTCTCTTTTGCCTCACTTCTGGCACCCAGACTTGGGCTCCTGAGTTGTTTTGCTGCATTTGGAGCTTTGTTTCTTGGCATTAGAGTTTGGGGGTTATTGCTTGCAGTTCCCTTTCCTTGGATGCTTCAAGAGCAGCCCCGAGCCAGAGGGGGGAGCAAACCCATCCCTTGGCTGTTTTTGTGAGCCACAAAATGCCTGTGAGACAAAGGAAGGGGCCACATGAAACAGGAATTGTGGTGGCACTGACAGGGACAAAAGCCCCATGCACAGCCCTAGGAAAAGGCAAGAGAGCAGGGAAGTGTGTTTATTCCAGCTCTCTGCTTTCCTGCAGAGTTCAGACAACTTTATTTATTGTGTTTTAATATTAACTTCAGTGGAGCCAGGAGTGTGATGTGATCCCATGGTATTTGGGCAAAGGAATAAAAATACCTTATTTCATATATATATATATATATATATGTGTGTGTTTATATATATATATTTATATATACATACACACACCCCCTTTTCACAGGACACATGAAGTGTGTACAGGACTTTTCCTTGATGACTGGCATTTAGCAGCTGAGTTACAGATGGATTTCTGTGTAGTCAGCACAGATATTAATCACAAAATCCTTTTAATAGATCAAAGAGTGCTGTGTAATTGAAAATTTCTTGCAGAAGCATTCGTTTCAAGCTTCTCCTTGAAAATTTTCTCCTCCTAATGTGTAATCTAGGAAAGGAACACTTTCCAGGGTGTAAAATGCAAAGAGAAGTTTTGTTCATTGCTTTATTTAGTTCTCCACTCAAATTAAGGATTAGTGACAAGAAATTGATATTTTACTGTATGCCCAAAGTTATTTTTGTGTTCATCAAAGCCACTTGGTTAAATCAGGAGTGAGCAATAATTACCACTGAAGGGATAGATACACACTGGGTTTTTACTTGCTTTATGTGTGAAGGTTTTTCTCCATCATCAAACTCCTTTTCAGTTGAGAAAAACCTTAAAAAAATCATTAATTATTATTCTCATTGCTCCCTAGCCCTGTAACCAGATGGAATTGGGATATTTAAAGAAAAACCCATCCACCCTTTAAATAAGATGCAGAGTGTGTTTCCTGGAGCCTGGTGCTGGGCATGGCTTTGCAGGTGACACAAGGAAAGGTGAATATCAGCAGAAAATACAAAAAATATTTTATTTTTCCTAGTTCATAGCCCAACTTTGCAGCAAGCAGAGCCTCAAGCACACAGTGTGGACTTCCAAAAGAGGCCATGCCTTTGTGAGGAGCTCGTGGGCTGAGAAAGGAGCAGGAAGGAAACAGCCCTGGGGAGCTTCAGAGCTGGGACAGAAGAAATGATTTGGTGCTTGTACAGACAAGTGCTCACCAAATCCTGCACATCATTAATAATAGTAATAATAATCATCTCTCTGCCTCCCCTGCATCCGGTGGGAAATGCATCTTCTCCACGGAGAGGCTGTGCTAAATAAAGGTTTGCCCTTCCCAGGGAGCAGGAGAGGTGGGAGGTGGACATTTGGGCTCCCATCTCTCTCCCAAAGGAAGGTCATTAAGCGTATAAAATACATATGTTTTCCCTTCAGCAGCTGTTGGGTTTCTCAGCCCAAGAGCCATAACAGGACCATGAGGTTTGGAGAATTTCTGCCTCCCACATCTGCCCCCCTCCCCACCAGCAGCACTGCTAAATCAGCAGAATGGGATTGTGCAGCTGTGCCTCGTTAGGCCAGTGCTGCTAATTAAGTATTGGCAAAAAATGGCTTCAAGTCACTCTGCTTTGGGGTGGTGGCTTGGTGGAAGGTGAGACTGAGCCTTCTTCTGGTGGTGTTTCAAACCACCACTGGTGGGTTTGCAAGAGGTGGTGGTCCTGCAAAATTAACCTTGGCAGAACCTTCCTTTTCACTGCAGTGGTGTGACGACTTTCTGTGTCTCTAGGTTGAAAGGGAATAGTTTTTTTTCTCTACCCATTTCTAGATAAAAACTGTGGGAGAATAATTATTTGTAATTTTGTAGGCTCCAAGGCTTGCAGTGAGGTGTCCTTACAGTGATCCCTGCCTGGTGCTGCTATTGCCTGGATGAAGAAGTGCCATGTAAAATGTTGACTTGGATTAGTTAATTAACTAATTGGAAATTCTCTTCCAATTGAGGTTTTGCAAAGTTTTGCTGAGCTCATTTGCACAAAGGGCACAGGATCCACCTGGGCATGTGGGAAAAATCTGGGTGTGGGAGAGAGAAAGGGGAAAAACAAACAGAAGAGGGAGGAATGTGAGTCAGGAATGGTGTGGCAGCAGGAGCAGGGAGGTCACTCTGCCCCTGTCCCTGCACTACTGGGGTCACACCTGGAATGCTGTGCCCAGCTCTGGCCCGTCAGCTTGGGAAGGACCTTGGGACACTGCCACTGGTGCTGCCAGGGCTCTGTGGGCAGCAGGATGACCAGGGACATGGGGGCTGTTTGGGATCCTGCCCTTGCTCAGCTGTGCCCCTCTGTCTCCTTCCAGGCCGTCCGATGAAAACCACCCCGAGGTGAAGCCTGATGCCTACGTGAACAACCTAGCTGAGGCTGTGGACATCATCCTCCAGGAGATGTAAATCCCAGCAGGAGCTGTAAATCCAGCAGGAGCAGGGATGAGCCCTCACGTGCAGCCCCTCCACGGAACCACTTCATCCTCTCCCACCTCCATCTCACCTGAATGAACCCAGCCCAGCCTTGTGGTGCAGGGTGGTGGGCACCTGCCTTCCGAAATATTTCACATAATGGTACTAAAATGATCTACTGACCTCCCATGCAAGGGAGCACCAAACCTGCTGTCCTCTGGCAAGTCCTGAATGCCCTGCCCTTGGTGCCTGTGAGGGGCCTCAGCCTCCTCTGGGTGATGCTGGGGGGCTGTTCCCCCTTTTCATCTTTGCTCACACTGGGAAGACGGAAAACAGGGAACCCAGGCACCTCCTCATGAATGGATTTACCTGTTTAACCCCCATGTCCTGTGCCTTTTGGGATGGGAATGTCCTTTGGGGGCTGATGGAGGCCACCAAGCTCCTGTGTGTGCCTCGGGTGGCACAGAAGCCCTGGGGAGGGGACAGCCCCACGTGCCTTGGCATGGCAGGAGCTGTGGTTCTGCCAGGACCAGCCCGTCTGGAGCAGCCCCAGGAGGGGGCACAGGAATCAGTAACACATCAGGGAATAACTGCACCATCCTGTCAGGAATAAACCCTGTCCTTTGGATCTGGCCTGTTTGTCGGTGTGTTCAGTTGGATCAGCACTGGCAGGGATATTTACAGGACTTGAAATGTCCATAAATACAGGACTGGAAAAGGCCATGGGACTGATGGTCTTTGCCTTCCCTCTGTGGGGGGTCTTCTAGGCAGCCTGTGTGGGAGGGGCTGTGGGATTCCTGCCCCTCCCCATTAAAATCCTGGATGTGCAGTCCCTGAGCTGCCAGCGCTGAGTCAGACACAGCTCCAGCTGAAAATGGACTTTGCACAAGGGCATGTAGTGATAGAACAAGGGGGAATAGCTTCAAAAGGGTGGGTTTAGATTGGATTTCGGGAAGAAATTCCTCCCTGTGAGGGTGGGGAGACCCTGGCACAGGGTGCCCAGAGAAGCTGTGGCTACTTCATTCCTGGAAGTGTCCAAGGCCAGGTTGGATGGGGCTGGGAGCAACCTGGGATAGTGGAAAGTGTCTCTGCCCATGGCAGGGGTAGAGTAGGATGAGCTTTAAGGTACCTTCCAGCCCAAACCATTGTGGGATTCTGGAATTCTGTACTCATTCCCTGGGTCTGATCCTGCCCCACATGCCTGCTGAGAATCTGCTGCACCAGCTCAGCTCCAGCTCAGCCCCTTCCTGCTGCCAAGAGTGCTCAGCACATCCAGGGCCAGGACAGGCATGAGATTTGCCTTTTTTTGCTGATCAGAATAAGGATTTCTAAGAGGAGCTGCTCCCTGCCTCCAGGCACAGCAGCCCTTCCCTGGGGATTTTGGTTTCTCCCCCTGTCAGTTTTGCAGTGCAGCTGTTGCAGCATGTGTGGTAACACCTGGCCATGCTGCACCTGGCAAGAGCATGGAAGGGGCTCAAAATGGGTCCAAAAATTACAAGATCAGGGGTTGTTCCATCAAGTCCTCTGCCCACCCTTGCTGACACGTGGTAGTGTTTGCAAGGGTCACCTTTTAGTGGCAAAAGTCACCTTTTAATCAATACATCAGCAGCTCTGTGCCCTCTTGGGCTTTGAGCAAGACTATTTGAGCTTTAACCTACTTCAGATCTCCAGGGAACCATGGAAATAATGTAATTATGTTTGTGTTACATATTTTTAATATATATCCATACTCTCAGGCAGCATGTGCTGGCCACTGTCTACATTCAGCCACTGCTCTCTGCTTCTGCAAGCAGGAGGTAAAGAATAATTCCAGCTCTGTTTCCAGCAGTCCCAACAGCTGAAGATGACCCCACTCACTGAAGGACACCAAAATGATGCTCACTGTTTCTGGAGTGTTGGAACACTTGTTTTTCAGAGCTACCAGCTGGCCCTGGAGTTGCATAGGCCCCCTTGGGGACAGCAGGGGAAAGGGGGCTGGGAATTAAGTTCTAATAAAATAAACTACATCTGGGAAAATGACCTTAGTGCAATTTTTTTTGGTCTGTTTTTGCATCTTCTATCCTCTGGGTAGTGGTTCAGCCAAAGTGTATGGTACTGTCAGCATCCACACACATTGAAGGATGCTGTAAACCCTGGTCAAACGTTCAGGCTGTGATGGATCACTGAGTATTTCTTTTTTAACCCCTAATTCTTCCCTTTTTTTCTATTATACTAAGCCTATCACTTCAATCTGATTAAGTTTAGGCAGATAAACATCCTGCCATCTGTCATGAAACTTTTTACACTGCCTGCTGGAGGAAGTGCAGCTGTTTTCCTTTTTGGGTTGCAAAGGCTGCAGGGAGATACTGCCCTGTTTCCCCAAAAACTTATTTAACACCCCCATGTGCCTTTGGCCTGCTGTGGGCTCTGAGTTTAGGTTTGAGTCTGGATTTTAAGAGGCAGGATATTTATGTTTGTCCTTAAACACAAAGAAGGAGGTGCTACTTGGCACTTCAATTTGCATTTTGTTGTTTACATCTTTGGCTGTGTTACAGCTAAACGACAGGCTGGGGGGCAGGCATGGGAGATGTCCCCCTGCCATGGGGAGGGTGCAGCATGTCTGCCTGCATGTGAATATCATAAAATGTCCATTTTCTTGTGCAACCCATGGCTGGGACACCCTTCCTCCACAGACACCCCAAGGGAGGGTCCTGATTGAAGACCTCCCTGACCCCCACCAATTTTTTGGGACATCCCTTCCCAGCACCTATAGAGATGTCAAGGAGCTGCAGCCAGGAGAGGAGAGGAGGAGTCTCCATCAAACTCCAGCCCCATCAAACTCCAACCAGTGCCACAACCCCAAGGGTCAGCAATGTCCCCAACCCCCCCAGACCCCACAGCCGCGCCCGGCCGCGGGGACGGCACAGAGAGGCGAGACACGGGTTATTGAACCAGGAAGCTTTATTTACACAGTAAAAGTAACAAGCAATTTCCTGAGATTGAGCTGCTCTAGTGCAATCAAGTCATGGAGGGGGCAGGAGCAGCCTCCTGGCCCGCCCGAGGAGGGGACACCTGGGGCAGCCCCTCCTGGGACACGCACGGCCCGCGGCGCTTGTGCAATTGCCAGCGAGACTTGGCTACTACAGGTCATAGCTTCAGAAGGCTTTGTTTTTATTCTTCTTCCCATCTTTCTGTTTTTTGATTTGTTTTGTTTTTTATTTGGCCATCCTCTTCTTTTTCTTTCTCGAACACCGAACCCACACACGCCGCAAAGCACTGCTACAATCCTAGAACATCCTACGTCAGTCTGTTTGCCTGGGCAGCCAGGAGCTTTAAACAATGCACTTGAAACACAATTTTATTGGCCAAACAGGCTATGCTAGCACGTGGAAAAATTACAATCTATTTTACAAACGCTTCTTTTCGTTGGTTTCTCTTTTTTTAATGTACTCTTTCATAGGACAGGCTCAAAGAGCTACATCTGCAAAACACACAGCAAACTCCCGTGTGCCTGCTAAGACTTTCTGTGTTAAAATCCTATTTTTTTCAGGATGAAGAACCTTTATTGCTGCTGCCACAGCTTTGGTGTCATCCCAAAACAGCTGCTGCCCAGACTGGGTCGTCACACCTTGGACAAGCCACTGAGTCCCTTCACAATAAAGAACTTCTTTTAGCTACCTAGCAAGGAATAACATCCCTTGTCTGCATATTACTTTAGTATCACATTCTGGCAGCCGGCAGGGGTTTGCCAGGGGATTTGGGGGGTTCCCAAAACATCTGTGTAATAGGTGAAGTCCTTTACAAACCAAGAGCAAGACCCCCAGGGGATGCCCTGCTCTCCCACTGCGTAGGGGACAGATCTCCTGACACCAGGGGAGCAACGCCACTTCTGACTTTACAATCAACAGGATGTCCCCTGGATCTGAGGCACATACTATATTATATTTAATATTTTTAATTACTTTATTTATATATATATTTATATATATATAAATCCACAAATGTTTTACCTCTACAGAGAGAGAGAAAGAGAGAGAGAGAAAAAAATTTTAAAAGTAAGGCTTTCTTAAACTGAGAATAAGTACATGAAATCATACAAACCCAACAAGAAATACCCAACAGAACACCACTGTGGCCTCAAAACTGTCGCTAACTGTAGTCTGTGCCTACGCCAACGTGCCCAGTATAAGGCCATGACTCATTGGAGAAGCATTTTTAGTAAGGCAAACGGGTTGTGCTGAATGTAAACTGAATGCTACGGCTACGTCCAGGACAGATGGGCCATGGCCCTTTGGCCACCAGGTCCAGGACAGCTGGGCCCTGGTCTGTTGGCCACCTTCCCACTCTGGGGGGTTAGCATGGCACCAGGAGCAGCCCTTGGAAAGAAAACAGAAGCCCTTAGGAATTCCAGCCCTGGGGATGCCCAGGCCAGAGCCCGCCCGGAGCTCTGCGGCGGCCGGACGTGGATTTGGGTGAATTTGCCCTTTGTTGCTCAGCTGAGGAGGTGCCTGTGGCCAGCAGGAGCTGAGTGCTCCGAGACCAGCACGTGTCAGTGGTGGGGAGGGATGGATGGAGCATCAGGAAGACTCAAAGCCAAGAACTTTGCTGTGAGGGTGCCACTGCAAGGGCACAGACAGAGGGGCAGCAGCCAGGGAAAACACGCGTGGCTGGACCCTCCACAAGAGGAGGCATAAAAATTAACCCAGGGTATATTTTTTTTCTAAGTGATGCATAAAGTGACATTTCAAAAGAGCTGGAGCGTTCCCCAGAATTAAAAGACATCCCTGTCATCCCCTCCCCGAATGTCTGGGGCTCGTCCTGCTTGCCTGGAGAGAGTGGACATGGCCACAGCCACCAGCAAAACCTCAGCAGTGCCAGGGTAACAGGGGTAACAACCAATGGGTTCCACTGCGGTGGGAGATGCCACACACATCCCAAACCACTGTGGAAAAAAGTGCACTAACAAAACCAGAAATGATGAATGAAACCTGTACCAGCAGCTCTCAGCCTTTCTGAGTTATGGACCCTCAAGGCATTGCCAGTGGGGCTGCTGGGCCCCATTAAAAATGTCCTGTCTTCAGCTGCTCTTGGTATCTAAGGTTTTTTCCTTTCTCATGTTTGCAAAGCTCGGGAAGTGATCCCTGAGCTAGAAGGAACCAGCAGAAGGAATCCAGAAGATGCTGGAAGCCATTTGTACAGCTTTCCTAGAGCTTTAAACAAACAAACAAATAATAAAAATAAAAAAATAAAAAAAAAGAGGGAGAAAAAAGAAATATGTGTCCTTCTAAACCTGTTAGCAAGTAGACAGCTTATTTTTAGCAAAGAGAATTCATATTGTACAAACATAATGGTCACCACTTTATCTGTGCTTTAAAAAGGCACAGGAAGAGGAAAAGCTTTCAGTGCTGCTACCTGGATTTTCAGCCTTTTGCCAGCTGACTTTGTCAAGTAACCCCTCCACGATGTGCCTCGGGCAGGCAGCCCTTCACAGTAAAGCCAAAATAAAAGGGTGGCAGCCATGCCCTGGGTAGCAAAATGGGCACAGCTGCTGGTAAATGGGTAAACAGCCCAGCCCTGCTCAAAACAGGGTGTTGAGAACCCAAATGAGGGTGGCACAGAGCCTGAGTAGGGTTTTTTTTTCCCCAAAAGAGTTGAGAGAGCGGGGCTGGGAAGGAAAAAAAACAGGGAAGGAAGGCATTTGAGCATCCCCGTTCAGCGCCCAGCAAGCGCTGCTGCGGATGCTGCCCCACATGGGCCAGGGATCTGTTTAATTCCTCATCAGGAAAAGGAAAACTAAAAATAAAGGAGTAAAAAATCCAGCTCTTGCCATTATTAAATTTAAGCAAAACACTTCACTTGTGATTTCCTCCTCACGGCACTGCCAGGGACATGGGGAGCGAGGGGGTGCTGGGGCCACACGGGATGTGGCCAGAGGAAAGGAACCGCGGCCACCCCGGTGGCCACCAGCCAGTGCTCCGTTTGCAAATCTCAATATTCTGCTTTTCCCCCCCTTTCCCAGTCCCAGGCGTGGTGGTTTCTCCTTGTGCACCCCTTTCTGAACTAGCACAGGTGGGACCTGTGGGAGCACGGCCAGCTCCATCAGCTCCACCCCTATCCTGGCAAAAGCCATTTACTCTTGGATTCTGAGTTTTTGGCGATCCCCGCGCCTGGTTTCCCTGTGGGACAGGCACTTTCCTCGGCCTGGCTGATCTCTGGCTACAGTAGTTACAAAGAATTTCAAGATTTACACACGCATGCACACGAATTCCTCTAAATACCTGATGAAATTTTGGCAAAGCTGCTTCATCCCCTCCAGCTGGCAGGAGGGGAGCAGTGACAGGATCCCACAAACTCGCCGGCAACCAGGAGCCCTGCACGGCTCTGCTGGCAGCCCCCAGAGCCCAGGGCGAGAAGAGCTGCTCCCTCCTCAGTTGTTTTCTATCTGCTCGATGTCTAGCTCGCCATCCAGCTGGAAGAGGCTCTCGCTGCCCGGCCCGCTGCTCCGCCAGGCCGCCCTGTCCTCCTCCTTGCCGGCGCTCTCCTCCTCTTCCTCACAGGACAGGTCATCCCTGCTGGCCCGGCGCTCCTCGGGCCTGGCCCGCGGTGGCTCCGGGACTGGGGTGCAGGCGGGGGTCCTGCCCGGCATCACCTCCGGGGCCGCCGTCCATGCCTGGGGGCCTGTGGGCCGCTGGGAGCCGTCCTCGGCCGTGGTGCTAAGGCAGCTGAGGCTGTTGAAAGTCTGGCGGTTCTGCAGAGGCAAGGGGAGAGAGGCAGCTGAGGCAGAGACCGGGAATCCTGAAGCTGGGGTGGAAGTTACACCAGATGAGCTAGGAGTGTTCCCGACCTCAAACCCGAGCTTCCTCAGCACAACAGAAAACAAGCAGAGCAGCAGGAACACTCAGCAGGTCCCCAGGAGATGGAGAGATGCTGCAACCTCCCATCTCCCCATCCATGGCAGGTCCTGTGGCCCCCGTGTCCCTGCAAAAGGCAACGGCATCAAAACCGCCCCCAGCCTGCTCTGCATCAGTCCCATCACCATTTCCACCTCATGCATTGCCCAGTTCCACATGTAAGGCAGAACAGAGCTCACCAAAAACAAATGAACATTTCCAACAACTCCCCTTATTAGCCAAGAGAAACTTCAGCACTTTCTTTCAGTAGCTGGAGCTTGTGTCCTGCTAAACCCTCCTCTGCGATGGCTCATGGCTCTTCCCCTCACTAAAAACCAGGCGAGCACAGTTGTCTGTTCCCTGAGTCTCCACGCCTGGTTACCTTGGCTAGAAACTTGATTCAGTTTATGTACCGTCACGCCTTCTAAACAGTTTCAAACTCTGACAATGACAAGGAGCATGCAGGCATTCCAAACCCTCTGGAGCAGAGCACGCAGAACCTCCCAGGGATGCAGCCTGGCCACGAGTGTGCTCACCTGCCAGGGAATGCCTTTAGCCCAGGTTGGTTTTTAAAAGAACAAACTAAACTCTCATTACTGAGTGCCAATGCAAATAATGAGGTCATGCCAGTGGCAGAGTGTGTGCTCTGAGCAGGAGGAGACTGAGTAGGATCTCAGCAGCTTGTGGAGCCTCTCATCAAGCCAGCGTTCACTTCTCAGACATTTGGCCTGGAGATAACCCATGGAATAGGCCTGAATGGGAATTCCATAAATCCCTGGGAGGAAGGCAGCCCCCTCACTAGCTAGAGATGTTCACCTGTTACTGGTCAGTTCTGGGTCCCTCATGACAAGAAACAGGGGCTAGAGGGTGTCCACAGGAAGGAATGGAGCCAGGGAAGGGTCTGGAGCACCAGGAGAGGCTGAGGGAGCCAGGAGAACTTCAGTTCCCAACAGAGCATTGGTGACACAGAGTGACAGGGCTGCTGCCTCTATCTGCTCTGACCGGCCCAATTCAGGACCAAACACACAGCCTGAGATACAACCTTGCTCCAAAACACCCACCCTGGCATTCCCAGGGAATTAGGCACGTTTGCTTGAGGGTTTTTTCATTCAAATCCAGGTGAGCTGGGAGAAACTCCGCTACAATAACTTACCCCAGGCTGTAAACAAAGGAAGATCACCCATGGACCAGAGGCTTTGTGTGCTGCTCTACCCCATGCACGTGGTAAAAAGAGTAATTGCAGAGGCTGCTCTATCTAAACAGGAGTTCCTGCTACCCCAGGAGAAGCTGGCCACTGCCCAAGCTGGGGGAAGTTACATTTTGCATGGCCTTCAGTCTCTGAAACCTTCAAAAACCCACAAACCCCAAGCCTGTGTGAAAAAAAGGACATTTGTTCTCTCAGTATGCAATTGCACCCAGCCCTCACGTCATCCTGGTCATATTTTTTTTTTATCCCAGCCGTGCCTCTGTCTTCTGGGTGCTGAGCATGCAACAGCTTCAAGCAGAGAGCTGCACACTGTGGTTAATGGACAACTCATAATTACCACTGGAGAAGGCCTGAGGACATAGTAGAAATATTTTCTAAGCACTTCACAAAATTTGCAAGCATATTTCCAACAGCGATTTAGGCACTTGAACAGCCTAGGTCTCCTGAAAGTCAACAGCCCTCTCAGAAGTGCAAATCCCTTCTACAAACAAAACTCTGGCACTTTTGGGAATGTTAATTTTTTCCTTCTTAATCGAGCTCATCTCCTGGATCAGGTACTTCCCAGGGTTTGGTACCCAGGTGTGGACATGCTGGGCTGCTACAGGTGGGATAGAGCATCCTCAGAGGATGGGAGATGCTCTCCAGTGCTTCAGAGGAGATGACTGATTCCTGTGGTGGTGAATGAAGGAGGATGCAGACTGAAGAGTAACTCAACAGGTCCACAGCACATTCTTCCCATCCAAAAGAAAAATGTTTCCAAGCTTGGACACGTCTCAGGGAACAGCCATGAAGTTACTTGACTTTCAGGGAGATTTTACATCTTATGGGGCTTGGGCAACCAAGCCAATGGGTTCATTTTCCCTGCTCAAATCCACAGAGGCTGCAACCCTTGAGTCATTCCAGGGAATGCAAGAGGATGGAAAACCCCTTCTGCTGCTCCTGGTGCTGCAGCAGCTGCTGGTGGCAGAATGCCACGTGCAGAGGGTGCTCCCTCTGAGGCAGGTTTGGCAGCTCAGAAAGCAAGTTTTCACAGGCACTGCCTGCCAGAAAATGCCACAGCTCACCTTGCCAGCGGCTGGGGTCAGGAGGGTCCCCCCAGGACGGTGATCACCAAGCCAGCATTCCATGGGCTGGCTGTGGAGCAGCAGTGGATCAGCCACCACCATCAATGCAGAGTCTGTCTGCAGCCCTTCCAGAGTTCTTTGCTCATTTTTTATTTATGGGGTGAATTTAGCACGTGCTGAGCTGGAGAAACCGGGCAGTCAAGTCCTCTATTGATGTCAGAAAAGAGCAGGTTTGGTGGCACAATGTGGCGCTTTTGTTCCCTGTGGCCAGGCAGCCTGGTCCCCTCTGAGCCTCTCCACAACCTTGGCCTCCAGTGCCAGACAAAAAGGGGTGTCAGGCACCTCAAATCCTGTTGGTCTCAGGGAAACTGTGGGAATCCAGCACAGATGGCTTTTTGGAGATGTTTCTGGCTGTTCTGCCTTCACCCAGCGAGGACCTGTAACGCACCTTACACCCAAACCACCTTTACCAACCACAAGGACCCGTTTTGGACCATTTGAGGTGCTGACTTTTCTTCCCCCAACCCTTCCCAAAGCTGCACACTGAGAGAAAATGAGGCGTTGCTAATGGAAGTACTTAAAAAATTATCTAAAAATACATTATTAAGAAGTTCTTGGTCACTTAGAACAAGCTGCAGGGTTGCTCCAGATCAAAGCCCTTCTCGCAGGCTGGTAACCAAAGTCAGGATACTTCTCCTTCCCACAGGGTCTCGTGATGCTCCACACTGTGCAGGCACCAAGGCTACAATCAGAGAAGGCTGCAGGAAGCGACTCACCCCTCACATCCATCCTGTTCCTCAGGTTTTCCCTCCCCATCAGGGATGGGGCTGGTGGCTGCAGAGCCCTAACAGCAAACAGGAGAAACCCCCAGCAACACTCCCCTGCCTGACTCTTCCCGTGGTGAAACACCCAGCTGTGAGCTCTTCCCCAAAACACATCCCTGCAAACGTGGTGGCTCTACCAGAACAAACATCAGCAGGACAGTGATCCTGCGGGGATCACAGTTTTGCTCAAACACCTTTATTTTATTTTTTCCCTCACCCTGCCAGGTGATTGCCGCAATTTTCCCGGGAAAGGTGCAACGCTACAAGCTGTCAGCAGCACCGGCCCTACCTCCCAAGCTGTCATCACCTCCTGTTAGCACACTGGGCTACAGTTGCTTCAGAAAGCTGAAAATAACCCGGTGCCAGAAGGGAAGGGGGAAGCGGGCAGCGAGCTCCATGCGGGAATGATGATGAGCCTCTGCCAGCCCTCCCGAGCCAGCAAAGTCACCTCCACTGGGGGATTCTCTGCCTGGCTCGAGTTTAAATCACTCTCCAAGGCAAACATCTCCTGTAAAACACCTCCAGCCTGAGTTGTTATCTTTATATCGTTATATATAAATGCTTTGGTTGTTTCATCACGGTAAATCCTGCCTGGCATCTGCGCCAGGGAAAGCGCTCATCCGTGCTGCTGAGGAGGAGGGAGAGGTGCTTGAGACTGGAAAATGAGACTGGAAAATGGGTTTGAGTTGGTTTTTAAGCTCTGCAGAACTCCATGATGGCAGCTGCTGTGATTTGGGCCGTGCACACGCACACACAGACACGTCACTGGGGTTCAAAGCTCTGCACTGCCTTTGAGGCACCCACAATCTTCTCCATGGAAAACCATCCCCAGGCTGGTTTCCTGGTGAGTGGAGGTGGAAGGGACATGGGGAAGGAGCTGCAGCAAGCATGGCTTGATCCTGAGGCCCCAATAACCAATTCTCTTTATAACACAGGAGCATCTCAGCAGCTTTGCCAGCTCAGAAATGTCTGTTACCTTCCCAAGTCACTTCTGACCACAGTATTAAACAAACAAAACCAAAAAAAAGCAAGAAGGAGGCTTTAAGTCATTAGTTCTGATGCTGCCTTTGGAGCTGGTGGAGATCACTTGGATTTACTCACAGTTCTGCTCTGTCTCTGGAGTATGTAGCTGCCTCAGTGACAGCAAGGATATTCAGGGAGATTCCATAAGTGCAAAAGAAAAAGCTGATGTGTGACCCACCAGTGGGAATCCCTCTGGTGCTACAGAGCCCCGGGGAGAGGCTGGAGAGACAAATCCCAGAGAAATACAGCAATGCAGGGAATCAGAGAGCAGTGAACACCCCTCTGGGGCTGCACCTGAGCACAGCATCCCACAGCATCCCACAGCATCCCACAGCATCACACAGCATCCCACAGCATCCCACACATGGGGACCCAGCACAGCCTCCCAGCCCATTCCTATTCATAATAATAATTGGAGGAAACCCTCATTTCCTGCCAAGAACAAATATTTTCCCTAACAGACACCGAACCCTTTGCTGTAAGCTGGAAAAATCCATTTGCTCAGACAGTGATCACTGTGTATTTATTTATTCACAGGTTGCCCTTCCCAGCCTTTCACCTCTGTGTCCTCCTCTGCATCCTCTCGGGATCCAGATCCCTGAAGCACTGCAGGCCCTGTTAGAGCCCTAGATACTGAGAATTTGAAACTTTCTGTACTAACAGACTCTAACCCCCAAGAAAACACTACATTTGACCTAAAGGCATAGAGAAAACTTCCAAAATTAATTAATAACACAAAGATTACAAGTGTATAGTTTAATTAGAAGTATATAATGTCGCTAAATAGAAAACTTAAAGTTTTAAAATATAGTAATATATATAAAACTAAAATAAAGATTTTAAAACAATAACTAATCCTTCTTCTTTACCTTCTTCTTCATATGGTTAATTAATATTTTATAATTAAACAAAAAATCCACATTACAAACTTCAAATAATTAAATTATTCAATTTAAAATAAAAATAATTTACGTGCAATTTCTTAATTAATAATTTAACCTTTAAAAACCTTATATAAAAATAGCTACCCATTTTATAACTTATTAATAAAATACTATAAAACTCATAATATAAATAAAAAATAATAAACACAAAATACCATCTCTAACACTTCAATCCCAACCTTAATAAAAAATTTTTACAAACCCAAAAACCAACAAGGCCCCTCATGCCAATGCAATCAGCACTGCCAGGATCCCAGTGGGGACAGTGGCAGGGCTGCTCTCCCAGTGATGGCTTTGCAGGGCCAAGGATTTCTGTGGAAAACGGGGAACCTGAGCCTGACTTGTCCCCAGAGCTGCCAAAAGTCCAGGATTTGGAGTGGCTCATCTTTGGGGAAATTCAGTGATTTGACTTGTCCCAGGGTAGGATGAAACATCACTAACATGGAATTATTCTCTTTTCGCAGCCCTATTCCATTTCCATACTTCATTTTCAGCACAGAAGTAACATTTCTGTTATGCCACTTCAAGGCCTAAATGTTAAGGTTAAAACCAAACTTCACGTCACAGTTTCAGCAGCAATGAAAAGAGAACACCAGCAAGTAAAGTGATAAAATCACATTGTGGATGACCAAAAATCCAGATTGTGTGGCACCTGCACCCACATCCCCCCCCTTGCCAAGACCTCCTGCAAATCCAATGCAGACTTGCAATACACCTCACTTTTCTGTCACAGCCTCGACCTCGGGCTAGCCCTGAGCATCTCTCTCTGGAAAGGAAAAATGAAGGGCCTTTATTTATTTATTTATTTATTTATTTATTTACATATTTATTTATTTAGCACCATTTCCTGAAATGCTTTGCCTTCCTGAAATGCTTTGGGAGATTTTTGCATGGTGAGTGGTTCCAAGTAACTCCCAGTAGCTCCTATCTAAGCCAGTAGTTCCTAGAGTGCTGGGGTTCTTTTGTAAACCATAATCAAAAATCCCTTTGGGCTTTTTTGAGCCAAAATGCCCTGTTTGAGCATGCTGACTCCTTCAAGGGTGAATCCCTGTGCTTTCTAAAAGCTGTTTTTTGGAGCCACACAGCATACAGGGATGGGAGGGTTAATGAGCACGTGGTGAATCAGATGTGCATCCTCGGGATACAATTGGATTTTGTCCATCTTTGGGACAGACACTGCCAAGCCTTGTTTGTGTTCCCAGCCCTGTCCTCCCATGTGAGTGCAACACTCAGCCCTGCATCCCTGAGCTCGTGGTGGGATGGAGCAGGGAGCAGGGGATGGAGGATGGAGGCAAGGGCAGGAGATGCAGCCAGGAGCAGGGGATGGAATGGGATGGAAGTGGGAGAGATCTCAGAGCCCCTTCCTGTGCCTGAGGGTGCTGAACTAGAGCTGGAGAGGGACTCTAGACAAGGGAGTGACAGGATAAGGGGGAATGCCTTCATGCTGCCATAGGGCAGGGAGAGATGGGATTTTGGGAAGGAATTCTTCTCTGTGAGGGTTGGTGAGACCTGGCATAGGGTGCCCAGAGAAGCTGTGGCTGCTCCTGGATCCCTGCAAGTGTCCAAGGCCAGGCTGGATGGGGCTTGGAACACCCTGGGACAGTGGAAGGTGTCCGTCCCACCTTCAAAGCAGTTTCTTTTGATCCTCACCCAAAGGCTTTTTCCCACCAAGCCACAAACTGACCTTTGCAGACTCTCATTCCTGTTTATTTAAAAAACACTGGGGCTTGGAAGCTGGAATCCCTCTCAGAAGTTACATCAATAGCAAACTATTTCCTGGGATACGTATGGAATTTGAAACCTCCAGTTTTTTGCCTATCTGTACATTTGGAAATATTTGTCCCGGCTCAAGTGGGTGCTGACTCCAACCAAGTTCACTGCCACCTCTCCTGCCCTCTCCAGCAAGCCTGAAAGGTGCCAAAATCTAAACAGAAAATCTTCTTATGTGAAAATTAGGGATTTTTATCCCTCAAGACAAAACTTGGGTGCTCAGAGAGGAGAGGTCCCTTCTCCCACCCTGCAGTTTGAAACTTCTTCCCACTCAGTGCCAGGACCAGCCTGAAACACTTCAAACTGGTGGGCTGCTTGCTTCAGCTCTGGGAGTGTACAAACTCCTTTGTGCCTGGATCCTCACGGAAACTGCCAGCATTCCTAAGTTTGGAAGGGAAAACAAGGCAGAGGGGCCAGCCAGGCTCCCAACCATCATAAGCATGGCACTCTGCACTGTGTCTGGAGACCCTCTGGATCTGCAGCCCAAGCTGGAGCCGATTTTAACCCTGAAAACCACAAGAACCACACATCCTCATTTCGGGGGATGCTCCTGTGATTCCTGGTGCAGATGACTCCATCCTCTGAAGGCACGTGCTCCTCTCAGGGCAGTGAAGTCACCCCGTGAAAGGCTCTGTCTGTCCAGGCAGCCAGGGAACAATGTCAATGGTCCCCTTGTGCCCAGACCCTTCCCACAACAGGCACAAAGTCCTCTCTGTAACTCACCCTCACCAGGCACACCCAGGGCTTCACCCTCACCACCTCCTCAGCTGTGCCCACTGCTGCCAGCACCCTCTCACCCACCCACCCCTCACAGGGCAGAAGTTATGAACTCACAACCACGGGATGCTCTCCATAAGCCATGGAGATGCAGAGCAATATTGTATGTTAATTGCTTTATTTATTCTAGAGTGGCTGCTCTCTGTCTCATTTACTGCAAGACATTACATAATACAGAGCTTCACAGAGGAGAAATACTTTGACTGGGAATCCTCAGTGTTCATGGGTACAACCTTTGTAGAAAATTAAATGTATTTTAGGGAAAACTCAGGAGTTAAAGAACAGGAGTACAGCATTTGTTAGGAGAGATGTAGCTCTTCAAACTGCAACTTCTCTGGAGGCTCACAAAGGGACAAAAGCCATCAGAAATGGGGCACAAGAGCCACATCCAAGCCTTGATTTGCTACCAATACACAGATCCTACAACGGGGAGGAACCAGGATCTCAGCACATCTGACAATTCCTGTCAGCAGTGCAAAGCCTTACATGCCGCTGAGATATTTGTGCCTTTCTTTTCATGGAAAGTTGTATTTTCAAACTCTACAGCACCACCCTCCATTTCCAGCCAGGGCTACTCCTCTCTGGGGTTTGTGCTGCAGGGAACATGGCTGGGTTGAACAAATACATATATACATTAAAAATTAGAAAAATAGAATGGTTTGAGTTGGAAGGAACTTCAAAGACCATCACGTTCCAACCTCTGACTTGGGCAGGGACACTTTCCCCTAGACCAGGCTGCTCCAAGCTGTATCTAACCTGCCCTTAAACATTTACATATAGATATATATTTTTCATATATATATATATATACACACATACGTATAAACGCATATATAAAAATAAATTATCCATTTAAAAACACATCTGTATCAAGGATAGCTGTGTTTGGAACCGTCCTAACACAAAATGAAATCTCTCAGTGACCACCACATCAAAATTTTAGACAGCAGGAAGCAGAATGGGGAAGAGATAGCGAGGGCTTTCGTGGCCACAGCTGGGGATTATTGCAAATTCCCACTGAGGGTGGCAGTCCCTGGTGTGAGGGACGTGTCATGTGTCCCCTGCAGCTGCCCAGAGCCTGTGTGAAGGAAGGCAATCTGCACACACCAAGATCAGGGCTGGCCTATGGCTCAGCTTCCCGTCAATGACTCAGCCAAGCCACCAAACCCAATGTTTGTGCTGCCACGAGATGTTTCAGCACACAACGCCTGAGATCCCAGGAAATGTTCACACCAGGATGTCAGAAAGCAGCAGATGTGGAGGTGGGACATGTCAAGTTCCTCTGGAGAAGAACCCACCACACCACAGGGGAGGAAAACCCAGCGGGTGTCTCTCCATCACACAGCATCCCTGGCAGAGTGTGATTTTATTTCAGAAAATCCATCTTCTCACCTAATTCACCCAGATGCTTCTCTGAGTGACTTGCAAAGGGTAAAACCACTCATTCCTGCCAAAATCAGCCCAGGTGGGAGGACTCCTAGGGTCTAAGAAACCTCCTGTCACCTTTGTGACACTTTTCATTTCCCATTTATTTTAGATGCACCCACATCAGAAAAAGGAAAACCAGCTCTTTAGAAACCCTCCCAATTCATGGAAAAATCTGATCCCAGCCATTTCTGATCGTGGCCATTTCTGATCGTGGCCCTACAGACACAGTCCCTGGGATTGTGAGGCCAAGAGCACTGTGCCTGGGAAGGAGAGCAAGCTGTGAGAAGATTCATTACCACTCTTCCAGAGCAGCTGCTGGCATCAGGGAGGTGGGATGTGTCCTCCTTGGGCTTGTGCTCCACGTGGGAAGAAGGAATAAAAGCTGAGGATGGAAAGCAAGCCCAAACCCTACACTGAAATGAGAGGATGGTTCATGTCCTTGTGTTAAGGAGGTCAGAGATGCCAGGCCAGGCACCCAAACTCTCCTTGATTGGAGTGAAGATAGAAACCAGCCTCTTCCCACCACCTGCCTCCAGACTTGGGATAATTAAATGACACTTCATCGTCACCCACTCACCTGACTGAGACCCCTCTGATCACTCCCAGTTTGAAGGCAAAGAGGCACAAGGCAAAGAGTTCATGTGCACTTAGAAGGAGCAGGAGGATTTTGTGGTGCCTGTGGCTTTTTTAAAATTGTTGCTATTTCAATGACAATGACAACCATGTGCAGGGTTTGGTTTCTGCCCAAAGTTGAAGCCTGTCTGGTTTGGTGTCATATAAGCAAATAATAAAGGGAGGGATTTGGGCTCACCTTCCCTCTCTGGGCTATGGGAATTACAGACAGAAGAGACACAACTAGGATTTTGAGGAATGAAAGGCAATATTTTCCTAAGTATTTTCCCTGCCAGCTTAACTTCAACATTTAGATTTCTCTCTTAATTAGCCCAGTTATGTAGCCATGTAATTGCTTCCAGGAGTGGCTCCCTCCCCTCCTGCCTGGCCTAAATATCCCTCCCAGTATGAAGAAAACATTTCTTTCAGGTCAAATTATTTTTATTTTGATTATGGTACCAGGTTTCAGCCCTACAAACACACGTGGTTACCAGCACAAGTGAAAAATTAACCAACCTGCTGCCAGAGCCAGATGCTGATCCAGTACCCAGCACCTCAAAGCTCAGTTCCCACTTTGACAACAGCACCCAGGGACTCAGGGAAAGCCCCATATCTCAGTTTCCCCATCTGAAAAGTGAATCCTTTGTGGATAACTGGAAAGTCCAGTCTGGACACTTTGGCTTTGCCCATTGCACACAAGGTGTTTCTACCCCACATAAACCCAGACTTGAGCACATGTGCAGCCACACAGACACTTGCCATTATTTCACCTCTCCCTCTGAAATCACCCAACTTTGCATCTCCTGGGTTGGAAGCATTAAAAGCAGCCTGGGGGATACCCAAATGTGCAGGGTTTTCTCGAGCACATTCATTCCCCACAAGGAATGAGTTGGTTTTCCTGGCATTCCCTTCCCAGGGAGGGCTCTGACCATGCCCCACCAAAGGCAAGAATGCTCCCCGTGGCTTGCCTCATCCTGCTCGTCCCTCTGTGCCAGTCCTCCCACGCCAAGAGCTGCCTGCCAGTGCTGCTCTCCACAAGCCATCAGCTCGGAAACCCCAGCCCTTGCACGGCTTTGCTTTCACAGAATCACAAGGTTGGAAGAGACCTTCAAGATCATAGAGTCCAAACCCTTTCCTTCCACTCTGCTCCAGCCCTGCCGCCCCACACCCAGCAGCACAGCCCGGCCTTGGGGATTCACCCGCTGCCACGGGCACCTGAGCCTGGCTGGGTTTCCTGCCTGGAAACTGAAAATATCCACGGGAGCTGCTTGGACTGGATCCCACTGGGGAGTTCCTTAGTGATGCTGTTGTTGGTTGTTGGCTGTAGCAACCGCTGGGCGTTCAGCAGCAGCTCCGGCCAGCCAGCCTGGGCCAGAGGGACAGCAGGGGCTGGGAGAGGGGCTGCCCATGGACATTAGGAGAGATGATGCACCAGGCAACCCCTTTCCCATTCCCACAGAGCTTGTGCCACACAGAGTGGAGCTTCTGAACCTTTCCTTATGATCTCTCCCAGAGAATGAACCACCCCAACACTGAGCAATGCTGAGCGTTCAGGCATTGCTTCTCATTTTGGAAGGTGTTTTGGTGTGGGGGACAGCAGCCAGAGAAAACACAAGTATTCCTCAAGCTGAGGGTTTTCCAGGAACGTGGACTGAGCTGCTTTTGGACATCCAAGTGATTGGATTTTTTTGTCATCCTTGGATCACCCACCCATGTCAAAGCCATGGCCATCCAAATTATAAACATGTGCCTGGGCTCAGCATCCATTGGAGGGAAAGGGAAGCTCCTGGGATCTCCTAGGCCAAGCCCATTTTTTCAAACCAGCCAACAAATATTGGACTGATGCAATGGAGAAGCTGCCTCAGAACATCCTCACAGGGCAACAAAGGTCTGTCCAGCCAGAGCCTGGACAGTCTCCTCCTTCCCTGTCCATCCTACCAGACAACCACAGAATGGTCTGGACTGAAAGGGTCCCTAAAGCCCATCTCATTCCACCCTCTGCCATGGACAGGAACACCTTCCACCAGATTGGGCTGTCCCAAGCCCCATCCAACCAGGCCTGGACACTTCCAGGGAAGTGAAATGATTCTTTGCTTGTACAGAGAGAATCAGTGGGCAATTGTGCTATTCCACCCTGTGGCTAGTAAAATATAACAACACATGTATGTGGTTTTTACTGTCCATCCAGATAATTATCTAATAAAATAAGCTTGGCATAATAAATGTTTTTGCTGTGATTTATTAAAAGACAAGAGCAATCCTTATGGTTTTTTTTGCCTGATCTCACCCAAATATGTGACTCCTTCACCCTTTTTATCCTCCAAGTTCCTCTGGAGGAGGAAAAGATGATCTCTTCCTCCAATACCACTGCACTCCTTCAAACACCCTCTGCACTGCCAAGCACAGAGCACCATAAAATATCATGTTCTTGTAAGGGGAAAATTCACACACAATGTTGGATCTCACCCATATGGTGAATTTCTCCCAGCAGTTTCCCTGCAGACAACAAGGAGATGCCTTGCACCACACAGGCTTTGCTGGCCCCAGCACTACAAAAAGCCTTTAGGGCAAACACTCCCAACACAGGTGACTCTGGGATGAAGCACAGAAGGTGACCAGATGGAACTGAAGCCATGGGGGAATGTTTAAGGCCAGCAGAAGTTGACAGCCCACCCTGGGAAGTGGCCAGGGCACCCCTGCTCCCACAGTGAGAGCCCTGGGGCCTTCACACTCCCCATTGTCACCATTCCACACTGAGCTGATGGTGTAGTTGACTTTGTGACTGTAAACTATTGATGTGGGAAATGCCAAATCATAAAACTCCAGGAAATCTCATGAGTGTGGAAGGGAAATGTTGTCCTTCAATGCAGTCTCTTGCTAACGTCCAGTCACTTGGTCTAGCAGGGAGAGGACCAAGGAGCAAAATCCTCCCTGATTTGTGCTTCAGGTCTGTTATGTGGCTCTATGCAGCAGATCGAAGAGGGAGGTTGTGCTCTGTGTTTGCAACTGAAAATGAAACGTGATAACATCTCTAGAGTGGAAAATTACAGAGCCTAAGAGCAAGTAAAGCATGTAGCAGTAAGAGTTCGGCACCTGACAGAGCCAGGGCTGGGGGCCTTGGGGTGCTGCCTTCATCTCACCATGGCAGGTCCAAGGCTCCTCTCTCCTGAACTCAAAAATGTGGGGTTTAACATATTCCTGCTCAAAACACATGCCAGAAGGAAATGGTGCACTTGGTGTGCAAAAACCAGCATGGAAGAGAAATGCATGAATCTGCCAAAGAAATCCATTTAGAAGGGAAGGGGTTATTCTGCCTGGACAGCAGGATGTGTTTCCTCACAGCACCCACATGACTCCTCATGCCACCCACCCACCCTGGAGGATGCTGAAGTCTCTTGAGCAAAGCAGAGAACACCTGAGCCCCTCGCAGGGACGGCCCCGCCGCCTCTCACCTGGGTCATCTTGGCGAGGTCCAGCGAGGGCCGCTCCTCCTGGACCTCCTCCGGCCTCCTCCTCTTGATTCCCACCTTTTTGTCGTTGAGGACGCAGGGCTGGGAGCGGCTGCGGGAGAGGCCGGCGGCGCGGCGGCCCAGCTCGGGCGTGGAGGCCGGCGTGCTGCAGGCCGAGGGCGCGCCGTACTCCGAGCACGAGAAGCGGTCGTGCGAGCAGGACAGGGACCTCTGAATGTCCGCCCTGTCCCCGCCGTGCCCTCCAGCAGCCGATTTCCTGGGCTGCCCGCCGCAGAGCGGGTTGGAGCGGGCGGGCAGGCTGAAGCTGGAGCTCCTCTGCATGGTGGCGAAGCCGTTGGAGTAGCGCTGCACGCTGCCGCCGCTGTAGCAGCGCCTCTTCTCCACCGGCGTCCACACCTTGGAGCCCAGGGGTCTCCAGGAGGTCCCGCAGCCCGACATCTCATCCGAGAAGGACAGCGAGCGGCACTGGCGCTTGCTGGGAGGGGCGGAGGGGTGGCCGTGGGGGTCGCTGAGGCTCAGGTCCTTGATCAGGTTGGTGACGGAGCAGGTGCCGGCCGTGTCCCTCGGCCAGCGCGAGCCCTCCTCGCCCTTGTCCGACAGGCAGTCCCAGATGCTGGAGCCCGGCTGCTCGAGCTGGAGTGGACATTTCCTGCTGAGATCTCTCCATCTGTCATTTTCTGGTTCAGAAAGAAGAAAAGAAAGGGAAAAAAAAAAAAAACAAAAAACCAAAAAACAACAACACACACACAGGCATTAGCGTTAATTAATTCTGCGACTCGCTTTCTACGTCCATAAACAAAAAGAGTAGCATATGGGACGTTTTCCAGTACAAATTAATTAACTCTTGGAATATGGTTTCCTAAACTTCCAGCAGAGTGGGTTGCGTGGTGTAGATGGAGAGAGAGACAAAGTGACAGTCCCAGCAGGAGCAAAACTGCTAGAAGAAGATAAAAACATGCCTGTGAATATTCCAGGTTGCACTAGCTAAGGGGAATTCAGCAGTGTAGAATGTTGTGGCTACTGGTTATCTCTGTGCTAAATCATGTCTCAGATGTGTGTGGTTTGTCCTGGGCTCCACAACTGACAATTGCCTGAATTTACAGCTGAATTTAAAAAACATGGATTCACAGAATTGCTGAGGTTGGAAAAGCCCTCTAGGATCACTGAGTCCAATCATTAACCCAGCACTGCCAAGGCCACCACTAACCCATGTCCCCAAGGGTCACGTCCACATGGCTTTTAAATTCCTCCAGGGATGGGGACTCCACCACTGCCCAGGGCTGGACAGCCCTTT
This sequence comes from Pyrgilauda ruficollis, assembly GCF_017590135.1. Taxonomy (NCBI): domain Eukaryota; kingdom Metazoa; phylum Chordata; class Aves; order Passeriformes; family Passeridae; genus Pyrgilauda; species Pyrgilauda ruficollis. Next base: position 3,288,963 of record NW_024513654.1, on the reverse strand, counting down.
CCATGAAGACATTTTCCCTCAAATCCAATCTAAACCTCCCTTGGTGCAACTTCCTCTTGTTTTATTACTTTTATACCTGGAAGGAGATCCCCACCTGGGTGCCCCCTCCTGTCAAGGAGTTGTGGAGAGTGAGAAGGTTCCCCCTGAGCCTCCTTTTCTCTAGGCTGAGCCCCCTCAGCTGTTTTTATCAGACTCGTGCTCCAGACCCTTCCCCACCTTCCCATGGACAGCCACGGTGGAAGAGAGGACTAAGGAGGATGATCTCATTCCCAAACACATCCCACTGACAGCAAAAGAAGAAAGCAAAGCACCCTCAGGGCTGGGCTGCCCTGCAAAGGACGGGGCTCTCTGCAGATACACCTTCAATGCTCAGCAGGAAAACCATGGCAGGACAGCCCCGCCAGCTGCTGCAGTGGAAAAAAGTCATCAGCCAACAGCCTCTCCCCAGTGCCTGTTTTTGTCGTTGGCTGCCTCAAACAGAGCCCAGCCGTGCTGGAGAACCGTCGCTGCCAAGTTTCACATGATTGTATCTAAACCAGGCAATATTTTGGGGGGCTTTTTGGGTATTTCCACTCAGGCAACTGAAGGATGAATTAAAAGCTGTGCCCAGCCCGCAGCTGCAGGTACCAGCTTGGTAGGGAAGATGCAACAGTGCAGAACGCTTCTGACTAAGGTTTCAAGTCAGGAGGTCAGATTTGGGGCCCCTTGCACCACTCTTGGCTGATTTTCCCATTTCTCCCTTCTCCAGCTGCTGCCATAACAGCTCCAGCCACAAACAGCCTGGCTCTGCCCGCAGCAACCGCACGGCGTTTCAACTGTTGCTCTCCTCATTTTAATAAACACAATGAAAAGTGAGAAATCTGCTCTAGACAACTCCATCTATGTTTAGATCTTTATTATTTTTCCTCTGTACTATGCTGCCAGCAGAGAGATTTCTTGGGTCAGGTCAGCAGACAAAAGAAACAGAAATAGAAGCCGATGTTTCATGGCAAGCTGCCACGATCCTCTGGCCGGAGACTGTACAAAAGGCCTTGGTGAGGAGGATACGGGACACCTTCCTCTTTCACCCCTGCTTCAGCACAAACAGCTATAAATCTTCCAAACCTGGCAAAGAAAATGGTAAAAGCACCACTATCCCCAGCCCCAGCTTAGGGTTATTTGCTTTTCCCCTTGCACAATGTGAGCTGGCACAACCTGGCCCCTCTGAGTCCCCAGCCATCACTGACCAGTCCCAAAATACCAGAGAGCCCAGAAAATGGGTTTTCAGTGCAAGTAGGAGGCAGGTTGCCCTGAAAAAAATTGAAAATGGAGCAGTCTAAGGGCCAAGGGTACAATTAAAGAACTCTGGAAAGCCTTATTGAGGAAAAGCAGCTGGTTTTCTGCTCAATTTTTAAAGACTAAGAGTCCCATCCTGTGCAAGTTGATAACGATAATTGCACTGGAGCCATTAATTCTGCCACAGTTAAACATGTATTAATTTTCTTAAACTACAAACCTCAGCCTGGTTTACCCTGAGGCAGCAATTTGTTCCAGGATAAAACCCACCACGAGAGCCCCTTGGTCTGCAAGTGAGCTGCCTGGTTGGAAAACTCTCCTTTTCCTACTGGAGAACAAAGGGACAACCAGAGCACTCTGTAAGTGCAGCCCGAGGGGCTCTTGCCCTGCTTAAACAGATCCTTCTTGGCTGTTAGTGTCCCTGGATTAAACAGCATCTTACTTCTGGATTTTGACTTAAAACTGCAAAAATAAACACTGACACCTTAACAAAACCCAGCTGTTCTCTCACAAAAGCGTCATGGCACCAAACAAACCCTCGTGGTGCTCATGGAATGGAGTCACACCCCAAAATTGGGGAGATGGGCGCTGTCCTCCATCCTTGAGAGCTCTGCACTGCCCCACGGAGAACGGGATCCACGCTCAGAGCACCACAGCCAGCTTTCCCAAGGCTGAGCTCCAGGAGCTGCAGGAGCAGCCCACGGACACATCAGGCACTTTGCAGCTCAGTGATGGCCCTGGGCTTTTTAAATGACTGCTGTGCTCCTCTGGTGACACAGAGTAAATTTTAATGGCCACTCATAACCACAGAGAAGGGTGTAAAACCAAAACGCTGACACAACTTTAACTATAGCGACACAAATGTGCTGCTATAATATTTTTACAGTTCCTTTTTATACATAATGCATGATCCTTCTGCTCAAGTTTCCTCTACGTTCTTTTCCCATGAAATAATTTACATTAATACATAATTTATTATGGCAACTTGTAAAGCAATTAGAGGTTTCAATCAATTTTTCTCATCCTTTTTGGCAGATAAATTCTGTTTGGAGCTTAACCCAAACATTTGTCTGGGCACAGGTGCACATCCAATTCCCCTTTTTTCCATGTTGTTCAAGTGGAATTTTGGTCTCACAGTCCCCGTGCATAGGGGGAAAAGGCAGCCTGCATTTTCCACTGCCCCCAGTTTCTGTTCAGGAGATAATTTCTAAGTGTGGACCACATTTATGGTTGTAATTAACTGATGGCAGTGCCAGGGAGTTTTCCTAGTGCAGAAATAAGATCAAAATACGATGGGCAGAGCCGTGCTTCAACAGGAAATGAAAACAACAGCCCCAAAATCTGCTCTGGAGATTAAACACACCTTGTGCCAGCAGCCTGCATGGGGGAGGGAAATCCCTGACCTCAGCAGTGAAACGTGCCCAGCTCTTCAGCGGGATCCTCTGGAGAGCTGTGCCTGCTCCAGCTACACCTCACCACAATTCCCCCAGCAGCTTTTTCTCTCTGCAGGGTGACTGTGTTTGAATGTGCACCAAGATGCTCTACACTGATGGTCTTTCCAAAAAAACCCCAAAATTCCAGAAAGCCCTGGTTCAGAAAGAGGAGGCATGCATGCCTGGCAGGTGCTTTCAGGATGCATTCAAGGGCCATCACCCCCAAGAAGGGGCTCAAGGTTGGACATGACAATCTTGGAGGTCTTTTCCAACCTTCATGATTCCATGAGCTGGCTTTTCTCCTGCTTTCTTGGCTTTCCTCTGTCACCCAGGGATGGTGAAAAGCCACTTCCAAGAAGGAGCTGTGCAGCAGTGAGCCCAAGGCTGCATCCCTGCCCTGGCACGCTCGGAACGATGGTGCTGCCAAACGTGGTGGAGGAGTGATGTGAGAGTGCCAAAGGACAGACAAACTGACCTGAGTGCCCCAGCCCTCACCCTGCTCTGCAGCACCCTAGGGGGGCAAACTCTGAGAGCTCTCCATGGGAAAATGGAAATGATGGAAATGAAAAGAGCACTTCCCAGAGGATGAGTGCAGGATCTGTCCCCAGTGGCTCCCCTTCCTCCTCCTCCTTCTCCTGCCTTTTACAACCAGGGCCAGGACTGGGATCCTGCATGTGCAAGCACCTTGTCACCGCCTCAATAAAACCCTGCCTGCAGCTTCCCCCAGAGATAATTTCTTGGTTACACAGAAGACAGGAGATCAGGCTGTCAGCACACGCCTACTGAGCTTCTCTTACTAGGTCAGCTTGGACAGGGCTTGGAGCAACCTGGGATGGTGGAAGGGTGTCCCTGCCATGGCCAGAGGTGGAGTGAGATTATCTTTAACGTCCCTTCCAATTCAAACCATTCTGGGATTCTATGACTTTTGACTTCCTGTACTGAATTTTTTCTGTCTTTGGGTGGATAGCAAAAGACATGGGCAGGGACACCTTCCACTATCCCAGGTTGCTCCAAGCCCCATCCAACCTGATTTTGAACATTTCCAGGGATAGGACATCCACAGCTGCTCTGGGCAGCCTGTGTCAGGCCCTAACCACCCTAACGCCATGATTTTCCAATATGCCACCTTTTTCTAGCACAGATATTTTCACTGGGGACCTGCCTCAGGGACTGCTGAGGAAGGAAAAGGGTAAAAAAGGAGGGAAAACAACCCAAACCAGCAAACTATCCATCAACAGGACAATTCTTACACTCCTGGGTGTTTCAAGGACCCATCAAGGAGAAGGGAAAGCAGTAGTTGTTGAATTTATAGTTTTAGGCATTTCACCTTTAATCTTCCTCCAGGCAAAGGGCTATATAGAGATAAAACCCAATCTTTTTAGTAATATTATCATTTCACTGGCAGAAATATTTGTCACAAATCTAAAAGCCAAAAGATTATTTAGGTCACCCTGAGAATTGGACCTAACCATGCATCATCCAATATATCAAGTCTTTAAGAATGTTTACTCAATATCCTGAGTTTGGTTACAATCTATAATCCATTTTCAGATTCTTGCAGTGTTTAGTACCTTATAAGAAAAGCTCCAGGGTTTGGATGATGCCCTCCCTGGCAGAGGCTGAGCTTCTTTCTCTCCTGCTGCCCCATGGCCACAGGGTCCTGAAATAAACTGCCTTCCTGCCCAAAGCTGCCCTCGCCCCAAAGTATCAGAAAGATTATTTTCTAAGATTCTCTTTTGTCTAAAACCCAAAAAAAAATCAGCCAACTTCCCTCCAAACCTCCAACATAGATAGGACTGTGAGTCTTTGCCTCGTGTTGTCTGTGCTACCAGTCCAAACTTCACTGTATTTATTTATCTCAGTGCTTTCCCCCAACAGGGACTTGGCCCTTTGACATAAAATATTCCCCAAATTCCGCATTTCGATTGTAACTTATTTAAAAAGTAAAGCAAGCTTTCATCCTGGATTAGTCTGTGATTGTGGCCTGCATTTGGGGACACCAAGAACTCTCAGGGAAGATAACTAAAATGAAACCCAAGCCAAGCAATGCCCTCACACAAGGGAAGGATGGGCTCCTCTTGACTGGGCATGACAGGGACCACTGCAGGGCAAGCTGAGGTCAAGGAGGTGACATTCAGTTCCCTCAGAAGGAGGATAATTTGGCAGAAGGCTCTGCAAAAGCTCTTAAAGACAGGCTGCTCCTCAATTAGGCAGAGACTCTGCATATCTGCTGAAGAGCCTGCCAGTGCCACAGTGCAAGACAAAACCACCTGATTTGGGTTCTTTGTTCCTCCCTCACGTTTGAAAGGCAGGAGAGAGGAAACGGGCTTGTCTCTACCCCTTCTTGACTTTGAAGCTTGTGATTTTCATCTGAAAAAACCCACGAATGCTGTCCATCTCCCCACAGTGCCAGGCTGGAGCCATCAGAGGGCTTGGGAGACATCTCCTGTCAGCCCATGTGCCCGGCTCTCATTAACGCTAATGAGAGCTGTGTCCATGAAGAAAAGGGGCAGCCTCTTTGTCTGGGGAGGATTGGCTTTCACAGCAAGGAGCTTGGCTCCAACTTGACCTACAATTTTAATTGGGTTTTGAGGCCTCGCCCAGAGTTTGGCTCCCTGCTAGGAACGCCAGAGAGAGCAGCACAGCAGCACATCCTCTGGCACTATCAGTTTTTCAGGATCATCAGCCAAGGCACCAATCCTCCAGCCATTTTGGTGGCTGTTCAGCATAAACACTGAAAGCAAGCTCTGGCATAAAAGGTATCAAACATATTATATCATGGTTACTGTCAAGGGCAAAAATGAGACATTTTCCTTAGTGTTTGTGGCCTGTCCAACCACTTTGTGCCAGGTGGTAGAACATCTCAGTGATAATGCTGTTATTTATTGCTTGCATCATGCAAACAGTCAAGAACCACAGTCTTGGGCTGCCTACTCAAACACAACCTCAGACCCCAAATGTTTATAATCTCAACTGTAAGAGTAGCTCCAAAAATAAGCAGATGTATCAAAGGAGAGGGGAAAGGAGATAAGCAATTCACTCAGCAATGGCAACAGGGCACAACCACCTCTGGGGAGGAGAGTGGCACAGGTGTGGTGGGGTGGGCTGCAGGGGAGTGGTTTTGGAGACATCTAAAATTCAGGACATCTTCCCACCCACCACTGTGAGGAAGAAGGAGCAGAGGTGGAGGAAACCCAGAGAGAAGTTTCTGTACTTACCCATCACGCCACAGGAGAAGAGGGTAGGTCCTTGACTCATCTTTGGAGTGTGCTGCAAACAACCAGAAAAACTATTCACTTCTCACAGACTCGACCTGGGCACCAGACACCAGCCTGCCTCCAGCCTGGGCAAAGCCTTCCACAGCCCCATTCCATCAGGGGACAGACCCAGTCACCTTTCCTCAAGGAAATCAGCTTTAATTAAACACAGGGCAGACTCTGGAGAAACTAAAATGGGAGCTGCAATTCAGTGGTAATCCTGAATTGGGCAAGAAAGGAGCAGAAGTGATATCCTGAACTTCATCCAAGCCCATTAAGGCCTCCCCACCCAGGTACAAAGCAGCTATTTAGCTTTTTCAAGCATATAATATGTTTCTAAGGCAAGGCATCCTCACCTCAGCACTTCTGGGGAGTCTGTGCTCAGATTGTGCTGATTTGCGCTAAAAATACGGGGAAATGCCACTGCATGGGTACAAAATAATCCTGGTTGCTTTTCACTCTCTCTTTTTTTCTCAAGAATTTTCCTCTTGACAGCATAACAGACACCATCAGACTTCTAAAAATGAGCATGGATGGGTTCACATATAATAAATCAATATTTTATCCACAGCTGCATGCCATTTCAGCTATGCCTGCAAAAACACACTTTCATACTAATTGTTCCTTTATTATCCCTAAAAATATCCATATTCTGGCTTCTGAACTGTCTATCCTGGCAACACCATCCCATCTGACTGAGGCTTTACATCATCTCAGGGAAGCACCAGCACAGCCCCCACGTTCATCTGCACTTCCATAATTGTGTTTTATCTGGCACTGGGCCACTGCACTCACACCTTCCCTCCTGATCCGTGTTCTACACGTTGCCTGCTCACATAACTATGGAATCTCACAATGGTTTGGGTTGGAAAGGACCTTAAAGACATCCAGTTCCACCTGGGAAGGGACACCTTCTCTGTGTCCAGGATTGGAAGGGACCTTAAATCTCATCTCATTCCAAATCCCTGCCATGGGCAGGAACACCTGCCATGTGTCCAGGTTGCTCCAAGCCCCATCCAACCTGGCCTTGGACACTTTCAGGGATGGAGCAGCCACAGCTTCTCTGTGCCAGCATCTCCAGTGCATCATGAGGACAACAACAACAATAATAATAATAATAACAGCAATAATGTACAAATTATGGCACCTGAGCAATCCAATAAAGGCTCCCATTTCATACACAGAATGCTGGAAATACTGAGTGTAGAGGGGTAGGGAGGCATAAAACAACTACAGGATGTGGATGTGGAGAAGGTAAATAAGGGTCAGTCACCTCTGGGGCATGTGCCACTTTTCAAGGTGAGGTAAGGATATCTCCATCTGTCAAGCCCCACCTTATGATCCATCAGCAGAATTAATCAGGAGGCAGAGAGGACAAGCAGCTGTCTCCAAGGAGCAGCCAAAGTGGAGCAAAGATGGAAGTGGGACAAGCCCCAGAGAAGGCAGGGGCTGTGCCAGTGCACATCTGTGTGCCAGCCCCAGAGACCAGACACTGTCTGCAAGGCAGGAGGGAGAGGAGCCTGACATGTGTCCCATATCGAGTATAATTACCATTTTGTAAGAATTTTCATACCAAATTGGGAGCTGAAGCAAGGGAGCCCACTGGCTGTTGGCAGCAGACACTGCCCCAGTGCTCAGACATTTATTTCCTTTGGGTTTCGCTTTTTGGCCTTCCCCACGAAGTCAACAGAAAAACTTTTGCTTTCTTCAGTGGATCAGCCTTCTTGTGATTGTCTGCCACAATTTAACAATCCAGGCAACCCAGCAATTCACCTTGTGTGCCCAGGACTGTCCCTGCCCTCCTGACCCAGCCCCAGAGCTGCGGGAAGCACTGGGCAAACACGCGAGGGCAAAGTTTTGTGTTACAGCTCTGCAGCTCTACCACCTGCCACCAGACACCCCGAGCACCCAGCCTTTCTCTGAGGAGCAGAAGAAATTGCTCTCATCTGCCTCTCTGCAGCCAGCTCCCCTTCACCTGCCCCACACACTTCCCAGGGCACAGCTGGCATTGAAAGTTCAGGTTTCCCCCTTCCCACCCTGAGCAGCAGCCATGGAGGATGCTGCCTTCCCAGCAGGAGCTAACACTACAGCAAGGGTATTTTTTTAATGTATCAATACCCTTCCCAAATTTCACCCTTTTAAGGCAGTATTTTCCACTGCCTCTGGCTTGCTCACCTTCTCCTCTGCCTTTCACTGCCAGGGCAGCCTGCCTTCACCCCAGCACAGTGTGCTCCTGCCTGGGGAGCCCAGCTGGACTGTCTGTCATCCTCAGCAAACTCAGGCATTTCTATTTCTTTTATGTTCAGAATGCCCATTTATGGCTCATCCTGCCAGATGCTTCCTGCTGTGTTCCTGCACGCCCTTATCTGAGACTCTCAGAGCCTTTGGTCCAGTTTCTTCTCAGACCATGCCCATCTCTCCAGGAGAGCAGGGGGGCAAATGGCCACAACCAGCCTTGTTCTGAAGGCTCTCCATCACCCTGCACCTCCTCCTCGTTTGCTCTGGCCCTGCCTCCAGCTGTGTGCCCCCTGCCACAGGTACACTCAGCCCTCACAGCATCCTTCAGTTTGTTTGCCACCCCTCATTTGTTTTTTTGTTGTTGCCTGCTCATTCAGCATGGTGGATTTGCACCTCTCCAGGCTCCCAGAGAAATTAACTACACAGCACTGCCCTTCACCATCTCCCACTTAATCCTGCTTCCCACTTGCTCATCCTCCTATTAATGATGAGCATCTGTTCACTGTCGGTGAAGCAACTTCTCACCTGTGCATTGATTTGATTTTTTGTGCTGCTTATCCCATTGGGTGCTTACTGAAATCCACATATGCAAAAGCCACAGCACTCCAATCATTTACTAATCACCTGCTCCTTGGTTATTAATGCAGCTTTGTAGAAATCAGTGCTACAAACCACCTAAAGATCCACCGCTGCAGGAAAGAAATCCCTTATTACAAAGCTACAGCAAAGTTCTTGGCAGTGAAACAGCTCTGAACAGAGATTTCACAAAGCTTACCAGCTCAGTCCTGCATGTTACGGAGTCAGCACCTTTGTTTTCCCGAGTTTTGGTTAAGATCATCACCATGGTAATGCAGTCCTGCCTCAGAGTCCATCAGGATCCAGGCAAAGGGTGCTGGCAGCTGGGGGCTGGCAAAGATCCTCTTTCAGTCCATGTTCTCCCAGGAGAGGCTGGGCCCTGCCAGCTCCTCAGGGGATGTGCAGGGACAGCCTCGGGCTGTGGAGAACTCCCTGCACAAAGAGAGAGAGAGAGAACAGCTTTAGGGGACTTGCCTGGAGGGCAGATGCACTGGGCAAGGGGCAAGCACTGCCCCAAAACCACCCTGACGGTGGTTGCTTGAGGGGTGTGTTTATTTTAGGACCTTAAACATTGTGGGTGTCCCTCTGCTCCCCACCAGCACAGGATGGGGCACTCACAGGAGCTGTTGGAAGCACACAAGGTACACAGGGTGATCCACAGGGACATAAGTATTGCAGCCAAATTAATATAAAGTTTCCTTTGAATTCTCCATGGGAAGAGGGGACTGGAATCCCCTATACTGGAGATACAAAAGACATTGAAAGAAGAGCTCATTAGAGCTCCAGAGTTGATCTCACAGGAACCCTTTGCCCCCAGACCAGCTGGGAGCAGATGTCCAGCAGAAAAAGCCTCTCCAGCATCATTATGGCTGTGAAATCCCCTGGATGCACCTATCTTACCCAGTCACTCCATGATTCCCAATCTATGAAGAGCCCTTTAGGGAAAAACACGAGGCAGAGAGTTGCCTGCAGGGAAGGAGGGACAGCTCCTTGCCCTGAAACCCTAAGGGCCACACCGTGCCTCTTGATCTTCACCTATTTCTTAGGTAGTTTAAGAAAAGCTAAGGCTGGACAACAAGGAGGCTCCTGAAATGAAAACTGCAAGCCAGCTCATACAGCCCTGACCACGAGCCCTGCCTCGCCTCCTGGCATCCTCCCCAACAGATTTATTCCCTTGTAAAGCAGACAGATTGCAACTGAAATCTGATTACCGAAATCAGCGTTTTCCCCAAATCACTCCCCTAATCCCGTTTCGTTATTTTGCTGCGTTGGTTGTTAATGCAAACAACCAAACTCACCATTTGCACAATCCAAAGAGCACAAAACACTGATCTTGTACCACCCGGTCAAAGCCAATTGTGATGTTTAAGGATAATAGATGAAAATATTCCACTAAGTATTAACCCTTATGCTGAACTGATATGGCTGCTCTTCCCAGCTCCTGAACCATCCTGTCCATGTTTACTTGGATTAGAGCTTGCAGTGGTGTTAAGAGTAGCTCATTTAAAGGCCAGCTGGCTGGTAAAGAAAAATCACCTTCTATTATTTTATGAGGACAAAGTTCATCCAGAGTGCAAAGCCAAGATTGGGAATCAATACATTTTCTGAAGATTTACTGTTCCCAAGGGTGCCTGGTCCAGTCTCCAGCTTTCTATGTGATATCAATGGAATCGTAATTTACAGTTTACTGGTAACTTCATCATAAACCTCTGGGCAACCCAGTGACCAAGTGAAAACTGTCAAGTAGAAAAGTAAACAATTCAGAGCGTCAAAATGACACATAATTTGTGAGCAGTGTTGGGTGGGATACTGGGAAGGAATTCTTGGCTGTGAGGGTGGGCAGGCCCTGGCACAGGGTGCCCAGGGAAGCTGTGGCTGCCCCTGGATCCCTGGATGTGTCAAGGCCAGGTTGGACAGGGCTTGGAGCAGCCTGGGACAGTGGAAGGTGTCCCTGGCAGGGTGTGGAATGAGATGGTCTCTAAGGTGCATTCCCAACCACACCATTCCGTGGCTCTGTGATTTCTGTCTATCACAATCTCAGCTGTCCCTGACCCTGACACGGCCAGGAGTGCTGGCTGCAGGGACAGACTCTGTGCTGGGAGGACACTGGGGCACCGTTGGCACAAAGATCAAACAAGGGCTCAGAGCAGCATGAGAGCAGCTAAGCACACTCACCAGGTATGATTTCTTCAGGAATAATTGCCCTTCCCTGAGGTGATGGTTAATGCTGCAGCAGCAGACTCGGGTACACACCCAGGCAGGAGCAACAGCAAGTACAGGCAGAGGCTCCCTGCCCTGGCCAGGGTGCAGCACACACCATCACACCTCCCTGCTCCTCTGCAAGCCCTGCAATTAACACAGCCCTAATGACAGGCAGCACAGCAAACTGCTGCCAAGCTGGCAGCCACCACCACCCCCAACATCGGGGCCGAGGCGCACGTGCAGGTATCAGCAACTTCAACCACTGCTTGGTTGGGTTTCTCCATCCCCATGGAGAAACTGCAATAAAAAAGGGAAACTTTCCAGTGAAATGTGATCCCTGGCTCCCCATCCTGCCTCCCAGGGCTCCTGACGCACGGTCCTGCCCTGTCACATCCTCTCCATGCAAACAAGTGCCATGGGACACAGACTGCAGGGCCAGGATGGACCCTATTGATGCTGAGGAGGAAACCACTGTGTATTTATAGACTGGATGCTTTCACACACATACATGCTAATAAAAAAAATGCTCTGCAGGGACCATTAATTACTTTAAGAAATGTATTTCCTCATTTGCAATCAGATAAAGGAACTATCTTCATCATGATGTCAAGGTTAAGTTTAGACTCGAGCCGTGGCCACTGGGATTGACACAATCTCCTGAGCTTTATGAGCAGCCCACAAGAAACTCTAGTGCACAGAAATCCCCAAATTTTAGCAAACCCTGCTTTCTACATGGTTCAAAACACAGAGCAAGCAGAAGCCTCCCGTGATCTTTGCAGTGGCACAGGTGGGAAGAGGTTTCTCTCAGAGCTGTTTTCTAGACAGTATCACATCTATGGAGTGTTTGGCTTGGAAAATAATTAAGTGAAATGATCCAATTCTCATCCACAGGCTTGAAACATAAACTCTGAGGAACAAACATGTTCCTTGTGAGGCACAAGCACAGCCTTAGAGCTGCTCATGGGGGACAGACAGCCCTTCCCTGCAGGGAGGTCTCACACACGACTGTGTTAACACAGCAGGCTCCAAGCACTGCTCACAGCCATGCCCTGCTCACCCTCTGCACTGAACTGCATGGAAAAGACCTCAAGATTCAGCAAACTGTCTGCCAGATGCTCTGCCACGGCTGGAGGGAGCATGAGCAGTGACCAGTATCACATCCCCAAGCAAATGATGAAAAACTTCCCCACAGGAAAGGTCACCAAGCCTGGAGTCCCTATCCCTGGAGGGATTGAAAAGCCCTGTGGATGTGGCACTTGGGGACATGGGTTAGTGGTGGGGAAACAGTTGGACTCCATGATCTCAGAGGTGTTTTCCAACCCTACCAACTCCATGATTCCGTGGTCTGACCCCCAGAAATACTCCTTGTGGAGACTGAGGACCAGCATCACACAGATTTCCACTTGCTGTGGGATCACCACCCCTCTGCACAGAAAACATTCAACCCCTGTCCAGCTCAATAATCCATCTCCAGCCACACACACTGACATAAAACCTATTTACAGTAGAAAGGGCACAGGGAACGAGGAGCTGGAGCTGTGTTTTGCATACTGATACACCTCACAAGCAGAACAGTGAGAATTCTCTCAGAATATAAATCACTTGCCCCTGCTGAATTTTTAATGCTGATCAAAGTGAAGAAGCCATGACCCAAGCAGGACCCCACTCCCCAGCCCTGCCCCAGCACCATTCCCTGTGCTGTGCTTGAAGAAAATGGCTGAGCAAGGAGCCACTGAGATTTCTGGAGTTTATTCAATGTGGGTTAGACCCACATGTCTGAAGAATTTAATCCTGTTGGATTATGCTCTTTTCTGACCCAGAGATGGGGCAACTGAGAGCCATTTTAAAAACTTTTATTCCCTTTTCAGTCTCATGAGAAGAGTGAGACAATACAGATGTTATAACTCACACCATCACAATCAGAAGCTATTTCCTAATTACAATACACTATAAATGTAATCCTACTACAAGTAAGTGTAAGTCCTACCACAATACAATTTTTATAGTTCTATTTCTCTAAAGTATCTAATCTTATTGACAAAGCCATCCCTTGAAACTTGTTTTTAGTTCAATTTTTCTCTTGACAATGGCTGTCCTATTCTATAGTATTTCTAAGTCAACATTTCTTATCTCTAAGTTTACATACAAATATACACTATGTAAAACTTCTGTCAAATTTTAAAAATTTTCTACAAATCCATTTCCCACATAATCCCTCTGGGCTAAGCTCTGAGCATGATTCTAGGGCTTTACCACCATGCCACTCTCACCAGTGGAACAGAAATTCCCTCCTCCATGCACACCTTGATTTCTCTGTGCAGTCAGACCAGGCACAGCACAGCTGGTCATCCCCTCCCAAACCCTACAGGGGGCTACAAAGAATTTGGGGGAAAAGCCAAAACTGGTGACTGTAATTGAAAATTGTGGGCTTTAAGGTTTTCTGCAAGCATAACACGGCAATGTTCACCCAAAATAAAAATCATGCCTCTCTCTCTCCCCATCCTTTCACTTCTTAGAAGTGATTTGGAGCTACAATGAATCTCCTCATGGCACAGCCTGTCTCACCCTCAGGGCTTTGGACAATGCCAAGGAGTACATCTTCAATTTCTTGATTTATTGTGTTATGAATTTGGAAAAAATCCATGAAGTCTGTCATTTGCATGTAGCTAAGTCTGGGTTTATTTCCTCACTCAGGCAATAATTTGTCTTCTGCAACAGGGTTGAGTAGGCTCAGCTCTGGGCAGTTTGTTCCCCTTGCTTGAGTCTATGCCATTAGAGAATATTGAGTTTATTTATGGGATAAAAACCTCCAATAAATGTGAAAGATGCCATTCAGGGCCCAAGAAGAAATCTTTACACTCTGCCCCATGGACTAGTCCTGAGCAAACAGGATCATGAGTCAGCCCATGTGACTTTCAGAGGATGACATTTCCACGGAGGCAGCTGCTTTAGGATTGTCCCCTGGGACTCTGTCAGGAGCAAAGAGCTGTCCCAGGATGCCCAGCCTTGGGAGGAGAAAGGCTGCAGCCCTGCCCATGCCAGCCTGAGCCTGCAGGCAGTTCCTCCTGCTCCACAGGCTGCTGGAAGCACAAGCACCATCCAGGACACCATGGCTCTCACACAGTGCCCAACTCCTGCCTGGCAAAATCTTGTGCTGCCCCGTGCTCCAGGTACTCAGAGACTGCCAGACAAAGACAAGGAAGAAGGAAATGTCTTCCTCTGCCTCCTGCTTGCATCCAGACTGGACTTCTCCAGGGCTAACAAGCCAAGGACACCCTTTCAGCAGTAATTAGCAAGTAAAGGACTTGGCTGCACATAACGCAGCAAAGGGGGGAGCAGTGTGTGAGGTGAGCATGGCTCCATAGCTCTGCACAGCTTCAGGAACCATAATCACCTCAGTGCCTGTGAGCAACAGCTTCACAGGGAACACAGCTTCAACAGCACAGCCCAGAGCTCACCTGTGCTGCCAGGGCAGGACAGCCAAGCTGGAAATCCATAGCCAGAAGGAGCTCGAGGTCTCCCATGACAGCACCCATCCCATGGGGCCACGTTAGGAACCAAAACTGCCACGTGCAGCCACCACGGATGGCCACATCCATGCAGCCTGAGATAACCCTCACCACCAGGAACCACAGCCACACCAGGCTCCTGCCCACAGCCATAAACGAATTACCAAGCAAATAAAACTCTATTATTTCAATCCCATCCCCTGCTCCACGTGCCTGGGCACTGCCTCAGCCTGACAGCAAAGTCACACAAGGCAGAGGGTGCCCCTGCACTCCAAGCCCCAAACCACACATCCAAACTCCCCCAAATCTCTAGGCAGAGCCTGAAGTCCAAGCTCATGCCCAGATCTACATGCTTGAGTTGAACTTCAACTGCAGGCAAGCACTCACAAGAAAGGGAATATGGAATTAAGGAAAATTACACACCATCTACTTGGGTAAAAGGTTTATTGCCCCCGTGCTCTTAGGGAAGAGGAGAGGCAGGGGAGTGAGTCCTGGACACACCAGCAGCAAAAGGACTGAAAGGACAGGGCAGGGGCAGAGGTGCTTTGTCTCAACATCTTTAGCTCGAAGGAAATGGTGCTGGCAGTGACTTTGCCTTTTCCTCCCTGGCAACTGAAAAGGAAAAGAAGAAAGCAAAATTAGACATCGCAAAACAGCGACCAGCAAGAGAGAGGTGCAAGCACAAAGCCGTGGGAAGGGGCAGGACAGGGGGGAATGGCTTCAAACTGAAAGAGAGAAGGCTTGGATTAGATATTAACAAAAAATTCTTCCCTGTGAAAAGTCCAGCATAGGTTATCCAGGGAAGTTTTGGCTGCCCCATCCCTGGAAGTGTGGGCCATGCAGACAGAGCACACAGCTGATCCCAGTCTCAGTGACCACAGAAATCACACATTTTCTTTGAGCAAACCTGTAATTGTTGCCTATTCCACTCATTAGGGGACTGCTTCAACTTTTGAGTAGTGTTTCCATGGAAGTATTGTCCCTGGAAGGGTTGTCCCTGGAGAAGAGCAGCTGAAGCAGCAGCAGCAGTCCAGCCTGCTGGTCCAACAAACCATCTCACCTTTCTGTGGGTTTCCCCTGCTGCCCCAGTTGTGAGATTTATTACAAGAATTTGCAGTGGTCTGTGAGACACTGTGAGTGTTGGCCACACTCCCAAAAGCTGAGGAATTGCTGAATTGAGAATTGCTTTGGCTGCTTAATCTCAACAACTCGGGATGCTGAACAAGGCAGCACGGTCTGGGTTTACTTTTAATTACTGCTCAGAGCATGCTGCTCTAGTAAACAGACACAAAAAAACAATTCTTGTTCCTTCCTTATATTCTTTTCCCATATACAGCCTGAGATGTCTGAGCTGAAGACAGCCCCACCACACTGCTTTTACTGACTCACTTCCCAGCATAAACAACTTCAAATAGCACATGAAGCCCTCAGAGTACCTGTCCCTATGAAACAACCTCCATCTGCTTACAGACACGTAATAATGCTCTCAGGGTTAGAATCATTGAATGGTTTGGCTTGGAAGGGACCTTAAATCTCATCTCATCCCAAACCCCTGCCATGGCAGGGACACCCTCCATGTGTCCAGGTTGCTCCAAGCCCCATCCAACCTGGCCTTGGACACCTCCAGGGATCCAGGGGCAGCCACAGCTTCTCTGGGCACCCTGTGCCAGGGCCTGCCCACCCTCAGTTAGGGGAATTCTCAGCCAGCCCAGGCTTCCTTGCTGGCTCCAGAGCTCTCAGAGCCCCTGTGAGAAGCAAATCCTGGAGATGCAAAGCGAGTTCAGCGCTGCAGCACTGACTGTAACACTGCTGCTCATCAGTGACCACTAAAAAACCCACCCAGATGAAGCAGGAGCAGGATCTGGGACATCTCCCTGAGTAATTGAGGAACACTTGCCAAGACCACAACACAATCATCGCTGTCAGAGCCAATTTAGATGCTGCTGTAAGTCAGATTTCTCCCTTCTGCAAGGCTGAGGTGGCAAACAGGTAGAGGCTGACAGCCCTTATGGACATGCCTGGATGTAAAGCAGGAAAATCCTGGATGTAAAGCAGGAAAATTCTGGATGTATGGATCAACTGCCAGACTCCACGTTATCTTCTAGCACCTCCCCTTTATGGATAAATACTTTAAGACTGCAGAACCCTTGTGTGAAGCCCAGCAAAATGATCACTGAGAACCTTCCAAAAATTGAAATTTTCTCTCTGAACTCAGCAGGCAGTATTAAAACAATTTCAGACGCTTTCAGTGGACGGTGTCTGTGCCCACACAGGGTGACACACATGCCTGCTGTCACCCGCACACCCCGCACCATTTGCATCAGACAAAAGTACTTTGGCACTCAGGCAGGCTCTGGGGGTTCATTCCTCAGCTGAGAAATGGCTTTCAAAGAGCTCCTGGGCTCCTGAAAGACGAACCTGGAGCCTTTATTAATCCTCCTAGTGACCAAAAGGCACTTTTCCCTGCTGTTTGTCCACCTGTTGCCACCAACACCGGCCAGGGGAAGGCCCAGGGCAGGGAGGGAAGGAGCCCTCAGGGCCAGGAAACCTTTGCCTACACTGCCACTTCCGTGTCCCCATAAATTTCCGAGCCCTGCATCTTCCATAAATCTCTTTAAGGCACGAGCAGCCAAACATCTGTGGGTTGTCTGAATGAGGGGGAGTTTGGCAGACTGAAGAGCAAACTCGCCTCGCCCCGCAGCCTTCGCCTCCCTTGTTTTCCTTGGGTTCATTAAAAACACAACAATCTGTTAGCAGAAGATGGTTCCTACGTGCAGGGGCTGCCAAGGAGCCGGGTTTGATGGCTCTGGTGGAGATGGGAATGTGTGATGAGCACGGGGGGGCTCGTGTTGGTGCAGCAGGGCAAGGAGAGGACGGGCTGCACCCACCCTGCCTCCCCCAGCCATCACCCACCACGTGGCAAAGGTTATCTCTGATGTCAGAGCCATCCTGCAGGTGATTTTGGGAAGCTTCAAGGCGAACAGAGCAGAGTGTGGGACAAGCAGGAGGAGATGCCAGCCAAGGAGCATCATCCCAACTGAGATGACAGTGCCACATCCAGATGGAGGAACCAGGCTCTGCCAGGGTTATTCACGCCCGTGAGCAGAGCCCTGGGCATGGAGCATCCCTGATCCTGAGGAAACTGGGGGTTCC
Organism: Pyrgilauda ruficollis; assembly: GCF_017590135.1. Classification (NCBI taxonomy): domain Eukaryota; kingdom Metazoa; phylum Chordata; class Aves; order Passeriformes; family Passeridae; genus Pyrgilauda; species Pyrgilauda ruficollis. Next base: position 3,271,320 of record NW_024513654.1, on the reverse strand, counting down.
CACTGCTGCTGGGCAGCACGAGGCCCAGGCATGCAGGGAAGGCACTGCCAACACCCAGCCACAGGCAGACTGGGCTGGTGCTGTGATGGGGAACAGCACTGGAGGCTTCGCCTTCCCCCAAAGGAAGTCTCTCGCTACGAGGGAGAAGTCAAAGCAAACACCCACTCACGGTGTTTACCCGCCTAAATCAAAGCCAAAGCAGCACTGAAACGTGCCCGACAGCATTTCCACAGAGTCATTCATGGAGAGCTTGGACTTGGCTTTTAGCTGGTGTTTTTAATATCCAGGGAGACGCTGGCTAGGCTGGAATAATAGGGAATCTGTTGCTGTAACACGCTCGGGGCTCCTGAGAGGTGTCAGCAGCACGTAGAGCCCAAACCTTCTGCAGCTCTGGCTCCATCAGGGGTCCCTGAGGGCCAGCAGTGAGATGCTTCCCATGGGGAACAGCTCCAGCAAGCCCGAGGTACCACTGCCCCAAAGCAAGGTACCCACCAGGGGACTGCCCAGCCAGAGAAGCAATGCCCACAGAGGACAATTTTCCCAAAATTGGGATGCTTTGTCCCCAGAGATGCCCCTGATTCCCATGGAGCAGGGCAGGATGAGCTCCACTATTGCTTAGCAGCCATAAAACCCCAGATTTTGCTGCCCATTTAGGAGGTGAGGAAAATTTAAAAAAAAAAAAAAAAAAAAAAAAAAAAAGTAAGTGGAAATGCAAACAGCCCCTGGTTTTATTTGGGCTGGCAGGAACACAGTTCTGTCCTTCACTCCTCGAGCTCAGTTATGACAGAGTGAATAGGCAGTAATAAAGAGGGAAAAGAAATTAAAAATCTGCATTTTCCACCCTATAGGTCTCCATCTCTGGACAGTCTCCAAGTATCCCTCTTTCTCTCATGCCAAGGGTGAAAATCAGGAGAGAAACAGATTCCCTTGTGCCACAGAAAGGGGAAGCCCACAGGACAGATGGGTTGGCCCCAGCACCAGCGTGGTGTGAACCACAAAGCCCACTCCTGAAACAGCATCCCGAGGAGAACTGACCTAAATGCTGCATCCCATCCCTGCTCCAAAGCTGCCAGGAAGGGAACCACGCCAGGTATTTTGTCAGTGCACAAACATGAATGATTGCCCAGGACAAATAGGGCAGCAAAAACGTCCACCTTCATCACATGGAAAAAACATGTATCAACTTGCAACCCTAATGAGCAAAGGAATTAATGAATCCTGGAATTTGTAAATCATTATGAAGTCCCTAAAATAAGGCCAGCACCTTAAATGAATGAGACTGCTAGTTGAGCAGTAGGTTCTGTTAGAAAACAAGATACTGGGGATTTTATACAGATTAAGGACAATAAGAAGCCACACTGACAAAAACAGAAAGAATGGTGGAATCATTAATCAGGATGCAGAAAAGGAAGAAATAGAAAATATAAACATTACTGTCCTGAGCAGAAAGGAAAACAACACAGGCACATTTGTCAGGAGTAACCTGGGATGATATTAAACAGCAGGCACTAAATATAGATCCTCCTTAAACAACAGCTCCAAATAAATTTACACCTTCAATTCTATAAGATCATGCCAAAAAGTCTTCTGAGCCATCACCATGGATGGTTCCTGAGGACAGGCACAAGCCAGCCTGGTAAATGTGGAGGGTGAGACCTCGAGCCCAGCAAAGCTCTGGTTTCAGTGCAAGGTCAGCGAGTCAGGAATCACAATTACAACACCAAGGGAAGAGCTCTCCCCTCACCTGAAGCCTTTGTGCAGGTGAAAGGGAGCACTGGTATAAAACACCTCATTAAAGTGGATGACAGCTGCTGATAACCCTTCACTGGCACGTCTCAAACAGACCTGCAGGTAACTGGTGGCACTGGCTGCGACAGAAACTACACTGCCACCCTATGCCATGCAATATTTCTGGCAGTAATTGGGAAGGAAACAGGAAAACCAGGGCTTTGTAAGTGACTGAGACCAGCAAAGTGCTAAATACAGAGAACAACGTGGTGATACAGAATGGAAAGAGCAACCAGCACACTTGGTTACAGACATGTTAAGATACACCCTAAAAAATTAAATTGCTTAAAAGTCACTCACCTCAAAGGCAGGGGCACGAGCCCAGGCTCCTGCGTGGTGCAGTAGATCCCCCAGGCAGGCAGGGATGTGTCCACAGGCTGGATAAATCTGGGGTCTCCAGGATGGTACAGCCTCTGTGCTCTGCACTCCATGCCCTCTGTGGGCACCTGGAGCCTCCCCCCACCTCCACCCAAGGTCTGGAGCGGACTCCAGGAGTAGCTGGGGGGCCTCAAGACACAGGTACAGCACAGGGGGGACGTGGAGTGGAACCTGCTGAGGATGACCTGGCTGCCTCAGAGAGGGCAGGAGAAGCTGAGCAGGTCCCTCGGAGGGAGCAGAGCAGCTGTGGGACACCTCCCAGCAGGGCAGAAGATGGAGCTATGCAGACCCAGACAAGGGCAAAGTGCAACTTTTTCCTGAACAACACAGACAACAATCATTGCAATAAACTACAGCATCACCAATGACTGCAGCTCTCAGCCAGGGCCACAGCCTTATCTCTGCACTGGGGGCCTTTCTGAAAGACACTGGATCACAGAGCCATTAGGTTGGAAAGACCTCTAAGACCACGGAGTCCATGCTCTAGCAAGAATTAACTCAGAAAATTACTAAAAATGGTGATCCACAGGGCAGTCCCAGAAGCAGGGCTCTCCTGGCTCGCTGCCCCACACCCTGAGTGAGCTGTTGCAGGCCTGGCCAGCAGCCCCCATGTCCCAGGGTGGGTGTGCAGGGGTCAGGAGGGTGGGCTGACAGAGCAGCTCCTCCACAGGCTGGCCTGGCTTTGTCCAGCTCCTCTTGAAGCTGCCACCTTTCTGGTGTGTCATGGGGTTCACAAGACAGGCACAGGGAGGGTATGGACAGCACAGCACAACCCACCACACTGCAGGGCTGGAACTTTTCCTTTTAATTAAGTTGCAAATACGTAGATCTGAAACATCCACGGGAAAAGTAATTTCTACCAACAACACAAGCTATGCAGAGCCGAAAATGTGGGTGAGAGTTTCTAAATGAAAATTTACATTTTGGCAATGTATATCTTCATTCACGACGCTTTCACTCTGAGATGTACCATCCATTGCACTGCATTTCATGTACAGCACAACTGACAGTCCAATAACCACAGAATGCTCTGGACTGGAAGGGACCTTAAAGAGCATCTCGTTGTAACCCCCTGCCATGGCCAGGGACAAATTCCACCACACCAGGCAGCTCCAAGCCCCGTCCAACCTGGCCTTGGACACCTCCAGAGATCCAGGGGCAGCCACAGGTTTTTTAGGCTTTACTGTTTTTCTGAGTTAACAGAGAGTCTACAAACCCAAAAATGGATACTTCTAATGCTTTCTGTATCTTTATAATTATAATGGCTCTTCAGCTTTGGCACACAATTGTAGCTTTTGGCACCTAGTTCATAGTACCAAAACTTGTCCTTTCAAAAATATTATACAATATTCATTTGTACCAGCTGGGACAAAAAAACCCCAAAGCACTTGGTAACTGGGATGATAATATATACACTTGAAGTAATTTCATAGCATTGACAACTATTGCCCAGCACACCAGAAGGCTGTTCTCAGCAAGGTTAAGGCAGTCACAGAAGCAAAAATCACAGTTATTGTGACTTTCCCACATCACTTGAAATGAGAAATGGCCAGCTCCACCTGGCCTAACTGTGCTGCCAGGCTGTCCTAACCAGAGAAGACGAGTTGTCTGCATTGACTCCTTTTCCTTATAAATAACTCCTTTCCTTATAATTAATATCAACATTTCCCATTGGTGCAGAACAGTGATGATGGCACTTGCACAGCTGGGGCAGAGGAGCACGGGGTCTTGTCTGGGGTCACTGCAAGAGCTGTTATAGGGTAAAGGACAAAAAAGATACCTTAAAGGCAAGCTAGTAACACGCTTTAACTCATCCCCTTGGCTTTAGGAGCAGGATGAGGGGTGAGTCCCTTGACCCCCTGTCCCAGACCAGTCACTGAGACCAAAGCCAGTCACTGATGCACGTGGGCAGCCCCGTCCTTCTGCACCAGCACCTCCCCGAGCCCTGCTTCTCCCCAGCCATCCAAAGAACCCCTGGTCCTTCCTTCCAGGGGCTGGTTTTGAGCAGAGAGAAGGAGAGCAGGTTTTCCAGCTGCTGGATCAGAGCTTGCCAGATCCCATTTTTTACAAACCCTAGGAGACAGAAGGATTTGTAAGCACAGAACAGCCGCGAAGTCAAACTCCTCTTTCACCACGGTCCCATACCTACCGCACAGCCAGCCCCGAGCCCTGGCTGCTGGAAGCAAAAGCTATGGCCAGCAGCCACAAACACAGGGAATGATGTAGCCCAAGGGATGCTTCAAATGGACTACAGAGGAGTGACACCAATGATACTGCTATATTTAATCCTCTAAAAGCAAAAACCATGACCAAGTCTCCCTTGGGTACACTTTTAGGGGGGAGGTACAGAAACTCAACGCACCAGAACAGATTTTTTGCACTCACTCAACCAGTTCTTAAAATATTACTCAAATGAAGTGATTACTGAGCCAAAGTGGCCTGGTACTTCCCACCCATCCATGCAGAGACCCACAGCAAGCAGTGCTGGGAGCAGCCACGCTTCACACAGGGCTTGGTGCTGCTCCTCCAGGTCAGCCTAATGCAGTTTACTCCTCCCTACATTGCAAAGAAACTTCTAACACACCAAATCTTATTTATCTTACACAGTATATGCCATATCACACATATCCAACACCACAGGCTACAAACCTCATGGATAAACCACTTGAAGCCAGAAGAAATTCTGGCTGGAAATTAACTGCACCACCACACTTCTTAATTTTCAATCCCCACCTCACCTGTCGATCACTAAAGACCCACACATCCACAGCCTGTACTGAGATGCACCATCCCAGCAAGGCTCTTGCTTGGGAATTTTTGTCTCCCTAAAGGCAGCCAACTCAGAAAAGTTTGGAAAAACAAACCAGCCCGTGGATCTGCTCCCTCCAGCTCCCTGCAGCAGAGCCACGTTCTGCATCGCTGCTCTGCAGAAAGAGCTGGGCCATGGGCAGCCAGGCTGCAACTGCAGGCACAGAGTGTGACCTTGGAGAAATCCTTTTTCACAACTACAACACGGCCACTGCTCGTGGGGAGACCTGTGGGCAGGACCAGAGCTCCAGGGCTCAGGTCTGCCTGTCTCCTGACTGCTTCCAAGGAATTTACAGAAGGTGTCATCCCTGCAGAAAGTGGTGGCACTCATCCCATGACATGCTGGGGATCAGGGACAGGAGCTTCCCTGGGGGGAGCAGCCCACAGGCTTCATGACCGGGCAGGCTGGCAGGCACAGAGGAGTAGCACGGTGGAAAATTCCCTCCTCTTTGCCTGATGGGTTTATATTTAGCTCTCCGAGGAGCAGACTGTTGTTTTGGTGATATTTTTGCCCAGCCTTGCAGGGACCCCTGCAATGGGAGCTGTGGTTCCCACCACACGTGAGACCCACAGCAGTCACAGCCCTCTGCTGCTCAGCAGGCCTGCTTTTTTTTTTTTTTTTTAGTTCTGTTTCCACGAGTCAGCAGGCTTGCTTCCTCTTCCTCCTCCTCCCGTTTGGGAGAGAAAGGAGCAGAAAACTCTTCAGCCAAGAAGAGAGCTTGCATGAGAAGCTGCAGAGGAGCAACATCCCAGTTCCTCTGCTGCCCTGGTGCCCCATGGCCACGGGAATAAAACTTGTCTTTCTGAAGTATTTTCACTCTAGGAGAGAGTTTTGTGAGCGCAGATCTGACACAAAAGCTCTGCCTGCCCCGTCCCTCCCCTGGGATGTGGGAAGGAGACTCGACCCAGCTCTCCAAACAGCTACGAGCATCTCTGGCACCTCGCCCTGTCCCAGCCCGCTGGTCCAAAGTCTGCCCTGCCACAGATTAATGTTCATTAGGACTATTTCCCAGCAACATCAATTGACAAACCACGTGACATGGGAGGGGGAAGGGAACAAAACCAAAATCACCCTTGCAGCTTGGGGTGTCCTCTTTTCCATCTGAGATTTTACAAGGCAAGTGCAAGCCACCCCCATCCTAGCAAATAAAAGAAAAATTCTATGCAACATTATAAGAAAGAAAGAAAAAAGGAGGAAGAGTCTCAAACCACTCAGCTGCCATTTGAGAAATCAGAAATCAACCAGCAATAATAAATAAACAAGTGGGATAAAGCTCATTCCCCTCCCCACTCATCAGGACACAGCCCATGGTGTCAGTTCTGCACACAAATACAGGTGTTTTGGAAAGAAGTTGTGTATCTTGTTCTGCCTATACTTTTGCTGAGAGTGAAGTGAGCCTTTGCTACTACTGGAAAAAAAAAATTGCACATAATTAACCAATGCAGATTTGGGGATTTTTATTGGTATATATTTGCTTATTTGCATGTGTGCATATTTATACACATGTATTTATTTATGCAGGTATCCATAGCTGAAAATTAACCTACATTGGAGCTGGCTCTGTCCCACAGTCTGCTTGATCTCCATATACAAAAATCTGGATCTCAGTCACACAAATCAATTATCCACTGAGCTGATTTGCACAGATTTTCTATGCAAAGTTTTGCATTTACAGCAAAAGGCCATCTGCTTTCTATAACCACTGTGGTTCCTGGACACCTCAGCCCTGTGCAGAGCTGGAAGTCACAGAAGTTTCCCTCCCTCCTCTGGGTTGAAGCTGGAAGTGAGAAAGTCTGGAGCCAGGGGTTCAGCACGCGTGGCCGTGCTCCACGTGGCCGGGCTTGGCACGGTGTCCTTCCCTCCTCTGAAGTGGAGAGAAGGAAGCAATTCCACGGCAGGTTGTTTTGGCTGGGTTTTTCCCCCCCTGCTTCTGGAAGCAAGGAGGCTGAGTGCTTCTCCCTAATCCTGCCCCCCTGAGCAGGGCTGTGCCAGAGCTGGGTGTGACACACCCACTGCCACAAGCATCCTCCACAGGACTCTCAAAAATGAAGAAATAAATCAGAAGCTCACTTCAAACCTGCACCGAGCCACGAGAGGTACGGACAGAGCTCTGAAATTCAGGTTTTTTTACTATCACTCTAATTAATCTGTTTCATGACCCACCCCAAATATTTTCTCTAGAAACATTACCTACACTGTTTTGGGGTTTCTTTATTTCTTTTTCCAGCCCTCAGCCAAGCCCTGGTAAATATTTCTGCCCACGATAGGGGCAGGCCAAGGGAATCTGTGCTTTGTGATGGCAGCAGCATCTCCTATGCTCGGAAATACCCAACACCAGGCAGAGATGCTCACAGCCCTCCGTGTTTTTAGTGGATTATCGCAAAACACTGCTACCTCTGCAATTTACAAGTAGTTTTTAATCTGTCAAAACAGACTTTTAGTATTGCTTGAGGATTCAAAAGGAAAATATGCACATCTGGTTTCAATCGCCAACTGAAGTTTTGTCTATCAGCCTATTTCATAACAAATTACGCTCACTTTTCACTCCAGAGGATTTCCTAAGGAGGGGATGAGCTGCCAAGGTACACCAGCGTCTGTGGAGACCGCACGGCACCGAGAGGCAGCGGCACAACTCAGTGACAGGCACTGCGCTGTTACAAACTCTCTCTGCGTCAAGTAAATTAAAATTATTGAGGAAAAGCCTCTTGCCCGTGAAATCTCCGCGTACAGCTGTACGTGAAACCTTCACGCACCTTAGAACCCGATCAACCTGACGTCACTGAATGGAGAAACAAGACTTACAGGCTTTCTAGGACAACCCCCCTGCCAGGGCACTTCACACAGCGAGGCGCTGCCGTGTCCCATGGCAGCAGCGTCGGGGGCTGGAGAACCCCCGGGGACCGGCCTGTCCCCCTGTCCTGCTGCCCCGAGCTACCTCACACGTGCCAGGAGGGAAATGCGAGGTGGGAAGTGTGCGCTGGCCCCGGGTGAGCCGGAGAGCATCTCTGCGGGGATGCTCAGGCACGGCTCCCCGGGGCTGCAGCCCCCGTGAGACCCCGAACGCGGGCAGCGCTGCACCGAGCCCGGCGGCACCCGAGGCTCAGCCCCCCTGGAGCAGCACTCTCGGCCCGGAGAAAGGAAAGCACGTGTTGATCCTTTCGCAGGAAATAATTCCAGTGGCAGAGGCAGGGGACTCGGAGCGGGTGAGGACCGCTCGCTGCCCGCTCGCCAAACTCCGGAGAGCCGCCCATCCCCGCACGTCGGGCTCAGCATCCCGCACCCCCCGCCGCTCCGGACACACATCCCACCGCTCCACGCTCCCTCCGGCCGCCCGGGCGGCTCCTCCGCGGTGCCCCCCGCTCACCCCGGGCCGGGGTGAGACCCGGCGGCACCAAGGCGGACATCCCCAGCCCGCTCGGCGGGGATGCGGTGGCGGCGGGGGGTACCACCCTCCTACCCCATCCCCTCCGAGCCGCCCCGTCCCCGGGCAGGGCGCACCGCCGCCCTTTGTCCGCTCCCCCCCGGCACTCCCGGGGGCTGCACGGCCCCGCTGCGCTCCGAGCATCGCTTACCGAGCGCTTCCCGCGGTGGCGGCGGAGCGGCCCGGCCGGGCCGGCTGTGGGCGCCGCTCCGACCGCGCTCCGCTGCCGCCGCCGCCGCCGTGCTGCGAGGAGGAGGAAATGTGCTTGTCACTTCCTGAGCGGAGCCAGCGCCGGCAGAGCCCGGCCCGCACCTGCGGAGCGCCCGCCCCGGGGAGCCGCGCACCGGAGCGCTCGCTGCCAGGGGAGGCGGGGGAGACCCTCGGCTGCTGCCCCCAAAGGGCATCCCCGGGGTTAAACATCGCCAGAAAGGGCGTGTGTGGGGGGAGGAAAGTCCAAAAATAATAAAAAGGGGGGATTCGGGCAGCGGTGAGGCGCTGCCCGGCGGGGAGCCGCGGGCTGGAGCTGGCAGCGGCATCAGCGCCCGCACACGGCCCCGCAGCCCGGGATGCTGCGGGTGCGGCTCGCGTGGGGCTCCGCCGCCCGTTCGGAGGCCGAGAGTGACTCCTGGTGGCACGGCCGGCCCGGGGAGGAGCAGCAGAACTGGACTCCCTAGCAGCTCATTGAAGCCAGAAGTAGCGCTGAAGTTTTGGCACATCACAGATGGACACCACGCGCCCCTGCACTCATCAGTGAATAAAAATCCCGCTCCTTAATTTTTCTCAGTTTTTCATAGAATCATTGACTGGGTTGGATTGGAAAAGACCTTTAAAGATCATGTAGTTCCACATCCCCGCCATAGGCAAGGATGCCTTCCACTATCCCAGGCTGCTCCAAGCCCCATCCAACCTGGCCTTGGACACTTCCAGGGATCCAGAGGCAGCCACAGCTTCTCTGGGCACCCTGTGCCAGCGCCTCCCCACCCTCCAGGGAACAATTCCTTCCCAATATCTCATGCAACCCTGCCCTCTGTCAGTTTGAAGCTGTTCCCCCTTGTCCTGTCAGTCCAGCCCCTTTCCCAGTTTCCTCTCGTTTCCTTGAAGCCTGTTTAGGAAGGGGCCGTGAGTCCCCTGCAGTACTGAGAGGTACATCTGCTTGGCTTCACGTGGGAATGGCCTTTAGCAGCACTGAGCTCTCGGTGACATTTTCCATCCACCCAGGCTGCACCATGCACAGCATGCGGGCTCCTCCCGAGAGCGAGCGTAACGAGCGAACAAGGAAACTACATGACAGCTAAAAGGAAGATTTAGGACTCATTACAAAACAGAGCCCAAACATTAATCTTAAACATATGTGAGCAGACAACACAGATGCCATCAGGAATGAATCTGGGGCTGAATTTCATCCACCCGGCTGGATGGCCGGGCACAGTGCTGGGGATGGCATGTAGGGACAAGTAAGGGACAAGTAAGGGCATGAATGGCAAGAGAAGCCGTAGCTGTGAGCTCAGCAGTGCCCCGGGTGTCCTGCCCTGCTGTGCACAGCCCAGGACAACAAATTCCTGTCGAGGAAGACTTGTCACTTAGTATTTAATGCAGTGAAGAAGTAAGAGGGAAGCAAGCAGAAATAGTGCACAGATACTTAACAAAGGAGCAGCTCCCACCAACACAGTGAGGGCTGATCTCAACAAAAGTGGCTCCGTGCTCAGTACACATAAAATTAAGCAGGAGTGGCCAGTCTGAGTGGGTGATGAACAGGGAGAAGGGTTTGATGATGTGAAGGGGCTTTTGCATCATGTTCCTCCATCCCACTCAGTATTTGCTTTTCTTATCACGTGTTGAGACTGGTAGCAATAAAACACTTGCTAACTCCTTTTCCAGAACTTCGGGAATCAAGTCTGAAAATGTTTTTTTATGGTTTCCCAGTGGAATATTTCAGCAATAAAGCTCAGAGCATAATTGAATCCATTCCCGTGGCAGCCTTGGGCTCCAAGACTCAAGCAGAAAGTTGTTTTCTGTCTGCTTCTGCAGCTCGCTCCAAACCCAGCATTTTCTGCCTCTCATCCTCTGTGCTTCCCAACAGATGAGCTGGCTGTGGAGAATTCCCAGCACGTGTGAAAGCCTGTTGCTGAAGCACAAACCTGTTTTGCACAGACAGTATTTTCAGTAATGTTGTTCAAATAACTGGCTGCCCGTAGGCCCTTGCTCCGGACAGTGCTTTTTCCCTTTGTCAGAAGGAGGAAAAAGAAAATAAATAACTTTCAAACTTTAAAGAACTGGCCAAGACAGTTTAGTTTTCATGGACAGAAAATTCATTCAGTTCATTTGTGAGCTGATTTAATTTGTGGTTTTGTCTCAGATGTCAGTGCCTTTGCTACCCACTGACTGGGAGCCTTCCTGATGGGGATGGAAACCATGGATAGGAAAAAATCTAATGATCCCCATGATCCTTCTGAAGCGATTCTGGGGTCCAAACCATTAAGACATGTCAATGTAGCAGTGCTAAGCCCTGTGGATAGACAGCATTTCCTTCACTCCCTGTACACAGGATCTGGCTGCAGTTACAGCCTTCTTTCCATGTAGCCTTTCCAAAGCTTTGCTGTCTCTCCAATTTGTTCTTATTCATGTCATATGCACCAAGGTTACCAATAATTTCAGAAGTTTGTGCCTTTCACAAGGACTCTGTGATGTCCTTCTGAAGCACCTGAGCCATCCCAGTTATTTATGGATCTATCCTTCTGCTTCTCCTGCCATGCAAAGAACACAGGTAAGGGGCTTGCCCAGGGCCAGAGAGTCAGAGTGTCCCAGGCACAGGCTGATGTCCCAGTCACCCAGCTGTGCTGGGAGCCACATACTTACAGGACATGTTGTACACCAAAGGTCTCCAGGAACACCCTTCAGTTACAGGGGAAATCCTCAAATCCACAAAATCCTTGTAACAGCAAGCAGAAGTATTTTTAATAAATGTTTCATGCCCAGGGAATGAGCACATGTGTGCAATATGATCAATGTGCTCTGTGGCAGGAAGTACCTGAATCACAGATGCCCTAAACAGGTGAAGCATTGCTGTGCAGAGGGCTGAGATGAGGAGTGTAGTTCTGACTACATTTGGCATACGATGGGATTTCCACCAAACTTAAAAATCCCTTTTTTTGTCACAGGCCATTTGCTGCACACACAGCTTTGTGTTTGCTGCCTCCCTCCCTGCCTTGGCAGAGGGCGTGACATCTGATCTGGGTGCCCCACACTGGGAGCAATGGGAACATTGATGGATAAAATAAATAGGCCATGAAACACATATGGGAGCCTGAATGTGCTCATCACTTTCTCAGCCACATTTGGGTCAGAACTGGTTTAAGTTAAGCCCAGAGTTATTTGTCCATCATGCACAAAGCCCGAGGCAGCTGCAGACATGCCCCAAAGCATCACCCTACCTTGGACAAGGAGCAGTGCAGCACATGGAGTTGAGGAGCCCTGGGGTAGGGCAGCAGCCAGCGAGGCTCATTACTACTGAAAACTGGGGTGAAAGATCCTTCTGCTTGAATTTCAGTTCTCAGCCCCATCAACAGCTAAAATTTCTTTATATAAACACACTCTCCTCACCTTTACTTGACACATGACACTGCCCATGCATACCTGGCTGCTGCAGTGACTGTGCTGAGGTTTGTGTCTGTTCCCTCGCTGGGCTCTATTAGCTCTGGTTCTCCAGCACGGGCTCATGCACTTGTGATTACCCAGAATTTATGTGTTACCTGGCAGCAGCTGGTTTGCCTGACAGCACTCAGCTTAATTTCCAGTAACACAGAAATGGGCTCATTTCAAGCTATACTGTTACCTAACAAATGGAAATTGAGCCGCAGGTTGGCTTTTCCCTTATTTGTGTTAAACAAAACACGCCAGCGTTCCTTTTCCTCCTTTGTCTGGAGGCTATAACACCTCATCCCCTTTCACTGAAAGCCCTTGGTAGCCATTAATTGCTCCTCAATTTAGCTGCTACCACAAGGGTTAGGTCATGCTCAACCTACTTGCAGCCAAAGCATGGGATAGAGCCGTGTACCATCCATTCAACCCGAGCAGGTAACGCTGGGCAGGGCAGCCTCCCCCTCCTCTCATCCCAGAAAAGGCAGCGAGCAACAGGAATTCAAAGGCAGATCTCCACACGGCTTTGCAAAGCCCTGGCCCAATTATTTTCTTTGTGCTCTCCATGTATTTTACAGGAGATGATTCCATACGTTAAAATGCTTGGAGGGCCTATAAAATGAAGCAGTTATTGTTGCAGCAAGCCATGTTCTGCACCTCTCAGCATGCTAAGATCAGGGAAGCAATCCTAGTGCCAAAACACTGAAGATTTTGCTGTATGTTGCTAAATACCACGCTTAAAGGTTTCGTCTGGTATGAAATAACACAAAATTTGGCAGCCTTATAGCAGGCACCCTGGCTCACAGCAGAACAGACACAGCAGAGTATATGCACAGGCAGATTTTCCTCACAATGGCTACAGTGCTGCCAGTGCATTCCTGGAATGCAGAAATACATGGAAGCCACTGTCAGCGATGAAGAGAAACATGCTGTGCCTAATGCACCAGAAAAGCTATTGAAGAACTTGTCCTTACATAAAAATAACTCCAAGGAGGCTGTGTCAGCTCAGCTGTGCAGCTTTGGAGGTATCTGTTTGCTGTGTTTGCACACCTGGCCTCACCTGCACTCCTGGGTACAAACCCAGTGGTTCTAAGTGAGGGTTTTCAGTTCATCCCCTCATTTGCCCATTCATTTGGCTCACAGATTTCACAGCCAGTGAAGAACTGAAATAATTCTGATAGAAACTGTATGAGAGAACATTGTTTGCTATCCAGAGAATCACACCTGAGATCTGTGTGGTGGGACATGCACTTCCTCACCTAGGTATAATGACCTCTGCTGTAAACAGCAACTGCAGGTTTAAAACCTCAAATATCTGAAAGTTCCTTTTTAACACTGGTTGGAAAAGTACAAAGTAAACAAACAAACAAACAAGAAACCCCACAACCCTGAATGTCCTTTGTTATAGGCGTTAAATACCTCAAATGATACAATTAAGGCAGCTGGCTCTTCCCAGATTTCTGAAACAGTGGGTTTGAATTCAAGAAGGTGAGCCCATAATGCAAACAGTTATTTCAGCCTCAGTAATGCTTTGCAACGATGCTCTCAATAATCATTTGCAGGAATATTCTCCTGATGGGACAGAGAGCCTGTAATCACATGCTGCATCACTGCTGGCCCTGTCTGGAAAAGCAGCTGCCATAATTCTGTTGGTGTTTCTGATGTAACCCAACAGCTCTTAAAAAACAGTTGTAGCTCCCAGAAATACTTCATGTTACATCACAAAATTATACTGAGTTTCAAGAACAGAATATTCATTTCATATCTCCTAAGCCTTCAAAAAAAAGAAAAATGAACCTTTAGAAAAACAGCCTATGGACAGCACTGCAGAGCAGGCTGGGGAGGGTTTGGAGTAACTTGGTTTAGTGGAAGGTGTCCCTGCCCATGGTAGAAGGTTGGAACGATATGGTTTTTAAAGTCCATCCCAGCCCAAATCATTCTGGGATTCTATGACTATTCCTGCTCCTTAAGGACCATCAAATGAACATGCCTCTCTTGCAGATAACAAGCTGGTCACCAAAAGGGAAGTCAAGAAACAAGGAAACATTATCCTTCCCTTCCCTCTGAGTTTTCTGTGTTCATTCAGTTGTGCCATGATTTTCATGTCTGGTATTTCTCATTTTTTAATCCCTATAAAAATGATTATAGGAGTACTTATTTCAAAAAAGTACTGTGATGCTGAAAGGGCAAAGGCTTTCTGTCTTGAGAACCCATTTACCTGACACTCTAGCAGAGTCCCATGTGTAGAAGCTCTCCTAGAACAGACATCTCAAATCAATAATTATTTCATTAACATCGCTTGTTCACCTCTCTCAGATATTTCATCCTGACAGTTCAGTTCTGTGATAAGCCTCATAAAATTTCAGTGTAAAATGCTCCAAGCTCTTTCAGTAGCACAAACCCTGCAATGAATTCAATGCCTCAAAAGAGAATCCCTAAACACAGTTTTCTTGGCAATAGGAGGCATCAGGAGCCAGGTTTGAGCTGCACCAGGCACAGATGTTGGTGGAGGTGCTTTGTTTGGGCTCAGGCACTAAAAGCCATCCTCAATCTGCCAGGAGTAAAAGGTCAGTCCTGAGAGAATTTTATCCTTCAGCATGCTGTCAATGAACCAGGGAACACAAACCCTTTCTGTTCTGCCCACGTTCTATGCAAAACCATTCCAGGAAGGCTTGCCAGCTCTGCAGCATCATCCAGCCTAAACTCAGTCCTGCAGGAACAGCCTGTGGGCTCAGCCACCTCTGGGATCCATGGAAGATGCTCATTTTACTACCCACAAACCTCATATTTGACAGCAAAATCACAGACAGAACTTTCAGATAGCAAAACAATAGGAGTGAAACGTGTTTCAAATGCTGCATTTATTCTCCTGCATTTAGTGTGGGGTTGCAGCTGGAACCAAGAGTCACACAGCTGGGCAGTCATGAAGATTCCAGCCTTCGGGAACCATCATGGAGCTCTCCCCCAACTTCCTCCCTGCTCCCCCTAAATCACTGCTTATTCCTCTGCTTCTTTTTCCAAGGTTTTTCATTGGAATGCATAAATGTTTAGAGACCACATCAACATGAAATGCCCCAAATCAATGACAGTCTTGGACAAGTAATTTCCAAATCCTCATAGCCAAAAATATCCCGCTGCCTAAGTCAGGATGTGAGCAGCTTCCTAGACTCCATTATCCAGAAAATGCCAGGTTTCCAACAGAGCAGATTTTAAATAGTAAGCCTTTGGTTACTGTTGCCTTAAAATAAAGCTCCTAAAACATATTTTACAGGCATTTTTCTGCTCTCCAGTGACACCTGGAAGTGCTTGGGACTGAAGGAATATGCAAACTACAGATCAGATGCAGAAATCCTTATTTTCAGGCAATTTTAAGAAGCTTATATTTTAGCTTTACAAGTTATAGAAAAATACTACCCAGAGAACAGAAAGTAATAATAATCAATTCTGTGAAGAGGAGAAAACAATGCTTGTCTTGACCCTCCCATATCTTGGGAGTGGGAATCTACAGTTAAATTCCAACTAATTGATTAAAAGAAAATCCATGACAGTCCTGATTTTATTTTCATCCCATGATTAAATACACATCATGCCTTCATTAGCAAAAATTACAGATGGGAATAAAACAGATGCCCAAAACACATCCTGCCAGAGTCCTTGAAAATTAAAATTTTCTTGTATTAACTCTACCTGATGCCAAAAATGTCACAGGCTTTTTACTGAGGCTGTTATCAGCAGTGTACTTTGAATCCTTTGTGCTACTGTGCTAAAAAAAATCCTCTGTTGGGATTCCCAGTTACATTTCCTAGCATTCCAGCTGGCTGCTGGGCAGGGGCAGAACACAGGACTACAACAAATGGTAACAAGCCCTTGGTTTTGGCACTCAGGTTAGAACCAGGTCTGTCCAAATATGCAAAGAATTATTCTGGGACTGAATTTTTTCAGCACTGCTGATAAACCATTTCCCCAGTTGAATATATTTCATTTTGCAAAAAAAAAAAAGATGCAGCAGTAAGATTTCTATCTTGAAGACATCAACAGATGGATCACAGAGGGAGGACTCACCACTGTGCAAAAGAATGCCCTGATTCCTATCCTGGGAAAGGACTGGAAGTATTTATTGACCCTTAAAGATCTCCCGAGCCCTGGGAACGAGGAGAAGCATGGAAAGTAGGAGAAGCAATTCCCTGATAAGCAAACATGACCTTGCCTGTGAAACAAAACCTGATTGCCTAAGAGGGCCTCCTTGATGTTTGAAAGAACAAGTTTATTGTCACCTGCAAATGTGTTTGTCGAGGCATGAAGAAATCTCATTTTCCTGCCTTTCAAGCAACAGCAATATTCTGAGATTACAAAACAGAAGAAATGAAGGCAATGAAATTGAGCAAAAGGATTGCACACAGAAGTTTAAAAAAAATACATATTAAAAAAAAAAAAACAACTAAGGAATGGATAGTTATGCTTTGAATTCTTTTGGATTTATGCAGTTAAAATCCACCCTGAGAAATTCACTGGAAAACTTCTTGTCATTGTGGCTCTAAAGACATTCCCATATAGCAGGTTAATAATGAAGGAGGCATATGTCACACACCAGAGGCTGCAACATCACACCTTTATGTATTCATGAGATCAGGGAAAGGAACTGACCAGGCATGAACACACTCAGGAAAGGGAGACTTAAAACACTCCCTCTGTGGGAAAAGAGCTGAGCTACTTCAGAGGAGACACAATTATGCTAAGTCTGAGAACCTCAGAAAATCTGAATTTAAAGTACCAACTGGTCCTTTTTTGAAAGTGCTGTGGATTTTGTATTCATTTCGCTCCCTAACAGCTACCCTAGTGTTCATTAAAGATCCAGCACTTACACTGCAAAAGCTTGTTCCCTATTCCACTGCACAACAGAGAAATGAGAATTTTGTTGTGTAGGATACCTTTACCTCTATAGGTCACTGCTTACCAGCACAGAAATTAAATATCAGATAATCTTTATGTCTCAAACACAAATATCATTCAGTTATATTGGTCTCTGTATTTACCACATCTGATTTTCCTCTCTCTTGCAAACTTGCAGCTTCCATGAAACAAGTGAGGTTGTAGCAAGGACACAATTTATGGGCAAATTATGCAAAGCTGAAATGTTTCTAGGGCAATGTTTTATAGTCCCTCAGAGCTCCATACATAGTATTTTACTGTGCACTCGAAAAGCATTTATTTACACACGTGTCTGAGGTTTTCTGTCAGGTTTAAAGTTCAGACTTTTCTCATCTAATCTAATTTGTCCAAGATGGATGGCCTCACTTTTTTCCTTTGGAAAACCAATGCTGTTACACTGTTTCCAATTCTTCCTCCAAAGCAAAACTTGGGTGTTGGCAGCTCCTCCAGAATATCAAATCCTGCCAGACAGAAATTGAAATGCTTTTATTAGAAGGAAGTTGTTTTATTCGCCTCTTGGATAACCCTTTGCAAACCATTCTTTATTCGTCTGGAAAACTTGCAAGTCAGTTAATCTGTGAGTTTATAGGACTGTATTGTTACACTGCACCACTGCTTTATACAGCTGAAACTCTTCCATGGATAATAAAAATCCTCGCTGGCTGACTTGCACAAATTAATGGCAGAAAAGATGAGAACTTGCCAGTAATTTCGGTTCCCCAGAAGGGATGGCTGTTTCAGATCCACATTGAGTTTCAAGCCTCAGGCATGAGATTCAGGAGCTGACTGGCATGTAAAAAAACCTCCTAGATGGATCAAAAGTGATAGAAAAGGTCACAGGCTTGCCAGTTCCCCCTAAACATGGGTAACAATGTTACCCCAATTTCGGAGCAATCAAAGGGTGAACTGGGTCCAGTAATCAAGGACCCAAAAAGTATCAGCCAGCCACACACACTTTCCCAGGGTAATTAGACAGAAATTCCCAGCCTCCAAAGCGTCAGGAAACCTGTCCTCCCTTGGCACTGGCAAACACAGGAGTAGTAATTCCCGAGGAAAACAGAGGGAAGACAGGCTGGAGCATTTACTAATCGCTTCACCTCCTCTAATCCTGATCTGGGAAAGTCAATATGCTAACACACACACATTAAAATTCCCTCATCCCTTCCTTCAGCAGCCCCACGTTGGCAGAGGGCTCTGCTCAGCTGCCTACCTTCTCTGAACTCGTTCAGCAGCTCCTCCTTGGTCCAGTTGCAAGAGGTGATGAGGAAGAAGCCCTCTGGTTTCAGCACCCTGCCCAGGGATCCCACGTACAGCTTCCGCTTCCCCACCGCGTCGCTGGGGTCGAGGCTTATGGCATCAAAAGTCCCCTTGTCAATGCAAATGTCAAAGCCTGACAGCTCAGCTGAGGGTGCCAGGAAGTCTTCTACCTAAACCAGAAGTCTGCAGCTGTGAGAACAATCTTCTACTCCTGAATCTTTAATGCAAAGCAAGACTTTAGGATACAAAGCTTCAATCCTGACAATGGGTGTGCTCAGGGAGGGGTAACTCACAGTGCCACGGCAGCTTCTTTCTTCTCCACACATTGTGTGACCATCTATTTGCTGTAATCTAAAGCTCAAACTAACACACTCGAAGCTCATTCTTTAAAACATTATTTGTACTTTGATCCCTGCCATGTGCCAGGCACTGCACAAATGCAGAACAGACAGAGCCTGCCATGCAGAGATTTTACAGCTGACACAGAGGAGCAGAGACATCACACAGGTAGGAGCAGGAGGGCAGAACAGCACAGCAGAGGGCTCAGAATGACAGGCAGCCACAAAATCCCAGCGTGGCTGAGGCTGGAAGGGGCCTTTGGAGGTCATCTGCTCCTACCCCTGCTCCAGCAAGGCCTCTCAACCTGCCTGCTGTTCAGCTAATGGTAGGCATTCTATCACTTCAGGATTTCCTCCTCTACCTCAAGTATGAAATTCAGAATGTGGCAGCTAAAATACAGAACTTGCTACTTGGTAAACCACTACCCTGTTCCAAGCAGGGAAACTCTTGTGAGCCTTAATGACTATTACAAACAAAAAACAAATACAGACCAAAAATCTTCCCATAAATAGATTTATTTGGGTAGAGTTCTCTCTCACAAATGAATCTCAAAAGACATAATTCATGAGTACATCTGAATATCAATTAGCTCGTTTAATCTTGGGCTCAATTGCTTTCTAGTTCAATTACCTTTCTCTCAAGACTTACCTTTAATTTAATGTTAGACATCCCTTCTTTCTCTCTTACTTTTTCTGAAAGCTGTATTGCAGAAGGTGAATAATCAATCCCTGTGAGATTCATGTAGCCAGACTTTGCCTAGACAGAAGCAGAGAATCTTAATCAGTGTGCTAGCAATTGTTTTTATCCAGCCAGAACATTCTCTACCTACAATCCATCTCATCTTTCCTCCTCTTAGTAACAGGAAAAAACATAACTCACCTTTTACTCATTTTTATACCTGTTACCATTACAAGAACTCAATAGCTGAATGAGCTGAAATAACTTTATTCTGCCAAAAAAACCTCACTAAAATGACTGGTGACTGAAAGCTGGTTTATGTCAAGTGGAAAACTGAGCACAACTGGGAAAAGTAACACCCTGGAGGGGAACGGGCTCTCTTATCTGCACCAAAAGTAACTTAGAAACCAGGAATTTTCAGTGATGACATGTGACAGATGCTTCAAAATAAGGGAAAAAACCCTCTCTGACATGTACCTTTGGAGACTGAGCAATTATTTGGTTTATAATCCAAATTTTAAGAGCCAAAAGATGTAATACAATGCACTAGGACAGAAATCCACGGCAAAATCATACATTTTTCTAATTATTCATGCTAATGTCTATTTGAATACAACTATTTGCATGCTGCCAGGTGTCTGTATCAGCAATTTTCAGGCAGGTTATGCACCACATACAATATCACACAGAGACTTTGTTAATCTAAGTTTGTTGGAGATAAGGATAACTCAGTTTAGGGAACTCAGTGAGATCCCAGCAGCCCTTTGGCAAAGCAGGTGGGCTCCTGGCATCAGCTGGAGCTGGGCACGTGGGAGGGGAGCAGGGACACAGGTCCTTGCTCTGAGGTGGAGGCTGAAGGGACCAGCTCGGGGTAGAAGGTATAAACTCATGTGTTTGGCAAGATCCAAACCTGATGGAAGAGCTCTGATCCTCTGGCCAGCTGCAGGCTGTCACAGCAGAGACAGGGAGGAGGCTGGGGTTTGGAAAAACACATGGAGTGCTGTTAAGCAACCAGCTGCCTGTCTGCTTGTTCCAGAGGCTGACACCCCAATTGCCAGGAAAAAGATGAGGAGTTTCCACAACTGTCCTTCCTCCTTGCAGCAGCCCCTCAGGCCTGAGCTCAGTGCTAACCAGCTGTTCTGAACCGAGGGCTAATTGCAGCTGAACACAAAGACACTGTTGTTTGCATGGGATGGAGAACATTTATTGCTCAGGCTCCTGCCCACGTTCCTCCTCCCCGGAGCAAAGCAGGCTTCCTCAGATGCCTGTGCTGAAGGTTTGGGGGTGGAGGAGTGGTTCCCACAACAGCTCCTCTGTTTGCAAAGGAAAGGCTTGAGTCACTTCAGGGAGTTCCCATTCACTCCTCTAGTCTCGGGGGCAGAGAAGGAAGGTTTAGAGATAAACAACATTAAATGCTGCAGAACCTGTAGGGCCTGACTGTGACAGGAAGGGATCCTTCACTTGTGCCAAACGTGACCATGCTGCACCCTGCAGCTGGCCTGCTGCCCTGGAGGTGATTTTACTCTGCTGCTGCTTGGAGCAGAAGATTGAAGAGCAGAAGGAGCTTGGAACATTATCAGCTCTGCCCTGAGTTTAGGGCTCACACCCCCAGTTGGTGAACACTCTCCACTTCAGAGATTATTCAATCTTCAATATTGGTGGCTCTCACATTACTTATAAAAATAAGAGGAGGCCAGAGCTGTCTGTGGCAGCAAGGTTTCCTCAGAAGAGCTGGAATTTTTGGAAGGCAAAAGAATTATGTCACGAATCCAAGCTTCCAGGTCCCTGAAGTTCACAGGGACAATAAAAGCAGCAAGGGGTGCCACTTATGTGATACTTATGTACCCTCAAGTAGCTCCCTTGCAGAGAGCTGCTACTAATGTCCTCTATGACTGAGTTTTTTCCAGTATTGCCATTTCTACCCCACGATGGAATCCAACTCCAATGGCAGAACAGTCCTATGGTAGCTGCCAAAAGAATTCCAACTTGATTTCCAAGCCTTGCAGCTAACACACAAAAAATTCCTTTGACATCAACTAAGCAAGTGAGATGCTGAGTTACTCAGCAAAAGTAAACAAGGTAATTTTTGAAGCCACTTTTCAAAAGGGAACTGGACTGACAATTTCCTATGAAAGAAACCACAGTACTGTGAGGTGCTTAATGTAAGGGAGGAGGGTGCTCTCACAGGAGTTAATAGTTTTTAAAAGCTATCAGGCTGTCATTTTCCCATTATAGTATGAAAAATCAGTTTCCCATTTGCAAGTGGAGTCAGTATAAAATGGAAGTCTTACAAATAAGATTTTTCTGCTGGGTACTTCAACCATTATAAAGTTATCACTGCTCTCAACAATTACCATTATCAGGCTAATTTCTCTTAGTGAGACGAGCAATTTCTGCTTTTGGTGACATAAATTCTCCTGTGCTGTGGTGTAGCAGCCAGTCTCCATAAAGACTTTAAAATCTTCTAAAATCAAAGTCCATATTAAAAAAAAACTCCACTTCAAACCAGACTTTGACTTTCAGTCTTTCCAATTCCTACAAGAACTAATGGAGCCAAAGGGGAATGCAAAACAACAGAAGCTGTGACAATGTGACAGCTTTTTTACCAACTCCCCTGCAGTATTACACCAAAAAAAAATCAATCAAAACCAGGAAAAAAATAATGGAGTTCATTAACATCTTTTGCACAACAGAAACATCAGAACACTTCAGAACACACCTGATCAGATTTCCCACCCTGACAGAAATGGACACTTCTCTAAAAGTGTTAACAACTTTTTAAGTTATTTACCTAACATACCCTGGGTTTACCCACTTTTTTGTATCAATAATGAGTGTTATTATCAGAACTGAGTGCAGAGAAAGAGTCTGATTTTGTACATGAGGGTACTTTGTGAATTAATCAACCTAATTTCCTTATCTGGGGGAGTTTAAACAGCAGTGGGAAGAAATGCAGTTTTAAATGTGGGGAAACAGGAAGGTAGAGTTAAAACAAGGGATGCTCAGGCTGATTGATTTAGAGAAATACTTCAAATTTTGAAGCCTGAAGTATTGACACTTTTGGTGTTTCACACAGGTTACATCTCCCCATGACTACCACTGCCACTTGTGAGAACTGTATTTAAACTGCTCTGATTCTGTATAAAAAATGCACAAACTTTGCAAAATACCAACCAATTCAACCAGTAAAACACCGTTCCCAGTCCCAATGTCAAGCACAGAGCTGTCAAGGGGGACCTTGTGCTTTTCCAGCCACCTGATTATGCGTGCCATGCTTTCTTCTCCAAACCTGGAAAAAACAAGGGCTCAGGTAATTAAACCAGAAAAAAAATGTGCAAAAGGTACAGCAAGTTTATTTCATCACTCACTCTCTCCAGCTTTTGCAAAGCCCTTTTTACTGTTACTAAAGTAAAAGCTGCCATAGCTCATATTTCATGTTTGCTTTGTTCAGATGAAAATTAATCCTGCAGCCTTAAAATTCCCTGAAAGACCAACTCTGGCAGGTGAAAACATCCATATATTAAAAAAAGGAAGCAGCAAGGGCAACTTGTGTAGTTAAACCTGAGCTCAGGGATAAAAAGCACATTTGCCAGTAATATACACCTCAATTACCAGCTCAATTTCTGTGTAATGACACTTGCCCAAGTGCAGCTGAGCAATCTTCACTGTGAAATTGGGCCAGAGAGGAACTGCTGGTTTCAATGGTAAAACTCCCCATCATTTTGTCACCAACTCGTTGAATTGCTGTCTGAGGTTTTGCAATGTCTTTTATGGTAAAGAAACGACAGAAACACTCTGCAGAAGTTATTTGGTTTACCAGATTTCCCCGGTATCTCCAATGTCTTGAAATGTTTGCAGTTCTCTTTCGTAGGCAGCATCCCAGCTGGAGTTGGGAGGGAAGAAAGGAGAGGATATCATAATTAATACCAAGAAATATTTAGATTAAAGAGGGATGGGAAGAAAAATTGAAAGATAGATTTAGGTTAGATATTTGGAAGAAACTGACTGTGAGGGTGGTGAGGCATTGGTCCTTAGCATAAGAAGAACACGAACATGTGGGAGAGAATCCAGGGAACGCCTGGAGATGCTCCAAAGCCTGGAGCCAGGCTGGGAGAGCAGTGGGTGGATTCACCTAGAAAAGGCTCCAGGGAGATCTCAGAACCCCTTCCAGTGCCTAAAGGGACTCCAGGAGAGCTGGAGAGGGACTGGGGACAAGGGATGGAGGGACAGGACACAGGCGATGGCTTTAAACTGAAAGTGGGTAGATTTTGATGGGATATTTGGAAGGAATTGTTCCCTGTGAGGGTGGGCAGGCCCTGGCACAGGGTGCCCAGAGCAGCTGTGGATCCCTGGATCCCTGGCAGTGCCCAAGGCCAGGTTGGGGCTTGGAGCACTCTGGAATAGCAGAAGGTGTCCCTGCCATGGCAGGGGTGGCACTGGATGGGATTTAAGATCCCTTCTCTCCCAAACCATTCCATGATTCCATGAAAGCCTGAGAACCCTCTATCCTCTGTGCAGCAGTGCCACTCTACAGAACCACAGATTCTCTATACAAATAACTAACACACAAACCAGAGACCGGTCCGTGTCGAGAGGGCACCTTCAACACCTCTCATCCGCCCTCCCCGCGCCGCGGGCAGCGCCGCCTTCCCCAGCGCGGGTGGCTCCGAGCCCCGTCCCGCCCGTGCCCGCCCCCGTGGGGCACACGCGGTGCCCACGCCGTGCCCCGGCACTCACTGCTCCCTGGTGCCCAGCACCGAGGGGCTGAAGGGCTCGTCCCCGGCCAGCGCCATGCCCGGCACGCCCCGGAACCAGCGAGCGCTGCGGGCGGAGCGGCCGCGGCCGCTCCCGGGCGGGAGGAGCCGGGCTCGGTGATCCGGCCGTGAGGGGAGACACAGGGACCTGAGGGGTTTCTGATGTTTTAGGGCATTTAAAACCTAAATCCGGCCCGCTCCAGAACCTGGCGTGGTTTCTAATGTTTCCAAATTCCTGCGGTCACTTAAAATCCCGTCTGGCAGCCACCGGGTCTGTGCCCAAGTGTCGCTGCCCGTGGCAGGGGTTGTAATTAAATGGCCCTGAAGGTCCCTGAAGTTCAAATCGCGTCCAGGGACCATGAAAATCAGCGCAATGTTTAAAAGAAGTGTTTATTCTTTTCGGTATTTATTCGTTGCAAATGTCGCAGACGTTATTGCTGTTGCGAGGTTTGTTACAAGGTGTTTGAGGAAGAAAATGAGAGTGATAAACAGCACTGCTGCACAGTTGCCTTCTGTACAGCTCCGTGTGTGTGAACCGCGACATTTCTTCCCAATCTCCCATCCATCTCTGCCCTCTGGCAGTGGCAGCCATTCCCTGTGTCTGTCCCTCCATCCCTTGTCCCCAGTCCCTCTCCAGCTCTCCTGGAGCGCCTTCAGGCCCTGGCAGGGCTCTGAGCTCTCCCTGGAGCCTTCTCCAGGTGAACAGCCCCAGCTCTCCAGCCTGTCCCAGAGCAGAGGGGCTCCATCTCCCTCATCACCTTTGTGGTCTCCTCTGGACAAGCTCCAGCACATCAAAGTTCCTCAGGATCAGACAGACATTGAGGGGCTGGAGCATGTCCAGGGAACAGAATGGAGCTGGGGAAGGCTCTGGAGCCGATCGGTCACAGGTTGGGCTCGATGTGCTCGGGGTTCTGTTCCAAACTCAATGGTCCAACTGCTCCCACAGTTTCCCACCCTTCCCATGCGGGTACCTCACTGCCCCCCCCGGGACTACACTCCCCATGACACCCCGCGGCGCCGCCGGAAGCGGGCGTGCGTCCGGCGCGCGTGCGCCGTGGCGGCGGCGGCGGTGTGTCCGTCATGGCGGCGTCCATCTCCGGCTACACCTTCAGCTCCGTGTGCTACTGCAGCGCCAACAGCAGCGCCGACCACGTACGTGCCCCCCGCCGCCGCCCCGGGCCCGCGGGGCTCCCTCACGCTGCACCCCGGCCGGCGGCTGCGCTGCGGAGCTTCCAGGCCGCGCCGCCGCCGGTGGGGCCCGGCCGCTGGTCACGGCGGGCGGGGGCGGCCCCAGACGGACACAGCGGGGCGGGATGTGCGGCGTCCGGGCGGGATGTGGGGTGTGCGGGCGGCTCTCCGCGGGATATGGGGTGTCCGGCATGTGGGGTGCCCCGGATGCTCCGCGGGGTACCGGGGATATGGGCTGCTGGTTTGCTCCTTCCCGGGTAGGCTGTGGGGTGCCCGGGGGTGCTTCTCCCGCAGTGTGGGGACCCCAGGATGCTGCTCCCGAGATGTGGGGTGTCTGGGTGGGGTCCGCGGGATGCTGTTCCCGGGATGTGGGGAACCAGGGGTGCTCTCTGTGGGGTGTCCGGGCTGTTCCCGGGATGTGGGGTGCCCGGGGTGCTCCCCGCGGGGTGGGGCTCCCGCAGGACGCGGGTTGTGGGAGGAAAACGCTCCTGTAGAAGCTCCATGAGCGGTTTTCCAGCAGCTGCGACCCGCCACGGGCGCAGTGCAGAGCCGGGGTGTTCCCGAATCGCTGGGTTTTGTTGGCACCTTTTTAGCCTGAGCTTGCTCTTTTCCTCTGCGCCTTGTGCCAAAACCTCCTGATTCCAGCTCAATCTCCTTCTTCATTTTGGGTAGGGATGGAGAATAAATTAATGTACCTTAAAATTGCCTTACTTTTAAATTGCCCTCTGGGTTTTGCAATCCCGGCGTTGTCAGGGTCCAGCCCAGTCTCCACACTAAAATTTGTGTAAGTCCCTGCAGGTTTGAACTCCTCTTCCCTTGGCTTTGCTGGAGCTTTTCCCCCTTGTATCTGGGGCTGAGCCCTCCCTTTTGTGATGTGTTTGCCTTGTGTGGGTCGTGTGTAGAATGTTCCTTCTGGACAGCCCATCCCTGTAGTGTTGTAAAAGGATGCTGGCAAAGCAGAAAACCAGCTTTGGTAAAACCTCAGAGCAGTTTCTACCCGCTGCAGCTCAGATGTGTCTTTCAAACTTCACCTTTGTTTCAGTTTGAAGCTAAGAAAGTTACAGTAAATGACTGCATATGGTCGATTTTTTCCCCGTATTTTTAATCTTTTTGTTTTAAAATTGCAGGAAGGATTTCTGCTGGGAGAGGTGAGACAAGAAGAGACTTTCAGCATTAGTGATTCACAGATCAGCAACACTGAATTTCTGCAAGTGATAGGTAAGTGATGTAACTTTGAGTTGTTCTGAAACAGGCCCTGCTCAGGTTTCGTGTTTTCAGGAGGTTTCATTAAGAATTGTTTCTGGTGTGAGACAATCACAGGGCGTGTCAGACTTTCAGGATCACGTTTGCCTCAGTGTCTGTGTGTTTGTGGTTGAGATGTGAGGAAAGGAAACAAATCTTTGCAAGTTACAGGGGTTTCATGCACCTCCTTTTATGGAGGGAAGATTATTGAATATATTTGTCTGCATTCCACGATGGAAAAATTACTGTGGGGAATTGATACAGTTGCCTAAATACAACATGTGCTCCAAATAAAATTAATTCATAGTTTGATGTAGTGGTACTGAAAGAGGCAGATTTTCAGTAGCAGGTGTGGATGGATGGCTGGGAGTTGGTGACATCATGAACTGTCACAGCAGGACTGGACAAGGAATATTTGTCAGACAATTTGTTGATAAGCACAAGTTCTGTGCAGCTGATGTGTTGTGAAAACTGAGCAAAGATCAAAGATCTTGTTGTTAGGTGTTGGTTGAAGGAGATTTTTTAGACATGAGTGAGAAGCTGCTGTATGTTTGGTTTATAGAAAATAGGAAAGCCCTGAAAGAAACTGCCTTTTTGTTTCTGGATATATAACTAGCTGTTAAAATAGATTTAAACCTCCTTAAATACCTCTGTGACTGTGATCCCAGATAACAAAGCAGGGTGTGCATCAAGCTCAGTGGAAGCACAAACAGCTCTGGACTGGCTCAGATGTTACTCTGGCACAAACAGTGATCTGTGAACATGTGCACTGGTACCATGTTACATCCCAAGACATTTCCCACCTTGCAGTGGTGATGGTTCTGTGCTCTGGGCTCCAGAAGGTTCAGTATTTCCTGTCCTGGTTATTCCCTAGAGAACAGGGGTGGTAAATTGACTGGGAAGTGTCAGAGCTCAGTTACAGAAGATCAAGGCATAGCATTTGTTGTGTTTGCATATAATCACTGTCAGAGTGTTGCTGGTGGCTCTGTGTTCAGACAGAACTGGCAGAGCCAGTCATTTTTAGGTTTTTGGATTAGACCTTGCTCTTCAGTGGTCACTGATCTTGGTTGTTGTTGGCAGTGATGTCACCACCTGCAGCCTTGGCCTGGTTTCCTAAACCAAGTGTTTGTGGTGGTAAAAATTGCTCCCTTTTTAAATCACCCCTTTGTCACATTACTGGTTACAGTGACTTTGTGAGAATGGAAATCACCCACTCCTGAAGACCTGCTGGATATTTTTGTATTTGCCATTTTTACTTCAATATTTATTCATCAAAATTAACTCTTGGACTGCCAGTTCAGCTCATGAGATTGGCATTTTTGTGGCACTGTTGTCACAGATGACTTTTCACTTTATTTTGTGTCTCCTTAGTGTGTGTACATAGTGTGTACATAGATACACACATATATATATAAATAAGTCAGTGTAAGCCTTAAATTTGAAATGTTGGCTCCTTCATGGGGTCTGAGCAGGAGGCTTCTTGTTACTGTTTCTCAAAACACAAAGACTGTGTAGCAACATCACCACCCAAGAACCAAGGATGTTGTTGCAGTCAATGGATTTGCTGGAAGGAATTGGTCTAAGCTGGAGTAATTGTACTTACAGGCTTTGTTAGCAGATTGTTTCCACAGATGCCTGCATGATGGTGTGAAAGTATTAGAGTTGATACAATTTTCTCTCAAGTAAAGGAGTCAGTAACTCTAACAGCAGCACCCTGAGGAGTTGTTGCCAGTGAGAATGTGCAGTTTGTCAGGCAGTGTGCCTGCAATGGATGCTCAGGGCTTTGTTTTGATAGACACCAACTGTGCTGAGATGTGGATGGTGCTGGCTGCTGTTCCTGGGAGCTGGGATCCATCCTGGTGCCTCTGCTGGGATGGCAGCCCCGAGCAGCGGGTGCTGAATCACTGCAGGGAGGCAGAGCTGGGCAAGCTCCTGCTGAACTCCAGAGGGGCTCTGCTGCTGCAGCTGGAAATATTTGTGCTGTGTGGTCACAGAATCCCAGGGGGGTTTGGGTTGGGAGGGATCTTCAACCCCATCTTGTTCCACCTCCTGCCATGGGCAGGGACACCTTCCACTAGACCAGGTTGCTCCAAGCTCCTAAAAAATAAGTCATGCTTGGTGTTGGAAAGGCAATGTAAGATTGGATTTTTACTCTTTTCTCACTCTCCTCTGAGATTGCTGGCATGTTGATTAAATAAAAATCTTAGCATTTATCACAACCTTTTCAATGAAAAAACACTGCCCTGACTTTTTAATATTTCATATAACAATTATAAAATGCAGCTAAATGATTTGAAATTGCTTTTAACCCCTTTTCTCATTAGAGATTCTGTTTGCCTTGCCTCTTTAAACACTATAATGTGTAATATTTCAGTGATTCTCTTCCCCATCCCTTTTTTATTCCTTGCTGCTGTAAGAAACAATGTATATGGATGCAAATAAGCTGTTGTGGAAAGGTATAGAAAAAAGAAAACAGAAATCAGAAATGCCTTTGTGAGGAGTTTGTAACTATCAAATAGTATCAAAAGTGTGTATTTGAGGCTCAGATAAATGTCTGTGCATCTGAGCAAGTGTATGCCGTGCTTATTGAAATATTTTCCTATGCAAAAGGTCAAATTCTGAAGTGAAGGCAGTTTTCTGTGCATGGTGCTGTGTCATCAAGTGTTGAGACAGTAAGGGCAGTGTGTGGTGTGACACAAATGTTTCTTGCTCAGTAGCTCTGATATGGAAAGTTCATGCAAGATATGCCAGTGTTATTTCTCTTTGCCTGGAGCAGTTGGACATATGTCACTTTTTTCTTTGTTTGTTTGTTGTTGCAGAAATCCATAACCATGAGCCTTGTTCAAAACTCTTTAGGTAAGCTTCTTTTGTTGTTTTGCTGTGGTGGCTGCAGAATATAAAAATGGGGAGGTCCCTGCAACATATTAGCATTTCAAATGTCCCTAGCAGTGCTTGCTCATCTGATGGTTTTACAGAAACACACGGAAGTGGCACCAACCATGACAATCAAAGCAGGAGTTCACAGCTGTAGTGTAGCTTGGAAGGGGTTTATTTCTCTATCTCTTTGGATTTCTGTGTAGCTGCTGGAGGTAGGGCAGCACTCAGGTCAGCTCATATCGCTCTGATGATGAGGATGAATGTCAAAATCAATTTAAATTGTTGTAGTCTTGGGCTGGCTCTGCCTGGGCCTGGTGGGTCACAGCTTCCCCTGTGTGCCCTTACCCTGGCAACCTGCTGGGTTAACAAGTTGGTTTGTGCCTAGTGGTGCCAACCTGCACAAATTAATAATTATTGTAACATTTCCAGCTTTCTAGTTATTTTTGCCTTCTGATCCTCTGAACTCCATAATTTAAATTAAATATGGGGCTGATATATTCTATTTAACAGCTTCCATCTATTTGCATGTAGATTTTCTCTATAGTCTTCACTTGTTACACAGTGATGGCTTCTAAAACACTGTCTAGAATTCCTTTTGAGAAGGAATTCCCAATTAATCTCCTCTCATCTTGAGCGATTTCTAGCCAATTAAGAAGACACAGTAGCTTAGACATCATGATTGACATTGGTTGCATTAAAGAGAGAAGCTGCAGTCAGTCACTTGCTGGCTGGTAATTACAGAGAGGGTACTCTTAACCCAGTGATTTAAATGCTGCAGACTCCACACATGGAGATAAAGCACAGACAGAGAAAGAGTTGGATATCCACCAGGATTATAAATAAATACTGCAAATATGAATTGAAAAAAATGTGCATATATAACATAGTGTCTCAAATTTGTCATTAGTTGTAGCCTGAGTTTTCCCAACAGCTTACACCTTGAAGTAAATGGTATTTTCATCCTTATTACCAGCCAAGCACTGAGCTCAGGACTTGGTGGTTTTTTACCCCACCCCCCAAAAGTTGAAGTCACACACCCCTAAACCAGAGCATTTTGCTGCACAGCTTTAGGTGTTAATGTCAGACCAAGGAGGAATCTGTTTTCCAATTTTTTCCTTTTATCATGCACTCCAATCTACCTGAATACCTAAACCTGTCTGCATAGGTAGATTCATAAATTCCTAAATCTGTCATGTCCACAAAATAACATGTCAGGGTTTGGGTTCAGCTGTGGAAGGAGAACCATTTGGAAAGACCATGATGCTTTGAATTATTGCTGACTCTTTTGGCTTCAAGGATCCAGCCATGTGAGTGCAATGGCAGCACTGGAGCTCAAGAAATTGATTTGGAATTGCATTTAAAATGGCCCTGGTTTCATTTCTTCTGGGCTGCTAGGCTTCTGATTATCAAAGCAGGGTTTTACAGAATGCTGGTCAAAATAAAATTGCACAGTGCATTTCTGTGGTAAAAGGAAGGCTCTGGAAGTTGCTTTCTTTTGTCTAGAATGCCATCTACTTGTAGAACACTCAAAGTATAAATTATTTACTTTATGTATAATATGTGTGTATAAACTGTGTACTTACCTTTCTGTCTTTTTGTTCAAGCTTTTATGACTATGCAGGCAAAGTTAATGAGGAGAGTTTGGACAGGATTCTCAAAGACAGAAGAAAAGTAAGTTTTCTATCTTTTCCTCATCTTATAGGCATTAGAAAGAGTGGGTTTGGAAAACAAATGGAAAAAAAAAAAAGGTAGTTAACTAGAATAAATCCTTTCCTTCACAAATCTGATGGTTTGTTTTGATCCAGGGCTTATCCTGTACAGAAGTTGTTGGATTTGTGGTGCTTAGATTAAACTGGGAGCAATGTCTAATTTCCCTGAAGGAATGCAAAGGATTTAAGTGTAGGTCTCCAAAAGTGTAGGGCTCTATTGACCATCTCAATCTCAAATCTTGAGGAATTCAGTTTGTTTCGTTGTCCTAAAGCTCGTGGGTGATGCTGATACCACGATATCAGCCCCTTTATCCTCAGAAGGTAAATCTGTGTCTCTCAGGTAACACTGTGGGTTTTTCCTGATGTACTTTGATTACAGAACGTTATTGGATGGTACAGATTCAGGAGAAACACTCAGCAGCAGATGTCATACAGAGAGCACATCATTCATAAACAGCTGACACACATCCTTGGAGTGCCTGACCTCGTCTTCCTTCTCTTCAGCTTCATTTCCACTGCAAATAACTCAACACATGCTTTAGAATATGTGCTTTTTAGACCAAACAGAAGGTAAGCAAACTCTGCCAATGAACCAGTCCTGAGACTGTTTTGCTTTTTACTGCTATTCTTTTAAAATATATAGGAATTTGTACAATTGCACTTAAAGAAAGCTTTGTGTTTGTCCAATGATATCTTGGGGTGCTTATTAATGATGACAGGTTTGGTTTTATTTTGGGTGTTTTGGGTTTGGTTGTTTTGTTTTGTTTTTGTGGGGTTTTTTGATTTGTTTTGGTTTTTTTTTTTTCTTTTTTAGGTTGTTTTTTTGTGCAAATAATTTATAAATTAATATTAGAGTAAACAAAAATTCTTTTCGATCTCTTAAGTCATCAGACCAAAAAAAATCTATTTTAAGAGACATCAGATGTCACTACCATGTTTCTTCTAGTGGATCAGAATATACCTCTGATAGTTAGCACATTATAAACGTTCTTGGAGGTGTAGAGGTAGCTCTGTATCAAGGGGTTTTCATCCTGCATTTATTTTGAACACAACTTGTAATATTCAGCTACTTTTATAACAAACCTAATGCAGAAGCTTTTAAGTTTGATGAGTTCTGATCATCAGAGGGATGGGGATAGTATCAAGGCTTTTGTAAAGAATCTTTTTAAAATTAATTAAAAAATCTTTCTGTACTTTCTCTGCAGGTATAATCAAAGGGTGTCACTTACTATTCCTAATCTAGGCAACACTAGTCAACAGGAATACAAAGCTTCTTCAGTGCCAAATACTTCTCAGAATTATGCCAAAGTTATTAAGGAACACGGGTAAGGACTTTTCCTTTTTAAATGAAGTAGTCATCAAGCTCTGCTCTTTGTATCTCACAGAGAATACCACAAATGTACATGCTGAGCAGCAAAAAAACAGTTCTGGAGGAGAGTGGTCAGTTCCCAGTGGGCTTTTTTCCTGGTCAGAATTGGATCTTTTAGAATAACCAAGGGAACTCAGTGAACTTCTCAGAAAAGCAGAGTTGGTGTGGCCAGTCCATGCTGGGACCCTTCTGGCTGGAAACTTCTAACTTTATTTCCACCCACCTCCCCAAGGAATTCTGTGTGCACTTGAACTCTGCCTCAGAAGCATTGAATTCTTGATGTTTTTCTTAAGTATTTTCAATTAAATGCCATAAATTCAAAGTAGCTTTTCTGGCTGTTAACAATGAAATTATACAAGCTTCAAGATTCTGGCACAAGTTTAATCTCATTCAAATGAGACTTTATTGTTCCAGAAGGAGTTTTGGTATTGAATATGCTGCTGTCCAGATTTTTGTTTATGACAGTATGGTACATTTTTAGCAATATACTGTTGCTAAAATAGCGTATTTAGCAATAAGATGCATTTTTAAAATACAGTGATAGACTGCTTAACAGGAATTCAAAGACAGCATGAGCTAGAAACCTGCATTGTCTTTTGTCACTAGTGATTTCTGCTTTCTTTTTAGTACTGATTTTTTTGACAAAGATGGAGTGATGAAGGACATCAGGGCTATCTATCAGGTTTATAATGCACTTCAGGAAAAAGTACAGGTAACATCCTTTACTCTTTATTGGTCTGTATGTATGTGGCATCTTTTATTCATCCTTTGGTTAAAGCAGGAGTGGAGGAGATGGAGATTTTTAGAGCTCATAAGTAATTATCATGAACTGTAGGAAAATAAGACTGACTTCAGAATTAAACGTTTCAGTTTCTATTTAATGTGAGCATTTGCAGTGGCTTCTATGAAAGTGGTTGGTACAAACAGCACCAATTTTTTCTCTTTTGCAAGTAAAGGATTTAATACTTAGTGATTTATGGGAGGTGTTAGTCATTTTTAAGGGTTTGCAGTGAAGAGAAGCCCTGCTGAAGGCTGTAGGGATTTGCAGAGGTTTAAAAATGACTCCTGGCTCTGGGTATGGAGCATGAGCAGAGCACCATCTGTTAGTTAAAACTTGTGAACATTTTGTGTGGAGCATGAGTGAATCCTGCTCCAAATGTGCCAAAGCATCTGAAAATGCCTGGAGTGTCAGCTCTGCTCATTGTGAGCTTGTCAGTTCACAGCTTGTCCTGTGTGAAGAGCAGTGGAGCTGTGCTGCCCGGGGAGCTCACACAGCTGCTAATTGTGCTGGAGTCACAGCTTGTTCCCAGGCTTTCCCTGTGCTTCTGCCCTGGGGGGATTCGTGTCTCTGCTCCAGCTCAGCTCTGCTGGTTGGCTCCTGAGCAGGGAACAAGGAACAATCCCTCCAACCATCCCCTGCACCTGCCTGCACAGGGGGAGCTGCTCTTTCTCACTGGGAAGTTGCACCTTCCAACCTCCTTTGGAAGGCAGACACTTCCAGGCAGCTTCAGGGAATAGGAAGGTTTCTCTTCAGAGCTGTATCCATTAGCTAATGGCATTGTTCTGTGATGCTGTTCTTGCCAGGAGCACGGCTGTCCTCTGTGCTCCTGCTGTTGTTTCAATTGCTGTCTGGAAAAATGGAACTGGGTTTCTTTAGCCTGGAGAAAAGGAGGCTGAGGGGAGACATTGTTGCTCTCTTCTCCCAAGTAACAAGCGACAGGAGGAGGGGAAACCACCTCGAGTTGCACCAGGGGAGGTTTAGGATGGAAATTAGGAGAATTTTTTTTTCCCTGAGAGGGCTGTCAGGCATTGGAACAGGCTGTTCAGGACAGTGGTGGAATCACCATCCCTGGAAGTGGTCATGGCCAATAATATTTAATTCCACAGAACCACAGAATGCTTTGGGTGGGAAGGAACCTTAAAGCTCATCTCATTCCTCCCCTGCCATGCAGGGACACCTTCCACTGTCCCAGGCTGCTCCAAGCCTCATCCATCCTGAGCACTTCCAGGGATGTTGGACATCAACCAACTTTGGATCTTACTGCAAATCTCCTGTCATGATGCATTATTTGGAAATGCTTTTCCTATAATGCAGCAACAGCCAGTAAAGAAAACATGAGGTTGAGTATTTCTGCTGCAGTTAAATCCTGCTTTTAGTTTTGTGCTTTAATGGCTTCTTGTCTGGTAGTAGCTTTATTAATGTTGTCCTGAAACTATTTCCTACTTTTTTGCCCAACCTAAGCATATCTTACATTTTTCTCCTAGGCAGTATGTATAGATGTAGAAAAAAGTGAACGTGTTGTTGAATCTTTTCAAGCTGATGTAAACAAGTTAAAAAGGCAAATCACACAAAAGAAGAATGAAAAAGAACAAGAAATAAGTAAGTCGCCTTTTATTTACCTTTTTTTTTTTTTTCAGAAGCAGATGCTGTGAGGAGAAATACTTTGTGGAATTAAAATAATTTTTGTATTGCTGATAACTCTTGGGAAAAAGCATCCCGCTAGGAAGGGCAAGATGATGGGTTTGTGCTGAACGACACCTGAGCTGTGAAAGTGTGTGCTGAAGGTATTTCTGCTGGAATCATCCAGTGTTAGCAAGCTTAAAATACAGGAGAGACAACACTGTAAAGAAAGAATGAGCAAGTCAGTTCTGGAAGTAACACAGGAAAAGATCAGCTGTAGGAAAAGAAAAGTGGGGGAAAAAAGCTAAATACTGAAGAGATTATTTTTGAAGTAATGTGCTGTGCTCACAGGCCAGGAGCTATCCATGGTTTTACAAAATTTTTATTCCCACTCCCATTTGCTGACTTAGTGGTAAAGATGTTTAGCACTGAAATAATATCACTTCTCAGTGTTGAAGTAAATCTTTGTAGGTGTTGTTCATTTTATTTTGCTGCTCCATAATTTCCTGAGTCAGTGAGACTTGCTGTGTGAGCACATTTGGCTGATTGCCACACTGTCCCTCCTTCCTAAAAACTGAGTGTGGCCTCAGGAGACTTTGGTTAGCAGTAGATAAGTTTTGTGAAGCACGTGGCTCCTTCTAAAGAGGCATTGCTGATCTAACTGAATTTGGGAGTGCAAGGGAAGACTGAAGGTGGAGAGTAGGGGCAGAGAACAGGCAAATGGGAAGTAAGATAAAAACCTAAAAGCAAATTACACATTTCAGCAAACACTGCCTCTTTTTACTCATGTTTAAATGATAAGCAAATAATGAAATTTTGTCATTTTAGCTACAAGGTGTTTTTTATTATTTCTGTATCCTGTTACCCAAATCAGTGCATGGCAAAAAGGTGGTTTAGGTGGGTGAACACCCAAATTCTGTAATGGACCTGCTGCTGTGACTGGTATTTTAATTTTCTCCAGACAGCAAGGTACTGTTACCACATGAGCATTTTAGTCAGCACAAGTTCTTCTTTGAACCTCAAAGATAAGGTAACAGAGCCAAGATTAGCCCAGGACCATGTGAAAGGTGGAAGTAAATGAGTCACTGCTGTTTCCTGCTTGGCTGTAGATGAAGTAGGCAGGGAACTGCTACTATGGGGAAGCAGAGGTGGATATTTAGTGTGGCTGGAGCTGATCCCAGCACAGATGGGAAAAGCTGGGGGAGGAGGAGGAAGAGCAGTCAGTGCTCAGCTCTGGGTACTACCAGGGAGATGCAAATGCTGGACTGAGAATTCATGCCAGAGCAGAGAATCATGTGAGAGGGCTGAAACAAGAAAACATGCAGCTTGGAGCTCTGCAGTATTTTTAGATGTGAGTAGTTAATTACTGAATCTGGCCTTCTGTTCCCTCACTTGCTCAATGCTGGGAGAATTTCCTTGGTTTTAGTGAGGAAAAGGGAGAGTTTGATTCCAGTTCCTGTGGGAGTGTTGTGTGAGAGCTTGCTGTTCCTACAAACCTTGGGTTAACAGGTTATGACTTCAACACTCCATTATAAAAGGCAGTTGAGACTTTAGCTGCCAGGTCACTGAAATACTTCTGTACATGTAGCAGGATGTTCCAGGCTTTGCTGAGTGCTGTGCACTTCCCAGATGCCAGGAAATCTCCCACTGCAGTTCTGTTGTGCCCAGAAATGGAGTGCTGTTCTGTAGCCACTTGAGGGAATGTGCTCTTTTTATTCCCAAGAGGCATCTCAGTGACTTGGTTAAAGGAACTCTCACCCTCCATGTGGGGTTTCTCCAGTAAATGGAGCTGATCCCACTGTGTCCCTCACCTTACACATTCCAGTGTCAGTTCTGGCAGCTTTGTTGGTTAATAACCCCTTAGTCAAAAACTTCAGTCTCTCCCAGTGCTTAACAAAACTTCCTGCCAGGAAGGCCTTTCTTGTGTCTAGTGTGCAATACTCAAACTTACCTTTCTGCAGCAGCCTCTTAGGCACATTTAAGAATAAAATGCTTTCTTCAGTCTTGCCAGTTACTAATCCCAGTTATTCCAGCCTTTCCTCTTAGGTCATGATTATTAGATCTCTGACGAGTCCTTGTGTTTTGTAGCATTCCTCCAGTTTTCCCTATTTTTCAGACTGTGGTGTTCATAGTTACATATATTTTGGTTGTAGTGTTAATAGCTACAGTGAAATGATACATACCTGTATCTCCACAGCTGAGCATACCTCATGCATATTGATTTATAGTTTACATAAATCCAGTTTCTTTTCTGCAGAAGGATGCAAGTATTCCTCATTGTGCAGCTTTTGCAGTTCATTATTCCTGTGCACGTCTTCCTCAATTTATTTTCCAAATCAGCTCATTTAAGATGACTTTCACATTCTTGTTCTGATACCCTGCTACACTCCCAGCTATAATTCCATCATTTAGATTTTTAATGTGAGTGAAGTTATTAAAAT
The DNA here is from genome assembly GCF_017590135.1 of Pyrgilauda ruficollis. Classification (NCBI taxonomy): domain Eukaryota; kingdom Metazoa; phylum Chordata; class Aves; order Passeriformes; family Passeridae; genus Pyrgilauda; species Pyrgilauda ruficollis. Next base: position 3,234,104 of record NW_024513654.1, on the reverse strand, counting down.
AATAATTTGAGGGAAGAAGACATGGTGATTTCTTTGCAGGTGTTATGACATTGTCCCCTAGCACAAGGGGCATTGAAAAGAAAGTACAAAGTGATATTTTGAAGATACAATATCAAATATCAATTATGGATGAAAACTGAATTGAGTTTTACTGAATAAGACACAGACAGAGAGGAACAGGCAGGTTGAGCCCTAACACAGGTGCTTTTTGATGTGAAAAGGAGCTGAAAAGTACAGAGAAAATATGAGATGGAAACAGCAACAGGTTGTGGAAACATCCTGTAGCTGTTTTTTTTGGGAGCTTAAACTGGAGGAAATGATCTGTACAGGATGACTGTGCACATGAAAGTGTAGCATGTTTGCACTTGGATAGTTTATTTACTTTCTGACTCATTTTGGGTTTGAAATGGGATCACTGGGATAACTGAGCTGTGCTGATCCCGGTGAGGGTCAGGCTGCACTGCTAAATTTAGGGGAGTTTGTCGCGCTCAAAGAGTAGGGTGCAGTTAAGCAAGATTTGATGTGACAGTCAGGGGTAGTGTATTGATGACTCTCTAAGCCTAAAATCAGAGGTATGAAAGATGAGTAGGGCAGACTGAGAGGACAGGATCCAGTGCTGGAGTTGGAAAGCAGTGCCAGGGATGAGCATTTGATAACAAACAGAAGGAATGAAGAGAGAGGGCAGGCAAGGTGGTCACAGCCTAGGTATGTGGAGCACGTTGCCAAGAAAGCATTAAGTACCCCCTGTTCTTTGCTTTGTAGGAATGCAGCAGGCAATTTTAAGCAGGCAAATGCCAACAGATAACGTGGAACCCATGTTTGTTCCCCGAATGTCCTACACTGGGTTTGCTGTGGAAGGCTGCACACTTGAGGATTCCGACGTCTCCGATCCTCCCCCGCCGTACTCGGATTTCAACACAAGCACTCAAGACAGTTCTGGCAGCCCCGGGCTCCTGGAGAGCAGCAGCATCTTCATGCCTCGGCCTCAGGCAGTCGGTTCTTCCAGTTATGTTTCCACAACTGCAGGATTGAAATATTCTGGCAATGGAGCATCCATGCCATCTTCCCAAAGAGCGCTGGCTGACAATGTGGACGAATCAGAAGACAGTGATTATGAGAATTTGCTCGAACCCACAGAGTCCTCTGACAGTGAATACTCACAGACAAGGGAGTCACGACCTTCAGCACACCCCGATGGTGATTCCAGGAACACTCAAACTTCTCAGATTTGATAGGGGGGAAAACAGGAAAAATCCACATGACACTGTTTTTTCATAATTGTTACCGAGAGATTTTGGGGATTTAACCCAGAGGAAATGAACTACACAGGATTACTGTGCACACGAAATGTAGAAGACTTGCACTAGATGGTTTATTCACCTTGTGATACATTTTGCAAGTTTTATAATGGAATCATTAGGATAATCAAGTTGTACTAATACGGATGAGGTTCATGGATGTACTGGTAAATTTAGGCAAAATGAAATTTATAGAGATCTTGTAGCTTTTGTTGCCATATTTTCTTTAAGACAATAAATTGGGATGTAGTAACTAAGCACAGTTAGTCTACAGATAATGTTCTCAAATCAAAACTTACCTCTTGCACTATCATGCCTTGAATTTTAATTTTTGAAAGGGAATAATAAATATATCAGCCGCCTTCCGAATAGCTTTCTATGGTAAGCCAAATTGGCCTTTGCAAGCAAAGAAATTTTGATAATTCTGAGAAGCCTGATTGGAAAAGATGTGGTCAACCTCCTTCTGTGGGCATGCCCTCGTCAGAGGAGGGGTTTGGTTCGACCTTTGTTACAAACAGAATGTGTCTCACTTCAACTGATGGTTGCCTTTTTTTCTGTAAAGGATGTTGGGGGGGTGGGATGCCTGGTAAATCATCCAGATGAATGTCATAAATAGAATTATTCTGGTTTCGCTGGGTTTACAATGACTTTATGCCACACTAGCCTCATTTATTGTCTCATGTGTTCTTTTAGCATAAATATGAAGTGCACATACAGCAGTCAATGACCGACAGAAGTAGTAAATTCCATCATGATTGGACTTTGGAGTCTGCAAATTGCAAACATCAGAGACTGCTACTTGCATTTTATTTGCATCTGAGTATGGGATTTATGCTTCTAGATGAGTTATTTTATGTGATAAATAGGGGATAGGGTAGGAGAAGATTGCTTGGAGAGTCCCCTGGGTTTATTACCTCTTTTCCTCTGGGTGAAACATGTAAATGATTATTTTAATTTGAATTACAGCTCTTGTCAGAAAACTGCCGTTTGGGATAAATGAAGTGTGGTATATTTAGAGAATTTCATGTTTGGATGCACTTACTTTTATTTAAATACTGCTTGTATGCTAACGTTGCCCAAAATATGTGAAATTGTGCCACTAAGAAGTTTGTATTATTGGACTTTATCCCTGATGTGTAAATGAGAAAATACACCTTTTAAGATGAGGTTATCTGCAGCATTTATCACTTTCAGGTATCAATAGTTCTTCGGTTTATACCCAGAACAGCAAAGCAGTTGCTGAAAAATTTTAAATATCTCAAATTTACCCACTGAAATTTTAGTCTTCTGGATCATATCCATAGGCAAAAGTCTGTTCATTACCCTCTCCTTACCTGTACTAAATTAAGCAAAATAATTTTGGGAAAAAAATGAGTTGTTAAATTTGCCACTCTTCTACCAAGTGGTTCCATCTTTAAACATCAAGTGCTCTGGTTTTAATTATTTGACATTGTTCTCATTAGCCTTAACTGGATGCATTTTTGTCTTGGAGCATTGCAATCCCTGGGACAGAGACCTTGCTGTGGAGTCCCCACCTGTGAGCACCTGTGGCTCAGGTGTGGCTGTGTCCATGCTGGAATCAGAACTGACAGGTTGGCAGCCACCCTCTTCATTTTTATTCTGCACAGAAACCTGCAAAATGTACATCTCTGAGAAAGCAGTTAAATGTGACAATAAAATCTTATTTAATCCTGCCATAGATTTTAATGCTTGTCAGGTGCCACGCTGGTGGAGGAGCTCACTGGGAAGCAGAAGTGCAGCTCAGAAGTGTTTTTGTTCAGGCTGGTCTGCCTGGGGGACTCAGGGGATGTGCCAGAGGGAGTATTCCATGCCTGACACATGTTTGTACAAGATCCTTGAATTCTGGGGTTATTTAACAAAAAATGTTACAAGTTCTGCTTGTGGGACAGGTGTGTCATTGTTGCCTGCAGCCACTACCTGCCTGCAGGTATTTTCATTCACCATAACTGCTGACTCAAAAGGACAAAGGGTGTGGCTTTTTTTTTTTTGTTTTTAATGTAGGTAATGTTCTGGTAAAACTACACCTGCTTAGACTTTGCAGTGTTCTTGACAGTCCTGTTGAAAACAACAGTGGTGGGTTGTGATCTGTCAGAAGGCCACAGGGAGCAGCTTTAATCCTGAATCATGGAGTTTCACACCTGTGCAGCACCAGGGTTCCAGTGTGACTCCTGGACAGTCCCTGTTGGTGATTCCCAGAGCAGGGTCTGTAGCTGTGTTCTCTCTAACAGGAAGGCAGCACTAAGGAAAAGCTACTGAAAATTGGCTTCTGTGTCCTTCTGTTCCAAATCCTGGACTTCTCCTGGTACAACAAATATTTTCTGGTTGATTGTGAAAAACCTGGAACTGCTGTTTCCTTTATTTCCAAATTTATTTCCCCTCTGTCTGTTGATAGTAAGAAGAACAGGGATGCACCATATGGGAAGCCTCAATGAATTAGAACTATCACATATGCTTACAAAAGGAAGCATCATCAAATATTTCTGAAATTAGCTTGGATTGACACGCTGGGAGTCTCCAAGTCCTGTCTTTGCTTATGGGATGGAACATGTTGGCAGAAAGATTTGTGAGCATTGTTAATTTTGGCATATTCATGACTGTGCAGGTTTGGAGTTCATGTCTCACATCTCTGGGGACATTTCACTGTCTCTGACATATCCCGAGTTAAAATGTAAAGAGAAGCTGTTACTGTTGGTGTAGCATCAAGATAAGATAAGCAAACTGATAAAACTCCTGTTAAGTGGGAAGATGCTTCTGAGTGCACTGAATGTAACTAGAATCAGTCTGAAACTTTGCTTTTTTTGCTGCTGTAACATTTATTTTAAGGGTTATTTTTGATAACAGGCTTGCTTTGCTTTGTTCCTCCATGGTTCTGCCTCTGAGCAGTCTGCAGATCAGCTAAAAAGGTGTTGGTTTCTGGCTTCCTTTGAGGTGAATCTTCCTCTGGCTTTCTGGTTTCTCTCCAATATCTGTGGTTTCAGACACACATTTCTCTGTCATGTTAGTTTTGTGGGGATATTTGCATGTACCTTTACAGTGCTGCTTCTGTAGCTTACAGATTTGGGAAGAAAACAGAATTTAATTAAGAGTTTCATCAGTAAACTGCTAAGTACTTGGGCACCTTGCAGTGCCTGAAGGGACTCCAGGAGAGCTGGAGAGGTGCTGGGGACAAGGGATGGAGGGACAGGACACAGGCAATGGCTTTAAGCTGAAGGAGGGGAGATTTAAGTGGGATATTGGGCAGGAATTGTTCCCTGTGAGGGTGGGCAGGCCCTGGCACAGGGTGCCCAGAGCAGCTGTGGCTGCCCCTGGATCCCTGGAGATATCCAAGGCCAGGCTGGACATTGGGGTTTAGAGCACCTGGCACAGGGGAAGATGTCCCATGGCAGGGGTGGCACTGGATATCTTTAAGATTCCTTCCAACCCAAACCATTCTGGGATTCCATGAGCTGTCCCAGCCTGTGGTCAGGACAGTGACAGGAATATCCTGTGGCTCAAATTCCCATTTTTTCCCCTGGGGGGCTCCTGCAGAGCTCTCACCGCTACACCTGTCACACCTCATAGAACCAAGAGCAAGAATGTTGAAACTGTTGACACCTGGGTTTTCTTGCTCTTCACTCTTACCTATAAATAACCTTCTATTGTGTAGCAGCATCTTGGCTAAGTTCCTAAAAGAAGGAAAAAAGGAGATTCCTTTGCTGTGCACAAAAAGCCCTGGATTCCCCTCTGGGAACGGCCGGTGTTATTCCCACTGCTGGGAGCAGAGAGGCTTCAAAGGCAGGGAGAGCACAAGTTCAGGAGACCTCACTTTACCAGGGCTCCAGCCTGGGACATTGTTCTCCTTATTCTGAGAGAATTTCAGGCTCAGCTTCCCAGGGCAAGCCCTGCAGATGGAGATGGATGTCAGAGCAGGTCAGCCGGATCCAGTAAGAGTTACCTCCAGGAAAGAAGGATCATCACAATCCCATCAGCTCGTGGTGTGGGTGGGTCAGGAGCAAATCCAGCAGCAGGCTACGTGCCAGTGGAAATCTAAGAGGTTTTTCCACCTAGGAAAAGTAGTTTTTTCCTCTTTCTGACCTTTAAATAAGATGGTAACTTGCACATCCTTGTCTTTTCCCTAGGCATCGTCCAGAGAAAACAAAACACCTTATTGCCTTTTCCAGGCTTATTAGGGAGAGGTGCCTGCTGAGCTCTGCAGAAGGAGCTCAAGGCCACCAAGGCTGGGAAAGCTGCTGCTCTGCACCACTCCGGGTCACTGCAGGGTTTTGCATTAATTATTTCCAGCTCTCCTGATATCCTGTTGTTCCCTGCTCCAGGCTCTGCCAGCACCAGGGCTCTCGGTACTCACTTGGTGTTAAAGAGGAGTTGGTTGTTCTCCTCATGTGGATTTGTGTGCCATGTATTTATTATTTATAAAATATTTTTATATATTTCATCTGGCTTTATTGGAGAAGGTGTTGGAAGGGAAATCTAAAAATCCACAAGAGACAAGTCAGTAACAGAATAAACACACAGGTGTTTTGAAATTCATCCGTTATAAGCAATATTTTTAAAAAACTTTAACCTAATTTATTTTCCTGCTCAATATTTTGCTTTGGGCAAATGTGGCTTTTTTTTTTCCAAAGGAGGAAAAATAGTACTGCTAAAAGTTTTCCCTTCAGAAGGCCCATTTCTACCATGGGGATTGTTCCAACAATTCTTTTGGTGGCAGTTTGTGATTTTTAACACATTTTCAAGAGTGAGAGGCTGCTGTAGCTATGAGCAGGGATCATTGGCAGTCTGGAATATTAATAAGGAACAGCCAATTTTAGACATAAATGGAGTCATCTTAAATAAAATGTTCATACTCAGCACTTAGGGAAAAGTCCTTTAAACAGGGTGATATCACCCAAATATCACTGATATCACTGTGACTGTAACTTTTTAGCCTGAGCAGAGTTCCCAGCTGAGATGTAGCACAGAAGGCACTGCTTGGTGCTGAGCAAAGGTTTTATCTTAAACCTGTAGAGAGGTTTGAATCATAGGATGATTCAGTAATGATTGAAATAGTGCCTGCAATAATGCAAGGTTTTGGCATGCAGGAAGGTGAATGCTCTGCTGACTTTGGGCACATTAAAGCAGCTGTCACTTGTTAACAATAACCCTTAATGCAGGGATGTTAAATTTAATTCAGCCTGGACACCTGGAAGAGCAGAAAGCTGAACTTCCCATGGGTGTATCAGCCATGCAAAGGGGGACTTTTAATTCCCACAGAAATGAGCCTTGGTTTCAGCAGGTGCTGTTGAGCAGGTCCCTCCTTTTCCTCTGGCATGGGAAGCACTCGGCTGACATTGCATCCCTGCTGGAGCTGCTGCAGTCCCAGAGGATCCCTGAGGAATGTGAGGAATGTGATATCCCTGCTCCCGAGGGCGGGTGGGTGCTGCAGGGAGCCCCGGGAAACCACGGGCACTTATTTTATCGGGGAGCACAGGATGGAATCGCAGCCAGCTGTGCCAACTGTGTCACAGCTGCACAAACGGGACCCTCCTGCTCTCTGTGCAAACAGGATTAGGGACGGGATGGGGAACATCCCGCTCCCTTAAGCAAGGGAGACATGGGGCTCTTCTAATCCTACACCCTGCCTTCAATTTCAGAGTGCCCTACAATAAACAGAGAATGAGGAGAAAGTCTGAGCAGAGGGACAAGGGACTGAGAAGTGCTGCTGGGGTGGGATGAGGGATGTGCCAGTTATCCTTATAAATGCCTGATCCAGGCATTTCGGTGGGGTTAAGGCTGTTACTTTAGCAGCAGGTTTCTTACCTGTTCCTGGTGGCTGAGGGGGGTTTGCTCTTGCTCTGCTATTTTTACGTGGCTGTGAATTGTCCAGACCCAGGTGAATTGTTGGCTTTGGCACATTTAAGGGATCTTAACCCAGCAAGAGCAAGCACAGTGCCTTTCCCTATTATGGATGCACGAAGCCCAGTGCTGCTATTCCCGTTTTTAACTGCTCTCCTACAGGTTGCTACCAGTGAATGTTTGCTTTCTGAGCTGTTGATTTTGCACAAAAATCCTTAAATCAAGCTTTTATACCCAAATGCAAACATTTTCTGTTGAGCCCGTCTCCCAAAATGTATGATGTATCCATGCCTTGCTGCTGCTGGAAGAGCAGGGAGTTTGCAAGGATAAAGGAGCAGGAAAAGGCATTGAGGCTTTAGCAGGGAGTCAGCGAGCACTGCTGTGAAAAATCACCCTGTTAATTCTGGCAGTCCCCACTGAGCTGTTCGCCCATGGGAAGGAGAAGCTGGGGAACTTCTCAGTTCATTTATCAAAGCACTTGCAATTCAAAGCAGGTGGAGCAATAAAAGCCTATCGAGCAGTGAGAGATCATTCTCCAGCTTGTGTGGGTGCTCTGTGTGCAATCGATGGGGAACTCACCCTGGGCATTTCTTCTGTGCTGATGTTCCCCAGGAAGGAGATTGATTTTGCCAGATTAAAAAACAGCCTTGGCCTCCAGTGTCGTGGGAAGGGTAATTTCAAAATCTAACGTTTGTGGATGGTGTGGAATTAACCCCCAGGCTGCTGATGGGCTCGCCTCCCTCAAGCAGTGGTTTCCAGAGCCCAGGAGCTGCCAGTGGCAGCCCCAGCCCTGCAGTGAGTCCCTCTGCAGCTGGAGTGACCAGGGCAGATGAGGCAGAGCTGTGGGATTGCTTTGATCTTCAGCTTAAGCTGGCACAGGTTACAGAAATCCACCTGCATCCCAGAAATCCACCTTTGTAACACCCAGCACTGCAGGGAGAGCTGAGTGATTCCCTTGATCTAGCTGTCCTAGAAACTCCACTGCAGCTTATTTCATGCTGGCCCTTGGGAATCACATCTGAGGACTCCCTTCTCAGCAAGGGAATTGGGTCGGTGTCGAGTCCCTGGTAAGCAGCAGTTCACAGCACCTGCCTTCTCTACTTGCCTGCAACATCATTTTCCCTGTTTCATGGTTCATTCTCTGGCATTAAGCACAACTGTTTTGATTTTATTTTTCCATTTCATGGTTAGGTTTGATTTGAGGGCACTACAAAATGAGATGGGGCAGCCACAGCTTTTCTGAGCAGGCAGGGCCTCCCCATCTGGGAGTTTCCCTCGTGGGGACCCGCAGCAAGCTCAGCCAGACCCTCCACTGCTCTGCCTCACATCTCCTTTATTCCTACTGCTTTTGGCAATGATCATTTTTATTACCTTTGGATAATTCTTAGCTGTAACTGCACAGTCATTGTGGGGGGGAATGATAATCAAAATGTCTCTGAATTGAACACCCTGTGCTTTTCCCTTTTCCAGAAATACTCGTGCAGACTGACACCTGCTATTGTGCTGAGGTTCTTTCTGCTTCAGCAAACTTCTCTGCAGATATTTCATCTACTCTTTTTTATTTTTGCAGTTGCAGTTACGAAAGGCACTGACTCAAGTCTTTCAGAGTTGTCATTTCAAAAATGGATTCAGAATAACAACAAAAAAAAAAAGGGGTTTTTTTTTCAGGGGAAGGTGAGAGAATGCAAAGTGCTGAAGTCAAGCACAGCTTTTTGCAGGTGCTGGAAGAGGAGATCTGCACTTTTATCATCCCTTCAGAATCCATACTTCAGGATGTTTTAGGCAAGGGTAACACCCTGAGGAAAACCAAGCAGTGTCTGGGAAGAGCTGGTGCTGCTCTCGGGGCAGAGGAAAGGCACAGAGGAGCTCCATCAGAACTGGAATTCCAGGGGAGCCGGGATGGCAGGGGGGCTGCGGGAGAGGCCCTGGGAGCTGGCTCTGCAGGGGACACAGAGCTGGCCCTGGGACACCGTGGGACACCAGGGCACACCATGGGATACGGTGGGACACTGTAGCACACCGTGGGACACTGTGGCACAGCACAGCACACTGTGGGACTCTGTGGGACACTTTGACACACCGTGAGGCACTGTGGGACACATGGGACAGTTTGGGGCACTGTGGCACACTGTGGCACACCATGGGACACTGTGACACACTATGGGACACCATGGGGCACCGTGGGACACTTTGGCACACCATGGGACACTTTGGCACACCGTGGGACACTGTGACACACCGTGGGACACTGTGACACACCGTGGGACACTTTGGCACACTGTGGGACACTGTAAGACACTGTGACACACCGTGGCACACCGTGGCACACTGTGACACACCATGGGACACCGTGGGACACCATGGCACACCATGGCACACCGTGGTGCCCGCCTGCCGCTGCCAGCCCTCCGCAGGCTGTGCCAGCTGCCCTGCCAGGGAGATGTGAGGTGCTGCTGCCATCTGTAAGGCACTGCCAGATGTAAGGCACAGAGCCTGCTGTGCCAGCACTGTCTGCAGCGAGCCTTGCTGCCTGCCCTGGGGAGCCTGCAGCCTGCAGAGCACACTCCTGAAAACCCACTCTTAAAAAAAAAAAATCAGGGTTTTTTAAAATATATTTTAAGTTATTAATGTCCTTAATGTGCTAAAAAATCCCAGCTGCAGATTCCGTGTTGTTTTCTAGATTTTCGTGTTGTTGTCGAGGTTTTCCTGTTGTTTTCTAGGGTTTTGTGTTGTTTTTTTAGGTTTTTGTGTTGTTTTCTAGGTTTTCCTGTTGTTTTCTAGATTTTCGTGTTGTTGTCTAGGTTTTCCTGTTGTTTTTTTAGGTTTTCCTGTTTTTTTTAGGTTTTCCTGTTGTTTTATAGATTTTTCATGTTGTTTTCTAGGTTTTTGTGTTGTTTTCTAGGTTTTCCTGTTGTTTTCTAGATTTTTGTGTTGTTTTGAAGGTTTTAATGTTGTTTTCTAGGTTTTCCTGTTGTTTTCTAGTTTCTTCTGTTGTTTTCTAGGTTTTCCTGTTGTTTTCTAGGTTTTAATAAAATCTTCAGAGAACACTCAGTGACAGCAACAAGCATTTGAAGCCCAGGGAATGGGATCTGTTTGAAGACACCAAGACTGAAGGTCGGCTGCTGGGACAAGGGAGGTCCCCACGTCACTTGGCTTGTGTCTGATGAAAGATAAATGAGGATTTGTTCTCAGAGTGTGACCTGGTACTTTCTGATTTCATGGCTAGAAGGATGGATGAGCTACTGAGTCCTTGGGCAGCTTCAGTCTCTTCTTGGAGCTCCCGATTTGGAGTGGGCTGATCCATGACCCAGAGCAGGTGGGGTAGATGATCTGCAGGTTCCCTGAACCCTGACACCAGGGATGGCTTTGCTGGGGTGCCCCATGGCACAGTGCCTCTCCTGGTAAGGAAAACAGGATCTGGGGAGACCTTGGAGCCCCTTTCAGTGCCTGGAAGGGCTCCAGGAGAGCTGGAGAGGGACTGGGGACAGGGGATGGAGGGACAGGGCAAGGAGAAATGGCTCACACTGAGGGTTTGATGGGATGTTGGGAAGGAATCCTTCCCTGGCAGGGTGGGCAGGCCCCTGGATCCCTGGCAGTGCCCAAGGCCAGGTTGGACACTGGGGCTGGGAGCACCTGGGACAGGGGAAGGTGTCCCTGCCATGGCAGCGGGGGTGGAATGAGATGGTTTTGAAGACCCCCTCCAGCTCAAACCTCCTGTGATTCCATGAAATCCTGTGCCCTGACACCTTGTCCTGCTCCCTGCAGGTTCCAGGGAGCTCCAGCCACGGACCTGGTGAAGAAGCAAGGACAGAGTGTGAGACCCAGAGCCCCTGGTGGCACCACGTGCAGCAGGAGCAGAGGGGAGGGAGATCTGAGCAGGTGAAAAGCTCATTGTTGCTACTGGCAACATCTCTGGGGTGCCGTGTGTGACGAGAGTGGGAAGGCAGGAGGAGGCTGGCTCATCCATCTCCTGCTCCTGGAGGATGGGAAGGTGTCTGCCACCCATTTTCAGCTGAGCTCATTATGGAATCTGAACTGGTATTGATCATAAATTCTCTATTTAAACCATTTTGAGAGAAAAGCCCTTTCAGTCCACAGTGAACCTTTCCTGCCATATTTTCAGGTTAATCAACAGTTTTCATCCTTCATGAAGAATCATGAAGCACATGTACTCTCTCTTAGTGCAGCTCTCTCTCACTTGGAAACCTTCTCCATCCCTTCTATTTTCCAAAGCAAAACAATTAAAACCAGAGGTTGTTTTGCATTCCTATGTAGCTATTTTTAATGTTAACTCAAAAAACGGCACAGATAATTTTACCATGGGAGTATTTTAATACACACACTGTTTTCCCCAAACAGGGTAGGTATTATTTCTGTCTTGCAATGGATTTGCTGAACTTCCCATGCACGGGGGTGGTGCCATCCCTCTGGATTTGCCCAGGGAGCTGAGCAGAGAGCTCAGCACTGTCCCAGCCCCTGCTCTGCCCAGGACATCCTTTCTCCCATCCTGCTCTCCCCTTGCTGGCTGCAGCACCAGCAGCTCATCCCATCTCCCTGCCAAGCCTTCCCCAGCCAGAGGAAAGGGGATAATAATGCTGTGCCATGCATGAGGATTAATATTTTAAAGTGGGTTGAGGCTAAAGGGTGTTACATGGATCTGATCTGTGCTGTTGGAGGTCAGCAGAAGCTTTAGGATAAGGACAGCATAATAGTACTTTAAAAAAATAATTATGGTTTATTCTTTGGAAATCCAGAGATTTCCTGGAAGAACAGTGGGTGGTTCTAATGCAATGGCCATGGAAGTCGATTACAAGACATGCAAACCCTGCATGGCCCCCAGTGCCTGCCCCAGCCCTGATGCCTTCCCTCCTCAGCACACCAAGTTCTGCTTGCAGAGGAGTTTATAGTAAGCTCTGTGCTGCATAAATATTAAAACATGTAATCAGATGATTGCCTACACGTTGTATTTTCCTTTGCAGGGATGGTTTTTACTCTCAGCAGTGGCACAGGGTGCCATGCAGCCAGCCCCAGCCCACGCAGCCCTGGGGGATTTGTCCCATGTAACTTGTCACGTGTTCCTGTGGCTTGGACATCTCCTCCTGCGTGGGTATCCCAGTCTGTCTGCAGATAAAGTCCCAGACATGGGAAAAAGAAGCAGCTGCCTCTTTGCTGGCCCTTCAGCCACGCAGACTGATGGCCCACCTGCAGGGCTGGGTGGCAGTAATTTAGTGCCCTTTCCCCTTCCTCACCACTGTGTAAGGATCCAGGTAAGGATCCTGTGTATGAATCCAGGTCAAGCTGCAGGTGGGCAGTGGGTGATGCCTGGTTAAAGAGCCAGGGATCACCCAGCCCAGCACACCTGAGTGTGCAAACACAAGAGTGAATCCATCCCTGCTTTTATCCTGTGGATGGACAGCCCTGGCCCCGCTGGTGTTCGGTGTCAGTTTGCTGGAACACGCTGCCCATCCCCTCATGGCATGTGCTGCATTATTCATCAGAGAGATTAAAAACTGGAGGAGCTATTGTTGGTCCTGCTTAAGCTCTCTGTTCCTGCAGCACTGAAAGGAGCAGTCATTACCTGTCTCCTCTTTCAGATCCAATTTGCCAGGATGCACATTTCCTGGGAAGCTCTGTAGGGCTCCTCGGGGCCAGGATGATTTATTTATAGGAATGACCTTACAGCCACTTGGAAAACTGTCTGCTGACATTTGTGCACTGTAGAGCACTTGTGGCAAGAAACTCCCTGTGTTTCCAATTCCCCATCCACTCTGAAAGCTTTTTGCAGCCTGTTTTGCTGTTGAGCAAACCACTGGATGTCACAGCTGGATTCCTCCGAGGCTCACTCAAACCCCTTGCTCATTTTCCACACCTGCTTTCCCTGTTTCCTCTCCACATCCAAAGCCTGCTTCCCTCTCCAGACCCTGACCAGCTACATGGAGCAGCCCTGCTGTGTTTCCCTGCAGGCTGCTGTGGGCTGCACATGCCCTTTGTGCTGAAGCATTTTCACCAATTAAGGTGGAAACGTGGCCAGGGTGACCCAGCATTACCCAAACCTGCTCTGCCTCTCACCAGGGCAGATTATTAAAGTGCAGGTTCATGATCCATGGGCTTGGCACACAAAGCTGCAGGCATGTTCAGGAGTCCCTGAGCTTCCCAGGGCAATGTGACTGAGCTTTTTGTGTGCTGTTATAAACAGCCAGGCTGGGCTCACCCAGAAGGGTTTTGTTTGTGCCCGCGGTGCTCCGGACTGTGAAGGGCTTTAAATAGCTCCTGACAATTATTTTAGGATTTTGAACAGGGAAAGAGCTAGTAAATGTCTTTGGAAAAGGTTTGATTATTGCAGTGGGAGAGCAGGGACAGGGAGAGGGAGGTGTGGGTGCAGAGGGATGCATGGCTGCAGGAGCACGATGGATGTGCAGTGAAAGGACCCTTCTGACCACTGCTGGGTGTTTGGGGGAGGCAAACTTAGGGCTGAATCTTCTGCTGAAGCTGTTAAAATTCTCCAGTTAAAATTCTCCAGTTTGGGATCTCTGATTGTGAACCATTTATCACTCTATGTGGCTAAGAGCAGAGAGAAAAACAAATTACTCTAAAACTCATCACTGAGCTGCTGGCACGGGACAGGGATTAGAATTTGGCATCTGGTGTCCCCTCCTTTTTGGGGATCTCAGAAGTGTTAGTTCCCAGGCATCTCCCTGAGACCCTTCAGCAATTCCCTCTGTCCCCAAGTTCCACAGGCAGCCTGAACAGTCCTTGCACCATGCCTGCCCCTCACTGGCCAGACCAGCAGTTCAGCCCACTGCTGCCTCAGCAGGGAACCAGAAGAAAACACTAAAATCCCTCACAGAAGGGTGGGAAAGCCAAGCAGATCCCATGTTTCAAGCTGCAGCTTGGTGCAGCTTCAGAGAAACACCAAGCATGAGGTGGTGGATCCCACTGGTTCCACCTGGAAATAACCAGGGAATAAATTCCTGCCTGGCACAGCCAACCCCTTCACAAGCTGCAGCCTTCACTGGTGTTTGGAGTGTTTGCTGTCCCCATGTCCCCACTCTGTTCCTGCAGGACTCTGTTGGTCACCTGAGCTCTTTAATCCTCTGTAATCTGCTCTGGACTATGGGGTCTGAGGAATGCTTCATCCCATCCACACGTTCCCAGATGATAAAGGACACGTCTCAGAAAGGTTCCCTTCAATTATTTTCAGGTATTAGATATTCTGCAGCAGAAGCTGAGATGGTCCATGACCTCTGAGACATCTGAGTGAGAAATGATGGTGATGCTCCATTTCAATGAGGCATATACTGAGCCTGGCTGGAAATATTCTGAAAATGAGGTGAGCTAAACAGTTAACAACTTTTAAAGGGTCATAATGATGAAAGGATTACAAAATCCTGAAAGTGGGACCAGGTCTTGACCCTTGTCTTGGGTTAATTGTCTTCTGTGGGGGCAGTCCAGGACCTGGTGCTTTTCAGAGGATTGTTCCAAGGGTTTACATTGGAGCAAAGGGAGGAAAACTTCTGCTCTGCCACTTGGACCAGGGGTGGGAGTTCTCTGACAAGCTATAATTTGAAATCTCTGAAGTCTGGGAGAGAGCAGTCCTTTTAAAGTCTCAAACCGATGGCAGCTCCAAGCTGGGACATCATGTGCAGTTAGGGAATGGAAATTCAGTCATGCAAAACAGCTAAACATAACAACTGCTAAAAGACAGCCTGCTCTGTGGGGGAAAACAGGGAGGCTCAGCCTAGAAACTTATTCTCTCATGTCCTGCATGAGGTTTTTGGAAATTCCCCTTTAAACAAAGCAAAGGTTAACCCCTGGTTGGGAGAATCCCTAAACCCCTGCCCTGCTCCAGGTCTTCCCAATGCCTCTGTGTGGTGAAGGGTTAAATCCTGAAACCCATCTCTCTGTCAAGTGTCTCAACCACCTCTAAATCAGGTGAATTGGACTTGGAACCTGTCTTTAGGCTCTTCATCAGACAACAGCTTCCATCTCATTTCGGAGAATTTCTGCTGAAATAAAAAATTTAAGCAGAAAATTCGTATTACTGGAAATCAAATTTGGAAAATTCACATTGCTGAAAATCTGAAACTGTGATTTCTCCCAGTTTGGCTTACAGAAAATAACAAAGTATCATGTGCCCTTGACCACACACATAACTGATGGGGTAAACAAGGGAAGTTTATCTCACATCTGACTTACCAGGGGTTGTGGTGACCTACCCACAAGGTTTGTTTGAGCATTTTGCTTTTCACATGTTGTAATTTTGTTTTTTTTTTTCCTTGCAAAAACATATCCATACTTGAGAAAACAAAAGGACAGAGGCACAAATGTGAGTGTACCACAGAGCCCTGTCAGCAATTCATGGTTCCCAGGTTCATACAGATCTTTAAATTCTGCTCATTTTCAGTCCTGCATGGGGTTTCCATAGGGTTTCCCACCTATCTGCAGAGGAAAGGGGAATTTTCCTCCTCATAACAAATATTTGTTATTTTAGCTTCTGGTCACTACAAACATTTATTCAATTTTTTAAAATGAATTTTGAATTTCATTTTTTTGTGCCAGACCTCCTCGTTTCTTCCCCTTGTGCTGGATTTTCTTGCCTACATGTGATTCATTTAATCTTTCCCAAAAGAGTGTAGCAAATTAGATTAACGAGGCAAATTAATAAACCAGCGTAGCTGTGAGACCTCATACACTTTACTTACCAAGCACAGCACATCATCCTCCACTCAGGGGCCCAAGACAAGTTATTAATGAACGGATTTTGCCATCCTTGGTGCTGTGTGGCTACTGCTGATGCCTTGTGCAGGCTGCCCCAGAGCAGAGGCTGGACAGAGCTAAAGAATAAAGCAGGGATTGATTCCAAGGATCTCCTCCATGGATCCACCTTGGGCAGCACAAGAGCCCAGCCAGGGCTGCACCCAGGATGAACCCAAATGGTCCCAAAATGCACGAGCGCTCCCGGGGTCTCTCCCTGGGATCAGCTCTGCTCCATGTGCACATTGCAGTTCAGTGTCCAATTCCAGCTCAGCCCCTGCACTCCCATCCTGCTTGTTTTTCTCTCTCCAGCCCACGGGGTTTCTGCTCCTGGGGCTGAGATTTGGATCATTTGTCCTTGGTGCCCAGCTGGAGCAGGAATTGTTTTGTCTCCCTGCTCTGTGCACAGAGCTCACCATCTGATGTGAACCCAGACCCACACACTAAAGCAGCTCAGAATGTGAAAAATAGAAAAGCTAAACCTGAGGCATCACTGCCAACCTGGCAATGCCACAGGAATTTGGTGGCTGTACCCTGGATGCTGATGGCCACTGGTGCTCTGGCACAGCTGGAACCGAGGTGTGCTGGCTGCTCTGAATCCCTGCCAGGAAATGCTCTGTAGAACTGGAGATTTTATCACAGCCCATTGTAACCCGACAACAATGAAGCCATTAGAGCTTGGACCCAAGCCCACAGCTCTTGGAAATGTGACAAACTCACCTTTATGGGGACTAACAGCGTGGTTTGTGGCTTTATCCATCAGCCCCAAAGTGACTTCACCTCCCACAGCCTCGCTGGGCTGAGTTTGGGGCTCTGCACCCTTCTCTGAGGTTTGAGGTCTTTCCCATCATCAGGCACATGGAGATCACAGGGTTGCTCCACCTGTTTCCCTGCTGAGGTCAGGAAAAAGCAGCCCAGGCTTTGCAGAGGGTCAGTTTAGGAGCAGTAGCTCTCTGTACTTGGCTGGGGGAAGGTGGAGAATGACCAGCAGGATCTGCCTCAGGTCCCTGCACCCCTGAGGGTGCCTGGCCCAGCTGTGGGGGATGCTGTGAGCTCTGGACAAGCTCATGCTCCAAGACAGGCCTGGAGCCCATGATCCTGATATTGATCTTTGTTTAATACAATATATTAAGCAATTTAAACAGCAAGCACCTGGCAGTGCTCCTTGGCAGGCAGCCCACGCTCTGGGGAGCATCATTTGCTGGCTCTGCTCAGCCTCCCCCAGCAGCAGCTTTGGGGAGAGGCACAGAAAGCTGGGAGAGACCAGGAGGGCAGGCAGCAGGGACCTTCTGGCTGAGCACACCCCCAGACAGCTTTTCTCTGAGCAGAGGGACTGAAAATTTCTCTTTTCTCTTTCTAGAGACTGGAAGAATTTTTTTTTAATAATATTGCCTTTTCTGGTGAGGTTTTTTTTCCCATAGGGTGGCTCAGGGGACACCAGGGAAGGCCATATTCTGACAGGCTGCTTTTGCTGTCCAAGGCAAGGAATGCTGAGAGACAAGGAAGTGCACAAATCCAGATGAGATTTGGTTTCTCTTAGTGGCTTTCTTGCAAAGTGCACCTGTGTCTGTCTGGAACAGTTTTAGAAGACACGGCTCTCGAGCACAGGGAGGGGGGACAGAGCAGGGGCTCCTGTGTGCCCTGTTCCAGGTGGTCTCTGCAAACTTGGAGGCTCCTGAGCATGGGAATGATGCTGTCCTGATCCCCCCAGTTCTCTGGATGTGGAGACAGGCCCCTTGGGAACCTGGGGATGCACTGACTGCCATGGAGCCCCTGCTGGGAAGTGGGGACCTTGGCTTTGGTTTAGTCAGACCCTAAAGCTTCACCCATCCAGGTTGGAGACAGAAACATTTATCTCAGCAGGGAGAGTAATTTGTGTGCATCCTTTAATCTGGGAACCCCACCTTCATCAGGGAGAATGGATCCAAGCACCCAAGAGCATCCTGGAAAGAGAGCAGACTGGATCACTGGAGTTCTGGCAGGTTTGGGACTGAATGTCTTCCCAAGTTCCTTTATAAGCAGAGTTTTCTACTTGTTTATGTCAATTTTGCCCTGTGTAATCTGTTTGGTTTGCCTGGGGGAACAGCAGGACACTAATTAATTAATGATGACAAGAATGACTCACTTTCCTTGTGCTCTCCTGTGGCACCTTCTTTGTCACAGGAGGAAGCAGGAGCACAGATCCTGTCCCAGGCTGCTCTGGCCTGTCTCCTAGGGAAGGAGGGCAGCAAAATATGAATTTATAGTGACTGTGCAGCATTTGTCTCCTGCCCAGTGTCACCACAGAAGAGCCTGCTCCATGAACACTCAGTGTTCCTAAGGGAAGCTGGAAATGTTGGGATTTTAATAGCATTGGGATTAACTGCCTGCTTAAATGAGGAAGGCAATAGCTCTGTAATTAGTGTGACTTCCTGAACAAAAATGGGGATGCTGCTTGCCCTGCTGCTCAGGGAAGGGGCTGCCTGGCCCCAGGGCAGGAAAGCTCCTACTTCAGGGCTTGTACATCACCACTGCTCCCCCAAAACTCCTGTAGCAGCTCCAACACTTGCACAAAGGCTGCTGCAATCTCCATGTGGGAATCTGTAAGGGTGGGAAATCTCACCAGGATTAAAATTCTCCCTCCTCCCTGCAAGCTGTGGTCTAGTGAGAACACAGAATTAACATCATGTTTAGGACAAAATAAAATTAATCCAGATTTGACCACCTGTTCTGGAACAGGAGAGAGACAGGATGCTGCACAGGGGGGAGAAGCTGGGAACATCTTGTGGGGGGGGGTCAGTTTTATTTGTGAAAAAAATAAAGCAAAAAGTTCTTTGTTGTGGGCAAGTCCCTTCCCTCGGGTCATGCTGGTTGTCACCAGACGTGGCTGAGTTCTCCACTCCCAAACAAGGCTTGATCATATCCTCTTATGACAGCTTAGAGTCTGTCATTACTGTTCATTACCAGATTGACAGAGCAGAGCCTGTCCTTGCTGCCCTGCCTGCAGCTAAAATCATGGATGCAGGAGGCAGGAATCCCTGCTGCCATTAGAAATCATTAGAAATCCGAGAGGAAAAAAAGCCTCTGAACCCCAAAGTCACAATCCCCCAAGGACACCGTGTTAAAATAAAACATATATACATATATTTGTATTTTTTAACAGAAGGGAAAGATTGCCATGTTAAAATATTGAAAAGCAGCCTGAGGAGTGGCTGATTGAGCCCCTTAGAGTTCCCCTGTACATTTCTTTTTCATGCCACACTGTATGAATGTAAGATTGAACATCACACAGCTTCCTTTGGCCCCTGGCCAGGCAGAGGTTGGAAAATAATTCCCTGATTTACAGATGTCTTTATCCATGTAGAATGTATAAGTTTAGACAAGAAGGATGTGAGCACTTCAGAGAAATTGATGTCCAGTAAAAGAAAAATCCCACTAGGTACTTGCCCATTTTCCTACGGATATTATTGAGAATCTTCAGGTGAGCTGGAACCAGCTACGCACTGAGGTGAAAACTAAACTGGATGTTTACTTTCCTCCCACTTCCATTTGTGATCCGTAGCTAGGAACTGTTCAGTTCCATATTTATTTAATGGCAGATGATAGAATATTTCAGGATACAGCAGCCCATGTTCTGCCAATTCATAGGATAAACAGACAAAATGTTTCCTGGGGTTGATTTGTCAGGAACAGCTGTTCTTTAGGACATTGTAGGTATCTTTCCCCTCAAACTAATTTGATCAGGACTTAGAAAAACCTCCACAAAATAAATACTCCACAGTTCAAGCAGACACTGCAGCTGCTCGGTGGGGAAGGCTAAAGCTATGGAAATAGGGAAATTGCTGCTCCACAGGAAGATGGGAGCTAAGTGTTTCCTCTGGCGTGGGAAGAGTTGTCAGGGCCATGGAGAAAAACAGAGCACCCAAGGGCAATTAGTGACTGGCAGACCAACATCATTTTCCTGTCTAAGCACTTGATATTAACACTTGAGGACAAACAGGGTCAGGACTCACCTTTAAAATATTTTCTGCACAAGGAGAGAGAGAGAATGTGTCTAAATAGCAAAATATCTTCCTTTAACATTGTTTTACCTTTTCTTTCTTCATCTTCTCTTAGTCATCATTTTTGTGGTTGAATGTTTTAATTTATCACCAAATAAATGTTTCCCTCCATACCATGTAAACTCCCTTGTCTTTTCAGTTTTAAAAGTGTACAGTGTTTTTGAGACCAGTTATTTAAAAAGAGCTTTTAAAATGAAGGTGGTTCATTGCACAGAACCCATGAGACAACAGCCAGGAATGCTGCATAAATTACAGCCTCTTCTACTGACCATTTAATGCAAGGAAGATGGAAAAAACCAGCATGCAGATAATGATGAAAGCCAAGAGCATTTTTCAAAACTCAAGGTCTTCACGCTGATAATGAAAAATTCCTTGTCTCTGCTGGGGGTGACCTTGTAAAAAGCAGCTTGCATGTGCATCTCAAAACATCAGGACTAAATTAGGTCTCCATAATGTGAGTGTAGTCTGAACTGGGGTGTTTGTACTCCCCAGAGGCGTCAGCGTGCCTGGAGGTAACTTGTTTAGCCTGGTTCAGATGCAGTGAAATGCTCTGAGACGTGTTCAGGTGTGCTGAGCTGCAGGTGCTGCTTTCTCCCTGCCTTCAGAAGAAAAGACAGCTCAGAGCAGCTCACAAGCAAGGGGCTGCTGGAGAGGTGGATGCTGGATGAGAAGTGAAACTCTTCCTTTCAGAGGGGAAATGCTGCTGGCTGGACAGCTTCCAAAACCAGAGACGTTGTGGTAAATGCTGGTGTGTTGGAATCAAGCTGGTTTGCACAAGCTCAGGAGCTCCAGCAGGATTCTGAGCTACCCTAAAAGTGCTGCCAGTCTGCCAGGATGACCAGGAGCTGATGGAGCTGATGGAATGTGTCTCTGGGGACACTGCCATTCCTGGAGACACCCCCATCACTTCACGGTCCACCTCCAGCCTCGCTCCCTGGCTTGGACACCAGAGGCTTCAGGAAATCCCACACAGCTTTGGAGAGCAAGTTTCAGAGTTTCTGGATAAATTACAAAAGCTCCAAATTCTGTGATAACTTTTGTTTTAAATAATATTTTTCTTTTTCTGGCAAGTTTTCATTACATAGATTTCATTACGTAGTTTTCATTACTTTCATTACCTCTTTTGTAGAATTAAGTATTTTAGGACTTGGAAAATTGAAGCAGAGGCTTTTAGTCAGCTCTAGCTATAAACTTGGACAAGAAATATCAATTAAATTATTTTTTTTCATGGGCCTTCCAGTATTAGGCTGGTAGAAAAAGAAGCGAAAACTGTTCTTAGTGTTCTAGGCTAATGGTTTGTGTTTCTAATCCAGAATCTCTTTTATTTCACGCAGTCTCACTACATTTGGGACTTCATGCTCTCTAGTCACATTATCTCTCAAGGAAAACCAACTCAATTAAACTTCATTTGGGTTGAAAAGAGGCAGAGTGTGCATGTTTTGGAGACAATTAGTGCAAGCTCAGACTGCTTATCAGGGAAAGAATATTCAGCGTCAGTCAGACCTTGGAAGGGGGCTCAGAGAAGCCATCAGTGGGATCTCCATCCTTGGAGGATTCAGACTCAGAGGTACAAGGCTCTGATCTGGTTTTGTCTAGACTGTGCTTTGGCCAAGAAAAGCTGGACCAGAGGATCCTTGAGGTCCCTTCCAGCCTGCTCCTCTGGGATTCTGTGGCATTCTCTGACACACATCTAACTCCAAAGCCCTGTAAATCTGCAGGCAACACCCACAAGTACACAAAAAAATATTGTACAGGAGCCTCTGGAATGGGCTACAGCAGCCAGGAATCCAACTGCAATGCCTGAGGGTATGGAATGAAAAGAATTATGTAGGTATTCTGTTAAATGAGGAAAATCAGCTAAACAGGGCATATCTACCCAAAATGTCAGCCAGAACACAGATGCTAACATTCCTTATTTTTCCTGGAGCGTTTCAGGAAGCCCATGATGAGTATTAGATGTAAGGACTCAGCCTGAGTGAGCTGTTGGTGAGAGCAAATCTACTCATCCCTCTGCACTGAGCTGGGATATTGATCCAGCACTGGCACAAACAGAAATGCCTTCTGCACTCTGGAACTGGCAGTCAAAAACTTCAGGAAAAAACCTAACTAGCTGGGGGTTTTTTTATTCCAAAATATTGGAATTGTATTTTTAACTAATGAGTTTGAGGAACTGATATTTGTGGTTCTCTTTTAGTCTTTGCTTTTAGTTTCTGAACACTTTATTTATACTTAGTCAATATTTTATGCTTTTCTGTGCTGCATTGAGGATTAGAAATCTACTTTGAAAATAAAACCTCAGATTCTAACTTAACCATTTGACTCTAGAGGCAGAAGGTCCAGGACAGGAAGCAAACATTCCAAGAAAAACGTGAAAATATTGACAGCTGACAGAAGTGTGATGTAACAGTGTTTAACTGAGAAGATCTAACAGGACCATATGCCAAGGCAGTCAACAGCTCTGAGGGGAAGCCAAAGTCCAAGGGACTTTTCTCCAGGGGTTATCAAACCTAAATAAGAAGCAGCTATTTTGATTCTGAGCAACACCAGTGAGGCCTTATTTGGAATATTCTCTGATGTGAGAGGAAGGCAGCCAAGAAATGAACACAGCTCAGCTTTGGAGCCGTGTGCTCTGAGGGAAGCCCAGCTCACTTGGCCTCTTCCCTGAGTGCCTGAGGACACTGGGAAAACTCTTGAAGATGAAGCAAATCGGGCAGGATGTGTACTTGGAATAAGAGAGTGAAAATTCAAAGCCAGGATGGCAAGATAAGAGAAACAGCAACAAAATGAAATGGCAGAACTTCTGTTTCTTCGGCAGAGCAGTTGGAAAGCTCTACTCCAAACAGGTTTGGGCTCCATTTGAGAAATCATCTCCCTAATTTGATGCAGGTGACCAGTCCCATTTATCTGAACAGCCTCTGCTTCTGACATGGGTAGCCTGGACTCTCATCTACATCAGGTTGGATGGGGCTTGGAGCAGGCTGGTCCAGTGGAAAGTGTCCCTGCCCATGGCAGGGGGTTGGAATAAATGATCTTTTAAGTCCCTTCCAACCCAAACCATTCTGTGATTCTATGATCAGCTGTGTAATCAATATTCCTAATATAATCAATGTAATGCGATTTTTCTATACCAGTGGAATGTGGCTTGTGGGAAATGGGCCAAATCTGGACTTTCTCCCCAGGCCTTGAGTGTTTGCCCAGGCCCCCTGACTGTAAAAGTTGACTTGGTTGAGGGAGGAATCATTGGAAGTCTTGGGAAAACTGGGCTATGTGAGAGCCATGTCCAGGAGGAAAAGGACACAAATCCCTCCTGGCCAAGGATTTCAAAGATTCCACATCCAGTGAAGGAATGTGACCTTCCTGAGACTGAGCAGCTTCACCAATTTCCAATTATTCCAGCAGCAGCTCAACATTTTGCATAATTTTGTAAAATTGGTTTTATTGATTAAGCTGAATTGCATTGGGCAAAGCTAAGTCAGTGGCTCGGCCTCTCTGCTGCTGTGCTGCTTGGGCAGCAACGAGATGGACAGAGAATGATTGCACATGGAGCTGGCTGGCTTAGGGCAGCAGTGGTTTATTCCTCAGTTAAATATCCTCCCAAATTCTCTGATCCTCGGTCCTCACTCTGACCTCTATGGGAGATCCAAGTCCTTGTGATATTTAAGCAGTTTCAGCTGTACACAACCCAGAGATGCTCTAAATTGTCCTTTGGTGTTTGAGCCCTGTAAATTTACAGCAGTGCCTGGACACGGGCAGCTCCAGAGCTGCTGTCTCATGCAAGTGGAAGCTTTTGAAGCTTAAACTTTTTTCAAAGGGCTTAGGCAAGAGAAACTCAGATGCAGCTGAGACATGTGGTTGGAAAACTGAAGCAACACGTTCCTGAAATACAAAATCTGTAATTTCTCAGGGTGGCAAGGATTATTTGGGAGACAGCAAACATACTTTTCACATGAAAGCAGCAATGTGTGCTACAAAAAGCCTGTTTATAATGCAGCTTACCTACCAGACAGCCATGTCAAGCTGTCAGTGGAGAGAGGACTGACAACAAGCTAATGACCTCCTGCTGCTCAATAAATGTCTCAGCTTTGCTCCAGCATCTCTTTGTGCAGTGGGAGGGAGACAAGGATGCCAGGCAATGCTCTGTTGCAATTATTTTATTCTGTTTCTACCCATTTTTTATCACAACATACAAGAAAGGCAGGCACAGCAGCTTTTGTGAGGCCTGATACAAGTAAACAATAGTTGCCAAGCTATAATTACTAAACTATTTTCTTTTGCAGTTAGGAATAAAAGCAATCAAAGAACAGTCCTTCCAGAAAAGTAATCTGTTTTGAAAATGATTTATTTTTCTGTTCCCCTCATTGTATCTGTAAATAAGGCAAAGCATTATGAGGTACCCTGCTAGACAGCTTTCTGCAAGATTAAATTAGCAATAAGATGGAAAGCTACTTTTTATGCAGTTGTTGAAACTGCCTATTAGTGATAAAGAAGGCTAAGAGAAGGTACAGATTTTTACAGAACACACCTCTAAAATATATTAATCTTATTAATGTGATAAGAATTTATGGATCAGGCTAGGCCTGAATTAAAATAAAAATCTCACCCAACATTTCATGATGTTCCAGAAAAAATGTCTTTTCCCCATTTTAATTCCAGACTTGTGTATTCTTTATGTTCCTCAGTTACCATCCAAGGTCTCTACTAATGGCTCTAAAGTATTCCTGATATTCTTTCACCATCCTGCTGAGCCAGTAGTGTGGTAATTGGCACTGCTCTGTTGGAATCTCACTCTTACCTGGTTTGTGTTCTGGTTTCAATTTGAGCCATCTGTGTTTAATCCTAGATTTGCTCATAAAAAGGATAAGTCTCGATAAATAGGTAAGAGAAAGGCTTCTGAGACACAGAATGAAAATATCCAGAGTCCTTAAGCAGTCTACTGGTGGATTACGTCAACTCAAAGATAGATTTTGCTCCCTCTGGCTCATCAAATAATCTGATTAGCTGGTGCTGATTATGCTGGGCATGATGCACTGTGTTCTGCAAACCAGACACAGAATGTCCCTTCTCTGCTGCCTCGTGTGCTCCTGGACAGCCTTATTTATAATAAATCCCATTTTCACTTTTGCCAACCTCTAACAGCTTTGGCTCAACTTTGGGCCATATTAAAGCCACATGGTAATGCTGCCTTGCTGCACAGGAGAAGGGCTGGCCTCTCCTAAAGCAGAAAAATGTTTGAGTTTTTGCCTCTCAGCTCCACTGCCATTGGGTTTAGCATCTCTGGCTTTTATACGATGTTTGGGGAGGGGTGATGCCATCGGGGGCTGACAAAAGCCAGGAGTCAGAGGAGGGGGTTGCCTAACCCAGCATTAAAACCTGTGGCAGCATAATGTGGTGTTTTCATCTCCTCCAGCCCCAGCTGGCAGTGTTGGAGGAGTCAGTGTTATGCTGACCTCACACTTCATTTTCTGCTGCCAGAAGCATTTTGGAGGGGTCTGGGTGTTGGTGGCAGTTAAATGTGTCAGTGGTGATGGTGAGAGAGACGGTGGCCATTGTGCAGAGCCATCCAGGCTGTTTAGGCCTGACATTTCTGTACAGCAGTAAATTCATAGATTTCAGTCCATTTTTAAAATGGATTTTTGTCTCCAGTCCTCACAAATGTCTTACATGCCCCCGAAGGGACTCAGGCTGCTGTGTCCTTTCAGAGTTGCGTTGTGACTTGTCACTGTCGTCCCTGATGACTTTGAGAGCGCATCCAAAGAGCTCTTCGCATTTTCCTGCTCTATTTTTCTTTCCCCTCTACCACCCTGTCTCACATTTTCCTCGGCTCCCTCTGTCTTCTCCTCCTCTCTGTCCTCCCCCTGCATTCCTGTGCTGTGACAGACCTGCTGATGCGTGCTGGGAGCGGCGGCAGCCACGCTGTGCTCACCATCTGGGCCGGGCAGCTCCCGCAGCCTCCTGGAGTCTCCAGATCCTCGCTGACGGCTGGAACACGGCCACCATCGCCTCCAGCTTCCCGCCTTTCTCCACCTGAGCTGCCTCTCTCTTGGCCACAGACTCCTGCACCTACACAAGGTCTGCCCAGCTGAGGAAAGCTTCTAAGGTTCCCCCATCTCAGGGCTCAAACCCTTCAGCTGGAAAGCCCCATCCCAATGGATTTACTCCTTCATCCCCTTCCTCTGCTCCACGTAGAACCAGAGAGGAAGCAAGAAAAATATGAGAATGTGGAAGCTTTCAATGCAAGTGCTCACCACTTTGAACCCTTTTCTTTCTGCTACTGAAATACATTTCAGGGTGCAGACTTTAGAGACATTTCTGCTCAGTATTTCCAAGCCAAATTTATTTATTCTCTATCTTTGCTGGCTGTTTTGTCCCTGAAACAATCACCCCCACACACTGTGACTACTTGGAGAGCTGTGAGGGGTCTCTTGCTGGCTCCATGGATGCTGTCTCACGTCTCTTCCAACCCAAGGCATTCTATGGCTCTGTGATTGAGCCTCCTCTGACTTCATCCTTGCCTGGACAGGAGGGATAGTGATCTAGCTATAGTTGAATACTGATATGATTCAAATGAAATTGAGAAAAGCAGCCCAAAGAGGGGATTTACTGGGTGTAAAGGCTCAGGCTGACTCAGAGGATGAAAAACTGGTAAAAAATCAGTGAACCATTTAAAACATCCTGCTCTCAATCCAAAACCTGTGCTTCCTTTGGTTTTTTTTGTATGTTTCTATTCCTCACCCTTTAAGTGTTGCTAGTCCTCCTTGCTCCTGAAAACACAGGATAAAGCAGCATCTGAGGAGCTGGTTAAGTAGGGAGCTCTGCATATCCAAAGTTCAGCTAGTGAAAAATAACCATCTGGTGAGCATGTACATCCCTGCTCCTGGATAAGCTGAGGATGAATCTCCTAATGGGAGCCACGGTGCCCTGCCTGAGAGCAAGGAGTTACCAGGGTAAAGAGAATTACATAAGAGCAAGATCTGCACTTAGACATCACTAACTAGATGTAATCTTTGCACTCAAGCTGAGGTAATTCTGCTGCAGCAAAAAACCACTCTATGCCAGCAGAAAATAATTAGGTTTTTGTCTTTTTTTTTGCTTACCTGAAGCACAATTTTGTGTCGCTGAGGCTCCCCAGCTACTACACGCAACAAATGTGCTCCTGTGGAATGTTTCAATGCTTGCTTTCTAATTATAGCTTTGGGTATCATTTGATTTGGTATAAACAGGGTGAATCAGAACAGAAATATCAGGGAGGGTTGAGGGAAAGGCCTTTTACTAACAGCGAGCATCAGGACTGAAAAAAATCAAGGCATCTTGTAAGGCAAAGCTCTCAAAGTGTTTCACAGGAGACAGCGGCAAATTGCAACTCAGGGTTGCGCCAAAAAAACCCCTAAATTTATAAATTCTTTGTAGGAAAGGAAGGGAACTTCCCAGCCATCTGCCTCGCTGGCTGCCTGCAAGGCTCACACCTCGCAGGCACAAAGGGTTCCAGGCTGCTGGGGCAGCTCCAGGCTGGCAAGGATGGGAAGCAACGGGGCTCTGAGCTGGATAATCCCGCAAAATCACAGCATTTGTGCACGTTGCTTGGGTTTTATCAAATCTGTGAGCTCTGACAAGGAGATTTACTATCAGTTCTGGCTCTGGAGGAACAGGAAGAAAGGAGATTGGAGTTAGGATGGCTAAGGAAGGTGGGAGTTACAAGAACAGGGATTTATGGTGTTTGAAAAGCGGGGAGAAGAGAAAGCTGAACACACATCTATGTGCAAATGATATTTTTATCTCATGGTTCTGCCGTGGGTTTATTGTGAGACACAAGGGGCAGTTGTACAACTCTGTGTGAAGGCGCACGAGCTGCAAGGCCTGAGCAAACCCAGCTCTGCAAAGGAAGGTTCCCAAAATAACAGCTTCAGCTGTCAAATGAGTATGACTGTTCCAAATTCCTTCCTAGGGAGTTAAAATTTCTCCTTAAACTGGTGAAAGAAAATGAAAATTTTGGGTGGGATATAGGAAATTAGTACTTGCTTACAACTTCGGCTACCTCTAACAAAAATAGAATTATCTTTCTGATATTTAAAAAAAGAAAAAATGATCAAATACCAAATCTATTCTGGACTGGACTATCAAGTCATGTAGATTTTGATCTGTCTCCAAATTAGAAGTCTGAAAGCTCTTCTTGGATAAAATATATGTGTAAATATCAACGTTCTAAACTGCAGAAAGGTCATTCCTCTTGTATTTTATTGTTTAAGTCTAGAACAAATGGCAAGCTCCTGCAAGGTAAACCTGGAAGGAGACACCAGCAGCTTTTTGAGCTAAAGCCAAAGACATGGCCTTACAATGAAGTCACCAACATCAAAAATGTCAGGTAATTGGGAGATGCAGCCCAGGATTTGCTTTTGCTCTGGTAAATATTTTCAGATTCAATTTGACCACATTTTCTCATTCAAATACTATCCAGGGACCTCTTTCTCTACTCAGAGTGCTTCTGTTCTGCAGACCAACTGTGCAGAGATTAAAATCTCCTAGAATCATAGAATTCTTTGGAATTATTTTTTTTTCAGTTGCTCATAACATTTTTCCAATCCAAGCCCCTCTGTGAGTCTATGGTTCTAAGATATTCCTTGTATTTTCATATCTTTTTATGCAGTCTAATCTATAACAATTATTTCTGGAAATTTCCATTGTTGCACAGTTGGGGCAGCAATTGGAATTTACCCCAACAACTCTTCCATCATCTTGCCTGGATGCCAAGAGCAAGGGATACATTTTCATTTTCTGGATGATTTCTAAGCACAGAGATGGTAAAATTCATTAAGACATGGAATATTTATTTTACATGACTTATCCAAGTCTTATTTAAAAGAAAAGAAAAAAAAAAAAGGTTGTCCCCCTTTTTTTTAACGTTATGTTTTGAGAAATGAACCAACTTGTTTAGTGGAGTCAGAAAAATAATTTAGTAAATAATTAGTCTGGGAGAGAGAAATCACATTACCCTCCCCCTGCAACAGTTCTCAATGTTTATAGGGAACTAATTTAATTGCAAATGAAGACAAATTTCTATTTCAGTCTCCATAAGTAATTACATTTTACTTGTCCTGACTCCAGTCCTGGTTGTTTGCTCGCTGGACAAAGGGATTTTCTCTAGCACTGCTCTGCTAGAACATCTCAGGTGCTTTCCTTTTGTGCTGACTGAGGGAGAAGGGATGGATCCAGCTGATCCAGGATGAGTTTCCCAATGCAACACCAAGCCCGAGGCATTGTCTAACAGAGTCTGGGAATGGGGAATGAAACCATGGAAATAAGAAAGTGCTAAAACATCTGAGAAAGCCTGAAATAAAAAGTAGTAACTGCAGTGGGGGGGAAAAATATAATGTATCAAATGATGTGAAATCCATGAGGGAAAAGCGAGGATGTGGAGAAATACACATTTTCTGTCAGTGAGCCTACAAGGGCAGCTTAAGGAAGATGCAGTCTCGCAATTTTTGAGTGGAAAGCAAAAAAAAAATATTGCATAGCCAGCACAAGGCGTGAGCCCAAGGGCCGGCAGAGCTGTTGCTGCTGGTCTTTTCTTCTGGAAGATAAATGGGCTTTGCACTGCGGGGCTGCTGCTTGGGTGAGTCCTTTTGGGCAGGGTGACACCCTGAACTCCAATCCCAAACATTCACTGCCTCCAGTCAGGAACGGCTGGAATCAACATGTGGAGGAAATGTTTAAAATTGATTTCACATAATCAATTTAGATTGAAAAAGACCTCTGAGGCCGAGTCGGACCTATGACCCGACACGGCCATATCAACCTGACCATGGCACCTGGGGGATTCTGGATTCCCATTAATTCCTTCAGTTGCTCCACAGCGAAATATTTCCTGAGTGCTGATAAGAAACAGAGGACAGAGTCTTAAGCTGCAGCCAGTGGAGGTTTATGTTGGGCATTAGGAGGAATTTCTTCACAGAAAGGGTGATTAGACATTGGAAGGGGCTGCCCAGGGAGGTTTGGAGTGTCCATCCCTGGAGGTGTCCAAGGAAGGAATTCCTGGATGTGGCACTCAGGGCTCTGGGCTGGGGACAAGGCGGGGATGGGGCACAGCTGGGACTGGATGGGCTGAGAGGCATTTTCCCCTCAGTGACCCTTTCATCTGCCACAAACCGGTGTTCCCCACAGCTGCTGCCTGGCCATGTGCCACCGCAAGGAGATTTTTTGAGGGATGACTCCCACAGGAACCTGCGATGTCCATACACCTCGCAGCAGGCTCTATGTGCAGCCAAGGGGAGGATGCTCCGGTGGTAACGCTCTGCGCGTTACCTCCGGCAACCCAGCCGCATGTTTGGCTCGGGGAAGGTCGCGGGGTGCCGAGGGGCCCGGGAGCCGTGTGGGCAGGGAAGGAGCAGCCCGGGACAACCCGGGAAAGCCCGGGACAGCCCGGGACAGTCCCGAGGGTCCCGCGGGTGCCGCCCTGAGGGGCCGGGACGGGAGGCGCCCCCTTGCGCCCGCCCTGCGCGCAGCGCCCCGCGGCACCGATGACATCACCGCTCTGCGCAAAGAGCCGCCCGCCGATTGGCGGAAGGCAGGAAAGAATCTAGCCAATGAGCGGCGCGCAGGGCGGCAGGCCGCGCTGACGTGCTGCTCGGCCGTGCGGGGGTTTATTTTGCTTTGGGCCGCTCCGGCCGCCGCCATTAGAGGAGCGCGGGCAGAGCCTCCCCCCCCCCCCCCCGAGGCGCGGGGCGCAGGCGGCTCCCAGTGCTCCGAGCGTGTTCCTGAGGGACTGAGGGACGGATCCCGGCGGAGAGGTAAAGCCCCCGTGCTCTCACTGCCCTCCTCGGGCAGCGCTGCAAGACGAGGGGGCGCGGGGGAAACGGGGGCGAGCTGAGCCGGAGCCGACCGGGGACCCGCTGCGGGGTCGGGGGGGCTGTGAGGAGGCGCCTCCGGCGCGGCCCCGCGTCCCGCTGCGATCGGTGTCCCGCATGGAACGGTTTGCTGAGGGCAGGCAGGCTGGCACAGCCTCCGTACAAAGGCAGGAAACTCGGATTTTTTTTCTCCCGTGGCTGCTGCTCCGGACCCCGGGCTGTGGTGCCTCAGTGTGCCTGGTGAGATCATGCCTGTGCTGCCTCCTCCCGCTGCTTCCCACCCTCCTGCTTTGATTTTGTTCGCGGTCGGATGTGCCTGTGTGGATCTGCACGCGGTGGTGGAGTAGGTGATGGGAGTGATGGGTTGTGTCTGTGGATTTTGGGTAGCAGAACTTCCATGATGTTGCCTATCCCATCCTGGGAAGTGTCCACGGCCAGGTTGGACAGGGCTTGGAGCAACCTGGGATAGTGGAAGGTGTCCCTGCCCGTAGCAGGAGGTTGGAACAAGATGATCCTTAAGGTCCCTTCCAGCCCAAACCACTCCGTGATTCATTCTGCGATCACCTATTGTCGAGGCTTTATCAGAAGTAAAGCGCAGTGTGAGAAGTATTTCAAAATCGATCTCGTCTTTGGGAACCGAAGTCCAAACAGAAATTAGGAAAGTTGGATTAAGGAGCGAGGCAGACCTTGGCAATCCACGCTGCCAGCGCCTCCCTGTCTGCCCTCACGGTCCCAGACTGCAGCAGCTTCCTGGCAGGATAAGATAAACTTGTCTGCGGAGGTCATGGATGTGTCTGTGAGTCCTTCGGATGTGTCTGTGAGTCCTTCCTTGGGAGTGACAGGATCAGCCTGTCCCCACAGCAGTCACCGCTCCCTTGGGAGGAGCGGCGGGTGGCAGAAATGATGGAGAGGATGGATCCGGGTGTCCTGCACGGCTGGCACAGCCCGGCTGCTGAGAACTTTCTGCTGCCACGGTGACTTTCAGCCATGGCAATAATGACAACTTTTTCTGGAATTCTTGGGGGTTGATGTAGTAAACAAACGTTGTTTGACGGGCTTTGTGCTGTGCTTGAACAGTCTCTGCTCACCAGCTGCCTGCGGTGTCACAAGTGGTGGAGCTGGCATGTGAGTTGAGTGCTTTGATGCGTTTGTTGGGGCAAAAATTGAAAGGTGAGATGCCTTCTGTGTAGTAACTCCCTCTTTCTCTTCTTAGAGCTCACTCTGTTGTGAGCAGAACCTTTTTAACAGTGGTTCAGGAGAGATCTGTTGTAATCAGTTTTGTTTTTCCATCTGCTTATCGGTCTCACAGAAGAGATTTGTGAGGCTTATTTCTTATTTATTTGTGAGGTTTATTTATTTTTCAGTAGTTATTCAGACAGGGGGATGCAGGTGAGCAGCAGGAGGTGTTCTGGAACTCTTTTGTTGCTTCCTTCTGAAGGCCAGGCTGAGTTGTGGAGGCTGGCATATCATGTATGAAGGATCACCTCTGTCACAGCATTCAAAGAGAATAAAGCCTTTGGATGCGTTGCATTTTGTGGGATTTATGAAACTGTAATTATGTGGGGTAGTTCTCTTGAAGGAAAAAGAAATTGCTACCTTTACTTTCCTTGTGCTGCTTAAGCAAGGGCAGGCAGGTGGGGGTGACACTGGTGAGGCTGTCATCTGTTCGTCAGGAGCTGTGTCTATTAGCATTCTCTCAGAAGTATAATTACAAATATTAATGTAATTGGAATGCTGAGTGGCACAAAAGCATCAACGGGGTTCATCACAGAAGCGTGACTTTAATTGGGGACTAATTCCAGCTCAGAATGGGTCAAGGGGACATTTTTAGCTTTGTGTGTGGCCGTTCCCACTGTGTGTTGTTTGACCTGTAAATTCCTCAGGGACAGGAATTCCCACCCATCTTTGCTGCCCTTTGCAAGAAGGATCTGTAAATAAGTGTAAGTAGGAAATACTTTACTGATTGAATGGGAGGTTATTTTTAATACAGTCAATCAAATAATCAAATGTTCTCTCAGGCACTTTAAAGTGAGATTTACTGGCTCCTTCATGTGGTATTAACTTGGGTGTTAGTTTCTCTTTCCAGCTTCTCTTTGCCATATCAGTTGTAGCACAACTTCAGATCAATACATTCCTTGTCGTGATGTGCTCTCTGCTAATCACAGCAAAGTGTTTAAACTGCTACTGCCAGTTCTCTTAATAATCTCATGCCCTTTCCTCCCCCCAAAATTTGAAGACTGGGTTATTTTGGGCTGTTCAAAATTGATGTCAACAAGTAATCCTCAATTTAATTAGATGAATTACGATCCACAGTCTCCTGGTACTAAAATGGAACTAAACTTTAGTTTGGCAGCTGAAAATGGCTGGTTTAGCTGTAACAGAGGTCTTAATTTTTAATTTTTTTAAAATAGTACTATGTATGAGGAGAGAAACAAGGCAAAGTTGAAAAGAGAATTTATTTTCAACACAGCTGCTGAAGAGTTTGCCATTTTCCTTGTCAGATGGTGTAGCTTGGTTAAATCAGTTTAGTAACATAGATAATTGTAACTTTGTCATGTCAGTTGAATGGAATTTATTACACCTTAAAACGTTTGTCTTCAAATTAAGGTTTCGAGCATTTGGGATCCAGACACTTTGCTGGTGCTTTTCATAGCATTTCTTGTGTAGCTGTCACTGCTTCAGCTTGCACAGGATTGTGACTGTGCTCATTTTTACCTCATCGGTGGCTGGAGCACAGCTGCTCTATGTAGCTAATTTTTTTTGAGCTTTCTTGACATGCAAGATTTATAATTACCTCTTTGGGATCCACTAGTTAACATGCTTAAAAAGAAGAACTGTCGTACTTCAACAACAATTCTGAGAATGTGTTAATCTGTAGTAATATTTAGCATTTTGTGTTTCCTTATTTCGTGGCACAGGCAGGTGTTTGGGAGCTCTGTACTCAAACTGGAGCTGTGTCCATCTGGCGTTTTTCAAAACAACTTTTTTTCCTCTGCTGTTGTCCCATTGATGCAGAAACTCACTTTGGTGAAGACCAGGGAGAGGAGAGGGGTGGAGGGGATGGAGCAGGGAATGAGGGCAGTGATGTTTGAGGAGGGAGCTGTCTTCAAGAGGGGGCTGATACAGAGTCCTTGGTTCAAGAAGGAATAGTAGATTTTTTACAAGGAAAATGGGCAGGTAGTACATTGCAAACCTTGGTAGTGACTGGTGTGTGCAGAGCATCTTGCCTAGGAAGCCGCCACATTTGCAGCCCTTTTGCATTTTCTACTGTACAGGGGATATAATGAAGTTGGCATTTTTCCCTTTGGTTATTTGGGTTTGTCTTGATGTAATCTGTTCTGTTTGTCCTTAAGACAAGGATACTACTGTGTGGATTGTTGTTGGTTTTCTTTTGTTTGTTTATTTTTCATTATGGTCTACTAAGTTGAATTTTTTTTTTTTTTTTTTTTTGTTGGTTTTCTTTTGTTTGTTTATTTTGCATTATGGTCTACTAAGTTGAATGTGTTTTTTTTTTTTTTTTTGCTTAGAATGGCTTGCAAATTTTAAGTTAAGGACAGTTATTACTTCTAAGAAAAATGCTGGAGATGACACAGGATTTAAGATCTTTAAGTTCAGAACTGAGCTGAAAATACCTGAAGTGCTGAGAACAAGGTACAAAATGAAAAGCAGGCATGTAACCTGCTGTCCAGGGAATTTGGGGCTGGAAGGATGGACTTGTGTCTGCTTTGGCACGTGGAAATAGGGCTGTGTAAGTAGGACTTGTGTCTGGAGCTGTGACTTGTGAGCAAGGAGGCTGCAGTCTTCTCCTCTTGCCCTCCCTCACGCTGTGCCAAAAGCCAAGGCACGGTGCTGTTTTATTTGGGTTATGTTTGCCATTTCTTCTGTAATCAAATGTTAAGGTTTCAAAATTCTCCATGTGGTTCTTTGACTTCACTTTGATTTAGCATCTGCTCCTGAGAAGCTGTTTTTAATAAAACAGAGAAAGTTGGGGTTACTGAGGAGTTTGTGGGCATTAAGAAACTTCAGTAAGGTATGTTTGTTTTCTTGGTAACTTCTACATATTGAGGAGTTGGGGTTCCTGAGCTAAAGAAGACTGTCAGAACCATGATTCCTGTGACTCTGGAAGGAAAAATAAACTTGAGTGCTGTTCTTTGTTTGGGGTTTTTTATTGTGTGTGGATTGTTTTTTTTTAGTGTATTAGAAGTATTTTGATGAGTAATCTTTTTTTGACTTTGAATCACACACTTTTATAGATCCACTCATTTAAAAACTCTGTGGTTCTTGGTGCAGTCTTCAATCCTTCAATCTGGAAGAAAAAGATCTGTAATAAGTATCATAAATGTGTATAATTCCTGCAAAAAATAGGAAGTCTGTTTGATGATTGTTGGTTTATGAGAGAATCTTGTTTTTTGTGGTTGTTGGGACCATAAGTGCACTGTGAGAGCTTGACTTGTGGTTAATGGGCTTGAAAGTATTCCTTGAGTCTCCAATCATCTTCCCAGTATCTAAGCAGGGATCTGTAGAGACAGCTGGCATGTTTATTCCTTGCTGTTATTTCAGTACTCCCCTGGAGCAGCCTCAATCTGCAGGTCTTGGGTTCAAGAAGTGTTGATGATCTGCTTTTGGTTTGTGCTGGTTCTCAGTGCCCTGGTGAGTCAGGGGTGTTGTGTCCTGCTGTTGTGTCCTGGACTTGTGCTTGTCACTGACACCGTCTGACAGATGGGCCAGTGGGTTCAGGTTTTACCTGCAAAGGCTTCCCCTTACTGGGTGCCTGCTGAGAAATTCATTTTTATCTTGCTGGAGGGCTGGGATGGGCTGCTGGACTAGTTACTTTTTTATTTTTGACCTCCCCATTGCTGTTTAGCTTTGCAGGGATAAAAAAAAAAAAAAAAAATTCACCTCATGGCTTTTAAAGGGCTTATTTAAATAAGGTTATTCAGTGTTACCTTTAGTAGAAACTTACTCCCACCCCAGAACTTGTTATTACTGCTGTAGAGCTGTTACTCTGAAACTTTCCAGGAGGGCAGAGTACCCTGCAGTGATTAACTCAGAGATATGCACTATGACTAAAATACAGATTACTAATCACATGGTTAAAAAAAAGAACTGATATCAGTGTCTCTAGAAGGAGATTGGATTTGTTTTCCCTGTGGTATTTGACACTAGTTCTTTGGACTGTGTTAAGCAGTAGCATCCACACTAGTGGACTTTGTGTGCTGTGATAATAGCATTTTTGCTACTATTTTTTCTTTTTTCCCTCTTTTTGCTACTTTACTGCCTTGCCAGCATTTTAGGAAGAGCTGGATAAAATGAGTGTGGTTTGTTTGGCTCACTTGAGCTGGGACTTGCCTGAAGTGTATTCCAATTGCAAATGCTTTTACCAAAGACAGTCCTTGGCTGTGTCTGAGTGTGGCTCCTCATTAGTTCTGAGCAAACTGCCCGGTAGTGGGTGCTGAGTGTGTTTCCATGTTTCCTTTGGGGGCAGGTGGTTTTCCTCCTCCCGATGGTGACTGCGTGTGTAGCCCTGCTCTAATTTATGGTCAGGCAGTATTGAGGAGGTCCAGGGGATAATTACTAGAAAATGTGCAAGTCTTGGTGTAATGTTCCTGCTGTTGGACAGGTTTAAGTGTTTCAGGGTTTTGATGTCTGACTCCACAGTGTGTTTTCAGTCAGAGCGTGACATCTGGTTTTCCTCCTTGTGTGTGAGGATGGCTGAGAGCTAAACAAAAATGGGTCTGGTGTTTGAGGCACAGTCTAAACACAGATAAACTGTTTTTGTATTTGACCTCACTTTTTATAAAGAAACATCTTGTTCAACTTCTGTACTTTGTCCAAGGCTAATGTCTTTTGAAAAATGAAGTTTTAACAGTTCTGTTGTTTTATTGTGTATGTTTGTTAGTGTAGATCTTAAGTCAATATTCATCTGTTGCTGTTCATGGTCAAATTCATTAAATGCTGCTGGCTGTATTTATGCAAATCTTCTATCGTAGCTCATTATTTTAAGTCATTTTGCATGGGTTTTGATTAGTATTGTGTGGGAGATGCTGTGCGTTATGTAACTGTTAAACTGCTTACTCTTGTTTGCCCAAATGGTGTTGGTTTCTAAGCAGTTGGCCGTATTTAGTCCATCCTAATGTGTAGTAACATCTCATCTGGACAGTTGTTCACTTCTAATTGAGCTTAAAACAAAACAAAAAAACAACCCTGACAAAGAAAGGGAACTGAACTGCAAGCTGCTGCTACTGGGGTTTTATAGGTTGTTTTCAGCAGTTAAGATTTTCCTAGCTTTTAGTCACAAATGTAATAGAGCTAGATGGAGTTTGACCCATTTGAGATGAATAATGAATAAAATGCCAACTTGCACCATGCAAATTACACAAGGGGGTTAACTAGTGGCTAAGAGCACAGAAATGCTTCAAGAGATAAACATTAATGTATAAAAAAAGAACAGCAGAAAGAGAAAATGTTTACTATTCTCAAATATCTGTTAATTCTGTAATGAGTTTCCAGCTTTTGCAGACACATCTGTTTACGTTAAGTTGTAGACCTCAAGTTCATTGTCAGTCTTGTATTTCAGATATCTCCAAAGATCAGAAACCTCCCAGATGTTTTCCTTCTTAGTACATGGAGTATTAGCAAAATTGGACATCCTCTTGCATTAAAGCTGCACATAAATTCTTTTGCTTATGAGAAGTCAGCAGTTGGGTTGGAAGTATGAATAGAATATTGAAAAGAAAGCTGAAGCAAAATCAGCGTAATTTTTCTGAATACCATAAATACCTAATAAAGTAGATTTAACATGCTTTGAAATGAGATATGAATCCATAAAGCAGAATGAAAACAATTTTTTATTAATTTCATGTAAATGAAATCCATCTGAATTCACCCAATGAACAGACTTCTGAATGTGTTCAGAAGCTAATTCTTACTTTCTTGCTTTTTTTGGGTTAAGAGAACTGTATTCTTTGTGAGAGCTGAAGTCTCCTGGATTTTAACTCATTCCCCACTTATAAGATGAAAAGTTTTAGGTAGTGAGGCAGGACATACCTAAAAATCTTCAGTAATGAGTATGCTGGACTGTCAAAACTGAAGAAAATGTTAGAAGTCACTTAACATACTAGATGGAAAATATTTTCATTGGAACTGAGTAACTATTTAGGTTTTTTTTTCTCATGCATCATTACTGCTGTAGTTTATAGATTGTGTTGTGATGTGCATGGGAGTGATTGGGTCTTTAATGGAATTCAGATTTGTGCCAGGCTGAGCTGGATGATGCTTCTCTTGAGCCAGCAGCCTGGTCCCTGCTGCTGGGGGAGCAGAGGAGCACTAGATGGAAAATATTTTCATTGAAACTGAGTAACTATTTAGGATTTTTTCCTCATGCACCATTACCGCTGTAGTTTATAGATTGTGTTGTGATGTGCATGGGAGTGATTGGGTCTTTAATGGAATTCAGATTTGTGCCAGGCTGAGCTGGATGATGCTTCTCTTGAGCCAGCAGCCTGGTCCCTGCTGCTGGGGGAGCAGAGGAGCAGCTCCCCTCCTCGGGAGAGCAGAGCTGATCCGTGTGGGTTTGGATCAGCCCTGAGGATGGGAGGATGATGCAGCTTGGCAGAGCCTCCCAACCCTGCTTGTATCTGTTTGGTGAGAAGGGTTTCTGCATTCTGTGGCTGCTGCAGTCCAGTTCCTGCTGTCGGCACTGCACACAGCCAGCTGGTGTTCTGTATGGAAATCAACATTTCCTAAGTAAAACCCCCACCTCGTAGAGCAGCTTGCAGAAAATTATTCCAGTGCTCTTTTGCTGAGATGACAGAGTGTTTTCTCCTTTCTGCTGCTCTGTTTGGGACTGAATCGTTGCTTTTTTAAAGAGCTGTCCTAACAACCAAAGCAAACTGTGCTTGTTTGTTAAATTCCTTGCTTCAGTGTGCTTGGGCTAATGCAGAAACTGCTTCTGTGTTTGTGGCTTCACAATGATCTTTCCATTCTTTATTATAATACATAGATACTACTGCAAAGCTTCCAGATCCAGTGCTGATCTGATCTGTTTGTTCCATTGACAGGGTCAGGGTTCTTAATTTTATTAAAATTAATTTGAGGAGATGACAATGGAGCTTATTGTTAGTTCCCATCACACTACAGAAGCCCAGGTTCAAGCTTTCTGCTTTTAATATGCTGATCTGTGGAGGGTTATACTGAATTATTGAGAAGGAAGAGCAAATAGCTGAAGGTAGAGTAAGTTTGGTAAGGTAAGAGAAGAAAGTCGGTAAATGTCCACCTTGGAAAATCAGGCTAAGATTTGTGGAAGGCTTTACTTCTATACTCCTGAAGTGCTGAATTAATACATTCTGCATTTGGTTATAGATATCCCTTTGTTTCAGAATAAGGTACTTCTGCTTATTGTGTTCATCTGAAAAGTTGCTTTAGTGTTTTTGAAATAAAGAAACCAGCCTGCCTTTCTTTTTGGAGCAGCCTGTGAGAGGCAGCTGCATGGGGGGAAGGAGGGTGGGTCTTGATTCTCCTTGCAAGTCTTGCTGAAGGCTGAAGCTGGCACCTTGGACTCCCTTTTTCCCTGTAAACACAAAAGTAGTTGTATTTGAAAATCCATAGACATGAACAAAATGAATTTGAGGTGGGAACACTGACTTGATAGGTGTAATTACGTAAGGTTTCAGCCAGCACCATCCCAGCAAAAAAATCTGTGGTGTAGACTGGTCTAAATCAGCATCTGGCCTGTTTGCAGGGAGGGCTTGATCATTTAATGAAGTGAAGTTCCATATTGTTCCTTGTTTGAGCCAAAAGAAAAACAACTTCTGGACACAGCGAATAATTAAATTGAGGGAGTGTAGTATGTCCTGTCATAAAAGTGGTATTTGAGAATTTCTTTGTTTCTTCCCAATTTGTGTGAGCTGTTTGGTGTTTTCCTGTGCACACAAAAAGAAGAATGTTGTTAAAAATTGAAGCAAAGCAAAGCACCTGCACTTCACAGTCACTGTGTTGCTATTTCTCTGTCAGAGGAGGCGCTCCATGATTCAGCTTCTCCTCTGTGAGGAATCTAAAATAACAAGTTGACCTGAAAACAGAGTCAAAGAAGTAATTGGGAAAAAATGTAATAAGCTTCAAACTGCTGTGGCTGGATGGTGATGCTGTATCATCAGTAAATCCCAGAATCACAGAGTGGTCTGACTTGGAAGTGACCTTAAAGCTCATCTTGTTCCAGTCCCCTACCATGGGCAGGGACACTTCCACTATCCCTGTTGCTCCAAGCCCCTTGGCCACTTCCAGGGATCCAGGGGCAGCCACAG
Organism: Pyrgilauda ruficollis; assembly: GCF_017590135.1. Taxonomy (NCBI): domain Eukaryota; kingdom Metazoa; phylum Chordata; class Aves; order Passeriformes; family Passeridae; genus Pyrgilauda; species Pyrgilauda ruficollis. Next base: position 3,194,019 of record NW_024513654.1, on the reverse strand, counting down.
CTTCTCTGGCCAATCTGTGCCAGGGCCTCCCCACCCTTCAGGGAACAATTTATTCTTAATAGCTAATCTAAACCTACTCCCTTTCAATGTGAAGCCATTTCCCCTTGTCCTGTCGCTGCAGCTCCTGATGTAAACAAAATTGGATGGGTCTGGTGTCTGACCTCCAGCTCTGCTCCCACCAGACCTGGTGGTTAGAAGTGGAGGTCAGATCAAGTGAAAAACAGTAAAAAAACCCCAATGCTGAATTTCCTCACTGTACTTGGTGTTGGCAGAGCTGTCAAGGAGGAGAAATTGTGTTGCTCTGTTGAGCCTTTTGATATTCTTTACTTCATAATAACCCGAGGCCTTGTGTTTGGAGGTGGTGAGCTCATATCTCAGAGGCTTTCAAAGCTGCAGATACTCAGCCTCTCTAAGAATTATGTCTGAGAGTATCTGCTTTTTAAGGGGCACAGAAGATAGTCACAGCTAAAAAGCTGATCTTGTGACATGTATGAAAGCTTTCCTTAACGTGGGATGTCCTGAACTATTTTGTTTCCTGAGTAGTATCTCAGTACTTGTTTAGATTGTTTTTGCAGCCAGCTGCTTTCCAACTTGAGCTGCAATCTCCTTTCCCAGTCTTAATATCACTAAAACAGATGATGTCTTGTTTTCATGCCCCATCCCAAATGTGGGTTGGGATTTGTCTGCAGTGGGAACTGCTTTGTTTAAGGCCTTACAAACTAGGGCAGGGAAGAAACCATGTACAGTTACAGATACCCATTGCACACTGTTTATGGATTTGATGGGAACCAAATTCTGCTCCAGTAGGAATTATTCTCAAGCATTGGAGTATTGGGACAGCCACTTCTGGTGGCACAATCTGTTGGTGGCAGTGGGCAGGTGTATGGGCAGTGTGCTCCTGCCTTCTCTGTTCTGAAAACTCTGTTCAACTCTCCCATGTTTCTAACTACAAAACATTAATTCCTAAAAAACCTCTGCTGTTTCTAGAGAGAAGCTTATTAAGAAAGTAATTGAAAACCTTACTTTGGGAACTGGGGGAAAAGCTTTGACCAAATTGAATAGATAAACCTAGTGTCTAGTGTACTCATGTATGGGAGGTGCTTTGGCAAAGTGGAGAAACCCTTTTTTTTCCTTAAAATTCCCCAAAAGTCTTCCTTGCAAAGTCACCTTTAGTAAAATCAAATTAACTTTATATTCTCCTGTATATATGTATGTGTTTATCACTCACTTTGTCACAGATACGGGGCGCCTGGTATGATCCAGCTCCTTTTTTTCCCCATTATAAAAGGGCATGGACATCTGTCAGGAATGGTGGAGGGGAAGCAGCAGGAAATGTGATTGCCTTTTCAGCACATTCCTCAGTGTGACACAGTTTTATAATGCAGAGGTGGGAGTGAAGTGCTCTGCAGGCTGTTCAAACCAGTACTGTGGAACCCAAGCTTTATGAGAGAGCTTTCTGTGTTCCTGATTGCTCCTGTGCTTTCATGCAGCATAAATATGGATTGCTGTGGAAAAGGATAGTGCTGCCCTCTCCTCTGTCCTGGCCATGCGATAGCCCCTCATTCATGCAGCCACCTGATCTGCTGAATAGATCACTTGAGCTCTTGGAAAAAACCCATGTTCAGTGCTGGAGTCCTCAGGAGGAGATAGTAGGAGTAGGGCTGACAAATTTGAGTAGAAGTTTCAGCTATGACTTGATAGAGCAAGGTGTGTGTGAAGGTATTTCAGTGAAGAATGTACTAACTCATAAAACACTGGCTAATTGGGGAGCAGGTATTAACTAATTTTTGGGTTGATGTGTCTAGTTTTGAATTTAATCCTGTTGTGCAGCTTGTGAGTTTTAGTTTCCTAGGCTCTGGGTGGTTTTGTTAGCTGACAGAGTTGCAATATGAGAAATAAGAAGTGTCGGTCAAGTGACGTGACAAATTTGTATTTAATCAATTTTACTTTCTTAAAAGCAGCACTTTGAGTTTTACATGCTGGGTAACTGTTCTGGGGTAAGGGAGGAAATGCTGTGTACGTTTGCCTGTTTGTCCTTTATCTACCTGCCTCACCCTTCCCTCTATTATGCTCTCTACACAAAGCTTTTTCTGCCTTCCCCATCCAAACTTTCAGATTGCTGTGAAAGTGTTCATGGATGTTTTGGTGTGAACTTGTTGCTTGGATCTACTTGTACTTCAGCAGATTGACCACTTGTGTGGCCACTGTTTTTTTTTATAAATATTGGTTTATTTTTACCAGTCTGTCATGGCTTCAGCAGGTCATGACTGGGTTTAACTGAGTAAATTTGGATTAGAATAGGTGTGGCATTTAATAATTAACTTTCTGGTTACTCAGGTCCAGTAGGAAACCTGTAATGAGTCTGTGTTCATTTTGTTTACAGGAATAGTTATCTGCTTAGTCTCATCCTTCATATTCGGCAATCTGAAGAAAAGGTCTGAGCCAGCATGAAGACAGAATTCCCTCTTCATTAGAGAAAAAGTGAGTTGGAATTGGGTTGAAATTTGAATTTGTAGCATGAAAATACTGTCTTAGCCTGCCAACACACACAGCTTGTGCTTGCTTTCAAGTGGCATTTTCACTTTGGAATACTTCTGATATGGATGATGTCCAGTCAAGACCTAGACTTGGTTAAGCACATTTCTAAAATTTTCAAATTGTAAATATTTTATGTAAATTCCAACACCCTCCCTTTCTGAAAGAACTGCTTACTCACTGTGTAACTGCCTACCTGATACACTCCATCCTTCCAAATCCTTTGAGGTCTAATACAGGACCTAGACTTTGTGTTCCTTTTCTAGTACTGCTGTGTTCACATTGGGTTTTATTTTAATAATTTAATATTTATAACTTGTTTCTGTGGCTGTACTGGTCATTTCCCCAGTATTCTCAGTGCTTAATGGGTATTCTGAATTTGTTGGGAAGTGCAAATCTGAAGTTCCAGAAATGCAGGACTGAGGGTTTTTCTCATTTTTGCACTAGTAAATCCTGAATTCTGCATGTAAAATGCTGGTAGGTCAAGTCTTACCCTTTTCATAGTGATTTTACTCCCCTTAGATGTTGTAATAATATGAAATAAAAAACACTGCCTGTTAGTCCAGCCTGATTTTTATATCCATGGGGTTAAATCTCATTCATTTGCTGTTTTGAACAGCTCCTTTGCTGGCACTGTGTACTGATGGTGTGTTCTGACTCCTCAGCTTTCTGCTCGCCGCAGTTCATTTCAAGGAGTGCACGATGACAGAGCGTGGAATTAAATGGGCCTGTGAGTATTGTACATATGAGAATTGGCCTTCTGCAATCAAGTGCACCATGTGTCGTGCCCAGAGACCCAGCGGAACAATTATCACAGAAGATCCTTTCAAAAGTGGTTCCAGTGATATCGGGAGGGACTGGGATCCTACGAGCACTGAAGGAGGGAGCAGTCCTTTGATCTGCCCGGATTCCAGTGCAAGACCAAGGGTTAAATCATCCTACAGTATGGAAAGTGCAAATAAATGGTCGTGCCACATGTGCACGTACTTGAACTGGCCAAGAGCTATAAGGTGTACCCAGTGCTTGTCTCAGCGCAGGACCAGGAGTCCCACGGAGTCCCCTCAGTCCTCAGGCTCCGGGTCCAGACCGGTCCCTTTTTCCGTGGATCCGTGTGAGGAATACAATGACAGAAATAAACTGAACACAAGGGCTCAGCACTGGACTTGTTCTGTTTGTACATATGAAAACTGGGCCAAGGCCAGGAAATGTGTTGTGTGTGACCACCCCAGACCCAACAACATTGAAGCAATAGAACTGGCAGACACAGAAGAGGCTTCTTCCATCATAAACGAGCAAGACAGGGCTCGGTGGAGAGGCAGCTGTAGTAGTGGTAATAGCCAAAGAAGATCTCCACCAACAACCAAACGTGAATCTGATGTGAAAATGGACTTCCAAAGAATTGAATTGGCTGGAGCTGTTGGCAGCAAGGAGGAGCTTGAAGTTGACTTCAAAAAACTAAAGCAAATAAAAAATAGAATGAAAAAGACTGACTGGCTGTTCCTAAATGCTTGTGTGGGTAAGTTGTTTACTGCTACCTTCTGCTCTTGTGCTGGTGGTTAAATATTTTGGGAGAATGAAGAATTAAAACAGAAACTTGGCATTTAATTTCAAACCAGCTTTTTTTATCTCTGCATTTCCATTTAAAAAAGTAAGCCAAATGTAGAGGTTCCTGAAATAGCACCTGCTGAGAGAGGCTGTGAAGTTCATCCATAATCTGAACAGGGTTAGACGTGTCTCTCAAGTGTACTTGGACTTTTTTGACCTTTTGTAGAAATGGATATTCTTGTAACCAAATCCTGTTGTTCCATGTAATTGTCAAAAGGCGGAAAAATTACAAAGTCAATCTACAGAACATGAGTTCATATAGTACTGTAAAAAATGCCATTAATGGATGATTAAAATTACTTTTCCTTTTGCTATGGCAAGACATGCTCTGTAGAGTCAGCAGCTGCAGCTTGGGAGTATTTGTAAACAGTGTAGAGCTTGCAACAGTACAAGATGCTCTGTCAGATGTTAAAAATAACACCAAAATATGTAGCTCCAAGAAAACTGCATGTGTAATACTGACCTTGAAAGTAATAATGTTGTATTAATACACATACTGTGTTGTAAATGTTTACAGGCTTTCTGAAAGTATTTTTGAAGTCAGCTGCTTCAAAAAAACATTCAAATACCAATTTTGTTTTGTATTTTAGTGCTTTCCTAAGGAAATGCTGGATAATTCTCGCAGTGCTGTTAAAGAACAGAGCCATGTGAGAGCAGGGTTTTCTTCAGTTATTGACCTTGTGAGTTAACTTCTGTGCTGTAGCTTCCCAGAAGCAGATATCGCGTGCCCCAGCATTCGAGCAGGTTCAACACTTGAAATATGCAACTATTTTTAGAGTAAAACACTTCATTTGAAACTCTGGCTCCACTAGTATGTCTCATGCTGTTCCTTAATGTTTCACAAAGTCACTTCATGGTTGTTGTAATCAAAAAGCTAATTAGGAGCTGCTTTGTTTAACATATTTGATCAGGTGTAAATGTTGTTGTGGGTATGCTGCGTTTGGTTTCTCTGAGCTAATAAATATTCTAGTTTATTTTTGTGTTGTGTGAATAGTTAGACATGCACACTTCCTTTTGGAAAGAGATGCTCAGTATTTCCTGATACCTCCAGTTCCTTACTACCTTTTTTTTTCCTTCTGAAATGAAGCAGCTGAAATCCTGTGTGGTATTTTTAAGTTATTGAGTACCAAGGGTCAGTTGTTGGAGGTTGTTCCTATGCCTTACAAGGATATTTATCTTGCATTCTGATAACAGTTGTGTTAAATATTAGGCTATTTTTCCCCTTTGGTTTTCCAAAAGTGATTTTTTTTTACTATTCTGATGTTACTTAAAATATTTCACACTTTCTGATTTAACCTGTGTGGGAAGGGTTGTATTTATATTTAAGGACGTGGCTTTGCAAGTATTTAATGTTGCTTATGACTGTATAGTTGTTCCTAAAGCCCAAAACCGTGTTCACTGAAGTTTTGTAATGCAATAATGATTTGGTCTGAAGGGATCTTGGTGAGAAAAGCAGAATGGAGGTGGAGTTGTGTGCTGAGTGTCACTGCTGCCTGCTGAAAGCTTTCATGGATTTCTTTCTCTAACTGAAACACCTGCTGTACTCCTGGGGGAGAGGGAGGTGGGGGCACAGGAACCAGCAAACAAAGCTGTTAGTTATCTGTCCTTTATCTCACAATTCCATTTTGCTATTGCAGATATCATTTTTTTCCCCCAAATACTCCTTGTAATAGGAATAACCTTAGGAAGATTGATGGAGGTTGCATGGATTCTCTCGTGCTTGTCTTTGGTTGTTGTGTAGTGTATCTGTGCTACAAAAGTACACCAGTTTAGCCAGTAATCATTTAAGCAATAAGCTAAATTTCTGCTTGTGATCTTAGTGTGGCATACTTAAACCAGTTTAACTGTCAATTGAATAATTTTGCCCAAAGCATCTGTTTTAACCATTGAAATCAAGTGGGTCACTGTTACTTAGTGAGTTTTGTTTATTTGCCAGCTGGAACTCTTGGGAAGTTTTAGCTGAGCTGAACACTTGTCAGTCCTTAGCCAAGCAAAATTATAAAATAAGACAAGTTCATGTTAAATACCAAGTAAATTTGTGAACACTGATGGTCAGGAGTTTGTGTGTTACTGTGCTCCATCTGACAGATGGTGCCTGCCAAGGGTTTGGGGACTTCAGCCTGAAACCTCCAAGTTTAAGATCAGTCAGTTGTGGAGGGTCCATTTGTTTTGAATCCATCTTTTGTAGGAGAGATGTTAAAAAGTTAACTTTTAAAGTTAAACCTGAAGTTAAAAATAAAGATTAAAGGAGTAGGAGGAATTCTTGGCAGAGTGGTTATTTTCTTTTCTCATAGAAGATATTATCTGTCAGAAGGTACCAAGGAAAATGTCTGATACTTCAGGACAGCTGTTTGGTTGAACTCCCTCTTCACATCTCAACTCCAGTACAAAATTCTTTCTACTAGATTTTAAATTTAATGTTAAGTTTCATTAAAAAACATGTATCAGACTACTCTTTTTCACATCTGTTCTTTTTGGCTGAAAGATGGAGAGATATGTATAAAGTAGATTTAAGAAGGTGTGTGTGTGTTTGTATTTTTGTGTGTGTTAGTATTTTTTGTTTTGTTTTAGGCATCCATTCATGCTTTTCCCACCTCGGTAACTAAACGTGACATCAAGGCTTCTATTCCTTGCAAATCCAGGCTGGATAAAATGTGATGAGTGCAGCTCTTGCCTTTCAGCATGAATAGTTTCCTTGATGGAGGGTATTCCTTCCAAATCAGAAGGATTAGTGGTATTCTCCCATTCAGACTCTGTCAGCAAATGTACTTGAATGTTGCTTTTTTAATTGGCTTGTTTTTTTTCAGAGTGAGTGTATCTGTTGAGTGATTCTTTCTGAGAAAGATGAGATTTTAAACTGATTCATGTGGTTAAAATTTATTAAAATCCTAGGAGAAACTGGAATAAGTGTGGCTTACTGGCTTCCTCCAAATGCCAGTTTAATTTGCAAAGAGGAATTACAAATGGTTTCTGCAGTGACACCAATGTTTGCTACCATAGTGGCCTAGAACAAGATTAATGTTGAGTGCAAGGTGACTCAATTTTTAGGGGAGGGAACTGATGTATACTTAAATTAAACTTTATTACCTTTTCTATAATTTATGGTGCCTTTGGCAGAGGCTGTCAGGCAGTCCTGGTGGCCTGTGGGACTTAGAGAATGTGATGTGCAGCAATCAGGAGTTACTGTGGGGCCTGGTGAAGCTGGTTCCAGCTGGCTGTGGATTAAGTGGATGAGGATGGCTGTGCCTATAAAACCTCTCTGGCATCCAGAGTTTGCTTGGGTGTTACCCTGGAGCTTCCCATCTCCTGGCACTTCAGGGCTGCATTTGACAGTGATGCTGGCAGAGTGTGTTTGCTGCAGGGCACTGCTGGGGATTCTTGAGTTGTGAGTGCAACTCCTGAGCTTGAACTGCTAGACTAAAAGTAAACTGCATTTCTTCTCCTTTTCCTTTCTCCTCCACCTGTTTATCACCTGCTGCAAGAGTGTGTTCTTCTCTTGGTTCAGGTCAGTAAGGTGGGTATTGCTGTCATGGGCTGGAGCTCCCTGTGGGGATGGTGCACACATTCTTCTTAGCTCTGTGAAAGAAACCACTAAGAGTGTGTTTCTTAAACAAATCCAAAGTATTTAGAGCAATCTGTGATGAATCTTGTTTTGCAGTACATCCTTAAAAGGACTGTAAATTCATTCCTAGTATTCTTACTTATGTCTGTGTAGTTTTTCCTTTGTCAACTGTTTTATCTCTCCTACAGGGTTTTTTTAATGTCATTAGATTTTTGACTTGGTGCCAGATATGTTACCCAGGCTTCAGAAACCCTGTGGGCAAGGATAGTCTCCCTGGCCAGACGTTGGTATGGAGTTGGCTGGGCTGTGTCCCACGCTGCCCTGCAGCTCTGGGAGACACAGAGGCACCTCCTGCTCTGTGTCCTGCAGAGCCTCTGGCTCTTCTCTGAGTGTTCATAAAGGCAGCCTGAAGGAACTGACATGAACAAGGTGCTTTCAGCTGGCACTGCCACCCAGAGTCGTCCCAGGTGCCCCTTTCTGTCCTCCTGGCTGTTTGAAAATGAAGCTGGATTAGGAGATGTTTTTTGTGGGGCATGTAGGGGTTTTGTTTCTCTTTGCTGGTGTAGTAAGTTCAGACTGGCTTCCTCCTCACATCCAGGGTGGAGCTGAACTTTGATGTTTCTGTTCATGCTGTGCTGTGGGAGCGGGCAGTGTATGGCTGGGAGCAGGCTGCTGGAGCCAGGAGAGACCATGCACCTCTCCCTGTTGCTGTCAGTCTGGGCTGGAACTGTTCAGGGAAGTGCAGCATGGATTACTCACTGCCAGGGGATGCCCTGCCTCGCTGGCCCTGCCTGGGGACTCAGACGGTGCCTGTGGGGATGGGTGGGGGCAAGAGTCCCTGGTGTGAGCTGTACAGCCCAGCCTCCTTCCCTGTTCCCCTGGGACAGTGGGAAGCATGACTTGGCTGCTGGGCCAGGTAGCAGTGGTGTAAGATCACAACTCTCACCTGGCTGGGAGAGCTCTGTGTAATGTCATCTGTGCCTTGTACATCTGTCCTGTCATAAATGCTTTACATTTGTGTGTGTACATCTTTGAGACTGAGGAGAACTCTGCCTGCCTTACTCCTTGGCAGAAAATCATAACTCCTTTTACTTTGGTCTCTTGACTACTTTTCTTAAGCACTGTGATATTTTATGCTACAAATAATTGAATAAATGATCAAGTTAAAACCAGTTATTTCAATTTCCCTTAGAAGCACTGATGGTTAACTTAATAATTAATGATTTTTTACTGTCCAGCCTCTCTTTGAGGTACAACCCTGCAAGTAACAAGGGGTGTGGATGCCTCAGACAGATTGGAGAGGGATAAGGACATCTTTAAACAGTTGTTCTTACATCTGTGCTGCTTTGTCTTGTAATGATACATTCAAAACGTAGTGCACGGATTGTATGTAGGGAGAAGAGCTGTTTGCATGGAACAAAGAAAAACCAATATTCATGCTCTCATGCATTGAATGGTGTCAGGTTTAAGGTACATCTCTTCTTGGAAGTATTTACTTCATTTTTTTAGCTGATGCAAGGTGCTGAGCTTGAAGAATCAAAAAAACCTTAATATACAGAAATTTCTGTCTCTGTGTCGTTACCTGGAGAGTGACCTACTGTTGATCATGTACTAATACTGACAAGGGAGGCCCTGGAAATCCAGAAAGAGAAGGTGTGTTAAAGGCCCATAAAAGTTTTTCAGACAACCTCTCTTTTTTATAAATTGGTGTGTCACATTTGCTTGCAAAGCAGTCTGTCCTTCAGAAGAAATTCTTCCTTGGCTGAAATTGTGAGTCACTTACTGTCAATAAAACTTCATTTATGGCCACCTGATGTGCCCCTGGTGAAGAGCTGGAAGAGCCTGAGGGCTGACTCAGCTCCAGAAAATGCCACAGGTCCTCAGCAGTCTGTGTTACAGGAGAAGAGATTCTTAACAGGTGTCAGAATTAGATTTTAGTGGGTCAGTTGATCAGCCTCTCACTTGCTGGCACTTAAACCAATCTTAGGATTAGTCCTTAGATGAGTAAATGAGAGCATATATGTGACAGACCACTTGCAGTTTATCTGTGGCAGAAGAGAAGCAGCACAGGGCTCTGTCTCTGATCTGTTTTGTTACAGCAGGAGCTGTCTCCACTTCTGACTTCTAAAATGTCTAACTTGCTTGTTTGAGCAATTTGCCTTCTCTTGCCAGGCAGTTCAAGGCATTGTCCCACACAGGAGGCACAATGACCTCCTTAAGATGAAGTGTTCCCTTTTGCAGTCTGCTCAGATGGAAGAAGATGGTTATTGGAGGCATTGTTGCCTCCTTGAATCCCAGAAATCCCTAATCCCAGGTTGTTCTTTAGATAGTCACAACTGCAGCAGTCTGCTGAAAGAATTTGCTTACTGCATTTGCAGCTTGTGCCAGCCACTGCCCCACAACTATCAGAAAGATAATGAGGGAAATAAAGGCTGTGCTGGAGTATTTTCCTTGGGAACTTTTCTGCCTGGCTTTCTGAAGCCGCTGGAAAAGTGCACTAAGGGAAAACAGGACTTAGGCTTACAAGCATTTCTAGAAAATCATCTTGCATAGTTTCCAAGTTTCTATAACTGCACTAAACCTTATAAATATTTACATGTTCTAAAGAAATAGTTTGGTTTTGGCAGCTAATTCTGGCTTATTTAATATGAGGATAATATTGACATCTAATAAAGAAGGAAGTTGTAAAAGTTGTAGGAGGATCAAGATGGTAAGAGTTGTAATTGGGTGATGGACATTTTTTTAAATTTAGACTTTTGAAATACCCTTCTTAATTTCTATAATCTAATATATACTAAGATTGCAAATGTCTGATCTGTGCTGTTCGTAAGAGGCAGGGCTTTGCTAGAAGAAGAAAAAAACCTTGGCTCCTGGTGCTGTGAAAATCTTCCAATAAGAGGAAATGCCTGAATTGCAAAATGGGAGCACAGTTGAACCTGTAAATGCAGAATTCTGACTTACACTTGTATTTTCTCATGACTTGGGTGCAGCACTTGGCATTCTGTCCTCTCCCTTAGGATGTCAGACTATAGTCAGAGGGTTTACATTAGGCTAAGCAGAATTTTTTAGGGGGCACACCAAGACTGGTGTACTCAGGGGCAACAGCAAAGGGACATTTCTGGAGTCCACTTTAAAGGAAGGTTGTGGTTGTGTGGATCAGGAGCAGGCACTGAGTCACTGGGATGTGTTTGTGTTGCTCTTGAAGCAAGTCAGGGTTGTGCCCTCACGAGGGTTTGAGCTCCTGGAGGCTCCTGGGTGTTCTGGGAACAATCCTAAGGCAAATGCCACTCTTCCTTTTGACATTTTACCAGTCTGGGGAATGCAGTGGGTGTCAGTGGGGAATAATCCAACTGGCACAGGACACGATTCTGTCTGCTTGTGTAAGTAATGAGGCACTTCTGTGTTGTGAAATGCAGGGAATTATAACATCAGTAAATATTTCTGTAGTATTTCTCATAAACAGTGGGGGTTTTGAGCTCTATTTAAATAGACTTAATGAATTGGAGGCTTTGGCTCATCCCACAGAAATCAAAGCCTTTGTAGGAATGTGCCTCCTATTGTCAATACAGGCATATTCAGTTCTCATTTTAGTATGGTGGTACTGAATTTTAGAACTGCAGGCATGGTGCATGTAGGCAAATTCACCTCATAGTTTTGGGGCAAGATTCGTGTTTTTTGGTTCATATTTCTGACAGTCTGCCTGTTATCAGTGTATTTTGTGTTCACTGCTGCCTTGGATTGTCTGGACTGGCACTTGCTGGGCTGTCAGGAATTTTCCCTATTCTGAAGTGGCTATAGTGGAGTAGATATTTGGTGGAACAGGTAAAGAGAAATGTGAACTTCTTGCTGTGGCTCAGAGGGGCCAAGGAGGCTTGTAGTGCCCAAGGAATATCAACCCTGCAGCAGTGAGTTGGATTAGACACACAAAAACTTTCTGATGCTTCCCCCTGCTATAAAGAGTAATTTTAACTTGTTTTGATTAAAGAACAGAGGATGACCAGATAGTATCCATGCACAGAGTTACATTGCCATTTCTCCATGAGCTGTAGCTGTGCTGGTTTGTATCATGCAGCACACCAACCCTATACCTGAAATACAACTAAAAATACATTTCTTTCTTTCTTTTATTTTAAAGGCCTAGAAAAAATACTCAGTTTGCCTGGTTTGGATGTATTACTCAATCTTTAGCTTAAACTTCATCAGCAAAGTTTAGAAATGTACTTTTTAACTGACAGCTTATATAACAATTTTAGTAATTTTTCTAGGACATGGGGCTTTTAGGAATGTCAAGTATTGCAAGACGTGGGAATAAACTTCCAGAACTGGCAGTGCTGCATAGAGCACATGTCACTGATTTGGATCCTTATTGCAGCTTGTAGTATTTGGTGCTTGAAAAAGGCATTGCCAAACCTCACATGACCACCTCAGCATCAGCCTTGGATCTCAGTTGTTGCTGAGGTTTGATGAAGAGTGGGATGATAATAAGTAGCTGAGGGTGGGGGACTGAAAGAACAATTAAAATTATGAATTTCCCAGTAGTAGGCTGTAGTAAAATGTACTGCTTGACAGGCTGGCTGGAATGTGATTTGGGTCTGATCATCTGTCACCAAAAGATCATTTTAGGGATATTTGTTTGAACTTTGAAATCAGTTGTGGATATTTGGGTACTCAGAGTGGCCACCTACCAGTCTTGGGTGGTCTTCGGTGTGTTTGTCTTGGGGGATGTGGTGGAAGGTGCAGATGTGGTAACAGGAATCTCCCCCTGTAAGTAGGAGTGGTTAAAATCCAAAAAGGGGTGTTGTACCTTTTAGTCTTTAACAAGGTGCTTCTCCTAAATTAATGTAATAATAAAAAAATAAGGATATCATAAGATAGCAGAGAACTTGCTCTTCTGTCAAATTTCATCTTTCCTCTGACTGTTGGGTTTGCCAGAGCTGTGGTATAACTTGTTTTAAGAAGATACGTCATGAGAAATTTGATTTGTTATCTGGATACACATACAAATCTACGCACACACGCAAAATATCAGTTTGGAGTATTTGTTTGGAATGATCATTGCAACAGCCATGAGGAATTGCCTTATCAGTGGCAGAAATGTTGATTGCATGGAAATAAAGTTCTGCACTTGGCACTTCTGACTCCTACAGAGCCAGAACTAAAAGTGGACAGACAAAACTCATCGGGGCGAATACATGGGCAGGCACTGAATGAGAGAGTAGTGCTGGAGGGGAACAGGAATGTCTTCCTTACAGGAGACAGACACATGCAGCACAAAACAATAAAATACTGTCTGTATGGTTTTCCTTCTGCCCTGGCCTGTTAGGACTTTGGAATGAGCGGGTAGATACTGTCTGACTAAAATCTGCAGTTGAATTGTTGTTTTGGAACTTCTCTGCATCAGACCACTGTTGAATAATCAAACTTATCTGTGTTAATAATCTTGTTATCTGTGGAAGCCTACACAGCACAGCTGATAACTTTGTAGAGAAATGTCTTGCACTGATAATCCATTTTCCCCGTGTTTCTTCTGAAAGCTTTATAATCTCAGCATTCAAAATGATACTTTTTGGTTGAGCTAAGAATGCTTTTCTAAATCCTGGATTAGCCAGGAAGCCCGTGGTTAGTGTGCTTCACTGCTGGCAGCCATTTCAATTTGTTGTGTTGGAGTATTTTTTTTTAATTTTGGTAGGGGATTTCTACTCGTTTGGGATGAGGGGGTGGGAAGTGTTGTGGTTTTTTCCTTTTTTTATTTAATTTCAAGTCCTGAGTGGGAGTGCTTGCCTGATTGGGTTTGATGACCTTTCCTGTTCATCAGCTTCTGTGTCTTGCTGAGCAAATGAAGTGAAGGATGGAGCTGGGTCTCAATCTCCAGCCTCCACTCAGCTGCTGACTCTCAGGAGCTAGAAAGGAGGTTTAGCTGCCGCAAATAGGGACAGGGTTTTCTCATTTGTCATCTGTGCTCTTCTCTGCTTGAGCTGCTGCAACAAGGGCTGCTTCTCAGGAGTGAGATTCTATTTACTGCTCCAGTAAAGATGGCTTTAGGGACACTATCCTGTTTCCTCAGTTCAGCACTGCACTGTTCTCTCGTGGACCATGTACCTAAATAGAATATATTTGAAGAAATTTCTAAATTTAGGAAGTCTTATATTGGAACAGATCCTGTTAGCAGCTCCACATCTTACTGATGGTGTATTCTGATAATTGCAGCTAAGGAATACATTCAGCATGATTGTCTTGATAGGAAGCTTGGTACATAAATCAAAGATTGCCAGGGACTGTAGAAGACGTTGGGGTCGTTCATTGTTTCTCTGATCTTGCTTTAGAAGGTACATACAATGTATTTAATTTCTCTTTAATTCAGTTTTAATAGACCATCCTGAGTGAAACTCTCAGGCTCCATTAGTAGCAGAGATGGTGAGCTGCAGAGAAAAAATTATGCTTTGTACCATTTGTACTGTTTGGAAAAAATAAAACTTCTAGTCCAAAAATCTTTCAATAGATCCTATTTATAGGATCTGGTAATTGGTGATAAAATAATCAAACTAATCTCTGTACTGTGAAGGAATTATTTTCTCTATGGTCAAACGAAATGCTCGTGTGTATGTTACTGCTGGTGTTTCATCATGGGTCCACTTCTGAGTTGGCTTTTGATCTCTTACATTTTCCAGATAGTGTGGGTAATAGAAATGGTCTGAGAGATGAGGTAAGTGTAAATATTTTGTAGCCTTCTGCCTAAAATAATAAAAAAATTGGCAAGTTTCTTGCTATGCAGCTGATCATCGTCTGTTTGGCCTGTAACAGAACAGCTACAGGTGAGCTGTGAAGGTAGGTGGCTTGTTCCAGAATGGCTGCCCGGCTGTCTGAAATGAGCTGTGTGTTGTTTTCTGTGCCCTCAGGAGTTGTGGAAGGTGATTTAGCTGCTGTGGAAGCCTACAAGTCGTCCGGAGGGGACATTGCCCGGCAGCTGACGGCGGACGAGGTGCGGCTGCTGAACCGCCCGTCTGCCTTCGACGTGGGCTACACCCTGGTGCACCTGGCCATCCGCTTCCAGAGGCAGGACATGCTGGCCATCCTCCTCACTGAGGTGAGCTCCCCTGGCCCTTGCAGGCATGGAGCAGCATTCAGGTGACTGCACCCCTGTGTGCAGCCAGTGGCACGCAGCTCTGGTTCGTGCTGGTGGTGGAGTTTACATGAATCGCTGCCTTGTGCCTTGGATTTCTCCTCAAGAAGTGAGTTTGCTTTAAGAGACTCCCTTGTGATGGTCCTGAGGATGTTCAGTTTCTCATTAATGAGCAGTCTTGGCACACGTTGTGACTTTACTGGCAGTGGAAGTGAGCTATTGTGAGGCTTCCTGTGCTCTGGGTGAGGGAGAGGAAATGCTCTCAAAGCAAAGCACTGACATCAATGACAGCGCAGTTTATTCTGAGTTTGTTAATCAGTAAGTCTACCTGGGCTGGCTTTCCTGGCTTTTGTGGGAGCTTCTCTTCCAGAGAGAGGCAAATTTCTTGCTTTGCAAAATTGCTGCATTTTTTATTATTCCTTGCCCAGTTTACAGACTGACTGGTTCCTCTGTTTTTTCTTCCACGTTCCATTGTGTCACCTCACATCTGGTGACCTCTGCTGTTCTCCATCTTTGCCCTGAAAATAATTCTGTTACCTTTTTTTGTCTGTTTTCTTCAAGTGACTTTTGGTTCCTCACCTGATCAGGGCCAGATTTTTATTCTGCCTCCTTCCTTGATGCTTAGTGCAATTTTGATAGCTGCTGTTTGCCTACAAAGCACATAAAGATGATCTAATGCTCAATGTTGAATAATTAAAAAGCGTAGATGAAGCAAGACAAATGCAGCTAAAGCTTTGAGTAGATATTTATACATGACTAATATCAGTAGCTTTGTGCTGCTTACATAACTCTGTGTGGATGGAGTTACATGTTTTAAAACAAGTTAATTTACTGAAATACTGTCTTAGGGATTTTTGTGTTTGCTTTTATTTCAGTGCCTAGGAATACTGACTCATCTTGTCATTTATAGAAATGCTTAGTTGTGTTTGAGCCCTAGTGATAATTTTGTTTTCTAGGATATGAGTGAGTGAAAATGTGGGTCTTAAAGGTGTTTTTTTATATGCATCTGGTGTCATCCCTGTGCCATTTGTCCTTCATCACTGAATGGGTTTCTTCTGCCAGTGATGACTAGAACTGGAGAAATTTAACTATCTTAGCTTCACAGTTTTTGGGAGGATTGTAGGAAACTGTCCTGTGCAGTGGAAATAAAATTTTGTTAAATCTAGATTTAACTCATGCATGAAATTTGAGATTGCTGTTACTATGAGCTCTTACCTATTTTTTCCCTCTTTTTCATCTGGGAATGGTCACCTATTAATTCACTTCTTCAATTTAAAGATGTTTTTAACAAAATCTATGTTATCAGTTCCATGACAGACATTTCATTAAGGGTCACTGCACTTCAGATCTCTCAGGGTGCCAGTGTTTACAGCTCTCTTGCATTCCTTGCTAACCAAATACTCTCTGCTGGTGGTCATCCCTCCCAAATCTTGATATTGAATGGGATAATCCTGAGTGCAGTAACTGTGTTGTTTTACAGGTGTCCCAACATGCAGCCAAGTGCATTCCTGCCATGGTGTGTCCAGAGGTCACGGAGCAAATCCGCCGGGAAATTGCTGCATCTCTTCATCAGCGCAAGGGAGACTTTGCTTGCTATTTTCTGACTGACCTTGTGACGTTTACGCTGCCTGCAGGTAGCTACAAAACCCTTCTTCCTGCTGGAAGATTTTATTGCCTGGCCACTAGTTGAAAATTTAAGTATTTTGACTTTCTGGTGGTGATGTGAGTGTAGGTTTTATTCATTAATTAATTTAATAAGAGTTTTATTTATTTACACCTATTTAATTAGGTAAGATTTAGTAGCTGGATTTGATTACTCAGTATTTGCACACTTCAGTCCATACATTGTTCCTGTGAACTGAGCATCTGTTGTCCTACTTAGACATGAAGAAGTGGAAGAAAAGTGGTGTGTTCTAAGGAAAGGCTGTGTTTAAAGTGAAGATTGGAGCCCAGACATTTCTGGTCCGTGATGTGACTTTTCACATGGCTATTTTAGCTTTCAGTCCTTGCTGTTGAGGCCCAGAGCTGTTCTTTTTACCTGGTTGTAGCAATAGCACTTTTTGAATACTTTGAGGTGCTCTGAGATCAAGAGAATAGTCACCTATTAACAAGGAGCTATTAGAAGACTTTTAATCTTCAGAAGCTGTTTCCTTTAATAGAAATGCTACCACTAGTCAGAAAACCTGCAGCTGCAAACTGTGCAATCAGCAGATCTGTTTGTCTTTTTTATAATAAAAAACATTGCAAGAATTCTATTTGGAACCCCTTTGGTTGAGTGCTACCTCATCTCCTCTACAAAATTGTGGATAATATTTACCACTTGTGCACCTGACTGAGCTGCTGTATTCAGTTGTACTCTGTGGGTTGTGTGTGAGAGGCATGTAGGGTGGGTGCCTGGGGTGTCTGGGAGAGTAAAACTTCATTTCTTTTTAGGGGAGAGAAGGGAAAGGGGCAACAAGGATTTAATAACATGTGAGAAACGTTCTCTCCAGAGCTCAAGAATTTGTTTAGTATTTTCAAGAGAGACATCTTAAAATACTGTGCAGCTTTTTGACTCGTGTAATAGCCATTTAGTAATTAAAACATGAAACTGTTCAGAAGCTTTTGTGCATCAAGACTTTCCTCGCACTTTGCCAACTGCACATATTTTGCAGTTTGGCTCTGGAGAGCATTACCAAGGATAGAAGTATAAATCACACAATCCTGCTCAGATATTACCTGAGCAATGTAGTTTAGGAACCAGTTTCCACTCGACCTTTTAAATAAACAGATTGGATCCTCCTGAAAAGCCAGTGCTTGGATGTGAGAGAGCAAAAGAGAGCAAAGCTTTTACATTGATTGCTGGTCACTGCATGCAGTTTTAGCTTAAAAAGCCCCAGTCAATCATACAAAAAAAAAAGACCACCCCACATCACCCTGCCTGCACCAGGCATTAATGTGCTTCAGTAGCAACTCATGTGCCTAAATGTGGGCTTAAAAGCCCTGGGGTATTGGACATCTGAGCAGGACTGGCAGCTACCACACTGCAATTAAGAGTGATCTTTGTGTCCTTGAAATACCACTTAGGCCCCAGTCCTTATCCCCTAAAGTGCCTGAAGGGGTGCTGGATGTTCCTGTTCCTATTTTATTTACTGCCTTAACTTTCACATGTTAAGTTTCATGATTGTGCTGAAACCAGCAAAGTTTCTCTGGTTGCTGCTCTGCCTGGCAGCCCTTTACTGCTTATCCTCTGCTGGAATGCAGGCCAGGAGCAAATATTTACTGTGTGGCACATGCTGAGTTTTAGAATGTGTGGCAAGTGTTTGTTGTTTTAAATGATAGAGCAGTCACAAAAGAGTTCTGCCCATTATACAGTTTTCCACCTTTTTTTTTCCCCTCATTTTTTATGAGGTAGTTGCAAATTCTGTCTGTAATGCTCTTGGAGCAGTTGTCAGTACTGGCATTTTCTGTGGCATAGCTCAATAGTTTTCTCATTTCTTGTTTTTTAACTTGCTGCAAACCATTGGGGTTCTCAGAACTATTTCACTGAAGCCTGAATGAGATGACATAGAAAGGGCATGTTCTGGAGAAGAACACATCCCTTGGGAAACTTTACCTGTCCATTGGGACAGACTGCAGAGGGGAAGCCATTCCAGATAGGTGGAAAAGCATTGCTTAGGATTAAAGCTGTGCTAAAATACAATAGGCATGAAAGTAAAAATACTCTTTTTTAAAATTGCTTACCTCAAAATGGTTCTCCACTTTCTCCTTCAGAGAAATCCAATCTTACCCTGTGCATGCTGTGATGATCCTTTCTGCATCAAACATGTGACAGTGAGGCTGAGATGCAAACCTGCCTCAGCAGCTCTGCAAAGCCTTGGGTCACACATGACAGCAGCTTTCCAGAGGAGGTGTTAGGGCTGATAGGGAGTTCTCCTGAGCAGCAGCTGGTGATGTCTCTTTTACAGTAACATTTAGTGACTCTTGTATTTGCTTTCTATTTTTTCAGATATTGAAGATTTACCACCCACAGTCCAAGAAAAATTATTTGATGAAGTACTTGACAGAGATGTTCAGAAAGGTAAATGCACTGAGAACAGCTGGGGTCACTCCTGGCTTTTCATTAGAGAATGTGTCTCTTACTAAAAATAAGCTACATATGTCTGTATATACGTGGCTCTGTCAATGAACGTGTTTTAAATAGAGATTGGAAGCTTTCAGCTTGATGTTCACCCTGGAATTCATAAAGTCACAGCTGGAAGGGACCTTTAAGCCCTTCTAGACCAGGTTGCTCCAAACCAGCAAATTTCAGAATGGGGCAGCCACAGCTTCTCGGGGCAGCCTGTGCCAGGGCTCACCACTCTCACAGGGAGCAATTTCTTCCCAACATCCATGTAACCCTGCTCTGTGGTAGTGGGATGCCATCCCCCTTGTCCTGTCACTGCATGCCCATGTGAAATTATTTTAATTTTAACATTTCCAGTCTATTTATGAGGCAGAGGGAAAATGGAGTCTGTAGAAATCATGTTTATAGAGCTTTTAAAAAATCTTTAAAAGTCAGTTTTGAGTCACAAGCTTTTTAAGGAAAACTGAAAAAAGTCTTTTCATTTCAGTAACAATTCTCAAACAAGTGATGTGGGAGCTATGGTTTGGTTTTGGTTTATTTTTTTGACAGTAGAAGAAATTTCCTCAGCCAGTGTAGTTGACCTGTTCATGTTGATGCCTTGTGCAGGCTGCCCCCAGAATGTGAAAAATGGAAAAGCTAAACCTGAGGCATCAATTGTAGTACGAAGGAAAGCAGAGTTTTATTTGTGCAAAGGGGTAGATCATTGAGACTATGCCATTATTGTGCTGTCTGAATTCCCTGAGATAAATAAGAGCTTGTTCAAGAGCTGGCTGTGCCATTGCAGAGCTGGAAGAGGAGTCTCCCATCATTAACTGGTCCCTGGAGCTGGGGACACGCCTGGACAGCAGGCTGTATGCACTTTGGAACCGCACTGCCGGGGACTGCCTGCTCGACTCCGTGCTCCAGGCCACCTGGGGCATCTACGACAAGGACTCCGTGCTGCGCAAGGCTCTGCACGACAGTTTACACGACTGCTCCCACTGGTGAGTCAGGGCAGCTTCTGCTTCTGCTGGAGCAGCAAAACCCCACAGCCAGCCCTCCCCAGTTCCCTGTTGTCTTGGTTTGAAAAGCCACGTGTCTGCTGAGGAAGGGAGGAGCCTCCCCTGAAATGGAAAATGCGAAATGGAAAATGCAAACCCCCTCCCTCTGAATTGTTGTAATATTGAAATGAACTCTCAGCCATGCAGGGACACTCACTGGCCATGAGCAGAAGACATCTTCTGTGGAAGAGATAAAGTGCCCCACTTGGTTTTGACAGGTGGCCCAATGAAGAGAAGATAAGTGCCCCACCTCCAACAGATGGCAATAGAATACCCACCCCCAGCCACATCTTGCATTGCAGCCCAAGACACCTGTGGATTGTGCTCCTCAAAGCTGTCCACTCCCTGTGGTCCCAGCTGGGATCTTCATCTTATGTTTTAAATAGGAGCACTGGAAACTTGGACGCTGTGAACTCAGGGACGGTGTGTGATGCTCAGCAAATGGCATTTCAAACACTAAAATGCTTTATACTTGTCAGGCATGCACTAACCACAGTTACTGCAGCTGGAATTTGTGTCCTTGCAATGTAAATCATGCACATGCCATGCCTTGCTGCTTGGTGGGAGCTGTGCAGATGATTGTTAGTAGAAGATAGCCTTTTATTCTTTATAAACTTTTTGGTATTTTCATTCCATCTGCCTAGTTACAGCTTTACTCAGGATTGCTCTTTTTATCCCTGTTCTCTCTGCTAAAATAATGGCAGTAAAGCAGAGAGTGTTGACATTTAACTGGTTCTGTCATTTGGCCATAAAATTGATTTATCATTCTGTAAAACAACTTCTCTTGCTTTCCACTGACCTACTTTAGTTGGATACTGTGGTTTCCTTCTGCTAGAGGGACAATCTTAGTTGTTCCCTCAGTGGTGTCCAGCAGCTCTCCAGAGTGTCCTGGACTAAGGGATGAGCTGTTAAAGACTGATAATCCTAGGCACAGATTATCATTTCTTTGATGTTCTTGTAGTCAAGGACAGCAGAAACACTGTCAGCACATACTGCAGAAAGAGCCTGTCCCTGTCCTCTTGCAAAGATTAATTTAGGGATACCTGTAAGTAAATTTTGTGTTGTTGGGGGAGAACTCCCCAAATTAGCATCCAGAGCTGGATTCCAGAAAGTTGTGCTTCAGAAGCAGTTCTCCCAAGAACCAGTGTCTGAGAAGATCTGTCAATGCTTTGGAGTTGTTCAGCATGGAGTGTGCATCTCAACCATGCAGGAATGTCCCTGGCACCACAGGCAGCTCCCATGAGGCCAGAACAGAAATTTAGGATAGATCAGGTTTTGTTCTTTATGGTAACAAAACTAAACAAGGTATCCAAAAACATGCTGCAGAGTACTGAGCTTTGGACCAAATCTCCCAAAATGTTGGTGTTAATTGTGGTTGACTTACTGCTGTATCTTAACATAACTCCCCCTTACAGGCTATTCAATCTTGTTAAGGTTTTTAGTTTTATGTTTATGTCTAGACAGAATTTTCATTTTACTCTGAATTTGTGTAATCTTTATCAGAAGCATAATTTTTAACTGATTGATGTGTTCCTTCAAGGGATTAGAAGGACAAGTCTTGAAAGGAGCAAGTCATGTTCTTGTTAGGAACAAGTCTTTAGAATAAGTCTTTTAGCCAGATTTTGTTGTAATTTGATCATTCTGTACATCCTATAGGTGCTGTATAGATTCCATTTGAGAAGATACATTTAATTTTGTGGGCTAGGACATGTGGCTGATGGGAAGTGATGTCATCACTGGAACAGACTCTTAAATGCAATCCCTGCTTAAACTTTTTATCTAGTGGAATTATTCTTCAAAGCCTCCACAAAGACACTTAAAAATGGGTATTTTTATAGTCAGACAGAAAACACTCATGTAACTCATTTGACCTTGTTTTGTTATGTTTGTTCAGACGCTGAACAAAGAAAAATCTATTTACCAGAGACAGTCTTGTGTCTGGTACTCAGAAAAAGCTCCATAGTGAAGTTCCCAGAGGCTCTGGCCTGTGGAGTCTTTTCCACTCACCTTTCAATAACTCCACTTTTTTAGTTTACACAAAAGTGTGTTTTGAAGTGCCCCTTCTTGTTTTCCACCATTAGCTTTTGCTAGAGAATAGGCACATGCCCTAAGTTGACTTTCAGAATTTTATTCTTTAATGGATGCATTGAGTTCTCTTGTGTTAACCTGAAAAGTTTGCTTTAAATGAGAGAATCTTTTATGTGGCTAACTCAGGGAAAAAACTTCTTCAGAACACTTTTCACAATCCAGCTTTTAGGGAGTAGTTTGGTGTTTTCCTTTTTTTCTTTTTTCCCTTGAATTTTCTGGGCTTTCTCTCTCATTCTGATGGTGTGGGAGTTTTTGTTGTTCTTTGCTTTGTTTTTTCTTCTCTTTCCCCCAGAACCTGATTAAATTTCTTTCAAGAGACCTGGGAATGAATTTAACACAAAGTACTGTTAGAAATTTATGAGAGAAAGCAGGCAAAATATTTATCAGGTTCAAAGGTGGAAGTGTTGGTGTGTTTGGATAAAAAGTGGAATATAGATACAGAAGATCCCCTGTAGATATTACTTTCAATTAGCCCAGACCTATCCAAATATCTTAATAATTGGAATTTTAAGCCATGCAAAGGTTTTAGCTGGACTCAGGAAATCCAGCCTGGCTGGTGGCTGCTGTCCTACACATCAAGATTTTAGGGTGATTCCACCTTTACTGAAAGCATAGGAAAGATCTTATCCACACACACTCAACTGCCTGCTGATATTCTCAGGTTTTAATTAAATGAGTTCATTTCAATGACATTTTTAATAAGCTGAAACTTCAGAATGGTTTCTTTGTCTTCACAGTAAAGGCCATTGTTCAAAAATTGGCTTAGCACTGTTCCCTAAATCCTGGTTCCTAATATGAAGTTGTGGCTTTTCCATAGTTTGGTGATTGGACAGAGTTAAAAATTTTACAAAGCAAACACCTTCCTTTTAATGTGTGATTTTTCTTGGTAAATGGTTAAATAAAATATCATGACGAAACTAAATCCCACTTTGCATATTTGATTCTTATCCACATTGCTTTACAACTCCATATAATGTGGAATTACCACCCCTTTGCTCCAAAATCTGGTATAAAACAGATTCTGCCTCCTAACCACGGGCTGTTGGAAATTGATATGCAAGCACTTTGAAGTTAATTGACTCATGATGTGGTTAAAAATAGAAAATACCTATTTTTTTGTGTGAGAAGAATGAGCAACTCCTCCTGTATGAAATGGAATGTCTTACTTATGCTCCCTGTATATCAACACTTAAATAAGCCTAAATAAGACTTAAAAAAAACCCCAAACCCTATTGCAAGAAGTGTCAAACTAGGCAGGAGCCTGGTAGGAACTTGGATCGTGTTTGCTGTAGGCATTGCTTTTTTTTTTAAAGTGGTTCTTAAATGAAGATTGATAAATGGAGTCTCCTGAAGATAAAAAACAAAACAAAATCCAGTTTTCCTGCTATTTGCTCTCTTTCTTCCCCTTTCTTTGGATGAAGCATTACAAGGGTTAAATACTGCTGTCAGGATTATGGTGGTTGAGTAAATATTTTTGCCTTTACCACTTTTTTTTCTCTTTCTCTGTTAACATTTTAGGTTCTACACACGCTGGAAAGAGTGGGAATCGTGGTATTCCCAAAGCTTCGGTTTACATTTCTCCTTGCGAGAGGAACAGTGGCAGGAAGATTGGGCATTCATTCTCTCTCTTGCAAGCCAGGTAAGAAAGCTCCTTTGTCAGAGGGCTTTTGGAAAAGATATTTAATATCTGGAAAGAAGTTTCAGAACTAGAAGAGTTTTTTGGGAATAAGAATATTTCTCTATGAAGGAAGAACATTCCTGTTAAGCCAATGATCTTAAAATCTTACTGGGTAAGCTCTTCTGCTGATATGGTAAGGTTCATTTGAAATTTTAATTTTTGAGCTTCCTGTTAGCAGTGCAACATAAAAAAAGAATTGTGGTATTAGAGTGAAGTCTGTAGAACAAACTCACAGACAATCATATGTTTAATATCCAGCTCCTGCAGCACTTTAACCTCCCAAACACACCTCCAAATCTGTCAGCTTACACTGCTCAAACTCCTGCAAGCTGAGATTTTATAACTCCCCTCCAAAATGAGATTTACATTGCTATAAGCTTCCAGCTATGGGAGTATTTTTAGCTTCTCTTTTAAAGTATAAACATGATTTTGGTGCTATTTTTTTGAGATTTGTTTTGTATGTGCCCTTTTCCTATCATCAAAAGGTATTTGCCTTAAAGTGCCCTCAGATGAAGGAATTATTTTTAGACCTAACATTATGTAGAGTTTCACTTCTAAGTGGGGAATGAAATCCATTACATTGAATCTGGGCAATAGGACAGAATTATTACTGACAGCTGACGAGCTGAAATGTTTTTCCTTATTTCCAGTAATTTCCCATTCTTTTGTTTTTCCTGTCAAAGCTGTATCACTCTTAAAAGCATTTTCTCTCTCAATTTGAAGACTGTTTTTCAAATTTCAAAGTAGAGGATGGTAAGATCTGTTTCAAGTGATGTCTTTCTTTGTGTTTGCTTCAGCCTGGAGCGAGTTTGGAGCAGACACACATTTTTGTACTTGCACATATTCTTAGAAGACCAATTATAGTTTATGGAGTAAAATATTACAAGAGTTTTCGGGGAGAAACATTAGGATATACCCGCTTCCAAGGTAAGCCTTTCGTTTTTTAAATTCACTTTTCAACAGGGTTGGGCTGTAAATCACTAGTGACATGAAGTGACTGTCTGGAAAAGGATGGAATACTATTGTAGATAAATTTTCATTTGCTATTAAAAAGAACAAAATAATCCTCTCCAAACCTGAAGTTTTTCATTTTATAGTGGGCATGGTGCCTATAAAAGTGAATTCCATGATGCTTTAAATGGGAATTTTTAAAATTTGTCTGTGTTTCAGTGATTCGCACTTTACAGCAAGTGTGAATACTGACTTATTTCTCATCAGTACTATAATTCTGCATAGCTTGATCGGGTTCTTTCTGACTTTCTTTCCTCCCTGGCTTCAGGACAGCCTGACTGTCCTCAAGATAAATGTGAAGATGACTCAGTCCAGTTTTGCTTAGACTGTGGATTTCTAAAGATGCATTTTCTGCTTTGCAAGCCAAATCTGTGTTTGGGCAACCTCCCCCTCTGTGACATGCTAATACTTTATTATTCAAATCATAAAACATGAGAGGGGATTGGGAGCATGTGCACAAACTGAGCTGTAAACAGAACCACGGGGAAGGAACTGTGTGTGTTCCAGGGGGTTGGGACATTTGTTTTGCCCACAGTTCATATTCCTGGCCTCAAGCACATCTGCTTGATGGTAACCCACTCTTTATTTATAGCTTAGCTGAGGACTTCCCAAAACATCTTTGTGATTTGAAAGAAAAAAATGTGGTGACTTTGGAAGGAGGCAAGCCCATGATCTATAGAAAACCCTAAGCTGTGCAGTTAATGTTGATTTATAACTATTTAGAGTCTTGGCTTCTAAGTTTGTGGCTGTAACAAAACTTCATGTAGGGAAATTAATTACTTTTTTAAAGAGTCTAAAAAATTAATAGTCATTGTAGTTAGATGTTAACTTTTGTTTTGATGATGAAAGGCAGCTGGGAAGGGACAGTTACTTGTGTCACTTAAATCTGACACTCCAGCTTTGTGTTGCTTTTAACTCCATGGCTTAGTGGTTTGCAAATGGTTTTATTTCCTAGGTTGGGCATCGAGGCAGACAAGTGTTACATGGCCTAAATGTGCTGAAATTTTCTTGCTCTGTGAACCAGAAGGAAACTGGGTGCTTGTTACACCCTTTTACTGCACACAGGTTTCCAGGAATTTAGGCAGCCAAATAGTTACATCTTGAGATTTGCTTGCCACAAGCCAAATCCATCCATCCATGGACACAGCCCTGGGAACAGGTGAACTTGGAGTCCTGTGTCACAGTAGCTGGAATTGCTTCTCTCCCTGGCCAGCCTCATTTCTGTGGTTAACGTGTGCTCATCAAATGCCATTGGCACAGCTGAAACCCAGCTGATGGACTGGGAGTGGGGAGGGCTGCCAGGAGGGCCTGTGTGTGGGCATTGGAGCTTTGGGGAGTGCTGGGGTGTCCCTGCCTCTCTTTAACATCACATCCACCAGAAAAGTCCCTGGAGTGTCCAGGGCCAGGCTGGAACCTGGGAAGGTGGAAGATTGGGCAGGGGGTGGAACTGGATGGGCTTTAAGGTCCCTTCCAACCCAAACCACTCTATAGTAGAAATAGGGAAATTAATTTTTTTAATGCTTGTTCAACATCATGGTTCAGTTTGTAGCACCCTCTTAGCCACCCCTAAAATACTCTCCCTGACAGGAATTTTTTTCCCAGGGATCCCTTGTTCCAGCTTGGCATCCTTGCTGTAGCTGCTGTGAATCCCATAATTGCAAGCCTCCTTGTTCCCCAGATTCCAGCTTGACTGTTAATTCTTTAAGTACTAAAGCTTCAGTGGTGGAAGATCTGCTTGCTCAAGCCCTAACTAGGACCCTGGCTGACCCTCCTGGTCTGGCCATGTGTATTTAGTGGCACAAATATATAGCTTTTAAAATTGAACAGGAAAAAAGATGACTGACTGAAGTGATCATCAGGTCAGGCTGGAGAAACTAAATCCTGTGTGGGTGGTGGCTTCAGGATAGGTGTTAGCCCATACTCTTTATTTTCTGTGGCTTGTGGTCATGTCAACTGTTGTTACACGACCTTCTGGCTTTATATCAGAGTGACTTTTATAACTCTTAAGAGCACTAGATATTCTCCCTGGCAATGCTTGAAATTCTTTTCTCGTGGAGCTCATCACAGTGTTGAGGAGGAATGGGAAGTGCAGCACAGCCTTCTCTCTTGGGGAAATGATGAGTGTGGAATTTTCACCAGGATAAAACAATGGTGAAAGAAGATTTCCAAATACTTGCTGAATTTCAGTGTAGAGATGGAGGCAAACAGATGAGTTTCAGTACTGAAAGGTCACATAGCTGTGCTCCCAGGAATTGAGAGACTGTCTTCCTTACTTTTGACTGGATGTCATCTTTAGTGTAAATTCGAACTTTGACTGGATGTTTGGTTCTTTCCCTTAATGCAAAGGTTTGAAACTTTCTGGTGAATGACTATCCTGTGTTCTTCACCTTTTGTGTTTAACATTGCTTTAGAGTGAGACTTAATAATGGGTACAGGAGGAAGGGAGGGCTAAGAAGGTATTGAAAGGATCTGTCTTTAAATCGAGGTGTTGTAAAAACTTGTGCGACTCTTAATTTTAAACAAATGGAAAGACTTCTAGGTAGCTCTTGATTGCTAATTCAGAAACAAGGGCACAATTATTTACTGGTAGCCCCCACTAATTTTTACTGCAGTACAAAAAGATGAGCTCAACATTTAAGCAGAACCTCCAAAGCCACCCCTGCCTCAGATTCCCATTTTAGCGTTGCCCTTCCCTCTCCATGGCTGTCGAGGAGCTGTGTTTGCAGCAGCAGCTGTACTAGGAGGGGTTGCTATGCTACATGTGCACTTGAGTTTATGTGGGGCTATTTTTAACCTGTCACAAGGTGAGCTGTGCTTTTGCTTAAGTTGTCTTGCAGCAGTACACACCAAGAATTATTTATGTTCCTGGAAGAAAGGAGTTCCAGTTTTATTTTGAGACCTCGAGCAAATTGCTGTCTTTATTGCTAAAAATGGTGATGAGAAAAAGTGCAGTTCTTCTCAGAATCTGTGACATCAGGTGTTAGTTGTAGCTAAGCAAAGTAGTATCAGCTTTTTGGTGCTTTTTTCTTTTTCTTTTTTTTTTTTTTAATTGGTATGAATAATTGATGTGTGTTAATTTAATCTGTGAGTACTGTATATGAGCAGTCCCGTTCTCTGGGATGGGTTACATCAGTGCTGAGTAACATTTTGTGCAGTGAGTTCTTTTAATGGTAAGTTTTGTGAGCAGATGGTGGAATTTTTGCTCTGGTAAAAATAGACATCTGACTGTAACCTTTATTTCTGTCATGCAGAATCTTTTTTTTTCTTCACTTTTAAGAAGAATTATCAGACATTAAAGGGTTTTCTAACCTTGTTTTTTGTTCATCACTGCACTATAGACCATATATTTTAGGGCTGCGGTAATGTATTGGTTGTGAATGTAATATTTTGTGTTTAAACTTGTATTGCAAAGATACTTGACTTGTGTTAATTAACAACAATTAGCTCTACTGAAAAGTGTGGCCTGTGCCAGTGCAGACCAAACTCTGTATGTTTTAAATGTGACGTGCTTCTCTTTGGCCCAAACCACGAAGTTTGTATCAAAATCCTTCCTTGTTGAGCAGCAGTTCTGAGCCTTTCCCTGTGCTTTCCTTCCCCACAGGTGTGTATTTGCCTTTGTTATGGGAACAGAGTTTTTGTTGGAAAAGTCCCATAGCTCTGGGCTACACGAGGGGCCATTTCTCCGCCCTGGTTGCCATGGAGAACGACGGCTATGGCAATCGAGGCGCTGGTGCTAATTTGAACACTGACGATGATGTTACTGTTACTTTTCTACCCTTGGTGGACAGCGAGAGGAAATTATTGCACATTCACTTCCTTTCTGCTCAAGAGGTAAGAAAGAAACACCTGGTGTGTGCTGGTGACTTTGTCACAGCTGCTCGATGAAGCTCAGCGATCTCTGTAGCCCCCTGAGTTTTTGGTGTCCAAAGAATTACAGGGAGTGTGCTGTTCTGGTTAATTAATGCTGCTCCCTTCCCCATCATTCCAGGTGGTGCTGAAAAGTATTTTCCCACAAATTTGGTGTTTACAGCTCTGTAAATAGAATGTAACTTCATTGTCCATGTAAATCACAGAGTCATAGAATCACAGAATGTCCTGAGCTGGAAGGGACCCACAAGGATCATTCAGTCCAACTCCTGGCCCTGCACAGGACACCCCAACAATCCCACCCTGTGCCTGAGAACACTGAGTATCAGAATACCTAGAAAAGGACACAAAAATAAGGGTTCTGTCACTAAGGCAAGACTGCAATCTGCCTTTTGGGGTTTTTTTCCCTAAAAGGTGAAACACAAGTATTGGCCTACAGTTGCAGCATTTTCCACCTTCTA
Organism: Pyrgilauda ruficollis; assembly: GCF_017590135.1. Lineage (NCBI taxonomy): Eukaryota > Metazoa > Chordata > Aves > Passeriformes > Passeridae > Pyrgilauda > Pyrgilauda ruficollis. The sequence goes on along the minus strand of NW_024513654.1, from coordinate 3,164,947 downwards.
TTCTAATGAAACTCAACTCATTTTTGCTTTAATAACTATGATAAAAATGGAACTACTTCACTGAAGGGTGTGCATGGGTGAAGGGAGGACTGGAAAACTGAAGTAATTGCAGAAAGTGGCCATTCTGTAAATAAAAGGAGAAAAATATGAGCTTCAAGTCTAGAAAGGGATGTTTCTTCAGCAAGCCATGATATTTGTTATATTTTGCAAGAGAAAATATTTCATGTTGAAAACTTATAAAAATATGTTTCTACAGCCAGAAAGCTTTGTTAGGACTTCCCTCCTTATATATGGTGCTTAGATAAATAGATGCTTAAAAATAGATAAATAGTTGCTTAAATAGATAAATAGTTGCTTAAAACAACTGAAGGCTGTACTGGAAATAGACATGTGAAAAACTGGGGAGAAGAGCTGGAGAGTACTTGCAGAGCCTTTGGTTGAAAATGCAGTGGGCATCAGTTTTCCTTTTCTGGGGTGATGCCTTGGAGTGGCTACCTAGAACAGAGGCAGGGTGAGGAGAGTCCTGGGCAGGGTGAGGAGAATCCTAGACAAGATTGAGAGAATCCTGGGCAGGATGAGGAGAATCCTGGACAAGACTGAGAATCCAGTGCGATGCACGTGGAGCAGGGGTATGGCGCTGGACGTTTGGGAAGCCTCATTCCTGGTGTTTTCTGTGCCCCAAAGATAGGCAACGAGGAGCAGCAGGAGAAGCTGCTGCGGGAGTGGCTGGACTGCTGCGTGACGGAGGGAGGGGTCCTGGTGGCCATGCAGAAGAGCTCCCGCCGGCGCAACCACCCGCTGGTCACCCAGATGGTGGAGAAGTGGCTCGACCGCTACCGCCAGATCCGGCCCTGCACGTCCCTGTCCGACGGCGAGGAGGATGAGGATGACGACGATGAGTGAGGGGGAATAAAGTGCAAATGAGCAGCGCAGAGTGTGTGCCCCCGAGTGAGCGTTGTGCTGTAGCAGTTGGGTGTGGAGCGACCCAGGTCTTAGGGGATACATGCTGGGAAGGATTCTCCGACAGCACGGGGAGAGGATGGATGCTCATCCTGCTGCCTGGAGAGAGCCAAGTGGGCTGGACTACAGTTTGTATAAAAACACGAAAAAGAAAACAAAAAACAGCTAATTTTATTATCAAGATGGAAAAAAAAAAAAAAAAGCAAACCAAACCAACCCCATTTTTCTTTCTGACTGTAAATCTGTCTATAAATGTACCGCATGTGGTTGTGTAAGAGGTTGTGTAATAGGAAACGTATACCAGCATCTTAATTATTGCAGAGAAATTTTTCAACTAAGGGCACTTCTGAAAGCACATGTGAGCTGGATGGATATCTCCTCCCTCTTGAGATTCTTTTACAGTAGAACCTGGTCTTCTCCATCACCTTTTAGATACTCTGACACATTTCCCTGAAAGGCCTTTTCCTGTGAAATCTCACTAGTGCCCAGGTCAGATTGTGAGAGGTTTTTTTTGTTTGCACAGATATCCACAGCAAGTCATAAGCAAAAATGCGTTCGTTATTTTACTAATATTTTAGTTATTGCTGTGCCCACATAATAAAGCCTAAACTCTACGGAACAAACTGGAAGAGAAGCTAAATTTTACATTGAGTGAAATGATTTGTTTCCTGAAAAAGCTTTTTGGGGGTTTTTTTGCCTTTTATTTTTTCTTCTAGTAGTTAATAGATTCCTTTCAGTATACATATTTATTCAGAGAAGTGACCTAAAAGATAGGGATTTTATTCCTGTGAGCATACACTAAACAAAATTGGGTGAAATCAGAACCTGAACACAATTGAGAATTTAATCTTGTCAAAACTCACAGTCTTGCTGTGTTAAAAATTATATAATTTTTATCATTTATTCTTTGATCACTCAAACTTTGCTGCAAATGAAAAAAACACCTTTTTAAAGGTTACTCCTTGGTCACTAAATCTAGTGAGAATCCACTTGGCAGTTCTAATTAAAAAGAAGAATCTATGCTCAAGTTGTTTAAAAGCACTGTTATATATTTCTCAGTATGTAAACCTGGGAATTTCTTGCATGTTGATTGATGTGGCCATACTTAAACTTATGTAAGTTCCTAAGACTGTAAGTTCAGAGTATATTCTCCAGTAGAAATTTTATTATATTTGATAACTTTAGCCATGTAACCTGTAATGGATAAAGTTTATCTAAAAATCTCACTGAAACACTAAAGGTTAATGCCAGTTTTTACATATACAGTGCAATTCAGGCTGTCTTGAAAAGCACTTTTGATGGTGTGGTGGTTGAGTAAGAAATTTTGCAGTAGATGAAATTGTTTTAATTAGAATTTGGAAAGAAGCCCCATAGCACCTATTTTTATGTAGTTCAGAGCTATGGAAACCCTGAGGAAGTTGCTGCTTTTTCTTCCAAATGCTGCTTAGATGGTGTTGAAACGTGCACAACTCCTACAGAAACTTGGTGACGACACCGAAAGTAAAGAAATAATGAAGTACTGAATTAATTTTGCAATTTTCCCGTCCTAGATTCCACTGAGGTTTATTATGTCTTCACCTTTTTTGGCCATTAGATTTCCTCTGCTTGGTGCATGCCCGGATTTCCAGGTGAAGGATGAATGCTGCTCTGCCATGTGTGAGTGACCCAAATTCACCACCCAACCCCAGATACTACAGGGGTTCTTCATGAGCACACGGTCCTGGTTCAAGTTCCCTTTCTAAATTGGGTTTTTTTTATCCTTACCTTGCAGTGAAATCCTTTTATAACTTGTCTAGCTGAGGATGTAAGGCTTTTCTGTCAGGGGAGCTGAATGCAGGGTAAGCTGGGATGAGGATTTCTGTGCCCTGAGCTGGCGTGCACCGTGTGCTGGAGTGGTTATGTGTCGTGCTGTGACCACGGGGGTCCTAACTCAGCCAGCCTGAGGAGCTCTCAGTGGCCAGACCTGTAACTTCAGATCCCAGCCTGCCCCTGACCAGCTGCCCCGTGGACAGAAGGAAAAACCCCATATTCCATGGGCTGCTCCGAGGATGCTGTGGAGTTTTCACCTCCCACCCGTGTTCTTTTGGCAGTGCTGTTTGTTGAGGGAAGCGCAGCTTCCTTGTCCCAAGGGGAGAATTACCAATGTGAAAGTCTACCTTGAGCCACACTGGCCCAGCTCTCCTGCCCTGCTCTCCTGCACTGTGCCCCTGTCCCCAGCCCTCCCCCGAGGTCAGTTCAGCTTTCTCAAACGCATGCACCGATGAACTCTCACTGCTCTGACAGGACAGTCCTGGTACTTTGGATCACCTGGCTTCCTTGATCATTATTGTTTTGTTCTGATGTGCTGTACAATGGTCTGTTCAGGTTCACGTGCTTCACAGGCCCTTTGGGAGCTGGTGAAGTGTCTTTTCCAGAATCAGAGTAATCCAAACCTCCTGTAGTTGTAGATTAAAGAGCTGCAACCCCCGGCTTCGTGCTTGCACTGCAGTCAGTGTATGTCAGTGGCTCCTCAATCACACACCTGAAAGTTTACAGACACTGAGATGAATCTGCACACACTCCCCTGCAGCTTGTCAGCAAGTTCTGCACTTTCAGCCATGAAAATATATATAAAAAATTGGGTTTCTCAGTGTTATTTTCCTCATACATTGCTCACAGCAGCACATGCTTTCCTAGCACAGAACTTAGCTTTTCATTGCTACCTCCTTTACAGCTGGTCAGGATTTTTTTCTGGTTTTATTTATGACTTCCTCAGTGAAAATCCCTGTATTTCTTTTGTTTTTAATATATTAAAATTTAGTAATTCTGGATTCTTCCAAAGTTCTGCTGCATGGCTTATGGCAAATCCCCTGAGCTGCATTTCGTCCATTACCCCAGGTTGGTTTGTGTGTGTGGAGACTTTAATTTCTGCTTTCCTTTTCCCCCTTTTATTCAGTAACTTCCCTAATACCTTTTTAAAAGGTTTTATTTAGTGTTTGTCACCATGAAGCTGCTTGTTTTGACAGCTACTTTGACATCTCTGGAGTTCTCCCTGGAGAGAAAGATGGTTATCCCAGGAGAGCCTTTCTGTCTGCTTTCCCTGAGTGGGACAACAGCAGCATGGCTCTGTCAGCCACAAACCTTCAGCAGCAACTGTTCATTTCCCATTTCTTTGCCCAGTAATTTTCCATTTGAGAGCTGCAGCTCCTGGTGCTCTGGCATCTCCCAGCTGTGATGATGTTCTTCCCCTTCCACTGCTCCAATCTGTGCATGTTTTGCTGGTGTTCTCCCCGCAGGCACTTGTAACCTTTAGGATGGCTTAACCTCTGCTCCTGTTGAGCTTGTGGCACTTCTGACCTTGGTTTTGGCTGAAAGGGAAGTTGTGTGTTGGATGAAAGCTCCAGCATGTTCTGAGCTCGGAGTCACTGCTGGCACACGGATCCTGCGGCGCAGGGAGGGACCGGATTATTGAGAAACAAAGTACCAGGGCTCGTTTATTTTTAAAACAACTCTAAACCTTAACATCAATTAAATGTTTTCCTCTTGGTTTTGATGGTCATTTCGGTGTCTCCCAGATACCACCCCTGTATCTGACCTGTTTTATCCCAGTTTCTCACTGAGGTCACGGATAATTCACTGCTGGGCTGTGCTGAGCACTGACAAGGAGCAGTCACTCTGTAACAGGTGACCTCTGGTTTGGATGTTTGAAGCTGGTAACCAAGTTTTCAGTTTAATTTTAAGCAAACAAAATACAGAGTTTTGTAACTTGGACACTTTGGTTTCAGCTTTTTTTAGTCCCCATCTAATTCCACGTGTGTGGCACTTGGACACAGTGGGAAAGAATGGTGGAAACAAGAACAGACAGGCCTTTTGCCCAGTGAGGCTCAAAGCCAGCAGCCCCTCTTGAGCACTTTTTTGGCTTTATTTTCCAATGGTTTGATAATGCTTCATCTCTTGAGAATGTACAGAAAATGTTTGTTTGAGTTGTAGCTGCCTTTGTACTTAGTGGAAACCCACAGTGATCTCTTCATCGCAGAATGGTCTGAGTTGGAAGGGACCTTCCCCTCCCACTGGACTGTAAATATGCACCAAGTGTGACCAGAATTATGTTTCTGTACCTTATGGTTACCTCTCAGTGTCTCCAAGCCCCAGATTGCAGCGAGAGCTCTTGCCTTTCAGAAATTATAGAAATTTTATCACTTTTTATTGAAAACTGCACTGAACGCTAAATGTCCACCTTTACAATAAACAAATACAGTAACGGTAACACACTAAACCAAAACATACTGATAGCCATTGGTTTCTTTTTTGTCTGTTTGGGACAGCTCAAGATTTCTTTTTTTGTTTTTTTTTTTTTTCTTTTTTTGTCACAGAAACAGGAATGTACCCATACAAAGGCTCAAAACAGGCCATCTTTAAAAACAAAAGGCGGTGATTCACAAAAGACTATGAATATAACATGTAACTAGTTGATACAAATCTAATAGGATTTGTTAAAATCAGTCACATCTAATAACACATCTTGAAGTGTTCTTGTATAAAATATCACGTGAAGAAAAGAAGACTTTTATCAATGTCTAAAAAAGTGGATTTTGTTCATAGACAGTCTGACAAGTTACCATAAAAAGTGTTTCCTGAGACATAAGGAAATGCAACATTATTCTTGAACCCTTTCCAGCTCAAGACTTTTTCCACTTGATAAAATAGCTGCAGATTTAAAACTGAGAAAATATATCTGAGTACAAATAGTGTGTGAAACTTAATACTTTCTTCATTTTTTTTCTTTTTTTTTTTTTTTCTTTTTTTTTTCTTTTATTTTTTCTTGCATCATTGCAGGGCGTAGGTGGATGCACAGCTACTTTATTCAGTGTGTTGGGCAGAGAAGAGACTGGCAGTTTGGTTTTCCTTAGCCTGGGAGGGCAGTGGTCACTGCCAGGAGCCCTTTCTGCCCTTCCCATCCCACAGATCCCAGCTGGAATGGCTGGAACTTAGACCTGGCAGGAGAACTTCTGTTACACGGCACTGGCCACTGCAAAAAGGAGGAGGAGGAGTTATTTTCTTTTTTTTTTCTTCCACTTCTAAGCCAGAACTGCTGCCCCCTGTTAGGAGAGGTCACCAGATGCAAGAGAAAGGAAAGGGCTGAAGCCACACAATGGTTTCTCGTTAACTCTGTAAAGATGGCTTAATTCAGTGGCCTGGACACAGTGCAGGAGCCCTGTCCTTCCCAAGGAATTGAGGGGGGGAAAGAAATTCATTTTTATTCATGTGATTGATGCACAGATGAAGGAAACTCAACACACAATAACAGAAGTTGCTCATTAATGTATCACATCCTAGTTTTCAGCACTGCAGGGAGCAGGTGACTTCTCCAGGGCCTCTCCCCAGTCTTGGCTGCTGTCGCTTTGTCGGGAACACTGGAACATCAATGATGCCTCTGTCCAAAATCAACATTACAAATTTCGTATCAAATTCTTCTCTTTTAGTTCATGTATAACTTCTTTTCCAATGTCTCTTGGTCCTAAGTTTATTGAATGGTTTTTAAATTATCTGCTATTGCTCGTTGGGGTGTTCCCTGTTGTCCCCGTGTTTTGTGGGCTGGTTGGGCGATGGAGCTTGGGAAGGATGTGCCACTGTGGGAAGGTTGTGGGTAACAGGGATGCCTCCAGGAATGATGCCCTCCATAGCTGCTGGGATTCCTCCTGGTGCCACACTGACCATCCCAGGGGGATACCTGGCAGAGGGGACACAGAGAGGCAGGTTTGTCACAGCACAGCTCATCACACACCCGTCAGCCCAGCGCCGCTGGGGAGAAAACACAGCAGAGAGATCCCACTTCCCTCCTGCAGCCACGTTTGCTTTTCCTTTTTAGTTACAAGGGAGAGCTCAGCATTAAACATCACCTGCTGGGCCTTGGGTAAGTGTCCTCTGCTGCACCACCAGGACTGCAGCTTGTTCTGTGCCTTCTCACAGCCTCCTGCACCATGGGGAAGCCCTTCTCCTTTGGAAATTTGGGTAAGGAACCATCTGGAATAGTCTCTGAAAGCCCAGACGCTGGTGTGCTCACCCCATCATCCCTGTGTGAATACCCTGAACACCTACACCTGGTTTGTAAGTGTTTCCTGGAGCTGCATCTTCCTTGTGGAACAGCACAGCTCAAAGATGGGATCAGATCTAATCTAGCTTTTCCAAGAGCAGGAGGAATTACACACATTCCAAGAAACAACTGAGTTTGAAAAAGGACAATAATAATAATAATAATTTATTCAACTCCCGGGTGGGGGCAAAGAGGACAAAACCATGTGGAGCTCTGTGGCCATGTCAGACCTGAGGGCTCCCACTTCCCTGCAGCTCCACTGCCTTGAGGCAAAGTGGATTGGGAAGCTGGGAGGGGAAGGGAATTTTACCTGCCTGTGAAGGTGGTGAGCTGAGCCAGCTTACAGGGGCTCCAGGGCTGCAGCTCCAGGGAGCTCAACCAGGCTGAAACTCCCTGCAGAGACAGGTTAAGCTGGGAAGCCAAGGCTTGTCCTCAGGTGCTGGCACTGCCCAGGTGTTTGGGAGCCAGAGTGGGAATGGGGAGCCTTTTTCCAGGTTTGGAAGTTCTGGTGGTCAGAGGGAGCCTTCACTGCCTGGAGTCTGCATGGCCCAGGAGCTGTCTTGGGGCTCTGCTGCTGGGAAACTGGCCTGGCTCTGCCTGACATGACCTGATGTGCCCTGCAGGGTATTTTGTAGCTCAGAGTATTTTTGGCAGTGGTGATACCCTGAATCCATGCTCCAACTCCTTGAGCCTAATGTCTCCTACCAGCATACTTGGAGCCATCTAAACAGAGCAGTAAGTAACCCTTAATCTCGGATTAGGTGGAAATTGGGTCACCTGACTACAGCCCTAAATTTGGAACTTTTCCCCTGGCTCATTAACCTAAGGCTGCTCATGGACAGGAGCACAGAGCTGCTGCTGCAGTTTCAGAAGTCACATCCAGCTTTGGGGGGGTCTGGGGGGCTCCTGCCACTTCCAGGGACGCTGCCCAGTGACTCCCAGCCCGCAGGGATGCAGGCTCTGGGCAGGGAGGCTTTACCCACCCTTCGGGGATGGCTCAACCCCATCAGTAACCCCGTGCTCTGAGTGCTGCTCCCCAGGCAGGGGGTGACAGCAGCCGGGTACCGGGTACCCATCCTCGCTGTCCCAGCCCTGCCGTGCCAGCGCCCCCGGTGTCCCGGTGTCCCGGTGTTCCCCCCCTGGCGCTCACCTGTACGTGGCACCATTGAGCTCGGGATGAATCGCCTGCTGGTCTATTACTGACCACGGAGCCGTCGTGACAAAGAATTCCTTATTCACGCAGTTCCTTAGGCTCTCCGGGATGCGCCCTGGAGTTGGAGAGAAAGGTGAGTCTGTGTCTGGCAGGGCCCAGCTTCATCACCCTCTGCAATGCTTATAATTCCACTATGTCTGTCAGTGTAAAGGATGGGAGGAAAAAAAAATCCCACATTCCTTGTTTCAGGAGGATGTTTTAGCTGTCCCGGTGCAGGGCTGGAGACCAGTTTCCCACCCTCATTCCCAACGCTTGGCTTTCAGAGGAGCTGTTCCCTTGAGGGCGACTTTCAGGACAATAGAAGCACTCTTTTGCTGTGCCCACCACCTTGGGATTTGGTTTTGGAATGCAGTGCTGTGTCTGCAGCACTGTGTGGGTCAGCAGCAGGAGTAGCAATTACTGCTTCCCTGTCCTGTTCTTTTTCCCAGTCACAGACACCAGTATTTGCCCATTCATTAGAAAAATGAAACCAACACAAAACCCGTCACCCAGTCAGGACTAAAAAGGGAACTCTGGGTTCCCAGCTCTTTTACTGGGAAGCAAACTGGGGTTAGATCCCTTTCCCCTGGTCAGGGTGAATCCCTGTCTCTGCTCCTCCTGGCTCTTGTTCCAGGCACCCCGGGAGCCAAGCCCAGTGTCCCCAGGGCTGGGTACCTGTGATCGCACGTCGGATTTCGGTGGCTGCAGCTTCTCTCATCTCTAGGGATGCCTGCTCGCTGTACCAGGCTGTGTGTGGGGTGCAGATCAGGTTGGGAGCATCTTTCAATGGGCCTTGAGCAAAACTGGGAGCAGGGGAAAACAAAAAAAGAGATTAATCAATGTTTAAACAAAGAATGAAAGATGAACAGCAAAAAGCTTGTGGCCTGCCCTCTGCATATGCAAGACTCCTTCCAAGGCCAGGCTGGATGGGGCTTGGATGAACCTGCTCTAGTGGAAGATGTCCCTGCCTGTGGCAAAGAATTGGAACTAGATGAGCTTTAGGGTGCCTTCCAGCCTAAATCATTCAGTGATTCCCTGGCCTGATAGTCCTGCCAGCCGAAAATGGCCACAGAAGTGCTGGGGAGGAAGCACAGCTTCTGTGCAGGGCTCAGAAAATGCAGGCTTCTGAAAATGCACCAAAAAAGGGCTGAAATACCAATCCACAGGGTGGCTGGGCTTAATGTTCCCATGGGAATAATGTTTGGGGGGTGTCTGCAGCAGTGTGGGGATGAAGGGAAAGCCTGTGGGTGATCCTAGGATGGGAGGGGTGGGCGCTGGGGGTCCCTTTGTGTAGAAGCAAACTTTTTGTTCTTTAAATATTTCTGTGGTAGAGAGAAGCTGCACTCCCAGTTACAACCCAGCCCTTCCCAGGCTGCAGGCAAAAATGCCCAGCACTGAGTGCAGTGAATTTGTACTCAAGGGCTAGTGAATGTTTTGGGTCTTTTTTCTAAACACAGGCTGGGTTCTTGTTCCAAGCTCCCAGTGTCCCTTTGAGCACACACAGCCCCAGTGCTGGACTACAACCGATGGCTGCTGCAAGGTGACAACAGCAGGACTGGGCAGTGTGCCCAGGGGCAGTGACACTCAGTGGGTGCTGGGTATCCCTGGCTGTGCCACGACAGAGGGTGACACCGATGCCACCCCAGGGCTTTACCGAGCCGCAGCTTTACCTGAACGGTTCCGACTCGTGCACGTCGAGTGCGGCCCCTCGTATCCGTCCCTCCTTCAGGGCTTGGGTTAAGGCCTTCTCGTCCACCAGCCCCCCGCGGGCCGTGTTCACCAGGAACGCCCCCTGCCTCATCTGCCGCCGGCCAGAGAGGGGTGGGGTCAGCTGGGTGCCCCGACCCCCTCCTGGCCTCACCCCCACCCTGGGATGCTGCCCCAGCTGAGACAGCATCCTGCTTTTTGTGCCCCAGTCCCAGAGCACCCCCCATCCCGCTGCACATGGGTTTTCCACGGGTTCTTCATCTCTGGTTGGAGTTGGCAAACAAAACCCACCGTTAACCACCACCTCTGCACCACAGGGATGGGGATCATTTACCTGGCAGGACACTGCTCCCCCTAAGCACCGTGGGGAGACACACCTGGGTGCAAGCAGCTCTTCTGGAGCTGCTGGCTCACTGGGGAAGCTGAGGGATCTGTGGCCAGCTCCTGCACTCAGGCCCTGCCCACCACCAAAGCTCTCCTCGGCCATGCACGTGAGGTGAATTAATTACCTGCTTAATCGTGAAGTCGTTGATAAGGTGGTGGTTGTGTTCGTTGAGGTTGCAGTGCAAGGAGACGCAGTCGCTCTGGTAGAGCAGGTCCTGCAGGGTGTAGACCCGCTGGACGCCCAGGGAGCGCTCGATGCCGTCCTGCAGGTACGGGTCATAGAAGATCACGTTGAAGCCAAAGGCCTTGGCTCGGACCGCGACCGCCTGCGCAGTGCGACCTGTGCCGAAGGGAAGGGACAGGGGGAGTTAACTGAGCCAAATGCCCTGTGTCCATAAGGCTCAGCTCCCAGCAGGACCTGAGGATTGTCCCCTGGGGCCTGCTGGGCTTCCCAGGCGTTCCCGTGCCTTGCCTCAGTTTCCCCATTTAAACATGCTCATAGGAGCTTTGCCATTAATTAGCTGATCCCACCTCTAATACTGAAACCCTACAGCTGTGGCTGAACTTAAGCTCTGTTTTACACAGCCCTGCCACTGTGCAGGCCAGAGTGGCTTGGGAAGGCCGGGTTGGTGTAGCTGTGGCTCAGGGATGTGTATTTTTGGGAGAGGACAGCAGCACTACCTCTAGAATTGTGGTCCCTCTAAAACACCACCGTGTTTCACCAGTGCTCCTCCAAGGCCTCAACCACAGCTCACAAACACCTCCCTCCCCAAAAACCCACGTGAGCTGTTCTCCCCGTTCACGCCCATCCACCGTGGTGGTTCTGGTTTTGGAAACGCTCCTTTTGGGTCCTTCCCAGAGCAGCGCAGAGGCGCTGAGCCCCTCAGGAGCGGCGCGCCCTTGTCGCACGCACCGAAGCCGATGAGGCCGAGCGTCTCCCCGCGGATGCGGGCGGCTCCCGAGGCCACCTCGCGGATCTGCTCCACGCTCTGCACCCGCGTGCCCTCGCGCAGCGCCTGGTACAGCCACGTGTTCCGCCGGTACAGGTTGAGCACGTGGCACACGGTGGAGTCGGCCGTCTCCTCCACGGCGGCCGAGGGGATGTTGCAGACGGCGATCCCTGCGGAGGCCACACACAGATCACAGCCCTGCCAGCTCCTGACCCGGCTATGGAATGGGCTGACTCCCAGCTGCCCTGCCCACAAGCTCCTTATACTGGTATTTACTCTGTGCCCCTTAAACACCCCATTTACACCCTTAAACATCCCGTTCTGGGGGTGCCCTTTAATGGGTCCAAACTGGTGCCCAGCCCAGCCCAGGCACCGCTGTTTAGGCTCCGGTCATTGACTGACTGCACGGTTTAAAAACCACCTTATGGAAAGCAATACCAATTAAACTTTACGCTACATTTGTGGGGAGTCATTACATTTTCTACTCGAAACCACATCATTTGGCCACCCAATTTGCCAAGTAAAAAAAGAAGGATTATGCTGCAGTATCCCATTACTTTATTCATTGTATCTTTCTTTTCCTGATGTTCAAAGCCTCAGAACATTGTTATAATGGATAATAACAATAAGAGTTAAAAACATGAAGAAACCATTACACTGAGGAGACACTGTTCTCTTGAAAAAAGAAAACAATTCACTATACTGAGAATTGCTTCTTTAGGAATGACTATTTGCAACTCTCTTATCGCAATTATCTCTGGAAAACGGCTCAGGTGGAGTGGCTGATATTCTTCACTTCCCCAGAGATAACCTTTAATACAACATATCCCAAACACTACTGCAGGGCTGCTCCGCAGACTGAATCTCGGGATCAGATGAGTAAAGCCTGTTGTAACTCAGCTGCTAAAACCAGGGATACAATTAAGCTCCTGGAGCTGGGGGTGTGCAGCCAAAAGTCTCTGTGACCACCCAAACCAGTTTGGAAACTAGGTGGCCCAGCACTGTCTTACAACATGACCCTCCCTATTTTTGGCAATCCACACTAAAAGCCCTTTTCAAGTTCCTGAGGCACCTTTGATGAGATGGTAAAGGAGGTGGCAACAACCCAACACACAATTCCTGCTCCACCATCCAACACAGCGCCTTCCCAGTGGAGCAGGCATGACTCAGAGAACCAGCTCAGATCAAGAGACTGATCTTTCTTAACAAAATATAATAAAACACCCTTCCTCCAATTTTTCTAAAGCTGTATCAACTCTCCTGTGCCAGAAATAGAACAGCCATACAAATATCCAGCAGTATGAGGGGGCACCTGGAACTCAGAACAGTGCAGGAATGAGGGATTCAGAGAGGGCAAATTTAACATGATATGAACCCAAAAACTGCCTTCTGAAACTGCACGGTTTTGTTCACTTCATGGTCAAGTTTTCTTGGCATAATAATCTCTGTGTGCAAAAAATGTGAACTGCAGCTGTAATTTTAGGGGCTGAATGGAGGTCCTGCCTGGAACTCTGCTGTGCCAGCATGGTCCCATGGAAGCAGCAGATCCTTGTGCTGATTTTAAAGGATTGGAAGGACAGGGCAAGGAATCAGGGTGCAGAGCTGGGACCTACCAAGCTCCCCAGCAGCTTTGATGTCGATGTTGTCGTAGCCGCTGCCTATTCGGACGATGACCCGCAAGGCCTTGAACTTCTCCAGGTCCTCCCGGGTCAGGGTGATGGTGTGGTACATCATGGCCCCCACAGCTTCATTCAACACCTGCAACAAGCACAGCAGTCAGGGCAGGGTGATGGTGTGGTACATCATGGCCCCCACAGCTTCATTCAACACCTGCAACAAACACAGCAGTCAGGGCAGGGTGATGGAGGGGTACATCACGGCCCCCACAGCTTCATTCAACACCCACAACACAACACAGGAGTCAGGAGCCACCAGCACACCTGGGGGGACACCTGCAGCTCAGGAAAAAGGAATATGACCCAGGGAGTTGGACACTTTCACTGCTGACCTGCTGTCTGAGACAGGTGTCACCAAACCCTGCAGGGGTGTGACCCACCAACAGCTTTGGGAATGGATTTGGTGAATGTCTGAAAATGATGATGTTACATCTGAGCAGACCAGGCAAATGAAATCCACGTCTGTCTCTCACCTGGACCCTTTTCCAGGTGGTTCTCTGCAAACCCCTCTGCTTCCAAGCAGCAGTAATTCTGCTTTTGGAAAGAAGTTAAGTGTTGCAGCAGTGTCTGTTGGGTGAACAGGACTGTGTGACATTCCTAACGCCTCCACCTCCTTGTGCATGTGAAACCCTGGCCACCACACTGGTCACACCAACCTTTCCTGGCTCCTCTCAAGGGGACCTGAGAAGCTCTGCAGAGGCTGCACAGTCACACAGGGCTTGTATCCTTCAGTGAGGATCCAGACCTTCGTTTGTCCTCACCACAAGCTACTTCAGTGCTCCAAAAACCCAAGACCCATCCAAAACCCCCAAGCGTGGCTCATCTATTAATGTCTCACAAAAAACTCCCATTTTCCTTCTCCCAAATTCAGTACCTGCAGAAGACAGCACTGATGCTATTTCTATTCCTCTTTCCCAGATCTTGGATGTGATTTTTGATCACTTCAAACCTCATTTGAGGTATCCAAAATAATACTTTTAAGTGAAGTATTTACATGCAGTTGAGCTTCCAAGCAGAAACACCCATCCACACTGCACGGATCTGCCTGAATGATTCCCAAACCTCCTCCACTCCACTCCACTCCCCCTGGAGAAGGAGGAGCTGCTGGAGGTGCACCAAGCACCTGTGAAGACCCACCAGCTGCAGCTGGGTGGTGTCAGCAAAGCCACAGCAGCAGCAGCACCATGGACTTCAAAAAACATGAGAAACGTTAATAACATTGATGTGAAAAACCTGATGCAAAGAGATAAAGTGACTTTTTTTTTTTCCAAAATAACATCTGGCTTCTGAAACAGCCTGAATGAATTTTAATCTGCAGTGGCTTCTGTTGATGTTATCTGCTGATTGACTCAAAGTGCAGCTTTGTACACTTTCTGCTCAAAAATCCAACAATCACACACTGGTTTGGGTTAGAAGACAGCTCATTTTTCCGAACCCCTGCCATGGACAGGGATACCTTCCACTATCCCAGGTGCTCCAAGCCCTGTCCAGCCTGGCCTTGGACACTGCCAGGGATCCAGGGGCAGCCACAGCTGCTCTGGGCACCCTGTGCCAGGGCCTCATCACCCTCACAGGGAACAATTCCTAATTCCCAATATCCCACCCATCCCTGCCCTCTGGCAGTGGCAGCCATTCCCTGTGTCTGTCCCTCCATCCCTTGTCCCCAGTCCCTCTCCAGCTCTCCTGGAGCCCCTTCAGGCCCTGGCAGGTGCTTTACAGACATGGAAGAGCCAGGCCAGACCCCGCTGCCCCCAGCCCTCCCCACCTCCCCGGTACCTTCTCGTGGATCTCCTGAGTTGATTGTGCGTCACAGAAGGCCACCGTGGCCAGGTCCTTCAGGATGGGCATCTCCACGGTGCAGTCCCTGCCGTCCAGCAGTGCCACCAGGGGCCGGGGGTGCATGGGGCCGTTCATGATCTGCGGGCGGATACCTGCGGGCACAGCGGGGATCCCCCTGTCAGGGCAGGGGCAGCAGCACCTGGGGACATCCTGGTGACACAGCAGGCTCAGGGGTAACAGCAACACGGGCTGGAGCCTGGCCAAGGGACTGCAACACTCCCTGGGAACACGGCTGCGGTTTTGCCCCTGGTTTGTTAGGGAATGGCTTTACCACTCTGATCGCCGCAGAAAAACAAGTCCAAACAGAGAATCACTCAAAAAATAGGATTACTGGAAAATCACGGGAAGAGCAGGACACTGAAGACCTCTTTAGCACAGAAGGTTATACTCTGATGTATTACCAGCTACCAAAGGTTTCATGGGAACAGCAAAGCTCATCTTTGCAAACCCAACACTCTCCTCTGAGATGAGGAAGGGATTGATCACCACCAAGGGCCACAGAAGGCTGAATTTTATATTCTATTATTGCTCTCTTGGGGATTAACTGGTTCATTTTGGGATAAGTCACTTAGAAATCTCTACACCTCCCTTTCAGTAAAGGTGTTTATTATATTAGGACCCTAGGAAATATCTCAGGTACCTTTCTCAGCTGCCCAGGCAGTTTCTGGGCAGAGCACAGGTGAGGGGACGAGGTGCTCTGGGTACAATGTGATGCTTTATTTCTGCTGCTGCACCACGAGGTGGCTGGAGCTGGAGGGTCTGGCTTTGAGTCTCCAAACCAGCAGAGAAGCAGCCCCAGCAGAGCTTCTCCTTACCAAATCCCACTTCTGCACAAGAACCCACCAGGGCTACCAGCCAACATCTGTCTGGCCTTTAAATGCAATGGTTGTGCTGGTCAGGGGAATAAAACCAGGGCTTGGCTGAGGGAACTTCAGGGGCTGTTTTGGGGTATTTTGTGGGGGAATCTCCCCCAGCTGATGTGGGTGTTACAGACACGGGCACTGCTGGCCACAGCGATGAACCGCAGACCTGTGGGCAGCAAGAGTGTGGTCCAGGGAGGGACCCTGCACTGCTGCTACACTCACACAGCTACACTCATTTTACACTGGAAAAAATAACTCCATGGAAACAGGCAGGTTAAATGGAGTGGGTTTAGTGGCTTTCCATTCCTTTTCTACTGAATCTGCTTAAAGAAATGAAGGACCAACTAAGCCAGCAGACCTGACCGAAGGTTTTCAGCATTACAGGTGGGCGCTTTTGGAACTGGTCCTTCCCTCCCCTTCCCTACTCAGGTCTCCATTAGTGGAAGTAATCCATTATGTTTGCCTGCATTTCATCCAGATGGGAGTGCAAGTGTGTCAGTAGGCAGGGTAGAGTGCCGAGACGATCTGGATAAGGGAAAGAAGCTTGTGATAAGCAGATAAGCAAGAATAAAAACATGGCCAAATCTCCGAGCGCTTACACAATCCCTCTGCGCAGCACTGCACCCCAGCTAGATTATTTTCTCAGGTTAACAAGCAAGTGAATTATAACACTGACTTAAATGCTTTCTAATGTGTATGATCTCCAAGGCTTAGAGCATCACCTGCCAGCCTCACACCACAGCTGCAAACGAAAAGGAATCTGCTGCAGGGCCAAGGTGGCCGTGGCTGTGCCAGTCCCAGTGGCCACCAGCCCTGTCCCCAAGCTCGGAGCCCAGTGCCCACCAGGGACCAGGACCATCCTCAAGGCAGAGCTGTGGGCACACAGAGGTTGGAGTGGCTTCCTGTGAGCGTGGCAGGTGGAAGATGAAACCACAGGTTAGCTGAAACTTTGACATTTAATCCAAGCCCCAAAATAACGGGTTTATTATGCTGCCCTTACATAAGCTTCTTTGAAAGTCAAACGAAACACAGCTTTTTTTTTTTCTTCCCCCCCTTTTTTTTTTAAGCAGCATCTGTGTCTTTGCTTGGGATTAGGGATGTAATTGTGCATGATGACACAGGCTTCTTAGGCACGTCACCCTTGCCCACACACTCAAGTGCAGTCACTGAGGATGAATGTGGCTGGAACCCATGAGGTACTCACAGGAACTGCTCTTGTTTCTCCTGCTTCAAGGAGAGAATTTATTTCAGCTCGACAAGGAAAGTTCTGAAGCAAATCAGTACAGGATGAAGTGCATAATGTATGGAAATTACGTTTTAATGAAAACCATTGGCAGGTTTGTAGCTTAAACCATGCTCTATTTTCCTCACCCACCTCTCCTGCTGCCTTTCCACCACCCTGCATCCAGGAAACCTCCTGGTTCCCACCTCTGCACAAACACATCCAAACCAACACATTTGGGCTGGCAAAACCAAACCACCCGGCTCATACAGCACGTTTGTTCTGCAGGCGACTGCTTCATTAAGAACGAGGTATGCCAGGGACCAGAAAGTAATTAAACAGCAGCCACTCCTCCCGAAATTGTGCTAAAACATCGCGGCCATTAACCCTTCCACTCTGCCAAGCCGAGGGTACGACGCTGTGTAAGCCACGAGCATCGCCACCCCTGCGGAGCTGGGCACCAGCTCTCCTTGGGGCTGGGGTGGGATCAGTTCTGCCTCCCAATTTTGGTGCCTCCCAATTTCAGTGCCTCCCACGCCATCTGAAGCTGATTTTTGCTGAGAACCCCTCCAGCTGTTCCTGCGAAGTTGGGGCAAGTATTGTTCAATACATTTTTTTTTTTTTAAGGCGTTTTCAGCCGCTTGCGGAGCCTGGCCAGCAGTGAGGGGAAAGCTTGCTAAGAAAGAGGGAGAAGAGGAATGGTTTACTGGGGGTGGAAAAAAGAAATAAAAAAAGAAGAGGCAAAAAAAATCAAGGTTTTGCAGCCACAGAGAACTCCAACTCCACCCCGGCTCACAGGCAGCGCCGCTTGTTGCACGCAGCCCAGCGTATAAAGTGCTTTTGTTTCATTTTTAATACACAAAGCCTGCTTGTCCTTTCCTGCCGCTCCTCCCCTTTGCCACCCACTTGTATCCGATCCCAATGGCACCCCTGCCAAGAGAATTAGGGAGTGCTCCCTGCTAAATGGCAGCCTTTGTGTGACCGCAAGACGGCTGGTACTATCTCACCGAAACAAAAGCAGAAGCCATTTGCCTAATTCTTATTAATCTCAGTTGCCAGCGCCATGCAGCATTAAAATAAAAAAAAAAAAAGGAAAACAGAAAAAAAGGCTTTAAACATGTTGCCCTGCAGTATATAAAAGTGCATCAAGAAGCGATCCTGACACTCGCCTGAATTACCCGCTCACAACCAAGTAGCTACAGTTTTACAGTCAACTACACACTTTATTAAACAAACAGAAAAGAAACAGGAAATTTCCCCTTGCCTGGAAAATGTTGCCTCCACATTCTTCTTCTTATTAAAAACCACACATGGCAGTGGAGGAGTAGGGAGGGAGGAGGAAGGGGGGGACCCACACACGATAAAATACTACCACTTTTCAGTGCGTTGCCTCTCCTTTCGTCTACGAGGGGGTATCTTCAAACAAGCGATCCCGCGGCCCACAGCTGCAACATCTCAAGACAAATGTCTCTTTGAACACGGAGGGAAAAGAAAAGGCTTTTGTCCTGAGCCCCAGAAGAATGGTCTGAAATTGCGAGAGGAGTTACAGTCACCTCTGCGCGGCTCCCAACTCTTCAGAGCACTCCCTCCAGACTTTGCCGAAGCTTTTAACTAATCGTAGTTCTTTCCCAGCCCTTGAACAAAATCATGTGAGTGCCAGCCAAAAAATCTTATGCTATGCACACTAAAGGGTTTGTATATGTCACAGTTGCTTTTCCCCCTTCCACTCCCCTCCTCCTATTGACTTGCACATATGACGGGTTTTTTTTCGAGTTGTCTCAAATGGATTTAATCTGTGCCACACTGCGTTTTATGTTTGTTTGGGTTTTTTTTGTGTACGTGGCTTTTTTTTTTTTTTTCGACTTAAAAATGAAACATGCCTTTCTTTCCATGCGGAGCGCGGCTCCAGAAAAAGGCTGATAGCCTTGAGCAGCAGCACCTCGAAAACAAACACAAAGCACTGGGGAAAGCAAGGGCTGTGCTGATCTCAGCTGCACCCAGAAACCAAGGGCCAAATCCTTTCTTGGTGTGTGAATCAACTGATTTTCCAGCATCAGAAATGACACTCGATTGCTGGCAGGATTCACATCTTCTTGGACACGTCCATCTCCTGGTCCTGCCCAGTTTGTCCCAAATAGGTAAAAGCAGCCCCACGTCACTGTTTGAGGGAATGGCTGGAGCTTTTTCAGGGAGGTTTAGGTTGGGTATCAGGGAAAGGTTCTTCCCCAGAGGCTGCTGGCACTGCCCAGGCTCCCCAGGGAATGGGCATGGCCCCGAGGCTGCCAGAGCTCCAGGAGTTTGGACAGCACTGCTACGGATGCCCAGGGTGGGATTGTTGGGGTGTCTGTGCAGGGCCAGGAGCTGGACTGGATGATCCCTGTGGCTCCCTTCCAACTCAGGGTATTTTATGACTTTATAATTGTCATCCCAATCCCCCACTCTGTCAGGAGTATGTAGGACACTGCTGCTGTGCAGCGAGAATGAGGGCAGGCTGTCCCTGTGCACTGCCCCATCTCCAGGGCACGGCTTGGAGCAGTTGTTGGAGCAGTTGTTTTTTCCTCTTTCCAGTTGCCACTGTCACTGCCAGCAGCACCAACAGCTACAGACAATCCTCGTCCAAAATAAGAAAAAAATCTGCACCTCAGTCCTGTTCAACACCATCAGCACTGCCTCTCCCTGCAGGGAGCTTCGGGATGCCCAGGGCATCCTGGAACTGGAGGAGGGGGCAGGAAAAGGGAGAACAAAGGTTCATTACCTGGAGCTGGTACTGACTTGTAACACTGACATCAGAAGACCTGTCAGTCTCCCTAAAATCCAGTCTATGACTACAGGACAAGGGGAATTGGGCACAACTTTCTAAACCATTTATGTTTTAGCATAAACCATTGCTAGAACACTTGGAAGTTCCCCACAGATTTGCTGTCCCAGCCATCACCTCTGCATGACAAGCTGGAGAGCCAAGGTCCCAAGGTGCCCTTTTAGGGGTCCCCACTCCCTGCAAGCAGAAAGGTGAGAGGCAAAGGTGCCACTGAGTGATTCTGTGAGGATGGGGACATTTTGGGAAAGCACTGTGATACTGCAGGACCCACAGGACCAACCCCCTCCACCACAATGTGCTCACCAGTGATGCTCTTTCTTTCACTCAACTTTCACTCAACTTTTTCTCTTAAAAAACGAATGCATATGCAAAAATGAAATAGGACACAAGTCTTATCTCTTAGAAAGAAGGGGAAAAAACCCAAACAGATATTTACTGTTTTTTCTAACTATAAATACTCTGGAGATACTTGGTACTGTGCAGACAGAAGCCACACAAACCCAGAGCATGTTTAGAAAGTAACATCAAATATATATTTTATAAATAATCAGAGATTGTCTTGTATTTTAAAAGCAAAGCATTTTTAAGGCTGCCAGGACCCTACCAGGGAAAGAAGGCAGAATCCTCTCCTTCAGTGGAGATCCAGGTGTTTGAACTGATGCTGGAGCTGCAGGCTCACAGCCAGGGCTGCTGTGGGGAAGAGGGATGATGGCAAAGGGAAGGCAACTTCCAGCCCACTGGAAAAACCAACAGGCTCATGGCAGTCCCCTCTGGTGAGGGAAATCGTGTTTCAGAGGTATTTACTGGTTTTTTTCTAACTATAAATACTCTGGAGGTACTTGGTACTGTGCAGACAGAAGCCACACAAACCCAGAGCATGTTTAGAAAGTAACATCAAATATATATTTTATAAATAATCAGAGATTGTCTTGTATTTTAAAAGCAAAGCATTTTTAAGGCTGCCAGGACCCTACCAGGGAAAGAAGGCAGAATCCTCTCCTTCAGTGGAGATCCAGGTGTTTGAACTGATGCTGGAGCTGCAGGCTCACAGCCAGGGCTGCTGTGGGGAAGAGGGATGATGGCAAAGGGAAGGCAACTTCCAGCCCACTGGAAAAACCAACAGGCTCATGGCAGTCCCCTCTGGTGAGGGAAATTGTGTTTCAGAGAAACTCCTGAGCTCCAGAGAGATGGGCAAAGAGGCAGCAAGGCCCATCCTGCCCTGCTGGAAAGGGAAAACCTCGTACCTGCTCTTGGGAAGAGTCTGTGCAAAGCCCTGACCTCTCCAGCAGGTCTCCTCCAGCCAGCACACAGGAGCTGGATTTTGGCCAGTTCCCTTTCCAGATAACTTTCCAGGGCTTCCTTGAAGAAAGTATTTTTAAAAATTCATGTTCCCATATAAAACAATATCCTTATTAGCTGATCCAAGCACCGTGGTTACAGTCCCCAGCTGAACTACAGACACGACAGCCACAGAGAAATGCTCAGTTAAAATATAAATATACATGGTATTTTCTTATTCTTATTTGAATTCCTGCAGGTACCCACACCAGAAACATCTCCTTTTGGTTCCCCCCATTAAAGCACTGGGATACCCTGCTGATGCCATGGGGATGCAGCCCTGGGGCTTTGCAAAACTCTGCAGTCTCTGAAATCAGCTCTGGGCTGAACTAAATCCCCCCCAGGAGCTCTGCACATACAGCTGCAAGGACATGAACTGGTGTTAATGCAGTGAAAGAGTAACAGAAGAGCGGTGCATGGCCTCTGCTATGTATCAAAATGTGGGTGTCTGGGTTATTCCCACACTGCCAGGCTGGTAAATCCGTGTCTGAACACCAGACAACAAGGAGGGACTTCAAGAGGAGCTAAACAAGGTCCAGCATCAAACTCCAAATGGTCACATTTGGATGTGATGGGAGTCAGGAGTGTGCTGGCCCAAGGACCATGCAGAGACCCTGGGAGGGGGAGTGCAGAGCAGGGCATGGATGGAGGGGATGGCAGAACCAGGGAGGCCGTGGGAGCTGCCAGGGCACGGGAGAGGCAGAGCAGATGGGAGAGGCCATATGGGGTGCTGAGGGAGGGATGCTACCAAGAAAGAGAAAAGAAGCACCTGGGAGAGAAACTGCTTGCTCAGAGCAGCTCAGATTCCTGTATTCTTTTTTCTTTGTGGGTTTTTTTTTTGGGTTTTTTTGTTTGTTTGTTTGGGTTTTTTTGTGTTTTTTTTTTTGTTGGTTTTTTTTGGGGGGTTTTTTTTTTTTTTTGGTAAGAGGGATGGGAGAAAGAGGAGAAAAGCCCAGTAAGGGTTTGTTTGGTTGTTTGGTGGTTATAATTCAGACACCATACAGACCCTCAAACTGTCCCACTGCCCAGGGCTGAGCTTTGCAGCTTATATCATAAAAAAAAACAAAACACAGAGAAAGTAGTGAAAAACCCCCCAATAAATTCTCCTTCAGTATGCTCCATTACTAAGCCCAGTGTGGGGAACAAGTTATATTCCTGGTGCTCAGTGGGCAGCTTTCCTGATATTATCCAGCACTCTCTCCTGTGCTGCACTTCAGCTGCAGGATTTGTCCTGTATTTTTCAAGGGTGGGACGTTCACCTCTGAGCCACACATTCCATGGAATGATGCACCAGGGACAACATCCCATGCCAGCTCTCCTTTGGGTCCCTCCCTGTCCTCTTTATCCCTTTATCTTTTTCCCTTCCATCCAAACAGAAACAAACTACGGCAGTAAAAAACAAATTAGCTGCTCCAGGAAACGGACAGCTTTCATTGTTTTGGTTTTTGGTTGGATTTTTAGTTTTTTGATTGAAAAGATAAAATAAATAAACCCAAGGAGAAGGATGCTGTTGCCAGGGGAGAGCTGCTGATACCGGCCATCTGGGCAGGAGGCTGCTCAAACTTCAAATTGCCCTGAGGGATTCAGAGGCTGTAAAGACGTTTTGGAATATGAGATACTGAAATCAAGGCTAAAGATGAGTCTGTCGACTCGCAGTGACAGCCCTGGCATGGGGACAGCCTGAATTCTGCTGCCTGAGACCCCCACCAGACCAGCAGCCAGGCTGTCCACAGCACACCAGCACTGAGGGGTGCAAACCTGCCTTCAGCACACAGACAGACCACTGACAGCCCTGTGGTTTAGACCAGAAATTCCCTCAAAATAAAGAAAAGGTGAATTATTAAAGCAAGCACTTGGATCCAGTTTTGGGAAGCGGAAAGGATTCAATCCCACCAGCTGTCCGTGTGCCAGCAGCACCTTTGGAACTTGTATTTGCACACTGATAATGGGAGATTCTGAGTGGAAAACAAAGAAAAGGCCACGTTGGCAGCTAGTTGTAGGAATTAAATGATGCTCTAACCACTGACATCAGTCCTTCTTACTATGCTGGACAGAAAGTGCTCACGATCTTTTAAGCAACAGGGCTTCCTCTGAGCATCTCTGCTTTGCTGCTGCAATTCCTGAGATCTGCTGGAGGTTTAGATCCCAGAAGAGGCTTGGGACAGCATGGGAGGAGTTACTGTCTCTGGAGACACAGGACTGCTATACTGGGGTGGGAGCCTGGAGAACCTTTTGGAAGATAAATCCTCATTTCCATGCCCACCTGTAGCTGTTGTCATCTCAAGTCACTCATTTACAGCCAGAAGGGACAACAAGCCCCCAGGGTTCCAGCCCAGGCTTTACATCTCACACTTTTTCCATATGGGCAATGTGGGAGCCTTTAGTGAGAGCCCAGCTTGACTTTAGGAGCCTCCCCAAAGCCATTCCTGGCCAAGCCCAGAGTGCCAAGAACGGCTGCAGCTGCCTCAGCTCCTCCTGCACCGCTGTGCATGGGCCAGGGGGCACCCGGGGCAAGGGATGAGCCCAACCCTCCAAACCCAGGGACACTCCAGCACCTGCCTTCAAAGGGTTAAAAGCCACCAGCAGTGCCAGGCAGCCAGGAGCACATGGGGTGTCCCTGAGCCCGGTGAGCCACACCAGGGGCACATGGGCTGTGCCTGGGCCCTGTGAGCCACACCAGGGGCACATGGGCTGTGCCTGGGCCCTGTGAGCCACACCAGGGGCACCTGGGCTGTCCCTGGGCTGTCCCTGGGCTGTCCCTGGGCTGTCCCTGGGCTGTCCCTTGGTCCTGTGTGCTGCCAGGGGCTCCTCCACAGCCTGCTCCACGATGCCCGCTGGCCCCTGCAGGGAGAAGCCAGAGCTCACTGCAAACCCACAGGTCCTGCCAAGGCCTCGTCCCTTCTAAGACCTCCCAAAATAGCTGCTGGGCGCTGGCCAGGAGCACAGGGCCAGCTGGAACCGTCTGCTCAGTGACCCTGCTGCAAGGTCACCCCCAGAGCCAGGGCTCAGCCCACAGGGGGAACGCTGCAGCTGAGGCCACTGGACCTTTGGCAGCTTTCTCCTCTCTCACATCCCCACCCCTGTTCCATGGCAAGGATCCAGTGGAGGAACCCTCAGCACAGCCAGGAAGCCCAAGTATTGCCATGCTCCCACTGCTCCCGCTTTCTCGTGTCCCAGTTTCTCACTTCACTTTTTTCCCATTTCTTTCCCCATCCCAGCCTGCACTCGCAGCTCCTCTGTGCTCTGCCTTCGCTCTTTGAGGAGTTTGAGACCAGCTCCTCTGAGTGCAGAAGGGATGGTGAGGTGTGTGAGCAGGGGAATAACCCTGGAAGGTGCTGGGAGGTGCTGAATGGCTGCAAATCCCACTCATTTCCCTGAGATAAACACCCTCACTTCCCCGTAACACCGGATTACAGCTAAGTGAGGAAAAACCCCTAAATACCAACATTCAAAAGCACTTAACTACAACCTACTTGCTATTAAAGTTGATTTACTTTCACAACAAAAGCTTTACGGGTCTATCACAGGATTTTATCATGGCTGCACTTCAAAAAAACAAACAGGGCACGTTTTACATTCCTGTTGACACTTCAAGCAGCCCAGAACCATAAAAACAGAGCAAACAAAGCTCGGGCTTGGCAGTGACCACCAAAGCCCAGCTGCTCTCCTTTGTATCCTTCAAGAACAGTTTAAGGAGGAGGCTGATCACCTTGTGGGCTCAGAGCCACCTGGCCTGGCTAAGGTGCCCCTGCTCATGGCAGGGGATTGGACTAAATGATCTTTAAAGGTCCCTTCCAACCCAAACCATTCAATGATTCCATGAACTGCAGTATTTTCTGGTTCAATTAATATTGAAAATTAGTTGCACCTCAGGCAGGATTTCCCAAGCATGACTGCATGAAGAAGACAGAGCTCTAAGTGTGATATCCTCGAAAAAATATTGAAGAGAAAATCACTCCTGCTTCAACCCACGTTCCCTAACTAATATATTTGATTATTTTCAATATTGCTGTAAAGCTGTCTCCCGAGATACATCAGGAAAATGATGAAGGATGCCACACTGTGCTTGCAGTCACCTTCCCAGAGGAGCATTTTCTGCTGGGAAGTTTAACAGGAATGGGGTGACACGGGGTCCAGCAGCATCTCCTGGCCTGACATCCCCTCTCTGAGCCACCTGCAAGGCTGCTCACTCAGCTGGGGAAAAAAACAACTCAACCCCCCAGCCCTGAGAAACCTCAGTCTCTTTACCCAACTTCTCAGAAAAAAGATTTTAGAGATGCCACACAATACAGCCCTTTTTAGCTATCTGTGCCCTCGAGCCATGCATTAATACAGCTGAGACTAAGCTGGATTGAGGGAATTTTAAATTGGTCTGCTGGATGATGTAGAAGGCTATCAAAAATTAAAAAAAAAAAAAAAAAAAAAGAAAAAGAAGAAAAAAATCCACTCAAAAATGACAAAAGGAAACAACACAAAACTGAATTGTAGGCTGGAGATTTCATGAGGTCAGGGTGGGCAGGCAAAACCTCTCACTGGAAAGCTTATTAATAATAATGTCTTATCTCCTGGAACAGAGCAATTACGTTAATTAATAACAATACACTGATTATTTACAAACTCATGCATCTTAGAATATTATCATTTAATCAGTTTTTAGGCTGAGGACAAAGAAGTGGTATTAGCAGGGAGCTCTGCATATCAAACTCTTAACCCTTCTGACTTTGCAGAGCCTCCCTCACCAACAACTCCTGTGCTGAGGGCACCCTGAAGGTGCCCAGGGCTTTGTGGCTATTTCAGGAAGAAATGAGAGTGTTACCATGGGTATGCAGATTTTGCACAAAATGAGGCCAGATGTAGAAATTTTGCAGAATTTCATTGAATCACAGAGTCATTTAGGTAGGAAAAAACCTTGAAAATCACTGAGTCCAACATTTCCCAGCACTGCCAAGGCCACCACTGATCCATGTCCCCAAGTGCCACATCCACATGGCTCTGAAACCCCTCCAGGGCTGGGGACTCCACCACTGCCCTTTAGTACACAGATGTCACGTTCCTATGAGTAAACTTCAAGCCAGAAAAAAAGTATTTTGTAATTCAGGGCTATTAAATCTTTCTTGAAATGTTCAAATCAAATTAAACCAAATGAGATTTTTTTTTGTTTTGTTTTATAAGTTGCTTTTAAATTCAGTTCTTTCAAATATCCGCTGAACCTTCTGAAAATTAAATTTATTTTATTTTTAATGCAATGTGCAATTGTGGAGATCTGAGGAAAAGCATGTGATCCCAGAAGCACATGGGGTTTTTCCTAACTATAGAAGTTGCTCTAATAAAGGATATTATCTCCCCCTGCAAACCTTGTCTGGCTTCAGTTTTCCAAGCTGAATAAAGATAACAAAAAGTTCAATGATTAACTTTCCCATTCTCTACTTTCCCTCTTTATCAGCCTTTTCCTGGCCACTAGCATTCCTGCCTGGCTGCAAAACACGGGCTGCAGCTCTGGACAAGAGCCTGTGGACCCAAATGGGCTGGAAACAGCCAAAACTCTCCCAAAAATTCTCAAATGACTTTTGGGATGTGATTTCTCTTGGTACAGTGGACAGAAGCTCTGCGTAAGGACCCAGGAGGAAGCTGAGGTGCTTCTGGCCACCCCACCTCACCTTCTCAGTGTTCCCAAAGCTTTGGAGGCTGAAGCAAACCCCTCCAGCTCTGCCCAGCCGGGCTGTCCCGGGGCCTGCGTGCACCAGGAATGGCTGAGAACATACCAAACATTTTTTCTTCTCCCCGACCCTAAAACGTTCCGTGGATTAGTGATAATCCCCAGCCGCACATTTCACAAATTAAAACAGGGCACTTGGGCAATGCTGAGTGAAAAGCGTCACCCACGCTGTGACACCCAAGTGCCCCTTCACCCTGTGACCTTCCATGTGTCAGCACAATGGTGCTCGCCCCACCCAGGGGTTCCACACGGGGCTTTCCTCTGCTCCCAGGGTGGGCTGGAGTCAAGGCAAGGTTAAACTCTCATCGTTTTGTAAATCCTGCCCCCGAAGCTGCGTCTTCTCCTCGTCTCCCAGCCCAGCCAGAGGGCTCTCAGCCCGGTCAGCTGCACGCCAGTGCCTTCTGGTTTATGGAAAACCATGCTCAATGTCCAAATATTGCACAGATCCTTGAGTAATAGAGCTTATAACCTCCCCAGTTTATCATCAGTGTTTAAAATAGCATCACTAATAAGTCACTGTAGTTGAAACATTTGTCTTAAACCAGGGCTATTTAAACAATGATAATCTAGAAAAATCTTTGCTAATCTGCTCCATCTTTGAGCAAAAGAAACACACGCTCCCTGGCTTTCAGACTAAAACAAAAATGAGCATTGGCAGAGCAAGCAAAATCATCTACAAATACAAATCAACCTTTTCTCCTTGTGAGCCAGAGTAGCCCAAGGGATAACGGCACGATCACGCTCCTGATGGATTTATACAGCACATTTCATCTTCATTAATCTAGATAACTCACTGGCATATTCTTATTTTTCAATTCCAGCTATTCCTGTGCTATGGCAGCTCAACACCCACCTCTCTCCCCAGCACCTGGGGCTGACCACCACCCTCCTGGAGCTCCAGGGGTGTCTCCTGCCCTCCCACTCCCTTGGGAAGTTTGTCCCAGCTCCAGGCTGTGGCCCAGGAGCCCTCAAAGTCCACCATGCTCCTCTGGCCACAGCAAGGGGCTTTAAGGACCTCCTGAAGCAGCCCTGCCCTTGCCCCCATGGCTTTTCTCATGGGGGTAACCTCAGCAATGTAACAGGAGTTAGTTAAAGGATGCAGATCAGGATGCTCCACAAAGAATTCCTGCACAGATCTGTATTTTCTCTCTGTTTTTCATGAGCTGGTGTTTTGGCCAACAGCCTTCATATTTAAGGTGTCTTATTTTCTTAAAGTGCATGCCAAGTGCAGCTCCCACAGCTGCTGGGAGGCATTTCCTGCAGCCATCCTCAGCACACTGAGAGACAAATAAAATCCAAACTGTAGAGAAACTGACTGCTCTTGAAACCACGTTAACTCTAATGGGCTGAAAATATCTTCGTTTTTATGTCTCTTTACTATCACAGTGCTGATGTAGGTAAGCACAGGATATAGGTTTATCTAATAATATATACCCAAGACAGTGAAAAATATTTCACATTTGCCTACAGTTATAAAACTGTAAATCACACTGAACAATATCACTGCAGTAAGCTCTTTTCCTCTAACCATTTTCTATATTTTATTGGTTCAATAAAACCCATCACCTATCAACCCAAGAGCTGTAGTTATTCGCCGTATGGTGAGTCTCAATTAATTTATTCAGTCTTAAAACTGTGCCATGAACCCACCAAAGTGAGGTATGGCAAAATGAACTGATCAGGTTTAATTTCTTTGTTGGGAGTAAGATTGGGAAAGGTAGGGAAAGGGGTCTTGCATTGGAATTTCAGAAAGCTGACAAAATTTCAGAAAGTTGACAAAATTTCCTGCCTTGCAGCAGAAGGCAGCTGGCAAAGAAGGATGCTGATGCATCCCACCCCTGTCTAGGTGTTCAATACACCTGATTAGAACGTACAGATGACAAACCAAACCAAATCAAATGGAGTGTGTTGAGAAAACTCCCCGTGATCTTGAAAAAGAGGCTCCTGCAGCAGCAGCAATCCTACACTGTGCCTCTGTGAGGGGGTCCCAAAGCCCCCCCAGGAGCTGCCACTGACACAAAACCACCCTGCTGGCTGTAATCAACAGGTTCAGGAGACGTGGCAAAGAGGGGAAGTAAGACATGGTGCTCATCAAGACACCCAGCTAAATGAGCATTTTACAGTTTCACACAGCTTTCACCGTTCATTCCACAAATACCCAAGAGATAATTGTACAGCACTCAGTGTAATCCATTCCTCTAATTAATACCTTTGGTAATACAAAGAAAAACCCAGTGTTGTGAAAAAAAACCCAGAGCACGTGGCCAGCTGATTTTCCCAAGAATACTTAGGAATACAGTGCTGGCTTTTTAATTACCATCAAACCTCTTTCTATTTGTTAGCATTACTTTTAGCAAGAGTTTTCCCAAATATCTCCCAGATTCTTAGCCCAACACAAGTCGCCTTCCTTGACCTGCTGTCCTCTCTGCAAGCAGACAAAATTTGTCTCCCCGAAGTCCTCATCTTTTGGAAGGAAGAAGGAAGGTGATTCTTGTGCAGAAACTTACTATAATTTGCTCCCAACATAAAATTAGGATTCTAGAATGGTTTAGGTTGGAAGGGACCTTAAAGCCCATCCAGTGCCAGCCCTGCCATGGCAGGAACACCTTCCACTGTCCCAGGCTGCTCCAAGCCCTGACCAAGCTGGCTTTGGGGACTGCCAGGAATCCAGGGGCAGTCACAGCTGCTCTGGGCACCCTGTGCCAGGGCCTGCCCACCCTCACAGGGATCAATTTCTTCCCAATATCTAATCTAAACTGACTTTCCTTCAGCTTAAAAAACAACAGAGAGAATCCCCATAAAAAGAGACTTGGATTTGTTAGGGTGTGGAAATGATTCCCTGAGTTTACCAAAGCAAGCTCTTTTGCTGCTCCTCAGAAGAGGCAGACCTTGAGAGAGGTGCAGCTCCATCTCAGAGCCTTGCTCAAGGTCTTGGCAACTGACACTGAAGGGTTTCATGACCTTTTTTTTGTTTTATATGTAACGCAAGGGTCACAATCATTGAAGAACTCCTCTTCCAGCTCTCACTGAATGAAGAGGATGGATCTGCACCAAGTGCAGCCACGTTGTCCTCCCTGGGCTGGGTAAGGATGCAGCACAGACACCCAGACAGCAACACATCTCACGCTCCTCTGCCTGGGTTCAAACAATCAACTTGTGACTGCTCTGCTGTTTCTGCCCCTGTCGGGCACAAAAACAAAATCCCAGTTGCTGCTTCCTTGTGATTCACATGAGGAGTGCCTGGACTCAATGGGTTCAGTGTGGGGATCATTCAAACCAGCTGCGGCCACTAAAAGAATCCATTCTTCATTCCTGCAACCAGGCTTGCTAGAAAGTAGGGAGCAAATGTTCCACCCTAAATAGTTTTGGTCTGAGCACAAGAGAAGCTATTGGCAACAACAACATTGAGAGAAAGAATGTCTTAGCATCAGGCTCAGATGCCTTGCAAATATATTTTGTATCCTCTACCCCAAATTGTATTTCTTTCTGCCTGTAACAGACTACATGCTTTAATCGGCTCTGGCAGATTGCTGAGTGTCTTTATTTTGGCTAGTAGAGAGCTCCCTTCCATATGGGACCTATCTGGGATGGAAAGCACACTGACTGGGACGGAGAGCCCAACCCCAGCTGAGCACCAGGCCACCGTGGCCTCCACTGTGAAGCCAAGTTGTGCAGGAGCCACAGAACCACAAAATGGCTTGGACTGGAAGGGACTTGATTGCTCATCCAGTTCCAAAACCCTGAGGGACACCTTCCTCTTGCTCCAAGCCCTGTCCAGCCTGGCTTTGAGCACTTACAAGGATGGAGCAGCCACAGATTCCTCGCCATCCTCACAG
Organism: Pyrgilauda ruficollis; assembly: GCF_017590135.1. Taxonomy (NCBI): domain Eukaryota; kingdom Metazoa; phylum Chordata; class Aves; order Passeriformes; family Passeridae; genus Pyrgilauda; species Pyrgilauda ruficollis. Next base: position 3,134,373 of record NW_024513654.1, on the reverse strand, counting down.
TAATGAATTGCTCCCCAGTATTTAATCTGGGGATTAAATAAACCCACCATCTTTCAGTTCAGCAGTTCCCTCTGAGTCACCAACCGGGCCTGATCTGAGAATTTTCTCTGGGATCACTGGCAAGAGCAGCCCTGACATGGTGCATATGTTCTGAATTTGATGCACTTCAGAAACAAAACGAGAAGTTATTGTGCTACACTGTGAAATACCAAAAGCACTGAACTGTGCTGCATTAACGTGGCATTGTCTCCAGGACTCTTGTCCAACTCCAGGCTGACAGGAGGAGCTGGCACACAGACACTGGGAAGTGCCCAAATCCTCTCCTCACACCCCCAGATAGTTTTGCACAGCACAAGAACACACATGGATGTGTGCACATGAATGCCTCCATCCTCTCCATCCAGTTATCAGCACAGCCTGAACTGGGGATAATGCTCATTAACCACAGATACAAGGGAGGATAACAACTAGAAGATAAACATTTGCATTTATTAATGTCACAATATAAAGGAAATGATAAACCCCTGCAAGCCAAATTTCTAATTTGGTCCTAATCCCACTGGGCATGGCTGTGTCAGCCCTGGCTGCCTCTCTGTCTGTCCCAGTCTCCTTTCCATCAGTCAGGACAAGCCTTTTCCCAAATCACAACAGCTGGCTGGAGCAACCCTCCACATCCTTCTTCTCACTACAACTTTCCCTTAGAGCATGATGACTTTTAAATCCTTTTAGGCTCAAAGCCCAGTAAGCAGTAAAGCCCGGCACAAAGTGATATTTATTTCTCGTAACTATTTTTTTTATATAGGAATCCAATAGAAAAATAACCTCAGCAGTATCTGTCATAGCCAGAGGTGGATTTGAAGCTCTTACAAAGTGAATGTGCTGCCCACAGAGGTGCTTGATGCCTGGTTCTTAACAGAGTTAAGAGGAGGAGCCTGCCCTGAGCCACAACTTCTGTCCTCCAGCAGTAGTAAGGAGTGACTTCAAATCTTTTGGGGAGCTGGAAACTTTGGTATGGACAAAGAACTCAAATGAACAGCGACAATAGCTGCAGAGTGATTTCCTTAATTAAAAAATTGGCTGTGTTCCTAAGGAGGAGGAAAACAATGCAACAGACTGCCAAGGCAAAGAGCAAGTAAAAACTGTAGCACATGTAGCTCTGGAGGAAACACAAACGGGCTCTATCAGCCCCCCAGATCCTCCAAAACCATTTGTAATTATTAGGCTGAAAATCAAGCACAGTCCTGCTGCTGAATCAAACCAACACAGGCTTGTGATTATGACTTGGTCTTAATTAATTCATTTTGACAAGGCTCAAAACACTCTCCAGGCGATTTAAGACACCGTAAAAAATAAGGAACTGACAGTTTTTGACCTCAAGATGTCAAATACAGAACTGCTGTCTAGTTGTGATGAGCTGTCACTCTATCCCCTGGACATCCCCACTGTGGCTCTGCATTTCACAGGGTTTCTGCAAACACCCAGCGTGGTCCATGAGAGGACTGGCACGTTCTGAGAGCATCAGTCAGCCCATCCTCAACAGCATCTGAAAATCCCTGTCAGCACAGCAGCAGTGGTGGGTGGTCTCCTCAGCCTCTGCCCTGCTTGGTGATGGAAAAAAATAACCAGGAAGACTCTGTAGCTTTTTTAAACAGCAGACAAAGCACAACAAACTCTCTAAGAACAGACATTTCCGAGTGTGTGCGTCTCTCAAATCAGCACAGGGACGGAAAGACCGCACAGAAAAGGGAAGAAAACCACAGGGAGAGAAACTGCAGCCTTCCCCTGTGCTGGTCACATGTGATCTGTCAATCTGACCAGCACCTGACACCTGTGATCAGAAAGAAGCTGATACCTGTTGTGCTGAGACAACTGAACATCCCTCAACGGAAATTCCAATGCCCGGTGCCAAACTAGCTCCCGGGGAAGAGGCAGCATCTGGGGAGAATGGGAAGGCAAAGGGAGAAGAAAAGACCCCTTGGCTGCAGCAGAAAACTACCATGCTGATGGTGTCCTCAGCACAGGACTCTGGCCAAGGAGAAACAGGGGTCATGGACTGTTTCCAGGGGTGCACTTGAGATGCTCTCACTGTAATTAAACGTGAAGCTGCGGCCTCCAGGGCCACGCACGCTCCTCGGAGTGACGGGAGCCCCCCTGCCCAACTGAGAGTGGGGGGTTTGGGCTTTCCTGCTCCAAACCAGCCACAGAATGAAACAAAACACAAGTGTCAGATGTGAGGGAGGCTGAGGAGCTGCAGACAGGTGACCACAGAGCAACGGCAGCAGTAAGGTTGAGTTTTCTGAGTGTGGCTCCAAAAAGAAACCTCAGGACATCCTTGTGATGCACTTCCAGGCAGGAGATGAAAAAGAGTCATCCCAAACTTGACAGGAGAATATGGATATTGCTCCAGGAGAACTCCACAGTTGCCTTACACTGACACCCAGGAACTCCATGTGGCTTAATGCAAAGCATCAAAGCACAGGTCACACACTGCTTACAAGAAAATTAATCTTAAAGCGAAATCTTGGAATCGAGAGGTTTTTAGAACAGAATTTTAGCTTGCTCGTTTGCCAAATTCTGATTAAAAATTTTTGCTCGGACCCCAAGGGCTCATGACCCACTTACCAAGCATGGCACTGCTGTATTTGGATGGACTTGAATCAAGAGTATTTCTAACTCCACAAAGGGTAGGAGCTGGAAGCAAACAAACAAAGTGTGTAACTGTGCCAGCTTGAGAGGGGAAGTGCATAAAAACCTTGGAACACAAACATTTTGTGACTGTTACCAGCACCATTCTTCCCAAGCATGGAATACTTTCCTAGAAACTGGCTACCTTTAGGGCACCCTATGTCCCGCTGCAGTATTTTGGTTGGATAACTGTTGCTGATTCCAGTATTTTCCTCTTTGTTCTGCTCTCCTACCTTCTTCCTTCCTCTCCCCCTTCTCCAGATGTGTTTGAGCTGGAGGAAAGCTGCTCCCCTTGACTCAGTGGGGCAGTTTCCAGCCCTGCCTGCAGCCTGGGTTTTCCAGCATCCCTTAGTATGTGCTTCTTCAAAGAACTGTGGGCCTCTAAGTGCCTTATGAACAGATTAAACAAATAGGTAAGAGACATATTAAGTCAGTGTGCCTAAGAACTTCCCAGAGTGGAAGTAAAGGAAATCGGAGATTCCCCAGGAAATCGTCCAGGGTAAGGCCAGGTTCTCCCAGGCAGCATCACATAGAGGAATCCTGTCCTCTTGGCACCTGGCACAGGAGATCAATGACCAAACCAAAAACCACCAAAAGCTGAGTGGGAATTGCATCGCTAACTCCTGTTTCCTTGAGTCCAGCTCAGAGCAAAGCTCAGTTTCAGAGCTAAGCACGAGTCACGAGACATATTTACTGCCAACTTTCTAAACTTCCTCCTAGAAGGACAAGGCAGTGAAATGGGTCTGCCCTGGATTTCTCTTACAAACCCCCCACAGCAGCAAATCCTTTACAAGGTGATTTTTACTTAGCAAAGCACCCTGAGCACTGTCTCCCCTCTGACAAATATTTCTGTTTACAGTCTGGAACTTTGTCATATTGAGCTGTGACCAATTTCATTATCTCCACACACTCCTGTTGTGTCAATATGACATGATTGCCATTTCTCTTTCTCCTCCTGAACTGCTACCATGATTAACACTGCTGTTTGTGTTCACAAGTGACCTCCTTTGCTTCACTGTAGCCCACAGTGTCACAAATCCTAAAATTATCCCAAAATACTGACAGGCAGGCCAGTTCTGATATCTGCCAGCTCCTAGGATCTTCAAACCCCTCTGTCAAACATCCAGCTCTGCCCTTCCTGCAGAACTCCATCCCTTCCTCTCCAGGGAAGCACCACTGGTCCCTTTCTGCTTTAACCACTTCTAACTCTGAAGCACTTTTGTGTTTCAGATACTCCTTCCATCCACCTTCCAGCTCTCTGCACACATTCAGAGTTCCACATCAACGCTCCAGACTTCGTGTAGCTCAATCAAGTTCGAAGTCTCACTTTTTGCTACCACTCAGCTGTGCCTGGGGAAGCACTTATGGCAACCATTTAGAATGGTTGAAAAGTCACAGTAATTTATCAATTTTGCACCCTCTCTACAGCAAAGCGCAGTGGGTCCATACCTGTGAATAATTTTAATTTCCTGAGTTATTTTTTTTCTTGAGAGCAGCTAGTTGGGTTAGATCATGAATAAGAGCAAAGGCCAGCCTGACACCAGAATTTTAGGTTGAGCAAACCAAAACTGGGACAAGGTGCCTAATCAGAATGAGAACAGGGATATGATGGTTTCACATAAAAATGTCAGAAATTAAGAAAAAAGAAACTTTCAACATTCAGAACATAGCCTCTTATAAATGGCAAATGTCCAAAGCAGAACAATAGTTGTTAACACACAGCCAGTACTGCACCTCAAAGACCACACAAAAATAACCCAAATCTGAACAGCCAACAGCAAACTAAATAGTCAGCATCAGTGATGACTGCTACCACATCCAAAAGCAATTTGAGCTTTAATAATTCAGCACAATTTAATTTGCTGGTAGTAGGAAAGGTGGAATTTGCTTTTTTCCGAAGGATGACGTGGATGGATACCCTATCTCTGTAAGGTACACCCCAATTTGTGGTAAGTGCTGGGCATGAGGCCAAACACACAGAACACACACACAAAACACACAGAACACACACACAAAGCCTTGGTGCTCTCTGGATCAGGTCCACAAACCACAGAAACCAAGATCAAACACGAAATTCTCCGACAGATTTAACATTTGAAACCATGCAATATCACCTATATTTATTTTACCCAGAAGACCTGACTAGAATTTTGTTTCAGAAATCCTCAAACTTGCAAGGGTTTGGTGGAATTCCTTTTCATGCCTTGCTTCAGCCTGTTAGCATCAGTCCCAGTGCTAATGACCCAACTTGTGAATGTACAGAGGGAAAACAGAGCTTCATGAAATATTGATACACACTTGGAAATTTGACAATTATCTCCAGAGCTCCTTGGTAAAACCTGAAAGCAAATAAATAGCAAACATTTCCTGCATTCATTAAAACACTGAAAAACAGAGAAAGAAACCTACTCATTATCCATTTGACAAATCTATCCTATTATTTTTAATAATGCACAGGCTTCCAATGCATGAAACATACAGCTTCTCCTGCTTAAGAAACCATTGGGTTTGTAGATCTAATTTTAAGAAATGCAATAAAAGTCAGTGATGTAGAGCTGGTTCCTTTTGCAGGAGAGAGTAAAAATCCTTCTCCTACTGAAATTAATGACAAAATCACAATTTTTCAAGTGAACTTGATTCACTGCCCTACTTTGGAAACTGCTCCTCTGGAAAGATATTCCACAAAAATTACAAATAATCACTTTCTGGGCGTTTTTCATGCAAGCTTCAGGAACAGAAAACCAGAGTGGAAAAGAGCTGATGAGCCTGAGTGTGGGGCTGCTGGTCCATGGGATGTACCTCTGTATCTTGCTTATCTCACAGCAGGGAGATGATCCCTGGCTCTCCCTCTGGCCAGAGCAGGGTATGGGAGATGCCACGCTGCTCCAAGGGAGCCGGGGCTTTTAGGGTGAACAGCAAATACAGAGAACACATTCCCTGCTGAATAAAAATAAGTTCCAAGGGGGAAACTTCCACTGCAGAACATGACAGGTTGTTTGGCACTGCCCTGATGTTATTAGTAATCCTGGTTTTGGGACCTTTTAGCCCTGCCTGCAGATGAAACAAGGTCACATTCGTTGCAGACAAGAACAAAATGGAAATTTAAGACTCTTAAGCCAAATGTTTCAGCTGGTAAGATAACAGCTCTCACTTTCATGCAGGTCTACTCAACATGAGGAAGAATTCAAAAATGCTCAAATAGGAGAGATTACAGGAACTGCTGGCCAGGTGGGATAATTAAAGTGACATTTAAGCATTCTTGATTATTTCAGTGTCCCAGCAGGACGGTCTAGATATTGACAAGCTCTCTGCTGTCCACACTGAATCCTTTCTTTTATCCTTCACAATACTAATCAAGATTCCTTGCATGGACAAAACAAAATATATGCACTTCCATGAATTACTGTACTTTTTCAATATTCATTTAAACCTTTATAACAAAACACTCAGAAGATGGCAGAGAACAAAACAAATGTGTGTGACATCTCCATTCCTGTTTTTTTTTTTTCTCCACTCTGCAGGTAACAGTGAGAGAGTCCAATAAGAGACTGGGCCATCCTAAGAAAAGGCTGATAATCTATAGGGTCAGTAAGGGAATGTGTAGGAGGCAGCTCAGGGATTTGCAGTGTTTAGCACAAGTGTCAGGAAACGTGTTAAGGTTAAGAAGACCAGCAGGGGAGTCAGGTGGGTATTGCCAGATATATATTCCTGCATCCCACCACCCTGCTCCTCCTGATGCTCCCTGGATAGAGGGAACCCACCTGGAGATACCACCTTCACATCTGGAAAATACCTACCAAATGTTTCCATGACACCTCAGTTCTGATCCTCTTTTTCTGACGTTTTAGATGGGAAGTATATCCTAAATTATTTCTCTTCACTGTGTTTGCTGTCTAAACAAAGTCCTGTCTGCCTGTTTGCTCACCAAGCTAGGAAATAATAACTTGCTTGATAACCAAAACAAGACACTCCTGGCAAACAATGAAGACTGCAGAAACACTGATCCACCAAATGGATAATGACTGAGACACTGATTATATTTTTGAGATTTTTTTTCTCCTCATTTTAATACCTATACTTATCTGCATACATAAATAAAACATGAGAATGCCATCTTGGCTGTTCACACCAGTATTTACCAAGGATGTCCACCAGCAGATAACCCCTGCTGGTTTCCTTCTTATAGTGACAAGCTGCTCATGTCTCAGATTACAGAGCCTAAGCCACCCTTTTCCCAGGGACAGTGATGCTTTTGGGAACTGCAGGAACAGCCCCGTGGTGTCACTTCTCCCAGCCTCTCCAGGCCTGACACTGATTTCATTTACAAGAAGAGGCAAGAGCCCATGATCTCCCTTGGCCACACAACAGTTTTGGCTGAGATTCTGAGAGGGAAGGCTGCAGATGGGAAAGGACCACAACCCTCCACCCCTGAGCCCACTGCTGGAGTGGCTGTTCCAATGTGGAGCATTGGAACAGCCATGCTGCAGACAAAAAAAAGGAATTTATGCCTGGCGAATGAGTTTAGGTAGGGCTTCCAAACTACCACAGAACTGGAGTCAGCAGGCTGGAGCATGAGAGGCAGCAGCCCCAGAGCTGAGGGGGTTCCCTGCAGAGGGCCAGGCCAGGGGCTGGCAGGGGCTGTGCCATGCTGTGCCACACGACCCACGTTAAGCCGATTGTTGGCCGGACACCTCCTGCACTGGGGGAGAGGGTGGAGGAAGGAGAGCCGGGCACTAATCTGTTCCATCTGCTCTGGAGCAGCTAATTGGATTGAGGGTGCAGAAGGCAAGACCCTGGACACAGCACCGGGCACTCGGAGCCTCCCGTTTCCCTGAACAAAGCTGCTCCAGCACCTCTGCCCAACACCTCTGCCCAAACCCTTCCTTGGGACACGGCTGCTCCAGCACCGCTGGCCAACACCTCTGCCCAAACCCTTCCTTGGGACATGGCTGCTCCAGCACTGCTGCCCAACAACACCTCTGCCCAAACCCTTCCTCAGGCTGCCCTGCAGCTGCTCCATCACCTCCCTACCAGAGGGGCAGAACCGAATATTGGAAACACAACCCTTGTGAATCCCACTCCCAGAAGCAACACTTCGTCTTAAACAAAACACTACCAACAGCGGACAAAAGAGATTAAAAATTAGGTTTTTTTACCAAAAGTCAGCAGAATGCTGTTAATTTCAGGTTTTATTTAGGCGTAAAAGTCAAAAGCTTGCCTGTCAGTTGTCATCTATAAACATTACTAATACCAGTCCTACCTCTGCAACATTTATTCTACATCAGTGGCTTAATGATGTTGGTCTTCTGCTTTTCAAGGATTCAGCTCAGCACCTACTTTGCTTTTAAAAATAACAGGCAATTCAGTTGTGCAGCATTTTTATTAAACTGGGCTGCAGTGTGATGATATGAGAATGACAAGGAGAAGAAATATAAAAAATGCTTAATACAATAATAATAAGAAACCTTTAAATTTTTTTTTCCCCTCTGTGAACACGAAGTTTGTAGCTATGGAAACTACTTATGAGAAGGCTAAAAAAATGTCAGCAAATATAGTCAGAGAATGATCTGGATATATGAAAGTCCTAACAATGCTGGAGAACCAGAGACACGGGGTGAAAGAAAAGTGTAAATTGAAGATGACAACACTTGTGCATCTGACAACACGTTCTCCTTCGACAGGCCAAATTCATTTTTATTGCCACGGCACTAAAGTCAATGAATTGCAACTGGAATGAGTTTGACACTTTATATTGCTTTTGATAAAACCATTATAAAAAGCGTATTTCAGCCTTTAAAGAAGTATTTTAAAAGCATATTCTCTGCCACCAATGAACTGTATGTGCAGATTGGCCAAGACAGTCAGTATTATATCAAGATAGTCAACAGCACATCTCTTGCACATTCTGCTCCCTAGCCATTCACCCTGCTAAGGTTTGCAGTTGGGGTCCCTTCAGTTTTAAGATCCACAGGCTCACGTGCTCAGCAGAGGTTGGTGAGGGTCCTTCTGAGCCTTCCAAAGGCTTTCACAAACTCATTCTGAGTTTTCCAGCTACTTCCCTTATCATTTTGCATATTAGTGTCCTGATGCTGTGACCACGGGGACAGCAGACATGAGAAAGACCTGTCTGCTTATTTCAACCTGTATTTTTGTATGGAAGTTAAGATCCCAGTTAAAAACACTACTCCATGTTTTTGTTAGTGAGTGCAGTGCAGGGTTTACCTGGACTAACACACTAGCTGGGAACGGCTCCAAGGACATGCTATGGTCTGTCAGGTCAATGTGCAAATGAAATCAGATTTATTCAGTGCTCGGAGCTTCCCTCGGTGCTGTTTCAGTCCGGATTGTTAATTGAGAGGCCTTACATGGACACACTGTGATTCCATGCTGAGGTTTGTACAGAAAACACACGGAAGAAAACCTGAAGTCGATTTCTGAGCTGTCCACTGTACTGGGCAAAGAATAAATAAACATCAGCAAATGCTCAGGAAATTTATATTGTGTTGGAAAGATCTTGCTAAACTTTTCCCATAGAAAACTATGGCAATTTAGCTTAAATTAATTAGGTTAAAAGAATTCATAGCTTACAAATGTCAGTGTTTTAACCATCTTTGATAGGCTGTTTTAACCATCCTTTAATGACCATCAAGGCTCTTGCTCCTGCCTATACCCCTCCCTCTTTGGGAGTTGCCCATGTGCAGAGTTTCAGCCTGCAATTATGTGTGGTTAACACAGTTTTTATCTGTCACAGGGGGGAAATACCAATAAAAGGCATCACAACGAGGTGTTTAAAGAGTACAAGCAGAGCTGAGCTAATCACAGTGAAAGGCATTTCTAACTGGGCTCTAAGCTGATAAAAGAGAGGATGAGTCCCCTTCACACTGGAGAGAACAACTTGTCCAAGGAGGGCAGCTGTCCTCAGCCTGGCTTTCCCTGCTCAGGAAAAGGTCAGGCTTTCAACAAAATCTTACAGCCAAGTAATTCTGCCCTTGCTTCCTGATGATACCCACCTGACTCCACAGGGCAGCCCTGCCCCTCATCCCTGTGGGAAGCATCTTCCCTTTTGTGATAATTCACTTTCATATCTTCGTGTGCAAATGAGAGTTTGATAAACCACCCAAGACACATATTTACAATGAATCACCATTTCTCATTTAAGCTCCGTAAGTCCAGCATCAGAAACAGAAATCTGGACTGGCCACTGTTTTGGGAAAAGTCCAGGCTAGCTACAAAAATACAAGACTTCTCATCTGCCAACTGCTTTACTACTAAAACATCGGGTTAAAAAAAAAGGAAGTAATGTAATAAAAATCCTAGCAAACATCGTAAACTGTATAAAGTTGCAAAATTTGGAAGCAGAGCTGCAGCAATGTGATCAGTGACCATGAGATACTGCTTGCCCTCACCAGCTTTGCTGACCTGGACTATTTATTTCCCTGCACTCCCTCCCAGCTCAGCACGGGGCTGGCCACAAACCCGCTCTGGCTCAGCCCTCCTACTGACACGTGTCTGTCACTCAGACCTTGCAGGGCTTTCTGAGCTGCCTTGGTGTGCTCACTGCTGGAGATCCTCTGGGTGGCCAGGCTGCTGGAACACTCCTCTCAGCTATTCCTGACAAGGTCTCAATGACATGGAGAGCAGCAGCTTTGCCAGAGCTGTGGCACGGGAGTTCCTGGCACGGGAAGCTGGCTCATCTCTGGAGACGTCACTCTACCACCTCAGCAAAGGGCTTAAAGTGCTCATTCACCACCTCCTCTTCGTACAACCCTGCAACTCCCTGGAAGGCCAATTTACCTAACTTATTCCTAATTATTTTAAGAAAAACAAAGCAGTTGCAGCACTAAATCTCATTGCTCCTTTTCCCTTATCTGACCACGCCAAAGCAAGATGTCCATAAACATGTGGCACGTGCCTGTATCCCTGCCCAGGATCCTGTCTCTACCACCAGGCAGGAGAATACACCTTCCCCCTGCAAGCCACCAGGAAGCCACCAGGAATACCAGGCAGGAGAAGACACCTCCCTCCTGCAAGCCCTCTGTCCAAACTCCAAAGTGAACAGCAGCTGTGCAGAATGCACTCAGAGTGTCAAACTCAGCATAAAATGACAAATGGGGTATTTAGGCACAAATTGTAGAAACACTACAATGCATAGTTCAAGCCAAAATGGTCTGTTCAAAGCCCAAAATGGTCTGTTTTAAGGTCTTATCCATATAACAAGCTTCAAAACATGACTGGGCTGTAATGTGCACTTTATAACCCTCTGTAACGTGCACTTTATAACCCTCTGCTGCCTGGGCAGACATTAACCTACACTGACAGAAAATATTTGCAGCCATTTGGAGACAGAGTTTAAAACTGAATTTGCTTTCACCTTCTAACTCGAATATCCACAGCCAAAGCTACAGCCAAGAGAAGGCTCATCACTCCTGAAAACACATCCTGGCTGGCAAATACAATTTTCCTGGATTTAGTCAAGTTTCTGCCATCCACTCAAAGCTTTAAAACATCTTAACATATCTCTAACCTCAGCTTATCCCCTCGTGGGTAAGTGTGAACACTCCTGCTCAACACAGCTCAAACAACTACAAACCACCACACACTTCCCCATTTTTAATCTTTCCATGTGCCATGTGCCTTACCTTGGCTTCTACTTTTAAAATATAGTTTAACAGGAAGAAAACCTCTCAGGCTATTTGGAAGGGAAAAAGGGAAATAAATAAAAATGAAGACAATTTTACAGGTCCTACTTCAGCTAAACCTTTCAGGGCCTTCAATGAGAAGATAATCTTTCTGTGATTATGGCCAAACCCTCCCGTTGCTTGGCAACACATAATTAAGGAATATGTTTTCAGATCCGCTTTGCAAGCTGGCCATTATCAGATGAAATTACTGGAGCAACAAATGTCATCCTCATGCAAATGAGATGGTCGTGGGCAAAAGAAATAAAAAAAAAAAAAAAAGAAAAAAAGAGGGTTGAGTAGCAAGAAAGAGCTCAACAGCACAGAAATGCTGCTGGCTTCCTCTTGCTGTGTACCAGTAATTCTGGTGAAGAGAAGGGATAATTTCAAGATTTTTAGAGAACGGGGTTTGCAGTTTATAAATGAGAAGCAGGTTAGCAGGGATCTGTTTCCCATGGTGGAGGAGATTGCTCCCAATCCCTGTGCTCTGGAGGTCCTTCAGCCCAGAGCTGTCGCTGCGTCGGCATCGACCGCTCAATCAGACGCAGCACAAATAAATGAACATATTTGTGTTCCCCACATTATGCCAGTTCGTCTTCTTAGCTGCATTTATTTAAAAATACTGCCTGGATGTACTACTTTAGCATCTGATCCATGTCAACACAGAACATGTTGCCTAATATTGAAGCATTTTTTAGAAATCAATACATTACACCAGCTACATAAAGGACTCATAAGCGTGAAAGGACCGGCATTTACTTCCTAGCTGTGTAATTATGGTATGGCAGGGAAAAGGGTGTGCCAAGTGTCTGCATTTTGACAACTTTATCATTTCCACTCACAAAATCGTTCTTTATTTAGATTCCTGTGGAATGGCATCACCAGTTTGGCACTGTCTCGATGCCTATAAATGGTATCCCTCTTATTAAAGCTTTGTGTGTGTGTGCTGGTACGGCAAATTGTTGGGGAATCGTTTGCATGGGAGTTCAGCTGCACTGCCCAGGGAGAAAACTCCCTGCTCACGGAGTCACTACCAGCAAAAAACACGTCAAGGGGTGTCTTTCCACATTTTTTTCTAACAAGTCAAGCCACAAATGAATGGATTTGATGAATTCCCTTGTACTTCTCCAGGTGATTTTGAGGGTTAATTTCTATCAGGCTCTGAGTGCCACATCTCCAAAGTGGAGAAGCAGAGCCTGCTTGGATTGTTCAGCTTTTCATCCGAGCAGCCAAGAGCCTGAGCATTTCTAGAAAGAGAAGGGAAGTCTAGGAGCCACCATTCATTTTTATTGTTCCAGTGCTTAATGACAGGCTTTTAGTTTTAAGCACAGCCCTATTACTTTAACAGCTCTATCGCTTCACTTACAAGCATCTCGAGAAGGAAATCAAGGGGTTTATTTTGTATGCTTGATAAAACAGCAAATTAATAATAAGAAGAAAAGCCTTAGGTAATGGCCAAAGGTAAGTCTATTCTCGAATAACACCATTAACTATCTGATGAATTTAGTCAAAACAATGCTAACCATTTCCTCACAGGGACACATTTGTGCCTGATAACAGCGGTAAAAAGTCAATCTGCAGCAAACCCTGTAGTCCTAATTGCTCAGCCAGCACAGCGTCTAATCTCCTGTTCTCGACAAACAACAGGAATGGCAAGATTAACCCTGGAAGCATTATCTGAGATACCGCTCATGTTTAACTGAAGTTGGCTAAACAAATAAAATATTTGGAATTTAACCACTGTGCAAGAATCAGCATCTTTAGCTCTGCATAGCCAGCACAGCCCTGCAAAGGAATCCCCTTCACCTCGTTTTCTACGCAGAACAGTATTTAATATTTAGGCATGAAACCCCATGATATTTGACTGTGGGGTTTTTTTGAGGGGTAAAATAAGCAACAACAAGGTGGTTCTAAACTACTATATGGACTAAGCCCCTCCAGGAATTACTTGGTTCAGGCGACGCCATGGTGGAGACGATGACGGGGGGCCCCGTGCGCCTGCTGAGCTTCGGATACGGGGAGAGCTGGGCAGGGAAGGCGGGTCCAGCGGGTGCCAGGCTGCTGTCCCCTGCTGTCCCCGGCCGGCGGAGGAGCTGGGGGCTGCTGTGGGGGCTGGGTGCTGGTGACGCCACCGCTGTCCGCTCCCTCTTCATCAGCTCCATGGGCACGGTGTAGGTGGTGGGGTACGCCGTCTTGGGGCTGGCGTGCGGGTTGGCCGCCGTCATGGGCAAGCCGACTGGAGCAGAGTAGGCAGAGGCGGGACGCGGGGGCGTGCTGCAAGGCAGGGGGGTGTTGTATCCCGAACCAGGGAGGAAGTGTGGCCCCTGAGGAGCCCCCGCGGGGGCTGGGTAGGTGGTGGTCTCCAGCAAGTGTTGGGTCGGGGCACTGGATGGCCGGCGGTGTATCTCTACACCTCTTGGGGACAGCGGCTGCAGCGGTGGCGGGTGCTGCGAGGTGCCAGGGCCATCCACGGTGGGCATCCCGTATTCAGCTGGGAGCTCGCTGCGGTGGCTGAAGCTGTTGGAGCGGGTCCTGGGGCGCAGTGCCCCACTCCTGCGCTCCTGTCTCTGCAGCTGCATCTCTGCCTTGTAGTTGTGGGCGATGCGGGACAGCACGCGGGCCTGCCCCAAGTTGGGTGCCACCGACTTGATGTCGTTCTCCTCCATCATGGCCAGCAGGTTCGGGGAGTCGAAGCCCTGCTGCAGCAGGGCAGCAAAGGTGCTCTCCGAGACGCCTTCCGCACGCAGCAGTGCCACAAACTCGGGGTCAAAGCTCCTCTTGCCCTCCGGCCCAGGGAAGGCGGGGGGCACCGGCGGATGGGAAGGCGTCGCCACCGCCACCTCGTAGCCGTCGTAGGGACCCTTGGTGCCGGTGCTCTCCCTGCCTGGCCCATAGCTGCTGCCGGTGCTGGTGGTGGGATCCACCACCAGGCAGGTGGGGACGGCTTGCCTGGCCGCCGCTGCCGCCTCGGGAGCCCGCTCTGCCCCATCGCTGTAGCCTGGCCTGCTGGGGAAGGCAGGTGGCTCTGCCGCGTACCGTGGGCCGGGGGGCTCCGTGCCGTACCACGCTGGGGAGACATCTCTGCCCCGCATCCGCTGCCCATCCAGGGCCAGCTTGGGGTCTCTGTAGAGGCGGGTGGCATCCGGTGGGGCAGGTGGGCGCACAGCGGTCTGGTCCCAGGACAGCCGGCTGCCAGGCGCCCCATAGCTCGCCAGCGGCCTGCCCGCCACGTGGTCGCGGTAGCAGCGGGGGTCCTTGGGTGACCTCGCCGACAGCGATGGATCGCTGTAGTAATCCTGGGGCGGCAGAGAGCCCCGGCCCGCCATGGGCGCCGGCCGGTCGCAGTAGGCGAAGTCGGGGACAGAGCCCTTCCTCAGGGGCCCCGGCGCGAAGGTGGCATCCTGGTACGGGTACGCCTCTTGCTTCAGCTCCGCACCGCCCTGCAAGATGATATCATTTGCCCGAGGTGGCTCGTACCAGCCGCCCTCACCACCATAGGTCAGGGAGCTCCTCCGGCCTGGTGGCCTCTGGTACTCGAAGGCGTTCTCGCTCTCCCAGTTTCCCTCATACCAGCCGGCAGCGTCCCAGCTCTGCGAGCGGCCGATGTTGGGGTGCTTGCTGGGGATGGGCATCACCACGAGGCCACTTGCTGCCGTTGACACAGAGAAGAGGAGGTGCCTTCCTTCTCAGTGCTTCTCCGGCACACGCATCCAAACTGGGCCGTGCTGTGCCTGAGCCCTCCCGGGACTTCAGAAAGCACCAGCCGGCGGTTTTGCCTTTCGAGTGTCGCTTGAATTATTAATCCTCGGAAACCTTAGCAGGCAGAGCATGCGGCGGCCGGCGGAGGGGCTGCCCCTGGCCGTGCGCTGCAGCCGCGCAGGAGAGCGGCCGCGCTCAGCCCAGATGCTTTATCCTGTGCCGCTGGGGACGGCGAGCGCACATGGACAACTGGCCGAGCAGTGTGTGGGGATTAGGAGCTAAATAAAACCACTAAAGCCCTCGCTCCATGTGACATCATTTTAGCCTGATGAAATCTCACGCACTGACCCAGCCAGCAACCTCAATGCAATTTTTTCCCCAGGGAATGATGATTTTTTTTTTTTTTTTGCTTGTTTGTTTTTAACTTTTTTTTTTTTTTTTTAACGTGTTTCCTCTGTTTTGGTTGTCTCCCCCCTCACGTGCTGGGGGAGGCTGTCCCAGCACCCAACGGGGATGGGCAGCGGGATCACGGAACGTGCGCGGATCCGCTCGGCCCCACACAGGCACATGTAAAAATAAAAAAGAAAGCTTCAGTGTCAGCTCAATCTTAATCCAACCTGATGAAATGCTAATCCACTGCACACAGCTAAGGACAAATTAAATGGGAGCCAACAGACAGGCCTAAAAAAGGCCAGTGCAAGATATTTGGGAATACAAGAGCAGTCAGAAATTAGTTAGGTATCTGTTTAGCACTTTATGAATATTATAATTTGCATTGGAAATTACTTTTTTTTTTTTTTTTTTTGTAGTTTGAAATCAGCCACGCTAACTAGGCTCCAAAAAGATTTTTTTATAATATTACCATAATACGCAAATCCTTTCATCATCCCAGGACAGAAAATTGTGGAGGTGTAATCTGGAATGTATAATTTTAAGACTCTAGCACAGGTCACGGAGAAGGAAGAGAGGATGAAAGGATCTAAAGCCTGGCCTAACAAAGCAAAAAGGAATAGCAGAATTTTGCCCATTATCGCCAGCTTCCTTTGGAAAAACTACATGTTTAAGAAATAGGAAAACACTCAGAAACATCACACAAAACTCAATTTGTACTGAGCAGTATTTCAACATTCATGTGGATTAAGCTTTTTTTACACTTGGAGTAGGCAAAGGGATTTAGATGGAATCACAGCACAGAAAATTGTTATTTGGGAATGTAATAAAAATTTCCATATAGAGTCATTGTTTTCAGAGGAGATAATAAAATGGCTCCCCAAAACATGTAACCCAGATTATGACAGGCTGCTCATGCTCAAATATTCCTTTTCAAAGAAGAATAGCTCAACTGCTCCTTATTTTCCTGACCACTGCTACAGAGGCAACATTTTGTTTTTTGAATTAAAAAACTCAGATGGAAACAATTTCGCTTTTCTCTGCTACAACAACAGATTTCTTCCCCTCCAATACACCCCCTTCCAGGACAGACCCACTGAAAGGAGGAACAGTCACCTTCCCTGGCCTGTTTGCAAGACAGCTTGAGCATTTTTCCCAGCTAATCCACAATAAATGTTTCGTGCACAAGCCATCACATGATGGACTATTGTGCTATTATGATAGCTAAATCACTAATACAGTCTAATGCTTAAACTTGCCTATCATACTAATACCTCTGGGCTATATTTCTGACCCAAATACTGACAGGATCTTTGAGTAATCCCTAAATTTCTTTATTGCAGTAAATATTACAAATCCTCTTCAAACATTCTCTCCTCCAATTCCATCCTCAAGAACCATGATCTTGAAAATTATGCTGGATATTACACAGACATGCAAAACGTGGGGCCTAAAATATTATTTATGCAATTCTCAGAGAGTATCTGATTGGCATTATACTGAATTAACTAACAAACTTCAGACACATCGGAAAATTTCTTCTTTTGTGAGAGTCAAGACGGGAAGACACATTTGTGGCTTACAAATAAAGCAGAGAGTATTTTAACCAACAAAAACATTTTATTACAACAACATTTTGCTAAAGAATAAAATGTATTCCCAACTGGATACAGCGAGATTGGTGCCATTTGTTTTGAAGCAGCAGAAGAAATCTACCAAAAATGTATATGACAAAATAATAAAATCCTGGTCTATAGATCAAGGGCATCTTGCACCATTGTCTTCAAAGAAATTACTAACAAACAGTCACCAAGTTAAGCCCTGGTTGACAATGGAAAAAACCATGCCATAGAGAAATGAAATTTCAAAAATGCTGATTTTCACCAACTGCGAGAGAAGCCGGAAGGGAGCTTGAAGCATTCACTACCTCTGAAAAAAAACCAAGGGCTTTAACAATAGAAACCTCACCCAAACCAACACATCTGTGACTGGTGGCCGTGCCCTGCCCAGGGCACGCATGGGTGACAGCAGCACACGGAAAGCCACCTCCAAACGCCCTCCATCCCAGGCACAGGAGCACATCTGGGCTCTGGAAACCACCCTGGCATCAGCCTGCCCTCACAGGCTTGGGCAGGAGATGCACTCTCCTTCACAGGGGCCAGGAAAGCCTAACTGGGGACCTGCCACTGGAACACTCATGCATATGGATGGTTCATCCCGTAAGTGCTGACCTCAATGGAACAAACAGATCATTCCTCTCCTCCAAGCCAAGCAGAGGCAAATGCCTGCAGGACCAGGGCCTGCAGGATTTGCACACTTCCCTGCAGCCAAGGGTCAAATGTCCTCTTTGGAGGGCTCTGCTGGCCCCAGTTTTTGTTGACCAAGAGCTGTATTCAGTGGGGAAGACAAGGCCAGGAGCTATGGAGGTGGGCTGCCTCCTGTGCCACCAGGGCAGCAAAGGAAATGCTACACCCCCAGTGAACCAAGGAATGAATAAGAAATTATCAGAATGAAATATTTATGGATGGGCAGGAAGGGTCTTCTCTTTTTCTGTTTTTTTTTTGCAGTCTTAAAAGCAGCCCCCTTGCAAATTCAAGCAGCATGGGCAGCAGGGAAAGTGAGGTGATTGTCCCCCTCCACTCCACTGGTGTGACCCCACCTGCAGTGCTGTGTCCAGCTCTGGGGACTGAAACATAAGAAGCAAATGGAGCTTTTTGAGTGAGCCCAGAGGAGGCCACAAAGGTGATTCGAGGGCTAAAGCACCTCTGCTGTGGGGAAATGCTGAGAGAATTGGGCTTGTTCCAATTCCAACCCTGGAGAAGCTTTGGGATCATCTTATCACAGCCTTTCAGTACTTGAAGAGGTTCTCCAAGAGAGCTGGAGAGGGATTTTTTTAGAAGGGCATGGACTGATAGGACATGGGGGAATGGCTTCCCACTGCCAGAGGGCAGGGTTAGATGGATATTGGGAAGGAATTCTTCCCTGGAAGAGTGGCAAGACCCTGGCACAGATTTCCCAGAGAGGCTGTGGAAAGGGTCCAAAGCCAGGGTGGACAGGGCTTGGAGCAACCTGGGATAGTGGAAGGTGACCCTGCCATGGGAGGGGGGTGGAACTAAATGAGCTTTAAGGTCCCTTCCAACCCAAACCATTCTGTGACTCTATGAAATTCTATGAAATTATTCTGTTCCCATTTCTGCATCCAGACCCAAGGATGGCCAGGAGAAGACACAGAGGCCCTGGGACCCAACCTGATGTAACTGATCCCATTGTGTTTCTCGGGAATGCAGGAGGCACCAGCATCCACATCCAACACATGAAGGGGAGACAAGGACTGTGGAACAGGCAGAAAATTTATTCTCCCTTTATCTTTTAA
Source organism: Pyrgilauda ruficollis (assembly GCF_017590135.1). NCBI lineage: Eukaryota > Metazoa > Chordata > Aves > Passeriformes > Passeridae > Pyrgilauda > Pyrgilauda ruficollis. The sequence continues at coordinate 3,115,548 of NW_024513654.1, read as the reverse complement.
TTCTAGAGGTATTTTGGGAAAGGGAGAAAAAAAAAAAAAAAACCCACACACAGAAGGAAAAAAAAAAAAAAAAGCTGATCAAGAGCCTAAATGCTCTGGTATTTCAGACCACGTGAAAAATGCAGTGTTTTGAATAATACCCTGATTTTCAGTTTAGCATTGATACATGGTAAATTTGGCCACAGTATTTGGTTACAATACAACGACCACAGAAGTCTGCTCTGAAAAAAAGGTGATGACAGAGCAGAAGAAAGGTGGGCCCATTGTTGAGACACTGCATTCAAAACCATCAACAAGAAATCCGAGCCTGGAGCCCTCTTGCAGTGGATGTGAAACAAGCTCTGCTACAATATGCTGTTCTCTTCCCATGAGGAAAGTGTTTTACACCTAAAACCCAGGGCAGGAAATCAGCATGTTAAATCTGCAACACAACTCTGTAAACAACATTTTTTGGAATCCGCAGCACTGACTCAGGAGAGGTTGGCTGCAAAATTTCATTCATATTGACATAAAACATTTCATTACCTATTCTGAAAGCATGTTGCTGGAAAAATTATTCTGTGCAGCAAAATAATACAGATTGGGATTAGTTTTGCTTCTTACTATTGTAAAATATATTTCAATTACAAATTTAAATCCTGTTTATATTAGGGAAAAATATTTTTAATGTAGATTAAGATGTTGATGTTTTCTCCCCAATTATTTTCTTCTGGGAGAGAGTGGAACAGAAAGAGCATGCCAAATGTAATTTCTGGCAAAAACTGTAAGATGCAGCAGTCTGGGAAAGGCTATTTCTCTTTCAAAGGCAAAGGAATCCTATCCCTGCTAGTGAAAAATCCTCTGGAGAACAAATACATCTCTTGTTAATGGAGAGAGCAGGTATCAGGACACCCAGCCTTTATACCTCGCTCTGCCACTGTCAGACAGTAAATTGCTTAATTTCTTTCTTGCTGATTCCCCTTCCATCAAGAGGGATATAATAATATACACCTCTCACACTCAGATGGTGTTAAGATTAATCAGTGTTTGTCATATGTTTTCAGGTGACAAGGTACAAAGCTATTGGGAGGATAAATGCTCCTGCCCTCCTGCCTGTGCCTTCAAGGACTGCGTGTGATTGTGCCTAATGACCCCCAAAGCTCAGGAAGCCTCTCCTGAACATCCTCCTCCCATGTTCAGCTTGCAGGATGCCAGGGAAGCAGAAATGAGCTACTCTGTACTGTGGCATACCATGGATGCTATGGAGAAGAAAAGGGATGAAGTATGAGTAATGCACACACACATTCATGTACACCAACTGAAAAGAAACAAAATTAAAAAGAAAAATGGGAGAGGAAAAGCAGCAAGAAAGTGTTCCAAATCCTTTGAAACTACTCCATTTGCTAAAATTTGGCTCTGCAAAATCTCCCTCACAGTGGCAATAAGCACTCTGCCTAGATGGACTTTTTAACAGTCTCCTGAAATTAAGGGAGCACAAAGAGAAAATTAGCAGGATTGTGCTGGAATCATTTTCAATAATCAAAGGAGCAGCACAGCATCTGAAAGCACTCAGAGCTTGAAGCCCTGCCACATGCTTTTACCAATTTCCAAACCAAAAGCATCGATGCTTTGTAACTCCAACAAAACGTTCACAAACACCAACTCGGTGCCGTACAACAAAACACTCTGAAGATCAGCCGGTTATTAAACAATCATTGCCTCATGGAACTCTGCATTTTGATGACTTTGAAGCAAAAGAACCAAAAGCTTATGCCCATTTGTAACTCAATCCCTTGGAGCTGGGATAGAATGTGCCAGCACCATTGGCGTGATGGGCTCCAGGAATGCGTGAGCACACATGAGCTGCCCCGAAATGTGACGCGCAAACCGCGACTGGGCTCAGTCACCATCCCCAGCAGCGACACACAACTGGGTCCAGGCATACAGAAAATAAAAGGTCAATATGGGACCCCAACAAATGCACAGCAAAGAATCTCCCATGCCAAAGCCAGCAGAGGTTTCCTCTCCAAGCTGTTGACACCATATTGCAGTGTGTTTCTAAGTCATTCCCCAAGAACTCCCCCAAAATGCCACAAGCCAAGGTGAGGAGAGAGGATCTTCCACTCCCACCAGCCAGCATTGTGCTGAGAAGGAGCACAGAATTTCATGAAAAGAAATGAGTGACCTTTCCCTGTATCCCTGTGGAGCTGCCTCTCCACTCCTGTTTTGTGCTAATCTCTGGATGGAAGGGGTTGGATGTGCTCCTTCCCAGCCTCATGGCCAGCCAGCCATGCCTCCAATCACTGCCACACAACTCTCCATGGACATCTATCCCCTTTCACAGATGGGTTCCTTACCCCAATTTTCCCTATGAGAAGGGGGAATGGCTGGAGCTGTGTCACGGGAGGTTTAGGCTGGGTATCAGGAAAAGGTTCTTTCGCAGAGGGTGGTGGGCACTCAACAGGGAATGGTCACAGCCCCAGGGCTGCCAGAGCTCCAGGAGTGTTTGGACAATGCTGTCAGGGATGCCCAGGGTGGGTTTGTTGGGGTGTCTGTGCAGAGCCAGGAGCTCGACTCAATGATTCCTGTGGGTCCCTTCCAGCTCAGGACATTCTGTGAATTATCTTCTATTTATTTCAGAATGAGGTATGTGCCAGAAGCAGCCCAGTGGGCATGTGATAACTCATTACCTTATGTTATCCTACTCCACCAGCAAAGCCTTGGAGGTTGCCCTGAGAAATTGTACATATCCCATCCCTGGAAGTGTCCAAGGCCAGGCTGGATGGGGCTGGAGCAACCTGGGACTGTAGAAGATGCCCATGGCCATGGCAGGAGGTGGAGCTAGATGGCCTTTAAGGTCCCTTCTAACCTAAAACCCATGATTTGCCATCCAGGAAGAAAATCAAACTGCAGGCAACAAATGCAGGAAGGCAGAGATCATCTAAAACACACTTGCAGCTAAAAAAAAGAAGTGCAGCTGTAAAACATCCTTTGTGCCACTGGAATGAGCCTTACAAGCTCTTCAAACTTCAATCAGAAACCATTTTGCCTTCAAGGATGGGGAAACTCCAATAAAAGTTGGCAGAAACAGCACTGTCACATTCCTGCATCAACAAAGGGATAATAAAAACATCAGATGTATCCCTACAGCACACAGCTACGCAGTCTCAAGGACTGCAAAATAAAAATCAATCTGGATGCTGAAGGGCGGGTGAAAAGCAGCAGACAAGGTTCATTGGGCACATCCCTCAATTCCAAAGATCTAATCTATGAATGCTCTTAAAAATAATCCTCCAGAAATCACATCAAGCACCTTGTCTCCAAAACTGGGTATTAGACTTTGAGGTCAAATCTCATCATTTTTAATAAGAATTCAGGATCAAGATTTGAACAGCATGTGTAATGAAAAGAGTGGGAATTATATCTGTCCCAGAAAGCAGTAGAGAAATCCACTGTTAAATGAATATATATTATAAATCTGAACTCTGCCATGCATGCCTGGGCTTTGCATAGAAAATAATTAATTACTAGACTGTAACACGGGTCTGGGAGATAAACAGGCTGGGGTTCAGGGTGTCTCTGCCTTACTTCCCCTGATGATGCCAAGAGCTTGAAACTTGTACTTCCCTTTCACACCCACTGCAGATAAAAACCAAAACCAAACAGGAGGAAATACTACTTTAGCTAAAAAAGCGTTTATGTCTTGCTTTTTTAAAAGACTGGTCTTTTGTACTGTTGCATTGCAAACCATCAGAAGTGAGCTATATCTCACTGTGTTCCCTCACCATCCTTGCTCATGTTCATTTGCTGAGTCCATCAAACATCTGTATCATCAGCAGCAGCAACACAGTTTTTTCTCAAAAACAGGTGTCAATCTATTCTAAGGCTATTTTGTGAACTTAATCTGTTTACTATTAAGTTTTGAGGTGCTAGATGGCAGCAGAGAGTGTTTTGTTTAAAGTAAAAACTAAAATGATAATCTAAAAAAATAAAAAGAAAAACCAAATTAATAGTGTTAAGCTAATGGGTTGTATAAAAGTGTCACTAAGAAATGATCAATGTCCTTCAATTTTAAGAATTGCAAAACCAAGTCAAAACTTGCTCTTTGAAGAAAGCTCTCTAATGAAAACCTTCACTGTTTTGGCACTTCAATCTATTACATCTGTTTGTGGAGAGCAAAAAATATAAAAGAAAAGTTGTGTAATGTGTTTCCCTGCAGCTTTATTTTAGTACAGCCAGATGTCCTACTCCTGTCAAAATATTTACCAGCAAATATTCAGGAAATCAGGATAAATTTGAAAAGATTGGTCCGGACCCAAACACCATCCTCCCCTGAAACAGTGTAATTTAGGAGTCAGATAGAAGATTTTTTCCTGGTATTTTGAAGGAAACCCCATGCTGCTCTCATCTGTCCCTGAGGAGTGATCATTTCTCATCACATATTTGGAAGCAGCCAACTTCCAACCCCTGGATGCTGGAGGCAGCTTCTGCAGCATTCTGGAGCTCGGGAAGGGGAGCCAGGGCTGCCCCGGGGCCCTGCTCCAACAACCCCTTTCCCAGTGAATATTCTGGGAATATTATCACTTTTTTTTGAGTAATCTTTAAATGCAGGAGTAGGATTTAGAGTAAGGAGAAAAAAACAAAAAAAAAAAACCCAGATAGGATGACAACATGTTAATCCCTAAACCAGTTAATTTAAACGGGAAATGTGGTAAGGATGGAAATTAGGTTGATGGTATTGAAGTCATCAGCTGTAATTGTTTCTTAATTAATGACACGAAGTTGTAAAGCGTGTTACATGGAACCTTGTCTGGAGGCTGGGGAATATGGAAAAATACAAGGCAGAATTAATAGTTAGACATGTATTAAGTTCCCATCAATGTGGGTTTAAACAACAGAAGTATTTTTTTTGTATTTTGGTGCACATGGCCCTCAAGTCCAGGGACAGGGGAGCTCCCCCTCCTGCAACAGCTAGAGCCACACATCCACTATGATGCACACCAAATTAATGGAATTTTTGTCTGTAACCTTATCTAAATGTGTCTCGCTCTTGCCTGGATGCCTGGGGCATTTTGTCAGGCTGGCTTTGTATCTGGCTCCAGTCCTACATCTTGTCAAGCACATTCCCCCATGGAACATCACAGGAGGGAATGTGCAGGAAAAACATCCACACAGGACTGGAAGCTACTGGAGCAGCCTGTGCATCCATGCAAGGACAACAACACACCCCTGGATATGAGCTCCATCCCAAAGCACAAAAAGGACTCATACAAGCATAGAGAGTTCTTGATCAGCACAGCAGAAGGGTTGAAAAGCATGGAATAAGGTCAATAAGCTTGAATAATATCTGTAAACCCACTGAGGTTGCTTGAACTTTCTTCATCCACAGGAAAATGTCTGATTTTTTAAAAATTCTTGAAATTTTAACAAAAACTATTAATGACAAGTAATTCCCAATATGCCATGCTTCTATAAGAGAAGGGATAATTAAGAACGTTACTTTTCACTGGTAAAAAGAGATGCAAAATCCAGATTTTGTATGAATTTGAAGTGATTTTCTGAAACCTCCATAAAAGCCAAAAACTTAATTTTGGAAAAGCAAAACATCAGGAGCAGCCAGACAGATCTTCTGTTTGCATAAATCAGCACAGGGTGCAATGGCAGAAGATCTGACAAGCTAATACTGCTTTTTCTCTAGGCTAAATGTGGTAAGTAACCCTTCCTTAAAAGCCTGATAGCTTATGTGCTTTGAGGTGGAAACTTAAAAAAAAAAAAAGTATAAAAATCTTTATTGTGGTGGGGAAATCCTTGTACTGTGTTTTATATTCATGGAACAAAGAAACTCAAATCCACTAGATAAAAAGGTCTACATTTATTTTAAATAAGTCACTTTGACTCAGGACAAGCGGTTTCTTCCATGCTTGATATCATCTTTAACTCATTGTTTCTCATCAAATGCCTAGTGGTGATAAGGATTTCCTGAGATAATAAGATTCTATTTCTAAGCAGTAAAAATAAGTATTATCAGATGCTACTTGGTGTGCAAATTTGCAAGAATGGAAGAAAATTTCTCCACCCAAATATCAAATATACTCATTTTGGCTACTTTTATATTATACAAAGCAGCAAGAATTGAATGCAGCCACTTTGCAGAGCTGTAGTTTTAATGTGTATTTTCCCTTTTGGTTCCAGAAGAAAGGTTCCTCTATTTTTTAGCATGAGTGGACTGTAGCTATTGAATGAGAACCTATTCCAGAGTCTGCTGTTAGTGGTGTGTGAGCCCAGACCTCAGGGACACATTGTTCAAATACTCCTGAAAAGCCAGAAATATCACAGGTCATCAGGGGCACTTTTCTTGAGGGTTAGTGTGGGGTTTTTTTAACAGCAAGAAAGAGCACAATAAGCAATAATTGACATTGTGATTATTAAGTCCACTTCTGTGGAGGATAAACTGAAATAAAAAAGTAAAAAGCACCCCTGCCATAGACCCAGGTAGGTACCAGAGCACCTACCATTACACAGTATATTTATTCAAATATCACTGGACATGATCTGCACTGACTTCTGTCACAGGGGGAAGAGTGGAATACGAAATTTCTGTCCACCCTTGAGACGAATTAACCAGCTTAATGCAGCCACAGCAGAGATAACTTCAGTGATGTTGAAACATCAATTCCTACCCCAAATTCCCTCCTCCATTTCATGGCATCACTGTGGTTGGAAAAGACCTCTGAGACTATGAGGCCAAGCTGTGACCATTCCCTACCTTGTCACCAGCCACCACTTGAGTCCTTCCTTGGACACCTGCAGGGATGGGGACTCCCAATCTCCCTGGGCAGCCCCTTCACCCTGTAATTCCATGATCCCAGCTGAACAGTGTGTCAGGGGAAGGTGCCTATTCAAGGTCTGCAAGACAAATTACTGCATCAAGGACTCAGACCCACCCAAGAGGATTCAGTAACCACAGCAAGGTCACACTCCCACAAAGAAACAAGGATTTGTGGAGAGTCACGGCCACACACAGATACTACAGTGGCTGGAAGGTAAATCCAGGAGGAATTCCCACAGGAAGTATCACCACAGAAGCCTCAGCTGAAGAGGACACCAGGGTGCCACTCAGAATGTAAGGCAGTAAGTCAAAAAGCCAGAGACTCATGCATTAAGCACTGAAAAGTATTATGTGACTGTGCTGGCATTTATCAGCCATCAGACATATCAAAGGATCTGAAAGAAAACAAAGAATATGGATGGCTTGTTTGCCCTGCAAACAGATCTATTTTGCAAAGTACAGACAACTTTGGTGGCACAAACTGACACGTAAGGACATGATTTCCCACCGGATAATGACAAATCCTGGAGCAAAAACTGTCAGAAAATGTCTGGGTTTGTTTGGCCTTGCTATTATTTTTTCACTTTGCTTCTTGCTCATCTCAGGGCTGCCACTTTTGGGGCATTTGTTGAAGGCTGAACTGACTCATATATGTTAGTGCAAACTCTGACCTCTAAAGCCAGGCTTTCCCATGCCATGGCACTGGTGTTGAAGACACGCAGAGCTGCAATGGTCTGGGGCAGAGGCAGCACTTGGGATCACCACAGAGGAATTCAGTGGTGTTGGGAAACCCATGTTCTACACACAGACAAGATGCTGCCACCCTGCATCCAGAATGTGCCACCACTGCTGCCTTTTGGCGCTCAACAAGGAAATGACACACTGCCAGGGCACCTTCTCCCCTGCCTGCTCCCAGAGACACAACCAGCAGCTGTGCACGGGCTGCTCTCGCTCCCTGCTTACCTCCTGGTGGTGTTTAATATTTGTTTAACCATATTGACAGAAGCACAGGATAAAGATCAGCTGAGCAAGCAGCAAAAATGATGCTGCAAGTTATTTCCTTGCCTGGGAATGCTGTGTGAGAGCACTGGAGTCCCATGGGAGGGATGGATGCCATGCACCAGCAGTGCCATGGTCTTCTGAGTGTGGGGCTTCTTGGAGGCACTGTCAGACACCTTGTTCTGCCACAGGTAGCAAAGAAAAAATTACATCTAATCTCTCTGTTGCTGTTTCCTAAATGAAAGGCAGGTGAGCTTCTGCCCTGAAGGGCTTTTGCTGCCATTCCTCTGAAAGGCTGGAAACTGCAGCAGGTTTTGGAATGAGCCCACTCCTGCACACAGCAACTTGGCTGCAAAATTCAGGCCCTTTTTATCCCAGGCAGAGCAGGCGGGTCTGGCAGCTCCTCATCCATGGCTGCAGGACTGTGCCTCGGCTTTGTTTCACACACAGCAAAGCCAACATCCCTCCCTCCCCATCTCCCACTCGGACACGGCTCCACAGCTTTTGCTGGAACTCTTTTTTTTTTTTTTTTCATTCGCCCTGAGGTAAAAACCCATCATGGAAAGAAAATTTCAGCTTAAACAAATGTTAAATGTGGCAAAATCACAAGCTCATGGGAACCGGACCCAAAAGAGGGGCTGCTGGACAAGTCTGACTCCTCACAGCACCAGCAGCTCCACCTCTAAAGCATACTTTGACCCACTATGGAATAAGACACAATTCCACAAACAGGAATTATGTAAACCACTCTGCATATATTATTTGCAAAAGCCCCAGCCATTCAATGGGACCATCCCACCATACATATGGATTCAATTACAGAATAGGCACCCAAAGTCTCTGGGACAACCAGAAGAGAAAGAAATAGGAAAGCCAAGACCACTGGGAGCACAGTCCAACTTCACTTCATTCGGGTGGGCATCACCAACCCACTTAATTGCTGACAGACTATTCAAAATGCCTTTGCTGCAGGCTGCTGCCCTGAAATTCCTTTATCCCCCCAAGTCTGGACCTTCATCCCACCCATATTCCTCTACAGATTAAAATCTGTGACCTGGTCAAAAAGCTCACATCTTCAAACCAGCCTGCTCAGAGCAAAAAGTAACACTGTCACACAAAGATGTCATAAATAAATATTTAAAAAACCAAAACCAGAAGAGCTGGTGAAGCTGAGCCACGCACTGAGACTGCAGACCTCCAATCTCTGGAAGACTCATAAACCTGCCTGTAAAGGCTGTGAACTGGCTTTTTAAACTATACCACCTCCTTGTATGGCTTGGATTACTTTTCCACGCCAGATGTACGTTTAACAGAGTAATACAAACACTGCAACTCCTTAATAAACTCTTTAAATGCCCCGACAGTTTGTAAGGCACTTCCCTCAACATGTGTCTGGTTATGGTTTCAGTAAGCCTGCAGGAAGAAGAAGAATCTGTCTGGCAGTTTGGACAGTGATTACAACATGTAGCCCGAGGATATTTCACCTCCAGACCTGCCACCATCCTGCTGCCTGGAATGAAGTCCATTCCCAGCAAACTCTGCAAGGGTTTGTGTGGGGAATAGTAAAAAGGATGGTATATGCAACTTCAGGAAAAGCACAGAAATCCACCTCTGTGCTGCCAGACATTTAGTCTTTCATCAGGTAAATGCAGCTTTGTATGCCATTCACATTTAAAGGGAAAAGCTTCTTAAGTGCTTCCACAGAACAGGAAATCGTTAAAAGCAGCTATTTTGGACCACGTTGCCCTAAGCTTGATGGAGCAATAGATTCTTCTCACTGAACACAATTCTGTTTGCAAAGACTCCTCCATCTGCTGAACTAGTTCCCTAATTTCTCATCATCTTTCACTGACTATTCAATATACCTTTCCAGAAAAATGATCATTCCTTTTTCAAAGTGTGTTTTTACAGCAGCTGGGATGGCCCCTTTCAGTGCTTTTCTATGCTATAATCCAAGATCAGGAGCCTATAGTAAAAAATAGCCATCAGAGAGGCCAGTAGAGTATTCAGCTGTCCTACAAATCTAGTATTTTGGCAAATCTGAAGCTTTTTGCATTTCTCAAGGTAATTTTTACAATGCTTCTCACGCTCAGTCCTTGTCTGTTGCTTCCAAATACAACACAGCAGCGTCTCCCATCATTTCCATCAAATTACAAACCCAGTGGCAAATGACAAAGGATACTTTAAAAAGTTATGTCTCCTGCACATTTACAGATTAGAAAATAATATCTTTTGACCAAAAAAGAAGGAAAAAAAGCTCATATATCAGAGAAAAATAATCTAAACTTCAATCACATCTAAAGCTCCGTTAGCAGGTTTGTTGTACAATCCTTTTGAATTTCTTGTACACTCAGCAACCAGATCTGATGGTAAACATCAAACCAGAAAGGCAGCTTTTGAAAATCCAGGCTCAGCTGATAGAACTCTTTTAAGTCAAGTTCAAAGTAAGTTTTGAAGATGAGATAGTGTGCTACACCTGAGCGTTTATGACATTCAGTAGGAGAAAGAGGCAGCTCCACACTGCTGCATACCCTGGATACTCCCTCCTAACTCCTCTCCTCTGCTTTGTCTCCCTTTTTCCAAAATTAACAGAGCAAAATTAAAAGAAATAAGTAACTTACTATTAGTTTAGAACAACAGCAGTGTAGAGTAAGCAATATATAACACAGAAAAGTCAAGGCAAAATCTACCCTTGTCCTGCTGATCAGCATTTCACTATGAAACTCCCAAACATTTTGTTCAAACAGGTACAGCACAACTCCCCTGTGAACTCTGTCCTTTCATTCACCACCAAACCTTATTTCACCTCGTTGGCACTCAAGTAATACTGCAAATTGCTACCCTGCAGGCCACCATCCATCTCCTTAAGAGCAGCTGAGCACTGGAACTCCTGAGGAGACGTGAGATATTCCTCCCAAAATAACACTCTGCTCTGCACTTGCTGCTGATGGCAGAACTTGCATGAGTGTTGGAGAATTATTGGAGTGTACACCAAAAAGTCAGAGCTTGTTTGCCATCACTTCATTTCTGTCATAAGTAACTGAACACCATGTAAGCTGCAATAGAAAATGTTTCCTAAAATCTTTTTCTGCTGGAAAATTACTCTTGAAGGTAAAAGTCACCTGTGCTGAGACACTGGAACACACCAGGAATGAAAAATTGCAGCAAACCTGCCTGAACCCACACACTGACCAAATAAAAGCTGCTACAACAATGTGCTCAAAACCATAAGAACAACAACTCTTACATTTTCCATCATTTTCTTACAGGATGACAGTAAATACATTTTAAATTGGGACTGACCCAATTGTTTTAGTAGAAATTAAGATAAGAGGAGATGACCTGGTAACTAAACAAAAATCTTATTCACAGGACTACACATGACTTCCAAGTGAGTAACCAGAGCAGTGTGAATGTATTTTGAGCCTACAGAGAGGACAGGGAATCCAGCCCTGGATTTGGATCTCTTTAAGCCTAAATACTGAAAGAAACAAGGAAAAATTAGATATTCTACCCTAATCATCTATCAGAAAAATGAAAGCACACTCTTACCTTCACAAATTCTGTCCAGTCGCTGCCGCTTGACTTTGTGTTTATCCACAAGTGCCATTCTTGATGGGATTTTGCAACTTTCTGACTCAAGAAGCACAGCAGTCCCCCAGGAGCTTAGGAGAACTCACAGGAATCGGCGTGCATACCGCCACTGTGGATCCTGCAGAGAAAGGAGAGGATCTGTAAGATTTGTTCACTTCCCAACCCTGGAAGTGAAGGCCAGGGTGGATGGGGCTCAAAACCTGGGATAGTGGAGGGTGTCCTTGCCCTCAGCAGGGGATGGAACAAGGTGGGCTTTAAGGTCCCTTGCAGCCCAAACCAGTGTCACATTTCCAGCACACCAGGTGAGATCTGCCTGTGCCCAGCAGCAGAGCAGGTTTTGGAAAGGACAGCTCTGAGCTTGCACCCCACAAGTCACACATCTGGAACCACAACTCAGTCTCTTTATCCTCCCTGCGATTCAGAAAACCAGCCTTGCACACAAGAACTGCCAAAGCACTGCATGGGCTTCCCAGTTTTATTTCTGACTGAAAAATGCATTCCTAGTGGATAAAATCCATGAGGTTATTTTGTAGGCTCACAGATGCTGAAAGATTCTTAGCGAGTATATAAAACAGGGGAAGTAGCTCTTGCTCTGCCAGTACTCTCATACATGAAACACTTTCATATTTAAACCTTGCCCTGTAAAAGTCATCAAAGGACCTTGAATTTATAAGAAGACCTTGATGTATATTCCAGCTGTCACCACAGCCTGTCCTTGCCCTCATACTTGAAGGGCCAACCTTAAACTTCGGGTGCTGTTTCTAGTGCACACATTTTCAATGCCAGGGAGATAAAATCATCCATGAAGCCACGTGTGTGGCTGATTGACAAGAAATGCTCTCCAAAGAGACAACAGTTAAAGGTTTTCTGCTTTTTGGTGGCACAGAGGAAGACCCTTAATGGATACTCTGAGGTCTGACACATTTTGCTCCTACAGAGAGCCAAAGGTTTGTTTAATCCCTGAACTGAGCTGAGCTCAGCTGCAGCCTCTGAATGTGCTGTTGTGGTACTTCTACCAGCTTTGATTTTTTGATGTAAAACCCAGGTGAGAGTTTTTCAAAGCAAGTTCCGCAACACCATTCATGAATCAAGACATGGAAGAAGAGACCTCATGCTGACAACTGAAATCCAACAATCCAACATAACACACACTAATATTTTATGTGACTGCTGATTCAAAATCGAAGACAGATGACCCTGGTAACAGCTACAAACCTTCCCAAGGAGGGATCATGCACCAGCACTGGCTCTCCTAAAAACACTCCACTAACTTCCCAGAAAACCCAGTTAACCAGTGCAGTAGGCTGAGCATGCAAGGGGTAAAAGCTCTAACAAAGCTGCTGCACTCTGGGATGACAATTTCATGCAGATTATTGTTATTATTATAAATGGTTATCAATTATGCATCACATTGATAGTTAATTTCCAAAAGGAAAAGCCTGGTGTCGGTACAGCTGAATTCCAACTAAGGCATGATCGGCGATTTCCTGGTAGTTAATGGCTAATTTCCCAGCAGCACAACTGCAGCATAATCACTGAGATTTATAGCAATAATTAATTGATTTTTTTAAAACATAGGGATGCTAAAGAGCACGATTCCCACTCATATTAAAAATTAATGCAACATTCTAGGAGATGCAGAAAACTTCCATTCCGGAGGTAGAAGCTTGGTACAGTCAAAATATTTCATGCAACAAAAATTAAGCTGTTAGTGTAGCTAAAGCCCAAGTAGCTAGTGGCATTTCCATGATCAACATTTACAGGCACACACATGATTTTTTTACCTCTATTACATCCCATTCCACTTTCAGGGAGAAATACCAGGTTATAAAAAAAAAATCACATCAGAAGAGAAAAAGTTACCATTTTGTTCGGAAAACACTCAAATGGTTCATTATGTTGGGGCTGCAACTCTTTCCCCCCTTAATTCCCCCTTAATTTGCAAAGTGTACTTAATTCTGACAGAGTGCATTTTCTGATGGACGAATGCATCCATTAAAGTTTCTTCTTTTTTTTTTTTCCCAGCCATCTCAATTCCCTGCATTACTCCCTGGAGGAAAACTTCCTACAAAAGAAACTAATAACAATCAGAGAAATTACTGCTCATCAGAGTCCCACACAGCTTAATGTAATGCCCATGAATGAGCACCTTCCTAATGACATGAACTGCCCCATCTTTGTCTGACAGGTGTCTGTGGTGGTACCAACCAGCAATAAAAGCCCAGCTCAGAAGACTTATTGAAAATGTGGCAGGAGCTGCTGAGCAGATTTGGCAGGGATGGATAAAATGGAGAAAAGCAGATGTGTTGGGCACAGAAACAAGAGGATATTCCCCAGCCTTTGCATGAGGCTGTAATTAAGAAAGCAGTTCTTCCATTTGTGGGATGCAATTAGTTGTGCACCCAACTTCAATCTATCCCCAATGGATTCTACAGCCAGCCCAATCTCAAAACAATCCCAGGGCTAAATGTCCCCCACCATAAAATAAACACAATCAGACTAGGCAGAACAAAAATCATGGTCAGCAATTAAAAGACAAGAAAATCTCATTGTCTAAGGAAATTTGAGAGGAAGAGGCACACGCACAAAAATGGCACTTCATCCTTGGCAAGATTAGGAAACAAGTGAAGTGATTTACATACAGTAATTGCATGGCCTGTGTTAGCCTCCAACAGTGTCTTTCAAAATGTAAATTTTCTTGAAAACCCTTGGACACGATGATAGCCCATAGCTATTTATTTATTTAAGGCAGGAATTTACTTAAATACAACACTTTAGGAAAAAAAAACCCAGTCCTGAAGTAACACATTTAAACAGCTTCTAAATACTGCCTGTTAAAGAGCACAATCCATGGGCCAGAAATGAGAGCAGAGAAAGCAGTATTAGGGCTTTTTTTATCCTGACTTTTGATGGAAAATGAAATAAAGGTGATCTTCCAAAATAAGATGCACGGTTAGATAAAAGTAAGAGAAAAGTGACTTCATGAAGAACATCCTGTCCTCTAAGCTCTTTCTCAACTTGTGCTTTTGTATCATCTTTTTATGGCACATGGGGTAGGACAGGAGCATAAATATCAATCACAGAACCACAGAAGGGTTTGGTTTGGAAGGGACCTTAAAGATCACCCAGTGCCACCCCCTGCCAAGGGCAGGAACATCTTCCACTATTCCAGGGTGCTCCAAGCCCTGTCCAGCCTGGCCCTGGGCACTGCCAGGGATGGAGCATCCACAGCTTCTCTGGGCACCCTGTGCCAGTGGGCAACATCTGTTTTAGAGCATCCATCACAGGCACTGCACCAAACCACCCAGCACCTGGCAGGTGACTGAGAGATGCCCTTTCCAGTGCTCCAAACACAACATCTCACATGTCCCCTGTCTGTGCACAGCCTTGGGCAAGCAGGATGGTGTTTCCTACACCCTGTTCTGCAACAAACCAACTGACTACATTTTCTACCCTCTATGAAATACAACAGCAATGAAATGGAGAGTCTGTACTACAGAAAACTACCAGCTCCACAAACTGCAAAAGGTCCCATTTCCAAACAGCAAAGGAAAGAATCCATCATTCTTTCCTCACATCTACACTGGGTTTTCAAATGTACAATTCCTTACTTCAACAAGTGCAAATGTTTTGATGGTACCGCAGGGTATTTCCTAGGCTCTCAGGAAAAGAGAGGTTTCTGGAGAAGGTTTTGTACTCATGAACATCAGTCCTCTCAGCTGGAAGCAGAGCAGGATGCCCAAGCAGAATTGTTGAAGTCAGTATCTGCTGATGCCACGGGCAGCTCTCCCTGTATCCTCCTTTGTGTAAAGGCCCCGTTTTTCACAGCTCGATCACACTTGAATTGAGATTTGAAGGCAAGAACAGCCCTCGGAGCTGTGAACTGCTCCAGCCCTGCGTCAGCATCCCTGGGTGTTTGCTGTCCTGAGCTCTGGCCATTCCCACTGCTCAGCACTTCAGCTGCTGCGGAGGGCAGGAGGGGCTGGGAACCAGAGCTCAGTGTAAGAAAGGCAAGGCAGGGAAAAGAAAGCAGGAGGCACGCAGAGATAATGACAGGGGAGGGAAGGGACAAAGGAGACGGCACAATGCAGGAGGAGCACTTGGAGAACACTCTGTCATCCCTCCTCCCTGCCAGCCCTAAGAGCAATGCCCTGCTCAGCCCCCATCACCTGCCTCTCCCTCCCAGACTGCAGGGGAGGAGGGAAGCACGGAAGGGAAGGGACAGACAGACAGCATGGTCCTTCTGGGGATGGGTTTTTGGGATATTGTCTTTTAAAGCACAATGAGACAACATGGGAAGCTCACAGTGTTAAGACACCATTAAACCAAGTAGCCCAGCAGGAACGAAAAATAGATCAAACATTTATACAAATAGTGAGAACAAACACGGAATTTCATTACCCAATTTTTTTTTTTTTTTAAATAATGCCTCAGAGATATAAACCCCCTCACTTGGGAAGAGGAATCACAGAGTTTCTGTGTGGCCAGGGTTTGACTTCTCCCACTCCACTAAACATGCTCATTCACTGTATGTGAAATATGATGCTAGGGGGAAAAAAAAAGGCTTTTTCTCATTTTTTTGGGAGTGGGAGAACTACTTTAAGTCACACCTTGAGTTTGGCTGGGGTAGAGTTAATTTTCTCCATGGTAACTGGTGTGGGGTGCTGGTTTGGCTCTGTGCTGGAAACAGGGTTCACTGGAACACAGGGTTCATAATCCAAGGATGTTTTTGTTATTGCTGAGCAGGGCTTACACAGAGTCAAGGCCTCTGCTTCTTGTACTGCCCTACCAGTGAGGGGGCTGGGGGGACACGAGGAGTTGGGAAGGGACTCAGCCAGGACAGCTGATCCCAGCTGACCCAGGAATATCCCAGACCATGAGGTGTCATGCTCAGCGTGGAGAGCGGTGAAGAAGAAGGAAGAGGGGGATGTTTGGAGTGTTGGTGCTTGTCTTCCCAAGCCACTGCTATGCATGATGCAGCCCTGCTTTCCTGGGCATGACTGAACACCTGCCTGCCCATGGGAACTGGGGAGTGAATTCCCTGTTTTGCTTTGCTTGCATGCAGGGCTTTTTCTTTCCCTATTAAAGTGCCTTTATCACAACCCACGAGTTTTCTCACCCTTATGCTTCCAATTCTCTCCCATCCCTCGGGAGGGAGTGAGCGACTGCTGGGACTGAGCTGCTGGCTGGAATTAAACCTCAACACCCTCCCAGCAGTCTGCAACCCCCCATGACCATCATCACCCTCAAAACAGTGAGGGCAGGACTCCTGCTACAAAGCCATTATTAATTATGTTTAGTGTTTTTAGTAGTTATTATCATGATTTTGCTGCCGTGGAGCAGTGGGTGATGTTCTGCATTAAAACTTCTCCATGGGAATGCCTGGATGCTGCTGGGGGTGGCAGGAAGAAGAAGAATTATTTGTCCAGCTTCTTTTCCAGCCCAGAAACCTCACTCTTCAACTGCCTGCCTGGAGCCTTCCCCAAAACCTGCTGGGGAAGGTGCACTCCCTGCTTGCAGGGAAAACAGGGAGGCAGCAGGGTAAACGTGTTCATGGAGAACCAGCACTCCCACGTGAGCACCTGCTGGTGGCACACAAAGGACTCTTCCACTCCTCATCACACAGAAAGGTGAATAACACCCTGTACAAGTCTTGCACTGAAGAAGTGGTAACAATTTTGAGGAACCTGCTATTATATGAGTGAACAAAATGTACCATAATGGCACATGAGCCTGCACATCTGCTGCTAAATTAAACACGCTACATAATGATGCAGACCACATATTAAAACACTATGCAACGAGATACAGACTCTGCCAAAATAATGAGGCTTCAAAGATGACACAGAGAGCCTTATTCTGCATCCCTTACAGACCCTGAAAGTCACAGTGATTATACCTCAGCAGTTCTACTCCATCAAAGCTACTTGTTGACTCAGGAGAAGAAGAATCACAATTATATATAGGTGCCCTTCAAAGGGAAAAAAGACATATGGGCTTGTAGCATTTTTCTTCCTCTCCATCTTAATGATGTGTAAAGCACAAGAAAGGTTTTTGTTTGGAATAGGATTTTTAGAAAAGTTTCTGTAAGAATTGTGTGTCAGGCTACAAATTCCTCTCCAGACTGGGTTCTCAGCATAATATCTCGACAGATATTATAAAGATCAATTGAAATGACAGTATTCAAGTTGCCTCCATAGCCAGGGTACAAAAATAGGGAAGTGAGACATCCCTTTTATTTTCAACATGTATTACCTATTTCAACTTTCAACTTTAGTGATTTCCTCTTGACTTTGAGATAAGAAGATCCAGACAATGCTCCCTTGTCAAGCAGTAACAGCCCCCCACAGATCCTCTGTGAGCTTTCAAGCAAAACTAGGAAATACCAGAACTGGCACTCCTTTCATTCCTAAAGCTGAAATACAAACAAGGAACCCCAACAGACAGCAAGAAAATTGCTTTAAAGAAAATAACTGTCATCTCTCTTCCTGGCACCAGAAGTGAAGCAGGTCGATGCTCTGCTTACCCTGCACCAACAGCCTTCAGAGGCTGGTGGCGGGCAAACAATAACCAGGAGCTGAACCCCAATTATCCACTTAGCTTTGAGAGTGCCTAATCTATTTGCTAATTAATCATGGGCCTCCTTCAACCTCTCTTATCTTGTTTTTCTAAGCATCTGACGCTGATAACATGCACACTGAAGCACGTAAAGGGCTGGAAAACTACCCTTAAGTTTCCAAATGAAACAAGAGGAAAAGATACATAAATAATTTTACATTCTCCAGGGGCCCTGCCATACTGGAAAATAAAATCTCATTCTACGTTTTACCAAAATTCCTTAAATTACAATTACTGACTTGCACTAATCGCAAAGATCAGTGCTGGAGAAAGGTGAACTCTCACTGTTTGCACATCTGGATAAGCAAAAGCTCTTCTCTACTCAAGCCATTAGCTGCTCCTGTACCAAAAGCAGCACAGCAGATTAGAAATCCTGAGAAAAATGAATATTTGCTGGTTTGCTGGATGAGTTATGCAGTTACTTGTCCATTAGAGGGCATTTTATACTGCAGAGTGAAGCGCCAGCAGCTTGGGAACAGCATCACTAACCCCATCTGGAGCTGCTGGAGAACAGTTTCTGTCGACTCTCATTTAGTAATTGCCACTTTTCAACCTTTCCATATGCTGCATATAGAGGAGCAAGCAAGAGCAAGGACAAGAAGAAAATAAGATGAAACAGCTATGAAAAAAGTCCTGCTTAAATAAACCCTTTGGTGTGCTGCTATTGTTGCTTCCAAGGTTTGGTTTTGTTCAGCTCACCTCTCACCCCCCCAACTAAAACACAGCAAACTTCATCCTTTTCACTCTCAGAAACAGCACTTTATGTTTTAAATAGTGAACATGATTAACTGAGAACAACTGCAAACTGTGCTGTGGCATCACTTCCCATCTCTGGAGCTAGATGGGAGAGCTCATCCATCTCTGGAGCTGAACAAAGGCAAATCCAGCTTCCTCAGTGCCAAGAGGCAGGACATGGCCACTTACCTTCAGATGTCTCCTTCTGGTTACCACTAATACTGCTAAATGTGAACTGTAAATTGCTTTCAGCTTCTGCTGGCTAGGGAACCACACAAGGCCACCCACTCCCCTGCTCCAGTGGTTTTCCTCTCCCCATATAAATGCAAATCAAATCAGGAAAGAGGCAGATATCTCGCTATACATCTCCAAATATATGTATGTTTGTAATCAGGGTGGCCAAACTTCCTGAGTGTGAGCTGCATACCAAAATCTCCATGGGGCCAAGGGCCACATGTACCAAGAGCCAACCTCTGTACCCCCTCCTGCCACACACAGCCCCTGTGAATCCCTGTGTTTCTCCCATCCCCACGACCCTGTGCTGCTGATCCACCAAGCCCATCTCCCTCTGTGATCTCAGGGTTTGCAGAGGCACCACAGCAGCACCTCCTGCCTTGCACGATGTGAGTGAACATCTGCATGTAGCAAACACTCCTGCAATACTCACAAGTTACTCCTGAATTCCTCCTCAGCAGAAGGTTCAAAGCAGCAGGAGCAGCAATAAAAATCTGAACCACCCCAGGATAAGCACATTCCCTTGGGAGCTCAAGCCAAAGTACCAAGACTACAACCAGGACCACTTGTCCGTGAGACTCTTGCAAGTCCTTGGCTCTGTATCACTAATCCTAATTAAAAGAAAAATAATAAAATAAGGATGAGGACATCCTTACAGGCAAAGCCATGGCATACTCAGTGTCCTGAGTTGTAACCAGGTGCTGCTGCATTGCATTACCTGGCAAGGACATGATGGCACCCACATCCCAACCCTACAGATGTACAGGACACACAACTGGAGTGTCCCCAAATCTGGAATTCTAGCCTTCGCTCCTAATTTCTTAATTCTTCCATAATCAGGATCAGACAATTAAATATTACATGGACCCCCACAAACTCTGGGAAAAGATCACACCAGCCCACTTCTTCAAATCCCAGTTAAGGCCCAGAGGATGAACCTTCAGCCCTGCAGGATATTCCACCACTCACCCAGAGGAAGGGCCTCGGTCATCCGAAGAGCAAAGATGAAGCCCCTCCTGCCCCAGCAAACCAGGAGACTCAGCTTTCCTCCAGCACGCTGAACTCCCCCACATATGGCACAAAATCAATCATTTTGAATCTTTGTCCTGGGATCTCTGCCTGGACTGGGAATAGTGAAAGGCAGCAGTGACACTCTTCTGTCTCCAGGAAATCTTTGGAGTTATAGTTTGCCCCTATTTTAGCGCTTATATTTACAAGCCACTCTTACATAAAAAGCACTCATCTGCATTGACTTATTTAGCAACATGAAATAAAATAGCCTGAAGCTATTCATGTTGCTTAACGTACTTATTTTTTTAATGTAGACGATGCTCTGTGTAAAGGAATATTCAAAGGGGAAAACTGTGGTTTGTTTGTAACACTTATTACTATCACTGAAGAAAATATGTTCTAACAAGTCTCGGAAGGGGGAAACACGTGTAATACCTTTAACAGCTCAGCTAATTCATCTTCTGCTGCCCAACTGCTGGCAAAATCTCAAATGGAAACTCTCAGAATGGAAACATGGAAAAACCCCTTTCTCATGGTCTGAGACCTGTTCCCACTATACAATCTCTTTCCACCGGAGTGAGTCCTGTTTGTTTTCAGCACACAGCAGCTTTACTCGACAAAAAAAAAGAGAGTTCAAGAGTTCAAGGCTACGTCTCCATTCAGGCGTACACCCACAATGAGAACCGGGCTCTCGGCCGGCGCTGGAGGCATTCCTCTCCCTCCACCTACCCACAAAAGGGCCTTGTCTGAGGGAAATGAGAAAGGAAGGAAGGGGCAGGATGCAAAGAACGGCAGAGAGGAGAAAAGCCCAGCCAGGTGTTGGCACATCAAGCACCAAGGAGGGCTTGGATCATTAAATGGGTCAGCAGTGAGGATAGAGGGTGGCTTTTGGAGTAATCAAGGGTCTGGGGAGCCCCCAAGGATCTGCCATGCTCCAGACAATACTGACTCCATGGGGTCAGGCACAGGCAGGATGGAAATGTGTGAGTGTTTCCATGAAGTCCCATGGGAAAGAGCCCAATGGGATGTGGGGTGGCTCTGGATAGTTCAATGGGATGGGATGGGCAGGAGAACACTGCCTCCTCCTGCCCATCCCATCCCATCCCATCCCATCCCATCCCATCCCATCCCATCCCATGCCTGCCTCTCCCTGCTGCTTCCAGCATCACTCACACCGAGCTCAAGGAGAGGGAAGGAGGGAGCCAAGTGAGAGGAGACAGGTTTAGATAACAGCAATAAATAAGATGAAAATAATTCTCCCACTACCAACCTTTAGCCAAGAGTACCCTCCGCAACCACCATAATCTACACATTTTTATTCCAATAAAATAATCTACACATTTTTATTCCAAGCCCTGCCAGCCCTTTGTAGCAGGGCAATTTTGGGATTTAACAACACTCAGGTTACTGACCTAAATTCAGACAGGCTCATCTGGAGCCATAACGGTCCATTGTGTGCCCAGGCCTGCTCAGGACGCCTTAATACACAGATTATTGATGCAATGAACTGTGACGGCTCCTATAGAGCTGTTAGGGTTTATTGTAGCAACACCTACTCGGGTCCCTTTAATGCGCGGATCGGTGACACAATAGACAGAAACGGCCACGACTTGGGGATGCATTATCCCACGGATCACTGGCCTGACAGCAATGGCTCCAGCCTCCTGCCTCAGAGCAGCCAGCAGCAAACACGCCCAAACCTCACGTTCCCAAATCCTGGGGAAGATGGGGAGGATGGCAGAGAGGTGCAGGACCTCGCCTACCTACCCACAGTGCCCCCCTATCCAGTCAAACCTCTGAGAGGTGGCATTTGCAGACAGCAATTTGCTACTGAAAATAAGGATTTATAATGAAAGCCCTGGTGGGATCAAACTTTTAGCAAGAACAGCCACAGGCCTGCATTATAGATCAAGGCTAAAAATCCTGTCTGAGAAATACATGGAAATTAGCCAGAAAAAAATCAGCGTCCAATTTTCAGCATTAAAAAAAAAAAAGAAAAGAAATTTATGTTCCAAGAGAATGCGACGAAAGCAAGCGCAAAAGGAAAGTGCACAAATATCTGTATTTCTCTCTTCTTTGCTTCTTAAAGAACAAAAATAACCTTACGAGGCTGAGAACTAAGTACTGTTTAAAGAAAGTCACTGGCACAGGGAGACCTGGGGCTGAGGAAAGGAAAATGAAGACATCACCATGAATCAAGTGTTTGCAGCCTCCTCACAAACACCAGCGAACAGTTCAAAAAGCTGCAGCTGGCTTTGCACTATCGCCTGCATCTTCCCCACCATTTACCAGGAGCTTTTTTTAACATTGGTGACACTTCATATTCAAAACTGCAGTTAAAAATAGACCATTGGTCCTCCCCTTTTAGCCCTGCAAATTCCCTCCCCTCCTCTCTGCCTCCCTGCACACTCACTGGTCTCTCCTTCCCCTCCTGCCCTCCTGTCAGCCACGGGGTGATGGAGGGGTGAGGGGGGCCCTGCCCAGCTGCAAGTCACACAATCATGGAATCACAGAACAGTTTGGGTTGGAAGGGACCTGACACACTGGCTAGTTCCAAACCCCTTCCACTAGTCCAGCTTGCTCCAAGCCCTATCTAACCAGCCTTTGAACACTTCCAGGGTCCTCCCACTGCTCCCCAAGACCTCATCCGACCCCGCGAGCATCCCTCTCTCATTTCATCCCAAAGCTCGTAGCTTTATTTACAGGAATGAAGGCAATGGCTCTATTCTTGGTTTCCCCTCCCACTTGCTTTTGCAAAAGATGTGAGTCTAAGCCTTTAAAAAACAAAGCACCCAACACTAATGTTTTCTCTCTGGCCTTAAACCCTGCAATCAGCAGATCAAATGTGAGTGTAGAGAAAGAAATTCCTTTGTTATCCATAGCTACTCAAACACTGAACCTTCAAAACCTCCTCAGGAAACAGGCCTGGGGAACGGCTGCTGCTACTACAAGAAGCCCAGCACAAGAGAGACTCGAAAATCAATATCCTTCACCCAACTTATCAAATTTACCGAGGACATTTATACAGTGTAATTAAATAGAAAAGAGATACACATACAAAAGAGTATTTGCACGGCACTGAATAGCAATTGCATTATCTCTGGGACAGAGGACACTTTGACAAAAAGGAGGGAAAACACCATATATCAACTGAAGAAGCTGCAAGGAGCACGGGGAAGGTCTCTGCTCTCATAGCTCACGGGGAATGTACAGCACTTAAGTAGAGACAGCCACAAAATATACATCAGCACGTACACCTAAGGCATTTCTGCAGGTCCTGCTCAGTCAGCCAAAACGATGCTGTCAGAATTACACTGGTGATGGATATGGTCCAGTTGCCTCTCAGACTCGTGTAGGGTCTCCAGCACATGTTGGGGCACTTCCCCCTCACTGGCGTGGAAGCAAAGCAGACGCTATTATGTTGCTTTTCAGCATATGAATGTACCAAGTAAAATCAATTTTGCCCAGTAATCCACTCGGTAAGTCAGGGATGCTTTCCACAACCAGCATCTCTGCAGACTGGCAAGATAAAATCTCTGCAAACCTGGGAAAGGCTGACTGCCAGCGCAGGGCAAACTAAAACACTGGGGAAAAGGCAAACTAGATTATGTGGCTATTTGTTAAACAATTCTTCTCACAAGGCTTGTGTTACAAGCTTTTTGTGAGTGCTCCTCACTTTCAGGTAGAGCCAGCTCTGGCTCCCTACTCCCAAATCCCTCCAGGAAGCACACTGCTGTGGATGGGGCATCTCTCTTGCCATGGTGACCCTAAAATTCAGAACAGCCCAGTGTGGTGCTGGACACACGCTCAGTGCTGGGGAACAAAAGGCAGGGGTGTTTGTAATTGTAGATCTGCTTCTACCTCAGACTCAAAGGTGCCATCTTCAGGGTTGCTTTCAACAATTAGGCATTGCCTAATTACACTGACCAATAAAACCCAACAAACAAGACGGGCAGGATCCCTGCACAATGCTCCCACAATGCCAGGTGCCATGAGGGGTATCCCAAACATTCCCTTCCCAATATCCTCACAGGAATGAGTGAGCATCAGGTTAAAGGCTTCTTTGTTGCCTCTCTTGGGTCTTCGTTCTTTAATGTGAATCACACTCCACTCTATTTTGAGCAATCCTTTATTAAAAGTGCCTGTGAGTCATTTTCTCTAAACTTGAAACTCTAAAAATGGTAATGTTTGGGTAGTAGTTAGGAATTTTTAAGAATTTGCATTCTTCTCTTTTTGATTTAACAGGAAAAGGAGGGTAACCTGACTCACAGAGGGTTTGTTTCCCCTTGTCCTGCACAGAAATGCTGCTCTTGGATAGAATCACAATTCATGAAATAAAACTTCTGAACATCTTTCACCAAGTACAAACAAAGAGTACTGAAAAAACAAATACAAACCAAAATATCTCTTTAGAGAAAGACAAAAAACCCAGCAAGTGATAACCTGGGAGTATCTATCAACTTATGTTCAGTATGCTATTAAAAAAAGAGTCTTTACAGGTAAATCTGTGAACTTTGGATTAACATATATCCCTTTCCAGATGCATAACACAAGAACTGAAAATCATACTGCTAATTACTCACACCTCCAATGCTCCAATGTCCCCCACAGGAAAGATAAAGAAGAGCAGAAGGATTAGGAGGAAATTTTTCCCTGTAAGGGTGGGAGGCCCTGGCACAGGGTGCCCAGAGAAGCTGTGGCTGCCCCTGGATCCCTGGAAGTGTCCAAGGTTATACAGGGCTTAGAGCAGTCTGGGATAGTAGAAGGTGTCCCTCCCCATGGCAGCAGGTTGGACTGGATGGGGTTTAAGTTCCCTTCCAAACCAATGCAGGATTCTGGGATTTGCTCTCTGAATCCACTGCATTGCACAGCAAATAAACTGGCCCACAAGCACCACATGGGGCTTTTTTCATCCTGGACACAGAGACCTCATCCTGCTTGATGACATCCCATGAGACACTACTGCCATGTCAGCTTTGGAAACAGGCTCTTCACCAACAAGGAAAGGTCTCCAAAGGTCTTCCAAAGAACTGATGGCACACACCAGTCAGCCTCCACAATTCCCTCCTCCATTATTACCTTATTGCAGAGCTTGCTCCCGTGGTCTCCAGGCAGAACTGGCAAAACAACACAGGCTTGGCCAGGAAATCCACCAGAGAAATCACACAAGAACTGAAAATCATACTGCTAATTACTCACACCTCCAATGCTCCAATGTCCCCCACAGGAAAGATAAAGAAGAGCAGAAGGATTAGGAGGAAATTTTTCCCTGTAAGGGTGGGAGGCCCTGGCACAGGGTGCCCAGAGAAGCTGTGGCTGCCCCTGGATCCCTGGAAGTGTCCAAGGTTATACAGGGCTTAGAGCAGTCTGGGATAGTAGAAGGTGTCCCTCCCCATGGCAGCAGGTTGGACTGGATGGGGTTTAAGTTCCCTTCCAAACCAATGCAGGATTCTGGGATTTGCTCTCTGAATCCAGGACAAGTTTTTCACTGCACTGCACAGCAAATAAACTGGCCCACAAGCACCACATGGGGCTTTTTTCATCCTGGACACAGAGACCTCATCCTGCTTGATGACATCCCATGAGACACTACTGCCATGTCAGCTTTGGAAACAGGCTCTTCACCAACAAGGAAAGGTCTCCAAAGGTCTTCCAAAGAACTGATGGCACACACCAGTCAGCCTCCACAATTCCCTCCTCCATTATTACCTTATTGCAGAGCTTGCTCCCGTGGTCTCCAGGCAGAACTGGCAAAACAACACAGGCTTGGCCAGGAAATCCACCAGAGAAATCACCTTCAAATGTCTCCTGGATGAACTAGGCATCTCTGGTGTTCCTGGGCACACAAATCATGGCCAGACTTGCGTGTTCCTTGGCCTGTGTCAGGAATGAGAGCTTAACTTCTCTTCCCACCACATTTGCATTCCAAACTGCTTCAACGCCTGCAGAGATCCCCACCCATCACCATCCACAGGTGGTGTGGGAAAAAAGCAACATCAATGTGATCTCCAAGCAGAGTAGACAGGGATGGAGCTGAAATCCTCTTTATTCCCTTAGGCAGGACCAAGTCCAAGGGGGAAGAGAGCAGAAGGCACCAGCAGGTCCTGGGATGGCTCCACACAGACGAAAGACCCAGCTCCAGCACTGCCATTCTTTTACTTTTTGAGCTTGGAGGTGATTCCAAGATCCCATTCATCCTGCTCAACCACCACAAACAAGGATAAGGCTGATGGAGTTACTGCTCCAGCCATGGGGTTTCAAATCCAACCTGTGCAGGGAATGCTAGGGAAAATATTATAAAGGGAAACTCACTTCCCCCAGCTGCCTGATAGCGCCCATCACAGGAAACATCTGCCATCCTCCATAGAGGACAAAAATCAGGAGGAAGTGCTTGGTCCATCCAGAGAAAAGAAAGTCAGAAATACTACATTTCTAATTAGAAGCACACAGGTCCTGCCCGAGGTAGGAGATCCACTTCTGCAGGCAGGTCTCAGCAAAACAGGTTAAATAAGGAGTTTTATAGACTGCTGAGCATGAAAACGGCAGCAGCCCACTTGATGAGGTCAGGGACTGAAGTGGCCTATGGTACTTGTAAGAGAAAACATCTGTTGGTGTTAAAAGGTCAGCAGGAAATGAACACTATTTACTTTGTCCTTACTGGTTGGGCCACTGCTCCTCGAAAGAGAACCACACATGGCTCAGCTTAGTGCTGTCCCCTCGACAGCCGCCCCACAGCTGCCCACCTCCATGTCCCCTTGGTGCACCCAGGAACCCTCCAAGCAGCCCCTGGGAGGGGGATGAGTCTGTCCTTCCCCCTGGCAGACCCCAGGGAGCCTCCCTCCCTCCTCGTGGGAGGGAAAAGTCCTTCACGCCGGCTCAGGAACAAGCCGTTAAAATAAATCCGTCAACATAAAAGCGAAAAAACAAGAAGTTTCTTCTGAAAAACAGGAAGCGTGAGGTACATAGCGGCTTAAAATAGCGCCCGCTCGATTTGTTGACAAAACATGGGTCCCAAGGGGTCGTGCCTTTCTGTAGATTTTATTTTTCCTGCGGACTGCCAGGAGCACCTCGGTGGCTGCCCGGGGCTCTCGTGCCCTCGGCCGGGCCTGGCACGGCTCCCTGTGCCCGCCCGGGAGGCCGATGGCCTCAGGCCTGGCCGCGCTTCCTGTGCGCGGCACGGGGCTCCCACAGGAAACGCCGACGGAAAACGGCCCCCGCTGCGAACCGGGGCTCGCTCCGACAGGCAGAGCGAGTGTTTAAGGCTGGCACCCCCTCGATAAAGCTCAGTCTGAAGTTCTAAGCGCGTAGGAAGCTGGTTTCAGACTCTCCCTCGCTTGCTCTTCATGCGTAGAAGAGTGCAATGCTGGCCAGGTAGGATGAGCTGCTGGCACCTCAGGACAAGCTTAAGATGATAATGGTCTGATCCCGAGCCCTAAAGCCAAGAAAAATGCCTAAACCAGGAATTTCAGGATGGCATCTTCTGCAGAACAGAGGAGGGAGGAAATTTTATGTTTCAGCATTCTGTCAAAGTTGATGCTCTCCCATTCCTCAGTAACTTCCCAGCTGGGGTTCTGCCTCTCCTTCCCTACAATCACAAAGCCATAGAGGGGTTTGGTTTGAAAGGTCCTTAAAGATAATGCAGCTCCACCCTTCCACACCTTCCACTATCCCAGGTTGCTCTAAACCCTGTCCAACCTGGCCTAGGACACTTCCACAGCTTCTCTGGGCACCCTGTGCCAGGGCGTTACACCCTCACAAGGAAAAATTCCTTCCCAATATCTAACCTACATCTCCCCTTTTTAGTTCAATACCATTCCCCCTTGTCCTATCCTGATTCCGTCTGCAGAGGTGGAAAGTAGCACCATTTTTTTGGTCTTAATTAAAAAAAAAAAAAACCCAAACCACATTAAAGCAAGAATAACCCTCTCAGATGATCTAGTGTAGACTAAAAGGACCGTACTGAAAAGCAGGATGAGATACCACCCCGTTCCACATCCCCTGGCCTACAGACCAAGGCTGCCTGTGAGCCCTGCCCGCCTTCTCCTCACACACCACACCAGACACAAAGGGGCCCCAATCGTGAATAGCTAATTATTGGCCCACATTAAATTATTTCTCAAATTAAGATTTGTGGGTTTTCCTCTCGCTTAACAATATGCCTTTGAGAGCAGCACTGCAAACACACTGGAGCAGCAGCAGCAGCATAGCTCCATGTGCAATTAGGCCAGCATGTGGATCTTATTGCTCCTAAGGACTCTTATTTGATTTCCCGCACCACCAACTGGTGAGAAGTTTTCAAGTCTATATAGAGAAGAATTAGATCACTCTTTGGGGTGGTCGCATCTGGGGTTGGAAAACCAGATGGAGCGCGTTTTCCCGAGCCCTTTGTAATTGAATCAGCACACCAAGTTGCTAGGGAGCAGAACACAATCACTGCTCTGGGGCAGCCCACAGCAACGCCGGTGCCGCGGCTGCCAACGCTCGGAGGCACCGTCTGAAGGGCCAGCAGGGAAAACGGTCACACATGCTGGGGTTTGCACAATATCAACGTGAAACTGGACCTATTGCAGGCAGGGAGGAGCTCTGGGACTCCTGAGCATAAACATCTGCACCCACGGTCATGGTGCCACCAAAGGAACCCAGGAGATTAATTTCTTCAGCTCCCCAAAAATGCAAAGTTCTCAAGAGCAGGCTGAAGCTGGGGAATGAAGAGATGAGTGCAGGAAGGATTTCAAAAGCTGTGTGGGGACTGAGCCACGAACACTGCCCTTCCTGAGCACCAGGAAGGTGCATCTGACAGAGAACAGGATGGACATAAGGCTTTCCTAATCAAAACATGTTTTATTGACTGAAGTGAGAGATGGATGAAGTGGCTTTATCCAAACCTTGACCAGCAGCATTGCACACACACACAGAGCTAACCACACAATCTAATCACTGACTGGTATGAGCTGGAAGGGACCTCAAAGCTCACCTCATTCCCACTCCCTGCCATGAGCAGGGACACCTTCCACTATCCCAGGTTGCTCCAAGCCCTGTCCAGTACGGCCTTGAACACTTCTAGGGATGAAGCAGCCACAGCTTCTCTGGGCTTCAAGTGCCTCATCACTCTCACAGGAAAAAAATTCTTACTAATACCTGATCTTACCCTGCCCTTTGCCAGTTTGAAGCCATTCCCCCTTGTCCTGTCATTCTGTGCCCTCACCCAAAGCCCTTCTCCAGCTCTCTTGGAGCACTTTTAGGTGTTGGAAGGGGCTCCAAGGTCTCCTCACATTCTTCTTCTCTTTAAGTTGAACAACATTAGCTCTCTTCAGCCTGTCTCCAGAGCAGAGGTGTCCCAAATGGCACAGATTTTGCCAGGGAATAGCTATTTTAGAGACAAAAAAATGCATCTATTTTCCCTGGTGCTTACCCATGTGCCACATTTTAAAACCTGTGGGTTTAAAACCTCCTTATCAGCAGCTAACACGGAGCACGGGTCCCCAAGATGCAGGAAGCATATGGGAACCCTACTCTCCTTTCCTTTCCTGTCATTTATTTTCCTCCTTGGAACTCAGAACATGCAACAGCAAAGTCACAAGTCAAACCATTAAAATGAGGCAGAATTTCTCCTTCAAGTGCTGAGTTTGCAGCTGGAGGAGCAGGAGCAACCTACAGCTTCCCACATACCATCCCTGGGGCAGGGATGGTGAAGGAGGGCTGTTCTTCCTCCCTCCACCAAATATCCCCAAAGCACAGTGATTTAAAGATGAATTAGCAATTCCAGCCTAAGCAGAACACCTTTCAATATTTGTTTGGGATTTTTACAGAAGGGAGCAACAAATACAAAAACAAATATATGTCCAGAGTCAGCACTGCACGACTCAAAAGCTACACAGATGACTCATTTCTCATGAACATGGCCTGCATATAAACATTCACCTTGAAAATAATCCTGCAACACTGAACCAGGAGAGCAGGAGGGTGGTGGGGATATCACAGAGCTCATGGCAGAAAAAAGAGGGAATGGGTGATGGGGAAGCTGCCAGGAACAGGGGCACAACAGAGAAATCCCCCTTGGAAAGCACATGCAAGCACCTGGACAGAGAAATCCCCTTGAAAAGCACTTTCAAGCACCTGGCTCAGCTATTTTATCAGATTTTTGCTTTCCACACAGCCCACAGTGCATGAAAATAAAGATTTTCCTTTCTGCAAATTATCGGCATTTTGAGTTGGTGTTTGAGGAGGACTCAGCTTTTTAAAGATTATTACTTCATAGGTGTTTTCATCTTAGAAAAAATAAGATAATATTTTCCTTTGAAGACACTAAGCTGACACCTTTGGTTTTGCATTTTTCACATCCAATTCCACACTGGTTAGACTTTTCCTTCTCAAACCAGTATTATTCTGGCCTTCCTTTCTGCATCTACCTTTCTCCCTGTCTAAACATGTGGGAGTATAACACAAGCTACACCAGACCTTTCCAGCTGTGACTACAATGAACTCCTCCATGGCCCTGGAGCATCTGGAGCCGCTGGGATTTCTGAAATAACACGATGAAATATCTGGGTGACTACACAGCCAACTTTGGGCAGCCAATTTTAAATTTCTGGTTGGTGGTGCACCAAGGGAGCGCAAGGTTCAAGTGCTGACCATCACACAAAGTGTTTCACAATGAATTCTCACTGCTTTCTAACCCAGCAGCCTTGTTTAAAAACCAGTGCAACTCTCTGAGGTACACAAATAATTAATTTCAACCCAAGCTCTAAAGCAACAGCTCCCAAACTTTCTTTCTTGGCTGCGACCTCATTTTACAGACCAGTAGCTCTGTGCAACCCCAAACAGCAGAATAAATATGGAACAAAATGAAATTTCCATCAGGCTCACGACCTTGTTCACAACTTCCCCAAACCTCATTCTGGAGCCATCACTCCACTCTGGGAACTGCTGTAACACAAATGATGTTGGAAATCCACACCCAGCCACAGACAAACCCCTGGTGGCACCCACAGAGCCACCAACAGCTCCACAGTCATGGAGGGGAGACCAACACCTTTGGTTCTCTGATAAACCCTCATTTACCCCATGAATTCAGTGATGTCTTTCTGGTTTTTCCCAGAAATGCCCCCAAATCTCTCCAGCCTGTTTCACAAACAGCAAAAGCTCAAAATGCGGATGTTACCTAAGAGCATCCTAAATAAATCCCTTTCAAATTACCTCCCGTGGCATTTTTTATTGCCTCAAGACAGATTTTAGCTTTAGGGGAACTCCGGTGCTCTGTGCACACTGCTGAGGATGCAGTCAGTGTCACAGACATAAATTATCAAGTCAAATGACTTGCTCCACTATGTACCTCTGGTGGCAGGAGCTGAGATTGGAATCAAGGCTTTCCTGGTTCCCAGATCAGATCCTACACAATTACAGTTTCGCAGCCAACTGTACAAACGGGATGTTTCCAGGCTGGATATCAGAGACCAGCAAAGGGAAAACAAACAATGGGAATCACTTCAGAAAAACTTGATCTCTTCCTCTCTGACTCCAAGTTCATGATTTTGGCATCATCCCTGATGGTGGTGACTTAAACAATAAAAAAGGCAACCAGCAAGTTCATGCAGTAGAGAGGGGGTAGAGCAACACAGATTCTGGGAAGGGATTTTTTGGCCATCTGCCCTCTTCCTGACATATTTTAAGAGATGAAAAATCCCCAAAATGGTTTATCTGGAGGGTTGGACCATGAACTGGAGCAGTGTGGCCATAATGGCTGTAAAGTGCCATTCCCTGCACACACACACTGTATCCCAGGGCAGCAACCTGAACAGTAAACACGAGGATATTCCCCTACATGTGCAGAAAGCCAAGGATAAAAATTCAGTCCTTTGGCTCCCTACTGCCGTTAAAATTAATTGCCACATAAAATTGCTGATTCCTACCAAATGAAGCTACACAATTTATCAACTCAAGGATAGAGCAAACTCACTTGTGGTTTAAATACTTTATCTGACTTATTATAGGATTCTGCACCAGCGACAGTTTTATGGATAATGTAGGTTTTGTAAATTCATTAGTACATTAGGACGAACTTTCAAAGCAAACAAAGGCATTAAACAAACACCACAATACTGTATTTACACACAAATTAGATTTCCCTTCCCTTTCCAAAGCCATGCTGGGATACTTGAAGGAAAAATAGGAAAGAAGGTCTGCTGTAACACTACATGAAGGGAAAACAGGGCAGTTCATTAGCACCTGAATCAGTGGGGGCTGAGCTCAGACCTGTTTCCTGACCTAACACATGAGCAGGTCACTTGTTGGCTTCTGATTCAGCCCCTCCAAGCTCTTAAATTGTTGAAGAAGCATTTCTATACCACAAAAGGAGACTGGACCTGCTCCAGAGCCCGTTGCAGTCCGTGGCATCTTTCCACTGATTTCAGCAGGCTTTAAAACAAGGGCACAATGTCCCTTAATTAAAGGGACCACATCATCTGGAATCTACTCCATCTCAACCAAAGTTAAAACCAGTTTCAAACCTATTCCTGGGTGAATCCCCATGCCCCTTTCCCGTTGATTAAATGCTTTCCTTCCCAAGTGAGATAGGAAATAGCTGCCAAGATGACACAGGACATGGGAGAAAGAGAAAAATTGCATCTCTATGACTTGCTGTCAAACCAAAGGAGACACTGAAAATAATAGGAACAACATTTTTTGGACTTTCTTACAACAAGAGACGTTAAAAACAATTTCAGAAGCAAGCACAAATTTTCAGCTGATACTGCTTCTCCTGCAAGAAATCTCATGATGGAAACTGTTTTAACCTGTACTTGCTGGAAGGAATGACTAACATTGCTATTAAAAAAAAAAAAGATATTGTAGAAAAAAAAGCACTGTTTTTCTCCACTTTTCCATTCTGTTTACTCTGTGCATTTATCACCAGCATGTGTAGAAGCAGCCTCACTCTTTCCCCTGTGCAGGCAGTGAGTTAGTCACACTTTCCCCTGTTGTGCAGCTCCTTTAGTCAGCAGCAGGGAAGTGATAAAGATGAAAAAAACTAAACAAAACCAGGAAAACGCAATTGCGAAAAACACAGAAGTTAGCAGGAGGTCCTTGTAGGCAAATGTAATATTCAAATCGATTTGGCTTGCTTTAATTTAGGAGGCTGCAATCTGGAAAGGAGCTCCTGCCTCTCCACACAGCCTCTCCTCTGAAGGAAGTGCACGAAGGGTACAGGAGAGGGAGGGCAGGGACACAGGAGAGGCAGCAGAGCTGCAGGAACCCCTGGTGCAAAGTCCAGGCAAAAACATTTCAGCAACTGAGAAAATGCTGCTAGAGAATAGATGCGAACCCCAGAGTCAGTGCCAGCTTCCAAGCCCAGCAGGGCACTCACTTTTTGCTCACCAGGTGTTAAATAACCCGCTCACAGTGGGAACAGCCCAAGTTTTGTGGCCAGGGTAATGTAATTATGCACCACTGCTTCCTTCTTGGGGGTCTGCTTATTAAAAATGCATTAAAGAAATAAATCACCGTTGACTGTGTCGTCCCACTTCCCTTTTTTGCGGGGCTAAGAAGAGTGACTCGTGGTTTAAATAAACCCAGCAAAAGCAGTAACAATAGGAAACTCCCAAACTTTATTTCCAGCCTCATAGCAATCGCTCGTTT
Source organism: Pyrgilauda ruficollis (assembly GCF_017590135.1). Lineage (NCBI taxonomy): Eukaryota > Metazoa > Chordata > Aves > Passeriformes > Passeridae > Pyrgilauda > Pyrgilauda ruficollis. Next base: position 3,081,917 of record NW_024513654.1, on the reverse strand, counting down.
TCTGTTAAATTATTTGTTACATTAAGTACATGAAGTAGCAAAGACACCAAATCACCCTAATAAACCTATACAAAATTATCACCCTAAACCATCTGGAATCCCAGCGTTCTGGTGGGCAGCTTTCCAGTCTTGGGACTTATTCTTGACTATAAAAACCATGGATTGGTCACAGGCAGAGCACGGGGAGGCTGAGACTTTACATTTATTAAGCACAAATTCTGCTTTAACACAATGTAAAAGCCAGGTAGTATCCTGCTTCTAAGACTGTGAGGTCCAAATCCCACAGATTGCTGTGCACGACCAGACCTGGCTCAACCCCTGCAGAGAGGGGCGTGGGATGGACACCAGCCAGATCCACCAAAAGCCAGGGAAGAAAGGCTCATTTCCAAGTGCCATCAGTGAACCCACTAGTGCTGCCACAGCTTCACCAGCAGGTGTGGGTGTGCCTCTGGATGATGGGGTTGATGCTTCGAGGTGTCCAGGAGATGGGGAAGAACAAGGGGATGAGGCTGTTCTGCCTTCCCTGCGTTGCAATTTTGGGGAGCAGCCCAGGGTGCAAATCCCATCACTCCACAGCTGCTCACAACATCCTTTCATCTCCAAAACATCCTCCTGGCTCTGTAAGGGCAAGGATTTGACCTAAATCAGCACCAAAGAGTAGCACACCTCCCCTTAAAATCAACCCCTAATCTGAGATATTCCCAATGCAGAACCCAGTCAGCAGGGATTTGGGAATGGTCCAGCTCAGACAATGGTTCCATCCCAACACTTCCCTGACCTGCAGTCTGGTCCAGCCAGGTTTCCTGCCCATGGCAGGGGTTGGAACTAGATGGGCTTTAAGGTTCCCTCCAGCCCAAACCAACCCAACTCCATGATCCCATGATATTCTTCTAGGAAAGCCCCAAGTCACCAGCAGGACAACCTGGAAGAAAACCACCTACAAGCTTATACAGAAAAACACTTCCCAGATACTTTTCTCCCCCCCTCTCTGGTGTTAGTCATCAACCTCCCCAAATATAAAAATGGCTGAATTTAGCCTGGCCAGGCACTTCTGTCAAATACTTAAAGAAAAAATGGCCAGCAAGAGGCTGTGCAATCTCATGTGAACATTTCTGTCCCTGAAACAGATCTTAATTCTCTAAGGATCATCTCACATGCCAATGGGAAGCTCAGTAAGGGATGAGATATTTAATCTAATCTGTTTTCAAAATAATTTTGTTGGCATTGATTGTGCTGAATTGTATCTATGGGAAAGAATTTAAACTAAGAGCAAATACAGACATATATGAGCCAGACAAGTAAGGGTCTGTTATCATTACTGTTGGCTGATAATTAAAAAGAACAACAATCTAAATATTAACGTAAGGTAAAACCACCTGGTTTAGGCAGCCAGCACACAGCTGTGTTTTTAAAAATTATTCTAACATATGCAGTATTATAAAAAATCCTCAAAAATGGCCTGGTTTTAAATTCTTCTTCTTGACTCTTCCCTTGTTCCCCCAGAAAACCACCCCTAAAATCTGAGCTGTCTGTAAGCCCAGCTGTTTCCTGGCTTTTCTATGCAAATTGTTCTCCCTGGATTTTATTGTGTGCATGTAGATGTCTCTCAGAACGCACTCAAGTTTGAATTAGGGGCCCTACTTCCATCAAAGGGCATTCTTGTAAAATAAGCTTCACTCTCACAGTATCTGACACAGAATTATTATCCCATAACTCACGGGTGTCCTAGCAGTTCTGTATTAAACACAGCTCTGGAAAAGTCCCAGAGGGAAAAGCACATGAAGGGACATGGAGAGTCAGTCAGATGTAAACCTGCAAAGCCAGGAATTCCATATTTCCCTGCCAACCCACAGAGCTCACACCATGTGCTGGGTGAGGATGTGCCTCCTGCCTTGCTGCTGAATTTTCACCTTTCATGATTAACTAAACACCGATTGCATTATTGTGTAATTAGGTTAAATTAAAACTTAGCTTAGAGCAGGAAACACTTCCTTTTCAATTCCAATCAAAACCGTTTACTTCATTTTCAGCTTGATATTGGCATCTCCCTCCAGCATGACAAATTTAAAATTATTACTGTATGACAGCAGGAAAACCAGAAAGTAAGTTACTGTGGTAGCTGGTCTGAAAGCTCACAATTACCAGAAAATGAGGAGATTTCTGCTGCTGCTTTTCACACTTATTCCCTCCCCAGTTTCCCACTGACTTTCTGGATTCATTGCAAAAAAGAAACTCAAATAGCAAAAAGTTGCCCAAGTTATTTCCCCCTGACAAGGATTTTTTAACCCACTGCACCTATTGAGCTCACCCTAGAAATCAGCATTTTCTATCTACTCCTTTCTGGACAGCCAAGGCTGTAGTGTTTTTCAAAATATATATCAAAACTGTATCAGCACCGAAATGGTCCAACAATCTTATTTATCAAATTCCAGCCTTAGACCAAAGTATTTTTATGGTCAACCCCAAAATACCATTAGATTGATAAGAACTGCCACCCTCACATCCACCAGTACAGTGCCAGCCTGGAGAGATTTCTTGTGTGGCTCTGGAATATTTTACCTACAGACTTTGCAGGGTGTGACCCAAATTGTGTCCTCAACCCCAGATATTCACAGAGTCACAAATGTGGGGACACAATCTGAGAGCAGAGTCTGTCCCACGCTGTTTAGGAACCAAATGACAGTCTGTGGTAATAAAATATTTATTATGCTCCACAACACTGCAAGTGACTGGCTGTACTTCCTCCCCTCTCCATCAGAGAACACTGGAGCCCTCTGCAACTTCTGCTCAAGACTTCTCAGGTTACATATCTTTATTTTTCTTACAGATTTTCCTACAGGATTGTGTCTCTGCAAGGAGCCATTTGGCAGTTAAGGCAGTTTACCCAGAAACCCAGAGTGCTGTTTGGTTTTTTTTTAATTTGTTGCCTCCATTTCTCTGGGATGACATCCCTGGCAGAGCGTCCAGAATCAATTTCCTAAACACAAATATAAGCCCACAAAATGCACTGAATGGAGCAAAAAGCCACACCATACTTTGTTAACCAGCACTGTACCAACCTCCAAAGGAATCCATCACGCACCAGGAGAGGAAAATAATAAAAGCCCTGTGTTAAGATTGCTTAATTCTGCTCCCAGTACAGACCCTGACACGTGATGGTGCGAAGAAATTCTTTACACAGAAGGTGGGCAGGCCCTGGCACAGGGTGCCCAGAGCAGCTGTGGCTGCCCCTGGGTCCCTGGGAATGTCCAAGGCCAGGCTGGACACTGGGGCTTGGAGCAGCCTGGGACAGTGGAAGGTGTCCCACGGCAGGGTTGGAAGAGGATGGGCTTTAAGGTCCTTTCTATACTTTGTTAACCAGCACTGTACCAGCCTCCAAAGGAATCCATCATGCACCAGGAGAGGAAAATAATGAAAGCCCTGTGTTAAGATTGCTTAATCCTGCTCCCAGTACAGACCCTGACACGCGATGGTGCAAAGAAATTCTTTACACAGAAGGTGGGCAGGCCCTGGCACAGGGTGCCCAGAGCAGCTGTGGCTGCCCCTGGGTCCCTGGGAATGTCCAAGGCCAGGCTGGACATTGGGGCTTGGAGCAGCCTGGGACAGTGGAAGGTGTCCCACGGCAGGGTTGGAAGAGGATGGGCTTTAAGGTCCTTTCCAACCCAAACCGTTCTGGGGTTCCACGATACCTCCGTCCTTCCCGCCACCATGCCACAGTGATATTCCCACTTCACTGCTTTCAGAAACAGCTCAATAAACTGGGAACCCACCTACAACAGCTGCAATTCCTGCTGCCACCAACAAGGCAACGAAGACACAGCACCAGGGAGATCCTTAATTTGGATTCCCCAAGGGATGTGCATCAAAGAGCTCGCTGTCCCTGCAGAAAGCTCTCATCCAGAGGGTGGATGGGGCAGCTGGGAGGTGCAGGATCACACCCTGCCCTCCCTCACTGGCCATGTTGCTGTTGGCACCAAAACAGAGAGACCTGCAGGGGACGTAAGGAATTGAAATGGAAAAACCAGGAAATAAAATGTAAAAAGTGTATTGTGAGCAAGTGATTGAAGGAAGTAGCAGAGCCCTTAACAAATTGGTTATTTGTCTGGTTAGCTGATGCAGAAGTGGAACAGGAAATTAATTCAGTATGCCCCAGACTTACATTCCACTACTATTTTCTGAGTTTTTTCTTCTTTTTTCTTTTTTTTTTTTTTAATATATATATAAGCCAAAAAGTAAGGTATTTCTAGGCAAGCCAGCATTTGATGCTGATGAGACTTCAATTAAAAAAGATCTTATCTGAGCTAGACTACAGACTGGCTTGGAAATGAAAGAATAAAATAAGACCAATTCAGAAGGAAAAACCCCATTCAGAACCCACCTGGCTACCAGCAGGTCTTGATTTGTTGAAAAATATCCCAAACCAGTAGGCAATAGTCACACTCACACTAAACCTTTATGAACAAGTTCCCACTCTCTGTGCTTCACACGATATGGCAGCCTGCCAGTAATTTTGCTTTAAACATGAAAATGGATATCAAATCCAGCTTTTTAGATAAAATAATGGCATGGGAGATTGATGGCACTGCTACACTGCACAATGACCATTTAAAATGCTTTTGGCTGCAGTTACAAGGCTCCAGTGACCTCCAGAAGTAGAGAAACTCCACGCAGCTTTAAAAGAAAATAAAATTAGTGATTCACAATGAAGAAATAAAGTGATTCAGTGCTTTTCCAAGAGGTACTGGCTGCAGTTAGCACTTCTGCAATGACACCAGTACTCAGGGTCGTGCTCAGAGAAGGAACAAACACTCTGAATTTCCATAAATGAAATGTCTGCTGCTGAGATGGCACTAAAAACAGTACTGGGGGTGCCAGGGAACTGAAATGGAATGGAAACAGGTTTTTCATTATCATTGTGGGGAACAACACTCCCCCACCACGTGGTCATGGCACAGGAGTGGGCAGTAAGAGAATGGCAAAAGGCAGAAAAGAGAGACAAAAGGGAATGAAGCTGGAGGAAGAATACAGGGGAGAAACGAGGAGCTGAGACTAAAGCTGAAGGCAGAGTGGATGGAGCAAGAAATGCCAGAGGAAGACGAAGCAGAGGAGGCACCCCCATCACACCTACAGCTGACTCACATTCCGGGTTACTTTCATTATTTCTTTGTATTCCGGCAGCATCTGGCATCTGCTGCTGAGATCAGAGCCGTGTTGTGCCAAGTGTGAATCAAGACCTTTCTGCTCATCAGCTGAAAATCCAAACAGACAAAAAAGGGAAAACTGAGCAAGGAACAAAACCAGTCCTGCCTGGAGTGACCAGGAGCTGCAGCAGCAACAGAACCCACCCAAACACCACTTTGGTCACCTTGAAAGTACACAGAGAACTTTTTTTTTTTCCTACACCAAGAGCTGATTCTTTCAAGTGGTTTTTAGAGCTCTCAGGATCCATCTGCCCCTCAGAAAGGATGGGTCAAATGTTTGGGATTGTCAGGCACTGTCTGCATTTGCTGCTGTAAGGAGCTACAACCCAGATGTGCTGCCATCAGGAACAAGTGGGCTCTTCCAAGCATCCAGTACAGTCCACAGGCAACATTTCAGCACATCTGACACCCATCAGGCTACAACAATCCTGGGTCTGAGCCTCCCAGGCTCACCCTTGGACTGCCTTGCACCCTCCAGGCTCAGTAGTCTCATTGAAGATGTGGAGTAAAAAGTTAGGAGAGCATTCCTCTTGTATTGTGCAAGGGAGCTGTGCAGAATTAATTATTGTGCAAATAGAGCTCTAAATCATTAACAAAAAAAAAATGATTATAGCATCTGCCAGCATTACTTGGCCCATTACTTAAAAAGCTGGATGCAATAAATAGGATGGGGAACGGCTGGTATTACACTGACAGAGCTCAAGAATCTGGGATATCAGAAAATGAGCCCTGCCCGGAACAGTTACACTTGGGCTCTGTGAGTACTTTGTACTCAGACCAATACAGTAAGTCCTTCATCCCCAAGCACTTAAAAAACCCACCAGATAATCATTAAAAGAATGAAAACACAGTGGTATTTCTCCCAGGCCTTTTGTCTTTTCTTCCTGTTCTTTGGAACTTTAATAAACTTACATTTTCACATTTCCCCATTAGATTTCTTAGATAAATATTTTAACTAAGTCAAAATACCACAGCTTGAAATGGGGATGGCTTTTCTTCATTTGCTTTCTTCCACGCTGGCTGCCAGCTCTGGGAGGTGTTCCACTCACCAGAGATGGTGGGGGTGCAAGTGCCCCCCACTCCTCCCTCTCTCCCCTCCTGCAGGCACAGCTGAGTCCCACCACCCCTCAGTCTCCAGAAGAGGCATTTTTAGCAGGATCCCATTTGCCCCATGGCCTTCTCCATGCCAGCTGGGGATGCCTCATCCCTGACTGTGTCCAAGGCCAGGCTTGACAGAGCTTGGAGCAACCTGGGATGATGGAAGAGGTCCCTGCCTGTGGCAAGGGTGGCACTGGATGGGATTTAAGGTCCCTTCCAACCTAAACCATTCTGTGCCTCTGGAATCTCCAGTGGCAGTTGCAGAGTGCAAAGTCTCGGAAGGTACCTTCCAAAGAGAACCTCCTTGTGTTGCCCACAAACAACCAAGCAGAGCATCCTGCAGCAGTTGTATTTCTATCAGAATGGAGCACTCAGAAGTTTATATCCACCCTGGAAACACGTGCATGTCTCAGGCTTTGGCAGAACTTTGATCTGAAGCCTATCTGGAATGACCATGTGCTGAAGCAAGTGGCAGTCAGGAGCTGTCACCCTTGCTGGCAGAGGATGACACAGGCAGCTCATCCCTGGCCACTGCTGCAGGACCAGGGGCTAGCTCTGCAGCACACACAGATGAGCTCCACCAGGTCCAACAGGATAATCCAGAGCTCCAGCAAACACACTCTGAGTTCACAGCTGAAATATGACAAAGGACCCACTCACCCAAGGCAAATTCCCAACAGCAACCCAGGGCTCCATGGCTGGAAGGGACCTCACTGGCTGACACCTTTGGGTCATGAAGTTTGAGAAATTTTCCTCTTTAAATAAAATAGACTTTCTTTTACATTCAGCCTAAATTTCTCAGGGTCATGGTTAGCAGTACAGGCAGCATCCCCAGCAGGGTCTACCAGATGCTCCACAGAGGCATTCTTAACACCTCTCTCTGCCAATTCCCACCTGACACACACAACTTTTCTTCATGACTAACTAACCAACACCCTTTTATTAAACATTTCTTGTTTGAATCCCTCCTCAATTAGCTTTTCCTCTCAGAGCTTTTCTCCAGCCTCACGCCCTCGCTGTGGCCACGTTATCCTTTCCCTTCTTGCCTGATCAGAGGTTCTGTGCTGGCTCCTCTCCAGCTCTGCTCTTCAGTGCAATCATTTCACTTAAGAGCCTGGCAAGCTGGTTTGTTTTTTTTTCCCCCCCATGTCTGTTTTACAAAATTTCAAAGCAATGGAAAAAAAAAGAAGGCATATTTTCCAGTATGATGAATAACAATCTTACACTGCAGCAGCTCAGCTCACCCATGAATAGGGCACTTTTTTGACATGATGAACAGAATAACTGGTATGGTAAAACAGTGCACAGTGGAGGTCTGCGGAAAGGAGAGAGAATGGAAGTTCAACTTCCTCACCTGTCTCTCAAGAAAGGTGCCAAAGGAGTCAAAATGAAGCAGAAAGAACAAACTTCTCTGAAAGTCTCTTTGAATTTTGATACAGAAGTGCAAATAAATTACATCTCCTGCCTCTGTTTCTAAACCTTTATCTTCATTATAGGAAAAAAAAAGGGAAAACTAAGGGTAAATGCAGTATAACATCGAAACGGGAGCAGGCAGTGCACTGTTAGGCTGCAGTACTGAATACACTGGTCATCTCCAGGGATGCATGCTCAAAACCAACAAAAATAAGGACTAACAGAGGCCACCTTTGTGCTAATTAAACTGTTTTACAGAAAATGACCAGACCTCCCTGCAATTGCAAAGCTTAGAGAGACTCATTTCTGAGGTACCACTGGGACAACACGGGCCATGCCCATGGGTGCTATAAGGTCCCTGTGGCCAAGCTGGGCACGGCCACCCCCTGCCCAGTGCCACCAGCCCTGAGCTGTGAGTCAGCTCCCCCAGCAGCACTCCTCTTCCTACCACTGGCAGAGCCATTAAAAAGGTTTTTTCCTGCGGTTAGTTTATATGCTGCAGCTCATTAACATCTCCTAATACCAGAACTTGAGGCTAATTAGGCATGGCAATCCTGAGGAACATATTCTCTGTTCATCTTCCCAAAGCAGGATGCTCCTTGGCGGCCCAGCTGTAGCTCCACATGCTACCATGAGGGTATCACCCTGGAAATAAAAATACTCCAGGATCCCACACATTACACAGCAGGGATCCCATACTTGTTAGTTGATGGCACAATTTACAGGCTGTTTTGCTTAAAAGTTGGAAGCATCTCTGCCATCAAGGCAGATTCCTGCTCAGCAGCCTCAGGGAATTTCCCCAATAGTTATCAATACGCCATGGTTTTCACAATAAAAACTACTGACTTGAAAACAAAGAGACAAAGTGGTTAGAAAACTTAGGAGACTTAAACAAAGAGCATTTGACAGAACAATGCTAGCGGGAATTTTCTCCCTATGGCTACAAACGCACAGGAACAAACAGACTGAGGGCTCTGAGACAGGCTTCATGCACATGGAATACTCCTAGGAGCAGGCTGTACACATCACCTAGGAGTAACACTCACTGCAGCAACACATACCCAGGGAACACCAACAGATGTGCAACGGGAGCTATGCTCAACACCAACCCCTTCTTTAAGCACAGGAGCTCCTGAAACCTGGTTTCCCACATGTCTTCTGGACCACACAAATGCTGACCAAAGCTTGTCCAGAACTGGGACATTTTAAAGCTCCTTTTGCCCACTGGATGTTTGTGTTGTAATTTTTTCTCAAGGGCAAACTGGGGTTGTTTTCTTCTGCCTGTTTTCAAGGATCATCCCTTCCAATGCCTTAGGTCTGCTAAAAATTACTCTGAGGGTTTACCAATTGTGAATGAAGAAGGCACTGGCTAAACCTGTCTGGTCTCTAAATTGCCACAGATTGCCTTTCAACATCAGCATTTTATATCTAAAAGCTTCAAAACTTAAAAAGCAACTTTTGAATAACTAAAGCAAAAGGTTCATAGAGTTACTGTATTTTCCTCCTCAAGGACCCTATGAATGCTTCACAGAACCCTTCCCATGGGCCATCACTGGAGAATAGGAACCTCTGAGGAATAAAAATGCAACTACAGATGGCAGGAAGGATGGTTTCATGCCTTTCTGCTCTTGTAAAAACATCGAAGCATCTTTAGAGATGATGAGAAGAGCCAAGGGAGGAGCTGTGTCCATGGGCAAGGATACAGCGTGCCACCGGGAGAACGGAGCGGCAGAAGTGATGGAACAGCAGCATCCCCCTCTGAATCACCTGCAGCAATTCCTCTGTTGTGGGGTTTTTTCCTTCTCCTTTTCAAATCCCTCTTCTGGGAACTGAGTGGGAACACTGGAAGCGTGAGCCAAATTCACTGCCCGAGGCAGCAGAGACCTGCCTTCAGCTGCCCTCTTATTTGCATTTTTCGAATGGATTAATTTCGAAAAGCTTTTACAAACCTGGCCCACAGATTACAAGTTGGAAACAGGAAAAAATCCTGGACAGAGATGAAGAGACCACCTAAACCCTAATTTAAAGGCTGTCTACATGCAAACTTTCCCTCACTAGACACCTCAATATAAAAAAGTTTATCCACTCTTCCTCTGGAATTGTTTCACATCACCCATGTGCCACTTCAGCCAATTACAGAGCTTCATGTGGGGACAATGTGCCCAAAACTCCAGGAGGAAAAAGCAAACAAGGATTTTCATTTTGGGCCAGCTCAATCCAAACTGGAATTTTGTTTGCTTTGAGCTGTCCAAGCCATTGACGTGTCGGAGTCCAGCAAAGCATTAACCCGTTTCACTAAGCAAGCAACGCATCTCCACCCTCTGGGCACAAAAGCTTTGGGTTTGGCACCAAAAGCAGGGCTGGAGCTCCAAAGCCTGGCTCTCCACACAGCCCAGGAGCTATGGAGTGGGTCCCCACAGCTCCCCAGGCTGGCCAGCCCTCTCCCAAGGAGAACCAGCACTTCCAAAGGAGCAGAAAGCAAGGCAGGCTGGCATCTGCAGAGGTGCCAGGGTTTTGTTTGCCTCCGAGCAAACCTGGCAGCGCGGGCCAAGCTCACTTCTGCGCTCCGTGCTGGGGCGGATGATCCTTGGCAAGGAGGCGTGCCTGGAGTGTAAGCCACGGAAAATAGAGCGGGAATTTCGCGGCGATCCAGGGTTAATATTAATTCCCTGTGCCCAAGGAGTAGCTGTGCGAGCGGTGCTGTTTTGTTCCCGTGCTCTCACAGGGGATTAGCTCTTGGCAGAGCGGTGCTGCCGGCAGGAGATCCACCATCCGAGCTGTTTCCTGGCACCGAGCTGGCTTGGCTGGAGCTGCTCCTGACTCCTAGCAGAAGTAGGGTTTCTAAAATCATTTCTGAATCCTTTTAATGGTCTCAGCAATGGCCAGCAGTGTCCATGTTCCAGCAGCCACCCACCACCTTCCATGCCAGGCACAGAGCTCAGAGCAGGGTCCTGCTCCGTGGTGAGGGCTCGTTAACACACAATTAGTGCCCAGCAGGATTGTGACCCTCCTTTGTCTCTTCTGGCCAGATGTGCACTCACTAGCCCAGACCACAGCGAAGAGCTGTGACCATGAGATGTGACACACCTGGGACAACACTCACCCTTATTCCATCACCAGTGCCCCAAACAAAGCCCGTCAGAGAGCTCTGCTTCCACAGATTTTAAACAGATTAGATGATTAACCCTTTATGGTTGATTCCCCATCCCTGGACATGTTCAAAGCCAGGCTGGATGGGGCTCTGAGTAACCTGGTCTAGTGGAAGGTGTCTCTGCCAGCAGGAAGTTGAAACTGGATGGTCTTTAAGGCTCCTGCCGAACCATTCTGTGATTCTAACACAGAGCCACTGAAGCTGTCCCTGCAGAGAAAGCCACCTCTGAGGGACACACCCCAGGGACAGGGCTGCTTGCTGCCATCTGCAAGCTCACATTTGGGGCAGCACTGCCAGGGCTTTAACTGAGCAGGCATTCCTCTCCATCTTCACTTTGAACAATATTGTGCTGTTCCAGTATTGTACCAGTGAACTCACAGTGACCCTGTCAAATAAATATTTTTCCCGAGTAACACTGTTTTAAATATATTCATTTAGTATCCTTATTTGAAAACACTGGACAAATTAAACGACTGTAAAATTTGACTTTCCAGTATTTTGTGTTCAGATAAACTCCTACAGCACCCTCATCCATGGCAGCCAGCCCATATTTCCAAGTAACTACAGTTTTAAAAAGCCAACTATGTTTTTCAGTATCTATGCATTAATCATCGCTGCCAGTTCAAGAATTATTCTTGAGTTCAAAGGAAAAAGTATAAAGAAGAGGAATGTGTGTGGAGCTCCCCTCCACAAAATCTGCAGCCTAACCACCCTGTATCCCAGCCCTTACCACGTACCCCATCCCCAACCAGGGACCTCCCACAGGATCTATGAGGTCTCCCTATCGCTTCCATCAAGACTGGAGTGTAAAAAGCTTTTCTGTCTGACAAAGACAACGCTGAGGCTGCTGAAAACACCACTGAGAGAAGTCCTGTTCTCCCAAAGAAGCTACGTTAATTGAACGTGGCTTCAAAATATTTCAGATTCTCAGCAAGGATTTGGTAGCAGAGGAGAACATGCTGTGACCGAGTGTATTTCTAACACAGTATGAAAAGCAGTTTTGGTACACGCTGCCAAAAAGTGTCAAACAGGCTAAAATATGCTTGTCCACAGAGAAGGGGACAACGCTTCCAAAGGCAGGAGCAGGGAGGAGGGAACGGGTCAGGCTGAGGGGCAGTGTGGGGCTGCCCAAAATTCCCAGTGCTTCAGCAAGCACTGGGGGGAAACATCAATTGCAGAGTGCCCAGTGCACACCCCTAGTTTTATTGGATTTTCCTTTGCTCTCGTATTTTGAGGAAGGTTAAATATGTCAAACATTAGTCTACAAAACCTCTCACACAAATCCTCTTACTCACATGATCTTTCTAAACAGCCCCAATCTCTTCAACCACGCAGACATGGCTACAAGCTGTGACTATTGATAGGACAAGGGTGAATGGCTTTGAGCTCAAAGAGAGGAGGTTTGGATGGGATATTGGGAGGAAATTCTTCCCTGTGAGGGGGGTGAGGCCCTGGCACAGATTGCCCAGAAAACCTGTGGCTGCCCCATCCCTGGAAGTGACCAAGGCCACGTTGGACAGGGCTTGGAGCAATCTGGTCTAATGAAAGGAGAGGTGGAAATGGTCTTTAAGGTCCTTCCAACCCAACCATTCAATGACTGTGTGAGTCTATTCCAGCCATCACCTCCCAAGAACCTTCTGAGCTGCACAGTGAGGGGTAACCTCCCCAGAACACACTCACTGGGACACTCGGAGCACCCTCATAACAGCATTATCATGTTTTCCATATTTTCTCACCCATTCTTCCCATGGTCTCACACCTTGCTTGATCTTTTGTGACCAGCTGCACACTGAGAAGATGTCTTCATCAAGCTGTCTACAGCGACCCTCAGGTCTTTTTCCCCAGTGGTTCCAGCTCATTGAAAGCACAGCAATGTGTCATGGAGCTGGGAATGCTCCTTCCCAGGCACCAACCTTGTGTTTGGCAGAGGTGGCTTTCATCTGACCATATGATCCTCCTTAATTTCAGCTCTGCCTCCTTCTGCACAGGGCTGTCTCCCACCAGAGATGCCACAGAATCCCTCACAGCCTTGGTGCCACCAACTCCCTGTCCACCCCTCTTTTCCAGATTATTGGTTAATATACTCAGACACACAGTCATGATGCAGATACTTAGAGCAGTCTATTCCCTGACCAAAAGCTGATGCTTTACTTGTTTTCTGTTCTCATCCATGCAAGACACTTGCTTAAACAGAGGTTCTTTGAAAATCACAAAGGCTGGTTCTCAGAGATCTACCACTTCGCCGGTTTGTGGCTTTTGTTTTGCTTTTATCTGATCTCTGTCATGTAGGTATCTTTAACCGTGCTTTTTTGGTGTAGTACTCAGATGAGGCACACAACTGTTCTCCATTCCTTTTTCCTTAAAAAAAAAACTCCAAGCAGCTAAATCTTGCATACCGAGCCAGGCAGGTAAGACCCTGGTTAACTGCATGTACTGAAGACAGAAAATGCAAGAAAAGGACATGTCCTAGAATCACAGAATTGTCTGGCTTAGAAAGGGAGTATGAAAATGATCTAGTTCCAGCCCCCATATCAGCATTATCCCTGAAACTCAGCAGAACAAAGTGGATTCTCCAATGGAGCTCCTGCACATCCATGTGTGTGTGTCCAGAGGAGGATCCACATGGGTGGGAAAGGACAGAGAGAGCCACACCAGCAGCACCCTGAGACCAACTGCCATAAAATACAACAACTAAAGATTTGTTACTTTTTTAAACTGCAGCCCATTATTTTAAAGATTCAGCACATTTCTGCATGTGTTTCTAGAGAAGGTTTATGAACGTGCCATGGTCTCCAGAGGAGAGGACAGGAGCAGGACACCAGCACCTCAGCAGGGAACATGCTGAGCCAGGGAGCTGCCACGCTCCCCCGTACCTGTCACTGCTCATCGCTGCCCACGTCCCACTCACTCCTCTCCAGCATGGCCATCAGGAAGCAGCTGAGCTGGGCGAGGAATTAATTTGGTCTAGCCTGGGAAAATGCTGACACAGCACCTGCATGTCCTGTCTCCTCTGTCTCCAGCCTCACTCAGAGGCTGAGTTAACCCCAGAGTCCATCCAGCACACAGACTCTCCCCACAGCTCTGCCAGCCACAGGTTTTCTTTCATTTTCCCCACATCTTCCCACAAACCTTCTTCCACTGCATCCTCATCCTTCCCATTTCACCACAGGTTTTACCAGCCCACCTCCTGCCTCCACAGTTTCCATTTTCTGGAGATCAGTACCTTTGGTTTCACCAATTTTCAGCTGCTTTACCTGCCCATGAGCAGTGCCAGCCTGCTCTCCCTGGCACCTCCCAACCCATCCCATCAAGGCCAGCAAAGCAACACCAAAGATGAGAAAGAGCTGGAAACGCCCTGGTGCTAAGATCCACTTAATAAGTTGTCAGCCAGGTCCTGTGTATCTATTCTTGCGGGCATAAAGATCTCTGTCAGCAGTCAAAACACAGATTTACACCCCCAGCACAATTCTGAGCAGCATTTAAAGATTTTTAACGACCATCCCTTTGTCCCATGGAGTTAAGCACTGATCGAATGTCACAACGTGACACATGAATGCACAACAAGACGGAGGTTTGACAGGCAGCAACATTGTAATATGATAATTCCTCTTTGTCCCTTAATCGCCTCTGTTTTTGCAGACTTGATTCACTTACCAACATGTGATCAATCACTGCCTTTTTCAGTGAGATAATTTTTTGCCCTCTATCTAAATGGCTCCTGTCAAAGGGAATCCAGTACTAAATTAAAGCTGATATGCCTGTCTCTGCCCTTTTGTTTGTAGACTTCCTCTCGCACACAATTGATTTTAAATAGATTTTTTTAATGGGTTCCAACACTGTTTAAGTATATGTATTTTTAAAAATCTGTCTCCTTGAAATTAACACATTTAAAAATGGTATGGAGAATATAATTTAATGGAGAGGAATAAATACCAGAGTACGTGATGGCACGTGTATCAACTTCCCACTAGAGTAAGTTGCCTATTTAGATCTTCCCACATCCTCTATTTAAAATGGGAAGAAGAACAATCTTAAGATTTGTGACAACAACAGAGATAGGATGGTGTCATTTAACATGGAAGGAAGCAATGCCAAGATCACCACTTGTTCTGAGTCTCGAGGAACTGCCTCCTTAGCTGAAGGCCACTACAGAACTCCTCAGACATCGCTCACTGGTGTTTGCAAAGCCAGATGAACATCTCCCTAACAGCTGGTAAGAGGTCTCTAGTGGAACAAGCACCAAGGAGAAGAGACTCTACCCTTGGGTATGAAGCAAGGGGTGTTTCTGCAGCTCTCAGGTGACCATCACATGTGCCTCAAACAACTCTGCACCTCCCAGGTCAGGGCCAAGTGGCTGCATCTGCCCAAGCCCCTCCAATCAGAGCCACGCACAAACCAGCCCTGCTGCCTGCTCTTCCCTCAGCTTCCTCAAGCACATCCATATCACATTCAAAACCCCCAAATTTCACATTCTGTCCCTTCCCTCCGGCTCCTCTTTCCCACACCGGCCTCTTCTGAATTGGGTCATCCACACTTTTCCCTGATGCACCACCTCAGCCTGGCCCTCCAGAAGACAAGAGCACAACATCTATGGATCCAACAAAAGCAGGAATCTGCTCTCTGGTTGTCGTGGCTTCTCCATCCCATCAGAGTGGCCATGGCTACCTGGCAGGGAAACTGCAGAAATCCCCAGGTGCATCCTCATCCTCCCAGCCCAGCCTGTGCAGCACCTCCCAGCTGCTGCCCTTCCTCACCAGTGTAAATGAAATCTGCAATAATGAAATGGGTGATTTCAAAGCTTGGTAAGATGACGCTTATTTAATTCACTGATTGAATGACAGTAAATTTTTGGCTGTGACATGCATTATAAATTATTCTACACAGTTTCAGCACTTGTCCTGGTTATGCACATAAGGCACTAAAGATTTTGCCAAGATATCTAATAGACACATCATAATTAGCCCTATAATATATTAAAAAAAATCACCTCCTTTGATGCACATTTTTTATTCTATTTTTGAGATAAGCACCTCAACAAAACACTGGATTCACAGCTCTTTCAAAGATGGGACACTTTCCCTGAAGGAAAAAAACCCACAAATTAATATTTTCATCTTATGGTTCTATCAGGTTTTTCCTTCCTTTTCCTGTGCATAAGAAAAAGTGAAATAAAACAGCTCTGCAATGGAGGCATCACCCCTGGGCAAGGGCAAGCGGCATTCCAGTGAGGACACATCCATCCACAAAAGGCAGTGGGAGCCAAGGCATTACAAACACACCCAGAAATGAGTCTGGGGGAGGACTGGCTCCAGAAAAAAAAACCCCAACAACCCAACAACAAAAAAAGCTCATTTTTCAAAACACATTATTATGGCATAAAACACATTTTAATGTATTTTCAGCAAGGCATCGAATCCCCCCAGTATCCGCTTTGTGCCTCTTGGCAGCTCAAGAATGCCAAGGCGCCCCGTCCTCGGGGTGCCAGAACCAATCTGTTGCCAAGAGACACAAAACTGATATCACTGGTGTGTAAAGCTGTCTTAGGAAACAGCCAACGACCTCATGTTCGGGGTTTGACTTAGTCAGCAAGACGTCAAGGAAGAAAAATTAACCTTTTGTTATGAGGCTTAAAGCTGACCATTTGTATCCACCTCCGAGGGAGAATCAGCCTTCCTGAGGCAGAAACACGCTCGTGTCTGGTGCTGCTCTGCATTCAAACAATGTCGTTTGGGGGGGTTTAATGTTGATTTTTGTTTTGTGAGGGAAAACATAAAAATCCTGAGAGCAGGTGCACTCGGGGAGGGGGGAGGCTCTGACTTGGGGCATCTGGGCAGGTGAAGCATCCTCTGAGGAAACCCAAATGCTGGAGCTGGACCTCCCCATGAGCACTCAGAGAATTCCAGAATGGTTTGGTTGGAAGGGACCTGAAAGCTCATCTAATTCCACCCCCTGCCATGGGCAGGGACACCTTCCACCAGACCAGGTTCCTTCAAACCCCATCCAGCCCCATCTTAGACACTTCCAGGTGTTGAATGTACCCAATGTGTGGGTACACACTGATACGATCCAGCTGACAGGAATTTCAAGACTCCAACTGTAAACATCCAAAAGGTTTTCCCATTTAAAAATCCAGCCACCAGCAAGCTCTTCAAATACTTATTACTCCAGCTGATGAGTAACCTGAATATTTCCCTGCATTTGGTTCTGCCAGCTCTCTCTCCCTCCTCCAACCTGCAATACCCTTTCAAAAGGAGTAATTTTCCCCTCAGAATTTTTCTGCCACAATTATGGACACAGATCGCTGCCCTTCCCAGTTATGGAAATAAAATTCAGTGCCTTCAGGATTCCTTCAAAACACAAAAATATAAAAACAACACGACTGCTTTTGCATCTTCAGACTGCTTCTTTCAGGCTCTCTCTGGACTGCTGGTTTTCCATTTGTTTCCATGAAGTTAAATAGTTGGAAATTAAGAATCTAATTAAGAAATACAGTAATTAACCGTAATTAAGAGTTACAGCAAGATTTGGAGGGTTTTTTCTCCCTAATCTGGAGCATAAATTTTTGCATGTTAAATTAAAAACTCCATTTAGGAATCAAAATGTTAGAAGGCAGTGAAGCAACTAGATATCAGTTTGATATTATCCAGGAAAGGTCAAATTTAAATTATAGGACATGTTTAAAACATTAAGTTGTTGGTGTAGCTTGCAGCTTTTGCATTTCAACTAATATACAGACATAAGAGCATATAGATATACAGAGGTACCCGTATCACAGGTGTTGCCTACCAAATTACCTTCAGAGATGGAAAATTCAGCATTCCACACTAAATAATTAGGATTTCCAGGTGTTTTTTGTCCCAAGGACTCAGAAGCACAACAAACCTTCACCAGGACTGAAGAGCAAGGAATTCTGATAGATGGGAGCCTTAGTGCAAGCAACTAAAAATCGGTTGATGGAAACAGGTTGTGGATTTTGGGGGGGATTTGTTTGGAGTAGAAAATAAAATGTCTTGATATTATGACAAGAGAAAATTATCCCTTTGTCTCATGAGCCCCCAGTTGTGGGAAGAGAGCTGAGCTGTGCCAGACCAGCATGTGGGCAGAGAGACACAGGGGGGTTGGGAGGGGGTGAGGAGAGTTAAAATTCCTACCACAAAACAGAAAATGAGATTAAAGGAGACATTTTGGCCACAAGGCCTTCTTTCGGCTGGAGAAGGCCTCAAAGCCAAAGTGTCTCTTCTAATCCTATTTTCTATTTCGAGAGTGCGTTTTAATAACCCCTTTGTATATGGTACAATGACTTTAGCAAGTCCTATTTTAAGCAGATTTTCCACACTAGAAGGCGAAATGGGTTAAAATAATTGCCCCGTACACCTCGCACGCGTGACACTTTGTTTAATCCGGTGTCGGACACCGGGGATGCACAATGCAGAACAAGGTCCACGGATAAAAGTGCCTTTCAGGATCAACAGCCCAAGGCATGGAATGGGGGAACTGGGCTGAGAACACGGCTCCTTCCCACCCACATCTGGTCCCTCACCTTCCCACCTGGATAGGGACTTGGCTGACGTCACCACACCCCAAAATTCCTCCCTCCTTGGGTAGCAGGAGGCACTGGCCATGTCCCAGCAGGTGGGAATTGGTGTGAGAACTCTGGTCCCCAAAGCAGAGTCCATCTGCAGCTCCACTGTGGTGTCCCCAAAGGAGAGATCACCCACAGCTCCTCTGTGGTGTCCCCACAGCCACTGTCTCATTGGCAAGCTCACCTCTGTCTTGCTAAATCTGCAAAAACCTGCACCTGGATGATGTTTCCTTCTTCACCACATACACAAAACCCCATGGAATTGTGCATCTAGAGTGCGAGGCTAGAAGTTTCTCTTGTTTGCAACAAAACTCAGCTTTTTTTGAACATATCAGGTGAAATCCTGTTCCTCAGACAGCCCAAGGGAGTGCTGGGCAGCCCATGTCTTCACCTCCCTGCCCTAGGTCATGTTGTGGGAGCTGAAGCTCACCCATCAGTGACTCTTGGCTCTCCATCTCCCTGCCCTTTTACAGTCCAAGTGGTGGAGTCATCATCCCTGTAAACATTAAAAAACTGTCTGGGTGAGGCACTTGAGGACATGGTTTAGAGGTGAACAGGCAAGAAGTACCTCCAGCAGGAGAATGAGCTCTGCAATTCCATGGAAAGGGGGATTTCCGTGCCTAGAAGAACCCTAGTAGGACCCATGGTTTCTACAAAGGGAGGTTGTATGATGAAGTTCCCATGTAAAGATCATGGAATTGTGTAAGTTGGAAAAGCCCTCTAAGACCATAAAGTCCAACAGTTAATCCAACACTACCAACTCACCATTAACCCATATTCCTAAGTGCCCCATCGTGACGTTTTTTTGAACACTTCCAGGGATGGTGACTCCAGCACTGCCCTGGGCAGATGTTGCAAAATATCAAACTACCCACACGAAACTGCAAATATCAAAGTGACAGAAGGGGAATGGACGAGTACATGCAACAGCGAGTGGGATGGCACCAAACAGGGGAAAGGCAAGGCTGATGAGAGAACTATTCCTCCCTGATGATGAAAACTGGACTGGAACAAGAGAAACAAATCCAACTTAGCAGAGAAACTCCTGAAACAAAGAATATGCAAAACAAAAAAAACCAATTTTGTCCTCTCTACGCAGCATCAAGCAGCAGTACCCAACCTCTAGGCAGCACACAGAAGACCAGCAGTCATACTGAATTAAGGAGGAGGTTCAAGCACAGTGGTTGAACAGACATTACCAAGCACCCAGCAGCTCCCTGTGCCCCTCCTTGATGAAGGCACAGGCAGCAGAGAGCAACAACCCCTCACCAGATGGATCAACTGGGAAATACAGGAGAAAGCACCAACAGGCCTAAACATCACAGGGTGAATTGAAGAAAAAAATTAATTATCATAAGGACAGGTTAAGTACAACTGAAATTTTTCAAAATCCCAGCAGCACTTTGCACTAGCCAATGCTCAGAGCCAATGGAATAAAACAAAGCAGGTGAGAAACACAAAAATCTATGTAGCATGAAATATCTCTAAGAGACTTGTTTAGTGAAATTAACTAGTAGTTTAATAGAAAAAAGCTTGATGTATGAGAGTGCTCCAATTTCTTCATAGAAATTAACATTTCAATCCTGTTTTTATCTAGAAGTCATTAAACTGTGCAACATGAATTATTGGAACTGTAGCAGAGAATTAACTCTATTCATCAAGTAAGTCCAAACAGTTTAGAGTGCATCTGTAATGAAAAAATAGCTCCACATTTCTATCTCTTCTCATTAAAGTAAACCAGTTTTCCCTCTCTCAGTATATAAAACTGTCTTCTCCTCATGTAATTTATATTACCATAAGCCAGCTCACATTCTAAACTATTACACGCCTCCAATTAATTTTTGCAGCTTTTGCCTGAAAATTTAATGAGATAGTAGTGTATGAACCTGCTGACTCCAGATTACATGTGTGCTTCCAATATTAATGTTGGCATAAAATAATCTGATACATACTTGATGAGAGCTTTCCACTATTGTGAGAGTAGTTAAGGCAATATGTAAACCAATTCCACTGATTTTCCTTCTCCTCCCACCACGTCTCCCATAAAAAATACCCCCAAAACCAGCTAAAATTATCAGTCTGAAATTGCAGAGCCTTGAGTTAAAGCACTCACGAGATAGGTAACATAACCAGTGCTTCCCTGGATGTTTTATATTTATTTATCACCTATTAACATTTATTTTAAGACTATGCTTATTTTTAAATGCTTTTGCATTTGAATGCTGAAGGAGGAGAGGGACATCAAGGCTGGGGTTTGGAGCAGCCTGGTCTGTGGAAGGTGTCCCTGCCCACGGCAGAGGTTGAGTGGAACAAGATGAGCTTCAAGCTCTCTTCCAGCCCAAACCATTCTGTGGTCCTGTCTTGGGATTTACTTCTCCCCAAAAAGAAGGGCATATTTTAAATCCCTCTCAATGCCACCCTAGCACTCACAATGCTTGAGAAATTGAGAGTTTGCATTGGTGCTGGAAAACCAAGGGGGATTTGCTTCCCAAGAGTCTCCTTGCTTGCTTTCTCTTTGCAGCTCATTTTATGGGGATAACTCTTAGTTAATTTTATGAACTGTTCTCCAGCATATTAGACAAATAACCTTTTCTTCAGAAGGACACATTCTTTGAGACTAACATTAAAGGGGAAAAATTGTAATATTCCTTTCCACTGCGACTTCAATTTACAACCACATATTGGGCATAATATGATTTTAATATCTACGTGCCCAAGAGAAAAATTGGCAAATACGATGCCCTGCGAGATCAAATAATTTTATATATAGACTTAAAAACACTCATTTGGCACTCTTTGGTACAGCCCTGAATTTATATTTACAGGAAACTATAAACTGCTCGTGGTGAGTCACAGAGCCCCTGAAAACATGGATTTTGCACCTAACTGGCAGGAGCAGGGAAGCTGTGCCCAAGGAGCTGGCATAGCCTGCAAGTGGGAGCCCAGTGGCTTTTACACTCAGCCCCACTGCAGCCCAGCACCTATCCCAATTAAAACATCCCCCTGCACCATTAACACCTGCATTACCTCTGTGTTTCAAGCACAGGAGTGAAGCTGCTGGATGCAGGGAAAAATTCTGGCTCTAGGAGATGACATTTTGGGACACAGCCACAGCAAAGCCAGAATGTTCCAGCACTTGTCAGGAGAAGAAGCCTCACATCCTCTACATGATGCACAGAGCCTCAAAACTCAGGTCTCTCTGAGACAGGAGGAACAAACCAGTGAAATAAAAGACTGGGAGAAGGGATGGACAGAAGTGGACGGCAGGAAAAATAATATACAGCAAGTGTGGAGGCCAACGACTTCTAACAGCTCCCAGTGGCTTCAAATCAATTTACATTTAAAATAAATGAATTAAATCTGATAATCTGTGATACCACTCAACCTATTTGCTCCAGGGCACTGAAATTCAAATATTCTCCAGTTCTGAGAATAGGCTTTCACCCACGCGACAGACAAATGAAGACAAAGAGTCCTCAGCCCAAACGCCACCTCCCTGGTTTTCACACCACCAAATGGCAAAATCACTTCCATGGTGTTCAAGGCATCTTACTGCTATGACTTTTGCCCCTTGCAGTCCATCTCCTACATTTCTAAGGTAGTTCTAAAAAGAAATATTTTGGTTTTAATTCCAGAAAATCACAGCCATCCGGATAACACCAAGCAAACAAAAAAAGGGACATCCACCCCCGGCTTGTGAGAACCCCTCAACCTGCACCCTGCTGCCACACTGGATGGGGCCACACCAAAAAAAAAGGGATTATTGCACTGAATTTGGCTAAAAACAATCATTCTGGTTTAGCAGACAGCTATTTTCAACTAGGATCTGATTTTCAGCAGCGCCGTCCTGACACAGTCACGAGGCTGGGAACCAGTGGTCCAGCCTGTAACACACATGTGATGATGCATATTTACATATTTATATCCACAAGAACTCACTGGACTCTGCTGAGGCTGAGATTACCTTTTCTTTTACAGAGTTTAAGAAATCAACCATGCACTTTTTTTTTTTTTTTTACACAGGCATGTCCTTACACTTAACAAATGCTCACACCTTTGTGCGTCAAAAGAAACATGTAATTAAATTAAGAGATGCGCACACTCTTCCTTTTCTCCTGTCTCTTCTCCTTGAATGCCACGCCAGATAGCAAATCAAAATCTGCATTTAAATAGAATATTTTTAATGTATGAAAGTGGGCGGCCTGAGGGTAAAGAGGTATTGCATTCACTCACCATATGCACAAAATTGCATTTAAAATGTGATACTACGCTTTAAAAATTTATTGAATTTTTTTTTCTCATTTCAGTACCTTTGTTTTATTATAACAAAATCTTCTGCTCTACAGAGAATTTTGTATCAAAGCCTGCTAATAAAAATAATGTGATATTACATCATTTTATCAATTTAATCTCGAGAAAAAGGATGATATTCAATCACATCTCATAAGTCACTATCTCTGGTAATTCCGGCCATTTATTCAGTGCGAAATCCAGGCAGTCGGAATTCATTAACACAGGGCTGCCACAAATCTGCATTTTTCAGACTTTGTCAGAAAACGCAGCAGCCCGAACTCAGTGACCTGGATCTAACAGCCTTTCAGCAGAGAGGGCCCGGGACAAAGCCACCGACCAGGTCACGGAGCCAGCGGGGGCTTGGGGAGCCCTCCCTGCCAGAGCAGCATCCCGGCTCCGGGGGAGCCTCCCGGGCTGGCTCCCCCAAAGCGAGGGGCTGTCCCCTCCCGGGGTGCCAGCAGCGAGTGACATCTGTTAGGGCTGAAGTGTCACATCCCATCGGACAGGCCGCGGGGTGACTGACGGCCACCCAGCGGTTCTGACGCTGCCTGATCAGGTCAGCACCTTCGGGGGGAAAAAATGATGAAAAGAGTGGATTTTGAGGTAGCTGCAGTGAGGGGCTGCTAAAATCACGGGGTGGTCACCCAGCGGTTCTGACGCTGCCTTATCAGGTCAGCACCTTCAGGGGGGAAAAAATGATGAAAAGAGTGGATTTTGAGGTAGCTGCAGTGAGGGGCTGCTAAAATCACGGGGAGGTTTGTGGGTGTGGTGGAGCCCCAACCTTGTTAGCAAAGCCCTGCCGAACTCACCGGTGCAAAATCCAGCCACAGTTTGCTGTGAGGATGCTCAGTGTATCAGCAGGTTTCTGTATCCCACCCACCACCCAGAGCCCCTTTTGTGGCTGAGAGATGCTCTCCATCCTTTGTTGGCCACACGGCCCTTCTGATGGCCACCCAGCAGCTTTTCCACCCAGCCACGAGCAGCCTCCCACCAAAACACTCCCAAACCAGGAACCTGAAAAGTCCCAAGCAGGAACATGCTGTCTTCCAAGAATTTTCCATTGACCTCATGCACAAAATCATAATAAAAATAAAAATTTAATTCTAATTATACCATATTTTGCTGACCGATAACCTCACCTCTTCACCATACAAGCAAGCTGAGGAAAGTTCGTAACAGTGCTTGTGTTTATTGCTGTACAAAGGGTACAGCTGCTGTACAGGAACAGAATCCCAGCCAACTTCAGTTGCATCAGTCCTGGTTACCAGAGAAGACCTCTTGATGTTACCACATTTCTCAAGATCTGTAAAAATTGCAGTGATCTCCACTCCACAGCTCAGGTGGGGTTTGAAGAAACCACAGTGCTGTGCTCCAGAGGCACCTTCAGCACCCCACAGATCACAGACTGACAGAATGGTTTGGCTTGGAAATGACTCTTAAAGATCATCTGATCCAAAGCCCAAGGCTGCAGAGCGTTTCCATCACCCACAGGTCCTACTCTACTCTCACCAAAGCCTGTAGCACTGAAAAACCACTTTGGTTGGATAAATTTATATTAATAGAAATAAGGCATTTCAGCATGGACTACTAGAATGATTTGGGTTGGAAGGGACCTTAAATCTCATTTAGTTCCACCCCTGCCATGGGCAGGGACACCTCCCACTATCCCAGGTGCTCCAAGCCCTGTCCAACCTGGCCATGGACACTTCCAGGGATCCAGGCACAGCCACAGCAGCTCTGGGCACCCTGTGCCAGGGCCTTACACCCTCACAGCCAATATTTTCCTCCTAAATATCTCATCTAAATCTACTCTCCTGCAGCTTGAAGCCGCCCTCTTGTCCCTTGTCACGAGCCCTTCCACGGCTGTACCTGCTGCTGGAAACAGGCTGAAAGGAAATCACTGCACCCCAGGGAACGCCTCTGTATCAGCATCACTTTGTACAGACTTGGCTTATTCTGCACAATTCACACTTCAAACAGAGATCCTTTTCCATTTTCTTCTTCCTTTGGTAGATACCAGTGAAACATCCACCACTGACAGCAGCCACACTGGATTACTCTAATGCAAGTCAGATCTACATTGCCCAAGACCTTGCCTAGGAGAAAAGCATCTCCTAAGTGAGCAGCTTAAGCCCACAGAGCAGCAAAACCCCAACCAAAACCACCAACCCACTGCTGCTCTCCTTGGAAAAATATTGCAGTGCACTGCCAGTCACACAGACACAAATCTGCAGCAGAACTCCGAGCCCAGAAAGGTGAAAGTCATTATTTGTGAGAGCAGATGAGGCTGTTGCAATTCCAGAATAAAATGGTAATGTGCTGTTGGT
Organism: Pyrgilauda ruficollis; assembly: GCF_017590135.1. Taxonomy (NCBI): domain Eukaryota; kingdom Metazoa; phylum Chordata; class Aves; order Passeriformes; family Passeridae; genus Pyrgilauda; species Pyrgilauda ruficollis. The sequence continues at coordinate 3,056,852 of NW_024513654.1, read as the reverse complement.
AGCGAGCGGTACATTGTTTTAACGTGTTGTGATATTTATAAATATATGAAGTTTAAATAATCAGATGACAGAGAGTTTCTTTTCATCTCCTGAATGTTTATTATTCTTCACACATTAGCACTTTTTCCCCCAAATGTTATATCTTCTGCCATTTATAATTAATTTTAACAGCTTCTGCAACTTATCCCACAGGTTGTTGCTGTTTCTTTTAAACAGCGTGCTGCTGAGAAATTGATTTGTTTGCTCTGTGTGCCTACAGAAATCACATTATGAAATATGCATAAATGTCATTTCTTGGGCTGCTTCTGAGGATTAGCAGAGAAGAAAAGCTTGCTGAGGAAAAGGAAGAGACAAACAATAACAAAGCCCAGCTTAACACTTAAATTCAGCCACATTCCCGGCCCCTGAATATGGGAAACTCCACGGACTACACTGTATTTACCATTCTGATGGTGTTGTTTTGATACATACGCATTATTTATGGATTTTTCCAACAGTCACCCTTTCATACACATGTAATCAGAGCACACACTCTTATCACCAGGACTTTCCCATGCATGGGCTCAAACAGGTCCTTCCTTTCCAGCCCAAGAAACCACAGCTTGAAGCCCCCATTTGATGCCTCAGGTTTTAGCTTTTCTATTTTCTGTGCTGCTTTATTGTGTGGGTCTGGGGGGTCAGCACAGAGCCTGCAGATGGCACCTGGGACAGCCACGCTCTCAAAAGGTTTTATTACAAAACAAAGGCATCACAACTGTGCAGCCCAACACCACAGAATCTGAGCTGGAAAAGATCCACAAGGATCATCCAGTCCAGCTCCTGGCCCTGCACACGACAGCCCCAAGAACCACAGCATATGCTGAGATTCCAGACCAACAAAACAGCAGCACCCACGGATTCAGATAAAAACAACTTTTCCCCAAAGTCTGGAGCAGGACCTGCCCTGCCCTGCCCGGTGGAGGCAGAGGCAGCTCCCGAGGACAGCACGGGATGCAAGGCAGCTCTGCCATGCTATCTGCCGCTGCAGAGCACGCTGAATGACACGTTCTGAAATGCAAACCAGATATTTTTCTCGGAGACTTCGTTAGACACATCACTCTCCTATATTATTACAGAGAGCTGTCAAAACAGCCTGGTGGGAAAGCTCTTCCCCAGACATGTACAAGTATAAATTGTCATAGTATAAAGTAAATTCCATTAACGGCAACATAGTCATTATTTTGCATAATAAAAGTAAAGGCTCTTTGCTTGTGATCTATGTATTTACGACCATGGAACCAACTAGCACTTTCTCTTTTCTGATGCCTTTGTTAAAATTACAAGATAATTGGTTGCTGTTGCAGATATTAATGTCTGATAACAAAGTGCCTAAGGCAGGAAAGCTGAAGTGGTAGTGAAACAGCACCAGTGACAAACCTCAAATTCCTGTTCTCCGAGGAGTAACCAAACCAACCGAAAGAAAATAGTAATTTTTAATTTGTATCATCACAGGCATTGTTTGAATGATGCATACTGCAAATTCAGAGCAAAACTTTTTAAAAATACACTTTTAAAATGCACGTCTCTTAATTCTGGCTATGAAACCTCCCAAAAACCCAACTGAGATATTTCAAGGACTCTTGAGAGTTCAGAATACACCAGCATTCTGAAGGATATTGAAGAATCAAGTTGTAAAATAAGCTGGGTAACCTCTCTGCTCTAGGAGAAATGTATTTCCATCCATAAGGGAAAAAAAAATGATTTTGAAATACCTGAGTTCTCAGTGATTAGTGCCACTGCATTCCCAAAAACCTGCACTTCCAGAGCATGTCCATTCTGGCTGGAAGCAGGAGCGATGATACACAGGAATGCTCAGCCCTCCCTGAGTTTACACACACGTCGTGTTTATGAATAAAATTGCAGCTTCAAGTCTCAGCCATGATGAGCAATTGGGAGCCTGGCTGTTATAAATACCATGCCAATTGCAGCAAGCTGGGCTGGGGATAGTGTATATTATTTATTACAATTCAGTCTGTCATGGAATTAAGCGCATTGAGCCAATTTCAATATGAGCACAGGGGGAAGAAGATTACATTCAAATGAATAAAGTTGCTTTGAAAACAAAACAATGTCATCTGGTAGCTTTTTTTTTCCCTGTGAACTGGCTCATTAATAGGAAAAAAATAACCTGCAGTTACTCACTCTGCACCTTCCCAGTGCCCTCTCCCTTCCTGTTGCGAAACCAGGGACATTTCTGGCGTCTCCTCTGGGAAACTTGATGGCAATTGTTCAAAACCTCAAGGATGGCAAGACCCCAAGGTGTAAATAAGAAAAACAAACATCTGCATCTGCTCTTACAAAGGATTCCTCACTGAAAGTCATTCGCTTTTAGTTTTTAAATTATTCTTTTGTGATGGACACGATACCATTAATTTAATTTCAACTTGCATTTCCTATTAGTATAATCTACTGAGTTATCTCCACAGCAGTAGCAAAAATCACTTTACGGTGAGCTATATCACTTCAGAATTAATTACATGTATTTTAGGTTTGATAAATGAAAATAGGGTCTGTGATTAATTGAAGGACAATCAATATGATCCAGCTATTAGACAGCTTGATGAGGTATCCAGTGTATGAATATAATCTATAGTAATCAGCTAATTGAAGACTGTGGACTAAAAAGATTTTAGGAAATCCAAGCTTCAATCTGAAAAATATCCCAATAAAATGGATGTTCCAAGGAAGAATGCTCACAAACCCAAGGAAGGTTTAAGACCCGTTTCTATTTTGGCTGGTTTTAAACAAAAAAGAAATTGCTTCACTGACTTAAAAAAACTGCTTACTGTGATAAAACACAGAAAACAAGATGGATTTTGTAAGTGAATCATAAGAGTATTTCTTATTTACCTCCCCCAAACTCCTTGAATCATATTTTACTAATGTCTTGCGATTCCTGGAGCTGACAGAGATGGTTAAATAGTTTCATTAAACACACTCTGTCTTGGTGTAGCCACATCCTCCATCAAATTAAACAGTCAAATAGTTGAACAAATGAACCTTCTCCATCTCTTCTGACATGAAACCAAGTGTGCAAAACAGGCATATAGCGATGTTGGTTAGGCTTGTGATTCCAAAGGAGAGCTCAGGAAGGGAGAAAATAATCAATAGGAGCAAAGCTGGAGTGTTCCACGTTCAGAAAAATATGGAATTGGCGAGTGCAATCCGTCCAGCATCAGCATAAATGCTGACAACTGTTAATCTACTGTAACCCTGATTAATGGTTGCAGTTGTCCATTAATACCAGGCGTTTTAACTTACTACTAAAATTGATTAGTCAGTTAAGAATTCAATCCTAATGCTCAATAAAACTGCACTTTCTCTGCAAAGGCTGTGCAGAATGAGGTGATGCAGCCAGCAGCACTGCCATGCCTGAGGAGGGGCAGAGGAGAGGAGGAGCACAGTGCCATTCCCAGTGCCATTCCTGGCTGGCACATCCATCTCCACGCTCCTCTCTCCAGATCTGGTGTCTGAGGTGGAAATACTGGAGTTCAGTACTTTGGGGAAACCCACCTGAGCAGGTCTGGGGGCAGCACCTCAGGCTGGGATGTGACCCTGGGAAGGACAATCCCCCCAGGCTGGGAATTGCAGATGGGGTCTCCATCAACAGAAGCGTCTGGCATGATCTTCCCAACTCCTCCTCTTCCCCCTCAACACCACCCTGTGTTCTTCTACCTTTTCCAAACCATAATTTCCATTATTATTATTATTATTTTCCCACCCCGTTTGCCTTCCCAGCAGCAGCCACGCTTCACTGTGTACAGAAGGGACTCAGCACACACCAAGGGGGAAATGTCAGTTTGCTGCATCACTTGTTTTTCCCCAAATGTCACGTGGGGGTACAGGATTTCACACCACGTTACAGCAGCAGTGCCATGGCTACGGATGTCTCCCGGCTCCTGCTGCAAACCTTTCCTTCCAGGGGGCCCTTTGCCATGGATACTTCAAACACCTGATGCAAAGATTTTAGCATCCAAAAATCAGGTTTTGGGCTGCACCTGGAGCCTGGCAGCTAGCGGGGATGCTGGAGAAGGAAACCGAGGAGGCAGCATCAGTGCGGAAGGGAAGAACACTCGGTGCCAAGAAAATCATTTGTCATGAGAGAAATACCTTTTAAAAGCTGTCTTCAGATTCAGCTCAGATGAAGGAGATTTCTTCTTTACAGGTAAAGGCAGGTAAGCAATTCTGAGGTTCTCTTTGCCAAGGGAGATATGCTTTAGAACCAAAATTACAGACCCTTTCCTTTAGGTCACCCTAAAAATCACAGAAACGCAAAATCACAGATTGGATTGGGTTGGAAGGGACCTAAAAGATCATTTACCTACAGTCCCCTGCCATGGGCAGGGATATTTTCCATTATACCAGGCTGCTCCAAGCCCCTTCCAACCTGGTCTTGGACTGTCGTGGTGTTCACAATCCTCCCAGGGATCCAGGAGCAGCCACAGCTTCTCTGGGCACCTGTGCCAGAGCCTCACCTCCCTCACAGGGAACAATTCCTTCCTTATATCTAATCTGAATCTACCCTCATCCAGCTTGAAGCCCTTCCCCCTTGTCCTATCACTACACGCCCTTGTGAAAAGCCCCTGAGGAGAGCAATAAATGACAGCTAAAAAATAACCCTGGAAGGAACAGAAAGAATCTGCTTCGGGCACTGGCAGCACCAACTCACAGCTGCAGACCCAGAGATCCCAGTTTGACCTCTTCACATGATTGTGGAGCTGAATTACTGTAAAGGTTCTCTAAGCACACCCTCCTCCAGCATCCCTGTGCAAGCAGAAGCCCCTGGAGATAGGAGCAGTAATTTGGAGCACTCAGGGAGTGCAGAAGTGGAGCCTGGGGTAAGATGCACAGATGCTGTTTTCAATTAACATTTTCTAAGTGCTGTTGAAAGCAGGCAGGAGAGGTGCTGAAGTGACCAAGCCATGGTCCTGTTCCAGCCAGATGCAGCCAAAGTCTTCTGAAGCTGACTCCAGAAAGGTGGGAACAGCATCAACGCTGCATTTAGGTGCATTCAGGATTCCTGTGCACTGGGACTCCCAAGGAAGTTCAAGTCTGATCCATCAGTGCCACAAGAGCTCCCACCAAGAGAAGGAATTAGATCACCACCACCTCACCCAGAGCCAAACCCGTGGTGGGATCAGCCCTGTGCAGGCTGCCGCCCAGCTCTCCCATGGATTCACTGCCAGTGGTTTGCCAGGATGCTCAGGCTTTCCTCACTTTCATACATCACCCCTTTCCATGGGCCCAGAACTGCCAGGAGCACCCTGAGCATCCCAGACACTGCAGGCACACATCACAGATGATGGGAATGCCAGCAGCCTCGGAGAGGCTCTGTGGACCAGACTCTCTGCTCACTGCCCCTGCTACATTAAACATTTCAGAGGGACAGTAAAACTTGTTAACACACTGTCAGAAATAAAAAATACCAGGAAACTTCACACAACAAAATACCTGGAAGCCACCAAGGACTTGGGAATAAATCCACAGCTGATTCATAAGGACAACCCAGGACACAGCCTGGATTTTTTTTTCATTATTTACCTGACCAGCAGCCTGGAAAACAGTGCTTCTGCACTGGCAGCACCCGAGGACATGAGCTGATTTTTCGTGATCTGCCAGGCTGCAAGACCAGATGCTGTGGCTGCTTCTTCCTGGAAACATTCAAGGTCAGGCTGGACAGGGCTCTGAGCAACCTGATCCAGTGGAAGGTGTCTGTGCTCGTGGCAGGGGGGTGTCAGGAAATCATCTTTAAGGTCCCTCCCAACCTAAGCCACCCTGTGATTCTGTGAGAGCTCCTGGCGTTCCCAACCTGCACATCCCACACTTGTCATGATTACAGCAGCAATGATGCAATGGCCTCCCCTGCAAAGCCCTTTAATAACATTAATGTCTGTCAGGCCAGACTTTAAGTATTAACATATGGGGAGAAAGCCAAATAACTTAATATTATTGTGTGTACGTCTGAAATAACACTCCACAAGGCCTCTTATACCGCACATTAAACCTGCTTAAGAGAAGACATTTGAGCAGAATCAATTATTTTGCAGTAATTCTTCACATTGAATGAGGCATTTTAAGTATATGTTGTCACAGCAGAACTCTTCACATATTTAAAAGCACGTTTTCCATGAAATTTAGTTACAAAAACAGTAATATGAATGTGAAATTATCCTTTATGCAGCAAAAGGCTTGAGAGCAAATCCTTCCCATGTCTGCAGACAGGAATATTCACAACATTATACCAAAGGTCCTACCAACACTTCATTATAAATTTCTCCCCTTATATTCAGGGAATTAGAAAAATCTCTGCCCAGAGGGGATTGTTTTCATAAACTCGGTGCACAGGGGTCTCAGTACAGGCAGGAATGTTTATGGAAAATCTGAGATTAGAACATTTCAAACTGACTGGTTTCAAGTTGCACACATGTAAATCTATAAATAGCACGGGAAACGTGTGTATGAAAAGCGAAGAAATAACACATTGTGCAAAAAAACCAAGTTTGCCACTACAATGGAAAATGAACATTTTTTTTCTATTTGACTAAAAATCTAATTTACTACCAAGCTATTCCATTTTGCTGCTAGATTGCCACAAGTGTTATCTCCAGGAGCTTTTAATACCAGCTCGTGCTTACAGTAATTCTCCAGGCAGGGCTCTGCAGCAGGGTGGGTTTAACCCTCCCAGTGACTTCTCCAGGAGCAGAGCTGGGACACTTCTCCTTGCTTTGGGACCACACCTTGGCACACAAACAGGAGCTCCAGTGCAGCCCAGAAACTTCAAAGCACATAGAAACTCAGGTGTAAAAACTTAAGTAAAACCCAGGTGTCAAAATGCTGTGCAGCACCTGGATGCTCAGACAGGAACCCCACGATGCTGAGCTTGATCCACCTCCTCCTGCCATGCCAGGAATGGGCACTGGGAAGGAGTGACACGCTGGGGACATGCCCACAGGAGGGCACACACCTCCTGCCACACAATGCTGGGCTTGATCCACCTCCTCCTGCCACGCCAGGAATGGGCAGTGGGAAGGAGTGACACTCTGGGGACATGCCCACAGGAGGGCACACACCTCCTGCCATGCCAGGAATGGGCAGTGGGAGGGGGTGACACTCTGGGGACATGCCCACAGGAGGGCACACACAGTGGGATGCACAGGCTGTGGGCAGGAAAGAACATTCCAAGCTGCCAAAAGAATGATGCTGGCACAGCTCAGGGTGGGTCCTGCCACCAGCAGGATGGGATGGCCAAAGGATCAGAGAGCGCAGCACTTCTGCTGGGGCAATGCACCACTACCCACCAGTCAGTCCCTGAGCACTTTCAGTAGTATTTTAATAGAGAATCACCTTGGAAATAGTGCTGGTGATGTCCAAGCTCACAGCTCTCGTGGCAGAGGTGCCACAAGGGCTTGGCAGGGGCTTCCTGACCTGCCTGGCTGCAAGGTGAGCCAGGCTTGCCCAGGTACCGTCCTCACCGCCCCTTCACAGACCCACAGGATGACAGGGAATAACCCAGTGCCACCCCTGCCATGGCAGGGACACCTCCCACTGTCCCAGGCTGCTCCAAGCCCTGTCCACTGCCAGGGATCCAGGGGCAGCCACAGCTTCTCCATGTAACCTCTGCCATAGGTGCTTTGCACTGAGTACAGCAACTGCAGGACAGGTCCTGACAGGGGACAAAGACCATTGATGGAAGGGTCATCAAAAGCTTTAAAGACAGCAATTACATCAGATGGATAAAATACATACTGCAACATCAAAATTGAATTAAAAATTAAATTAAAATTATTTTAATTTAGCTGACTCAGCTGGGATAATCCTACCCTCTACAGCATTAGGGCTTTGGCCAGTGAGGCACTGCAATCTCCTGAAATCTTATTAACTCAGCTAACTGCACTTTGCCTCCACTTTCTTCTAATTTTAGATTGAAACTCTCTACAGCAGAGCCCATGCAGGGTGAAAACAAATTTTAAACATCATTTTGCTGAAATGTACTGCAAGTATATTTTCTTTTGAAACTGGCAGGGTGGATTATTTTACTGAAGTTCTCAGGATGTTAATATTTGAGGGCAACCTCTGCCTTTGCAGTTCCAAGGGAAGGGGACAGCACTGTTGGCACTAGAGAGCTCCTCAGAAATTCCTGCTGACACAGCTTCCTCTTCATCTTTGTCTCATATCAAGTTAGTAGTCAATGTGTTATTTTAACAGCATGACAACAACTATACAGAATGTCAAATAGTTACCTTTTATCTGGAATTTTATTCCTGCCATATATTTCAATGGAAATATACAACTTAATGTTGCAACATATTTCATGGTGAAATGGGTAATAAAAAAACTATAGACTGTGCACTTCCCCTACAACATAAAGGAGGAACACACTGAAAATCTCTACTGTTTGCTACTCTTGTCCAAAATCTCCACACCAACCTACTGTGTCTGAACTATAAATATTGCTATTTTCAAGGGGGTTTTTTTTATCTTTTTAATGAAACAAAATATAAATACAAAATACACTCTGGATCCATCTGGCCAGCCTCAGTTTCAGTTCCAGACCGATGTAAGGATAGAGACAGAGGACAAACCCTTCAGACCACACTTTGAACCCACCACATGGCAGCCTGCTGTCCCTCACCCTGCAGTAAGATGCTTTCAGAATCCCAGAGAAGGAGAAAAATCAGGAAATTTTACATCAGCAGGTGCAAAGCAAAACCCCTCTCTTATCTCCTGCACCATTCTGGTATCAGGCCAATGCTGGGGATGCACTCAGGAGCTCCTGGAATCTCAAAAAACGCACACAGAATCACAGAAGAGTCTGGGTTGGAAGGGATTTTTAAATGCTGTTTAGTCCACCCCATCCTGCAGTGAGCAGGGACATCTCCACCCAGACCAAGCTGCTCCCTGCCCCATCCTCCCTGGCCTTGGACACCTGGAGGGATGAGGTGTCAAATGCCTCCCCCTGTGTGACACTTCAGTGCTTTCAGCAAACTGAAAGCTCCCGTGTATCTTCAGAGAGAGACGTTTTCCCTTCTAAGTAAACTACAGACCAGGAAAGAAATATTCCCTGTCATTTTCCATACAGATGACAGCTGGCTAATTAGTGAAATTATAGCTTTGTCAATATCACTTCATGCGCTCAACCCCTCTTGCTATTAAAAAAAAAAAAAAGAAAAAAAAAAGAGAGAGCTGAAAGATCCAAACTCTTTCACATATTTGTGTTTACCCAAGGAAAATGTCCTTTTTCAAGGGAGGCCTGATGGGCAGAGCTGTGACAGCCACAACATCCACATGGAGCAGGACTCATTTAAGACTCTCTCTTAAGGTCCCCTGTCTTGGCCATGTCCTACATGAATAATCACATACAAATACACCTGCAGGAGCATGAGGAGGACAGAGAAGTTTTAGATGTTGAGAACATGAGGCATCTTAGATGAACAATGCCTGGCAAGTTTTTCTGCTGGAAGATGGATTTACCTGAGGACCCTCAGGCTTCTGAGCTTTCTCCTCCAGCATCCATGCTGAGTGTACTCGTTCTGCCCTCACTGTGCACCTTCCAAAGTACACAGGAATCTACCAAATAAACCATCAGACTCTGCCTTCTGGTGTATCCCAAGCTTTTATGTCAGTCCAGGTCTGCCCTCCAGCAGACGTGCCAGGCAGTGGTGCACAGCCTGAGAGCTGCAATTAACTCCCAGTGCTGTGGCTTTTCCCTGATCAGTGAACAGTTAAACCAGAATTACTACCTGCAGTTCTTGATGAGGTCAAGAAATGGAAAAGGATGGCACCACTGGAGCTGTATAAAGCAAGACAGTGCTCCAAGGCCAGTGTCCCAGCAAACTGCTCCGCTGGACTGGGCAGAGGAGCCTGCAGGACCTGCTCTGACCCCCTTCCGAGAAGGTTTCCAGAAACATGACTACACTCTGAGCTCCTCTTGGCTTTCAGGACCTGCACAGCAGCCTCCAGCTCACCCATGGTCTGCCTGATGCCCCGGAGACACAGCAGCAACACAACAGGGCATCCTCAAAGGTTTGCCAAGCCCTGCTCTATTCACACCAGGGCAGGAACAACCTCACAGTCCCAACCTTTTCTGGGCCAGGCATGAGTTCAGCATCTGTACTTGCCCAGCAAACCCATGCAGCTTTCAGACACAAAAACAGGAACAAAGCAAAATCGCTGAATTCCCTGGTTTTCTTTGTTGACACTGATTCCTGTCCAACTGCTTCCTCTCTCAGCAGGAAAGCCCAAGGATGGGCACTGGATGCCCATCCATCCTGAGCTGGGTGACACCAGCTGATGACACACAGCTGCTGACAGCAGGCTGGGACAACAGTCCCCTTTTGTTTTGTTTTTGGTTTTTTTTTTTTTTTCCCCGGATTGCTGCTCAAGGTCCTTCCTTGAGAAGCAGGCTGCCCTGGAAGCACTGGGATGCACTGCCAGCTCCAGCCTGGGAGAGGCTCTGCTGGCAGGGCCAGAGATGGGCAGGGGCAGCTCCAGAGAGCTCCTGCCCAGCATGGGCAGCACCCTGCTCCTCATCCTGCTCCTGCCAGCATCCAGAGCTCCTCATCTCCTGGAGATCTGCTCAGCATGGGCAGCACCCTGCTCCTGCCAGCAGCTCCAGAGAGCTCCTGCTCAGCATGGGCAGCACCCTGCTCCTGCCAGCAGCTCCAGAGAGCTCCTGCCCAGCATGGGCAGCACCCTGCTCCTCAACCTGCTCCTGTCCAGAGCTCCTCATCTCCTGGAGATCTGCTCAGCAGCACAGCACCCTGCTCCTCATCCTGCTCCTGCCAGCAGCCAGAGCTCCTGGAGACCTGCTGGGCTGCTTCACAGACCTGCCCTTGACACAAAGGCTGTGAAAGCCGGAGTGCAGAGCACCACATCCCACAGCTTCTCCTTTCCCCTGGGAGAAGCTTCTCAGCTTTGGCCCAGCAGCTTCATCACTTTGGCTCACCACGATAACCGTGCAAGAGGACAAACCCATCACCAGCACCACTCCAACCACACCAGCTCCTCTGGGGAGCTGCTCCCTCCACCCTGGAGAGACCCAGCCAACCCCTGATCTCTGCTAATGAAGGCAGAATGGCAATCCCAGCTGGATGTGGGAGAGCCAAAAACAAGCCAAAGGCTATTTTGGAAGGGTCTGAAAAACTGCTGAGCGGTGATTTATTCAAGAGATTCATCAGTTCACCAACTTTCCGAAGCTTCGGAGACGGTGTAAATGTAACAAGTGAGTCTCTTGCATGAATAAAAAATTACGTTTTACATAAATTAAATATATAATTTGATTAAACATGTTTATGTCTCTGCAGTGACATTTAGAATAGGAAGTATTCATTTTCTGTTTTGAAAGGAAAAAACTCTTTCAAATGTAATTTGAAGCTGTCAAACCAATCTTCTTTACAGATCTTTTAAATGTCACATACCTTCGAAAGGGGATGGCAGATTCCTTTTAAATATGCAATTGCAAACAGTCCAAGCAAAATCAAGAATTTATTAAAATATGCTACTGACATTTATACTGATTAGGTATAGCCCTTTCCTCACTCCCTTTCGACAGACTCCCCTACAAAAGATGTGTCACAACAGCTCCCATTAACTCTGTGCTCGCTCTAATTCCCCAGCACACAACCAGCCCTTCCCAACCAGCAAAATCCAGCTGCAGGAGAAGAACAACTTCTTCTCTAGAGGCAATAAGATGGATTTGTGCTCCCTCTACATGAAGAATTGTACTTTTTGATGATTTCTTACCAGCACGCCTGAAATTTATAACCGAAAATATGAACTGCACTTACTTTAAATCAAGTGCAGCACTACCCCTAATGGCTTTAAATGGGAGAGTGTGTTAATCACACACATAAAGAAAACCCACTGCAACTCATTTCCAACAACTTTACAGGAGCAACTTGTATGTTTTGTTTTATAATCACAATATCTATCCTTAGATTATTCATTATTTACCCCACTTAGAATGCATTTCTGGACTGTTTTTCCTTTCCCTTTTCTACCAGTGAATGATCAAGTGCAGCAATGATGGCAGCTCCCATTCCCAGTTGCTCCCCACTGACATATTGGACATTTTAGGGTCATTTTATTTTTTTTAAAGACAAAGAATTTAATGATTATTTCTTCCCCTCTGTCATCAGGTCAGTGAAGTGCACAGGCATAACTCTCATCAGCATTAATGGAAATCCCCACTGTAAATTCTCCCCCGTGAAGCAACATCAAAAGCAAGGCCATCCTGACCAAGCATATTCAAACTGGAAAATAAAATATACCTCCCATTTCTTGCTACCTCCAAAGGGAAAACGTAATGAAGAGCAGGAGATTAAGCTACAATTCCTGTATCAAATCTTCCTTGTATTCTATAATTACTCAACCCAACATACACAATAGTTACTCCTTAATGATGAAAATTTGTTGCACGTTATTGAAAGATTTTATTCTACTGCTCTCTCAACTTTTGGTGTATAACATAGCCAATTATAGCACAGCCATTGTGACATAAATCACCATCACCACCAAATCTGGCTGTCTTCAAGCTTATACCCCGTGCTTAAAAATCCTCCAACACCCACCCACCATGGACAAAAACACACTGGTGGGCTCAGCGTGTGAGGGGGAACAAAGTAATTTTCCACCAGTGTCCTTCCTTCCCTCCACCAACCACTGCAAGGGGTGACAAAGATTTCAGGGGATTCCCAAAGATGAGCTTGGAACTCGTAATAAATAAATATTTATATGCATAAATATCAATACCCAATCCCCTGATGAGCAGCTGCTCTCAGGCTCATGGGTCTATCAATACCTTCTGCTGACACCACACTGATGATCAGTGTCAGAAACGTTCTTTAAATACAGCCAGGGAAAGATGAACACTGTAGGAAGGTACATCCACTTCCATGGGTTTCTGAACTATGAGAAACTGCCCCTAGAGCTCCTCCCCTAAATCACATCTCCTGCAGAACCCAGGAGAGCTGGGCCACCAGAGGAGATCCTGCCTGACACCCACCACACCTGGATAAGCTCACACCACACGGGGAAAGCTCATTTCTTCACAGAGCCCCTTGAAGGACGTGATCATCTTCCCAGGTGAGGGCACCCAGCACCTGACAGCACAGCACCTTCTCCATGCCATCCAAACCATTTGTCCTGCTCCCACAAAAACCAAGGAAGCTTTTGGCTAGCTGAGGCAGTGTTATTCCCATTCCTTGCACTTGGCAAGTGATCCTTGACCAAGACTCATCTGCAGGGTAGGCACAGCAAGGAATTAGTGTTCTGTCTCTGCTTCTCAGCGTACCCAGCTGCTTTTCTATGTGGTAACACACAAACACAAGAGCAAGCAAACACCTGAGATGGAAATGGGACCAGCTCAGTGCTGGCTGTGTCCATCCCCCTTGGCTGGTGGAGTCCAGTCCCACCAATCCCTTTGGATTGCTGGGGAGCACAAGAGTTAAGCTTTCTTAATGCTTAAATCAACTGCAGCCAGTCCAAACTAATTTCCAAACCTCCATAAGGTCTTCCTACAGGTTTTGTCCATAAAAACAAATGGTCTGGGCTTCAGGCAGGACTCCCTTTCTTTCCAAGGAACGAGTGGAGGAACCAACCACCAAACACTGTGCATGCAGCATTTGCAGGCAGGCCATTCCCACAGGAGAACACCTTCAGTCCCTGAAGGTTTAATACCCATGAATGGCAGCCTTGGGAGATGTCACCAGGCTGCTTTCTGACTGGCTTTTTTTTATTTTATTTTTTTTTCCCCCCAAGCTCTGCCAGTGCAGGACATGCCACCTGGAAAAGGCAGGAGATCTGCCCGGTGGGCTTCCCAAAAGCACAGCGAGTCTGATCCACATCTGAGCTACTCTGAAACACAGTTTTGGAGCACGTCAGCAGCTGGTGTAAATCAGCATCACCACAGCAGCGTGGCAGAGAGCGGAGCCTGGCCTCCCATCCCCGCTCCGAGGCGCAGGAACATCCCTGATTCCCTCTGACAGAATCAGCGCACTCGTCACCAGCGTTCTTCTGAGCCAGAGCAGGAGGTTTGCCTTTATTTCCACTTTACTGCACCCTGCTGACCCAGGACACGACTTAAAAACACCAAGTGTGGAGTGACAAGATTTAACAGTCAAGTGATAACCATGCTTGGTGCTCAAAGCCTCCTTGGGAAGGCTCTGCTTTGCCATGGAGCAACCCGGCACATCTCTGGAGAGCAGCCCACGGAGGGGCCAGATGAACCCCACGTCTGCTGTGACAGCAGCAGCAGCAGACACCCTGGCTCCTCTCAGACTGCTTTCTGTCAATTCCCAGCATGAGCTTCCCAATGACAACTGCAAAGTCCCCTCTGTAGGTGTTGGTCCTGTCCAAACCCGTCCCCACTTCCACGCAGCCCCTTCACTCCTTGAGTGTTTCCAAAGCCAGCAGACCCCCATCCTCCTCCCTCTCCACCACAATGAACAGCACCAGCAGCTCTCAGTTCTCAGTGTCAGGTGTCCAGCACAGACACCATTCCTCCCTCCTGGATCACGCTGCTTGCTTGATTTGTGGGAGCAGGAATGGGGGAAGTGGCCAGGGAAGGAACAATACCTTAAGACAGTTATGGAAAAAATTACAGAACCATAACACAAACTCCATACAGAGTGTGTGAGTACACAAGCATTTCTCCTGCCACACTGTAATTAATGCAAAACATGCTAGGATTTCATTCTTCTGGTGCAACACGGGCATTATTTTTGTTGATTTGTCCAGTTGGGTTTTTGGAAGCCATCGCTTCCTGCATTCCACAACAGAAACTTTACACCCACAAAACCTGGTACCATTTAATTTTATTCTTCCTGTCTTTATTCTATTTATTTATTCAGCTAGCCAATGTGAGAGGCCGTAAATCGCACTGCTACTTAAGTCACAGGGGGAATTCCTTCAAACATAAGTAAAAACTCATAAATAACTTCCTTCAGTCAACAACGCATTCATTTTCTTCTCTGCTTTCTGACTAATCTTCCAGCTAACAAATCAAATCAAGTACCCAAACGTAGTTATTCTGTTATGATAATCATCTCCTTATACCCAGAGCATACCTTGGCTTATTTCTTCTCAAATTAAAATATCAGAAAGGCTTGGGATGGTGGAGAGAGAGAGGAGGAAAGGTTATGAGCCATTGATAAACCCAAGGTACAACAAGGAAACTCTTCAACTTGACCAAAGTCCTGCATCTTGAGCAGAAGGTTGGCCTTTTTGTGCTAGGTTGGTAAAAAAAAAGTGATGCCAAATCCAATTTAGACTCACTTTTTATTAGTATGACTCACAGTACAGTTTTCAAGGCAATGAACTGCATGATATAAAAAAAAAAATTAGATGATTTTAGAACTGGGACAATTCCCCTAAACTTGCTGGAAGCAATGTAGCTACAAATAAATCCAGGAATTAATCTGTGACAAAGTCAGTAGAGAGGCAAGAAACCTTCACAAAACGTAAACACCCAGGACAATGTGGGGTGAACATTTATTTAACCTTCCATGAAATTTGCAGTTTGTCCTGTAACTAGCCCTCAGCACTTCCAAACCTA
This sequence comes from Pyrgilauda ruficollis, assembly GCF_017590135.1. Classification (NCBI taxonomy): domain Eukaryota; kingdom Metazoa; phylum Chordata; class Aves; order Passeriformes; family Passeridae; genus Pyrgilauda; species Pyrgilauda ruficollis. The sequence continues at coordinate 3,041,260 of NW_024513654.1, read as the reverse complement.
AGCACATCCCCACCACTCCTGCTTGCTGTGGGTAACAACAGAGCCTGGTGGTGATTCCCACTGGGATGGAGGCCAGGAATGATGCCCCAGGGGAACAATCCCACCCACAGCCACAGCCACGGCCCCACTGCACCTTGATCAGATCACAGAGTGATGGCCAGCACCAACAGCAGGGCCAGCAGCATCAGGCTAAAAATAAACCCCCAGAAATAAACGTGCCCTGGCTGCCAGCCTCCTGAGGATGCAGAGGCACAGGGCTGGAGGGGAGCAAGAACAGCCCCGACAGCATCCGTGTGTATCCAACACAGCAAAGGGACAGGGGAGGGGGTAAGGGACCCACATGGGAGTGGAAATGCAGTGGGAGGGGAATGGAACCCCACAGCAATCCCAGCAGTGAGTGGTAGCCTGCCCAAGAGCATCCTCATCCTCCCCAGAGCGCGGCTGGGGAAGGCAGAAGCTGCCACAACCCATATGGGGATGTGATGCTGCAAGGCAGGGTCCAGGAAAACAGAGCTGGAGGGCAGCTGGTAACCCTACCCTACATCATTTTCTTTTATTTCATTGCTTTGTCATCTTTAAACAAAACCCCCATGGCAAGTTTTTCCACGCAAACACCTTTGGTAAGCTTTTGAAAATGTGCAGGTTTGAAACAGAGAAACCACAAGCCAGGCCAGCCAGGCTCAGCCATTCCCAGTCAGGACATGGGCACCTCAGAGGACACCCAGCTCATTCCAAAGGCTGCAGGTGTGGGAGCCTGGGCTGCTGAACAGAGCCCTGCTCACACAGCTCCAGCAGCCCCCTGGCCAGCCCTGTGCCTCCCCAAGGCAGCCACACCCCAAAAACAAACACCTGGATTCCCTTGTCTGACCTACAGGACTGCCTGTGTGTTACAGAGCTCAGCAAGGGACAGCAGAGCCACTTGGAAAGTGGTTTTTTTTTTGTTTTTAATTAGCTAGTTGGAGGAAAGATGCACATCACAGCAGACAATGCTCTGGCTGGTTAAACCCTTCAGGTAAAAGGGGATTATGCTGCAAACACTGACGTATCCTTCAAGGAGGACCACCATTAAACTGCTGACAAATGATTCCCCTGCACAGCACACTTTACAACGTGAGGAAACCCTTCCAAGCCCAGGCTGCAGCCGTGTGCTGGTGCAGGGAGGCAGGAGAAGATCCCAGATCCCGACCCATCCCATGGCTTTTGGCGAGGGAGGGATGGTCACCAGGCCACCAGCCACAATTCAGGAAGTGTCTGCATCACTTCCCTCCCATCAGACCTTACCTGAGTTTTCTGAGGGTTTTATTTTCACTTTGATATATTTGTTTGATGCATTTCAAGTGATATATTCCTAATTCTCTATGATGGAAAGTGATTTTAAAAAAAATGCTGCGATTTCCAGATTAAAATGTTCATTTGGTGATTCAGAGGAAATAAATACAAGAGATCTTACACAAACAGAGGCTCCCAGGGCTGATGGGGAGCAAGAGCCACAGGGCTCTCATCCATTTTAGACACACAACACAGAATTACAGAATGGTTTGGGTTGGGAGGGGGCTAAGGATCATCTTCCAACCCCCTTCCACTAGACCAGGTTGCTCCAAGCCCCATCCAAGCTGACCACAATCTTGGCCAGCTCATTTAACCTGATGCTCTTCAAAATGTTTTGAAACCCTCAAATAAAGACCTCTTAGTGCAATAAAAAAAAATTCTTGTATCATATCTATCAGCAGCTTTAACTCCTTAACACTCCCCTTGCACAAAGTTTACATTAGGAAAAATAATTAAACAGCTATTGGACTGATTCTGTGCCTGCTCAGCAAGTATCAGTACCTTGGTAACTTCCTTATGACTTTACAGAGTTTCCTGTAATTCCCAGGGAATTACCAGAGTTTCTGGGTGCACTTTCATGCAGGTTACTTCAGGGTTTTGACACTTGGCTTGTTGCCTTTGAACATGGCATCACCCACACAAGCCAACACCTGCACGACCCCGTAGGGCAGATATTAAGTGCTGAGGGTATCTGAGATTCCAAGGGATGGTCACTGAATTCACAGCCAAACATCAATTTTCCAAGCGCCCTTTTCTTCTGCACCAGCCAACAGGGAAAGATATGGTGCACCAGGGAAACTCACAGCAGTGGGATGGGATTTGGAAGAGACAAAGCAGAACACAAAAGGCCTTCAGGTTCTGAGAGGTTTTGGGGCTGCTGAGCTCTGACTTTGGCCAGAAACCTGGAGCATCCTGGTAACCCCACAGCACTGGTGGAGATGGGGGTGATGATGAGACATTTAGATGGGATTTTGGGATGGAATTGTTCCCTGGGTGGGTGGGCAGGCCCTGGCACAGGGTGCCCAGAGCAGCTGTGGCTGCCCCTGGATCCCTGGCAGTGCCCAAGGCCAGGCTGGACACTGGGGCTGGGAGCACCTGGGACAGGGGAAGGTGTCCCTGCCATGGCAGGGATGACCTTTAAGGTCCCTTCCCTCCCAAACCATTCTGGGATTCCCTGAGTCTGTGGAGCAGCAGTGGCCATGAGCTGTGGGGTGCCCCTGACCTCGGGGTGCCTGCCAGGAGCTCAGCAGCAGAGCAGAAGGAGGTCAGGACCCACTGAACATCTCAGCTTTACCTGGTATGTACCTAGCCCAGGAAGCAATGTATTTTTCATGCCTTTTTTTCCTTCTATCTGCTATTTTCAAGTCCTAAAAAAAGCTACTGGACACGGAGCATCATTATGCACACCGCAGCCTGAACACAGCAGGAAATTTTAACATTTCAGCCGCATGCACAAAACCCTCTAACACATGTATATTTTATTTGATTTACTGCAATACTTTTCTTCCATCTCTTGGAAGTAATTTTTCTCTAAAGCGTAACTGCTTAATTGGCAAGTGTACAAAATATAATTACACTGCATACAAGTTACAATATTGCTTATGGGAATAACACTGTTGATGCATTCTGCTTTATTTTGTGTTTAATCTCTATTAAGAGATCTGTGTGAAAATAGCAAGGTACTCTTGATCTTATAAACATGACATGTAGTTCAGTCATTTCCCTGCCTAACCAAAGCCCAAACAAATCCAATTGAAAGACAGCAGAAAATTCCTGGGCTAGCCTGGCACGTCCAAGTTAATAAAATTCTTACATTCTCCTCTAAAGAAAGTGCAGTCCACAGGAACTTAAAAAGAAAATCCCCAACGTCTCCAGGCTGAGGTTTGTCACATCCATTACACTCAGAGCGATGGAAGGACGTGGCACACAGGAAAACACGGCTGTGTGTGACAGCATCAGGGGGGTTTGTTACATTCCCCACGAGGACCTTTGCAATCCCATCTTTTACAACGCAAGGATGAAGGAGCAACACAGCGACGTGGCTGACTCACGCCAGCATGGGCAGCAGTGCCTGCTGCCTGGCAGCAAAACCTTTCACCTTCCGTGCCCTTGGCTCTGCCACTCCCAAACTGCAGGAGGATGCGTGGGGAGAGGTTCAGGTTGGGTATCAGGAGAAGGTTCTTCCCCCAGAGGGTGGTGGGGCACTGCACGGGCTCCCCAGGGAAGGGGCACAGCCCCAGGGCTGCGTTTGGACAAGGTGGCGTTGTTGGGGTGTCTGCAGGGTCAGGAGCTGGACTGATGATCCCAGTGGGATTCAGGAGCAGCTGTGGGATCCTTCCAGCAGCCCCAGAGCAGCTGCCCGTGCTGTGAGCACTTACAGCCAGGAGTGAGCTACTCGCAGGAGGAGATGCCCTGTGCAGAAATGGGGCTCACTGCTCTGACAGACACCTACCATCAGCATGGTTTAAGTGCCTTAAAGGTTTATTTCATTTGCTTGAGTAATGAGATTAATGTTTGTTTGTTTGAGCTAAATCATACAAAGCCAAACATCTAAATGTCCTTAATTCACAGGCTGTGTTACCATGCGAGCCCATCTCACTGTCCTGCTTTTAATTGCACCAACAAATTCCTGCTTTGCTCCAGCTCCTCTCCCAGAGATCAGACAGCACAGGGACACCTCAAGAAGCCAAATAAACCAATCAACATTGTCAGCTTGACATTTTTACACTCCTTGTTTTCTTTGCCACTGTTTAACATATTTGACTTCTAGACATAAAAACCCAGTGTAAACTGAGATAGACATGACAGACCTCAGTGCACAGATACGTGGGTAGATATACAGGTATACAGGTGGACACAGATATATATAGATACACACACATATTGAAGGGATATGAAACAATGTTCCTGCCATAACAGCTCCTGCACACCCAAGCACCACACAGACCAGAGCCCAGCAACCCCACAGCCCCCAGCCATGAATGATGGATGGGATGGGCAGACCCACCTGCAAACTCACCTCAAAGCAGAGTAAACCTGCAAACATCCAGCTGGATATTCCCACTTCAAAATATAAACATGCAAACACATTGCTTTCATATCTACCACTACCCCAGCAATGTACAATTAATGCTTAAATCTGAATGTGATCTGTTTTCACTCTTCTGCTCATAGGTTTCTCACCAGGGACAGAGTTATTTCTGATGTACCATGGATCACCAGGAGCTGGCTGGGAGCTTGACTAAATTCTGCACAGTTAGATACAGCAAATGACTATCAGAAAAAGGAACCCTGCACCTAAATTAACTCTCACCCGACCCAGGCATTAGCCACAAAATGGACCAATACTGTCCCTGTGAACTTCTCACCCTGTGCCAAGTACCTGGTGCTGGCCCAGAGGTAATTCATCTCTGTGACAGATACAAGGCACTCTCTAAGGAAATGGTGGGAAATGAAGAACCCAAAATCCTTCCTGAGTGCTCAAGGTCCCACCCTGCAATCTCCCCCTCCAGACAGAGGTCTCCTCTCTGCAAGTCACCCTCTGGAAGAAAATCTGTCACACTGATGCTTGGGATCTGCAAACCCCTAGATGCTCTCATTTAAAGGATGGGCTTTCATGGATTCTGAGGTCAGAAGAGACCCTTGTGATTTTCCAGCCTGACGTGCTGCACACCAACTTACCTAAATCAATCCCTGCTTGAGCCACACTCACTCCAATGAACAAATGTGCCTGAACTTGGCATTTCCAAAGGTGGAGAAATCACCAGCACCTTCAGCAGCCTCTTCCACCACCATCAGTGCAGAAACCACAGATCTCAGCTCTATTCTTCTGGCTTCACCTTCCAGCTTTCAGGTCTTGTTAAACTCTACCTGCTAGACCCAAGAACTCTTTATTACTCAATTTATTTTCCCTGTGACAACACTAATTCCCTTAATTTACCTTCCAACATTCTCCTGGATAAGTCAGGCAGACAGAGGTCCTGGCCCCTTCCCCTGCATCCCTTCCTGGCTCCTTTGGCATTCCCACAGCCCTCCCCGTCCCTCCTGGACAGGCAGCAGGGGACAGGGTGGCTGCCACCTCCCTCCTCCAGCCTGGCAGCCACCTGCCAGCGCAGACAAGGAGCACACAAGACCTTTGGCCATAACATCATCTTAGTGGTGCTGGCTCCTGCCTCCCCGCTGCCCCATAAAGATGTGATTTCTCCAGACAGCATCCTGGAGCTACAGCCCGACTTGTTTGCTCTGAGATAGAGGAATTTACAGTTGGCCATCTGAGAAATATTACCTGCTTGTAGCCAAGCAATACAAATTGCTGTCACCAGCAGTCACTCCTGTTTGTTATTTACCACTCTGCCAGTCTTGGTGACATTTCAAGCTCCAGCTGCGGTGACTCTCTGCCTTATCACAGCTTGCTCAAACATTAAGCAGCGTGAGGACAAAAATGAGTGCTCAGGGAGGCTTCTGGAAAGGGTTGTTTGGAAATTATTCCTGGTTTTACCACCGGATTTTGAGGGCTGACACTCAGCTGGGGCTTGGCCAGTTGTTCTGCACATCCCCAGGCCAAAGAGTGATGTTGTACCAAGCTGAATTTCCAGCTGAATTTAAAGAAACAAACCCTCCTCAGTTACTTTTATCAATCCCATTCACAAGCTCTTTAAGTGAAAAAAAGAAAAGTTGGTTCTCAAGGATGCGCTGCCCCTAAACCCATGCCAATGGGAGCTGAGTGCATCACCATCCTGCCTCCATCACAAATCCTCAGAATGCTTGCCCAGGACCCACGCGGAGCTGACAGGTCTGTGGTGCTCAGCCTGGCCCATTTCCTGCTTTTCTAGAGCAACACAGGGTGAGCACTGCCACAGTTCACAGGAACTCTTCAGTAGTTCAAGACTTAGTAAAAAACACACATTACTGGCTCAGTTAACTCTCTAAACCTCTTCAGTGAGAGGCACCAGGGCTGAAGCACACAGGTCTGACCACAGCAGTGACTGCTCAACGTTCACTTCTACCACAACATTCACATATCATTACTTTTCCCCATCAAAAAGTGTAATATTTATGATTTTTCTACTAACCTCATGTGGTAACCCAGTTTTATTTCTAACATCTTACAGAACTGTTTGTTGTTCTCATCACTACCAGCCACAGCTTCTCTCTGCATCCCTTTCCCTCAAGCTCTGATTTCTGGTTTTTGCTACTGATTCCCCTCTCAGGCACTTGGATGTGCAGACATGGTCTGAGCTGGAGCACCCCAAATTGGCAGCCAGCACCTTAAAAAGCCCAGAGCCCCGGCTGGGAGGGGAATGGGTGAAGGTGGAACAGACAAGCAGAGACACCTGACCAGATTCTCCCTCCTGACACATCATTAAACCGAGTTTTTTTTTCAGAAACAACCACAACAAAAACCAGTGGCCACAACCTCACTGCCTGTGCCTAGACCAGAGCGAGATCCCAGCCCAGCAAAGGGAGAAGCTAAAGTTTGCACAGGTATTCCACTTCTAAGCTTTGGGATGCCCCAGTTTCAGGTTTGATGTTGAACTGTACCATTTTTGTATGAAAAAAAGGGAAGATCTCAAACAAGTGGCAAATATAAAATCTACACGAGCTTGTGCTGCAGGATCACGAAACTTCTAAGAACTGTGAGAAAACAAAAACTAATGAAAAAGGGTTTTTTCCACATATTGAACTGAAATTATTTTCATCCACAACTAATCACAGCAAAGCTTAAGGCTCTCAACTTTTAAATGTAACATCTACTATTTAGCTTAATTACTTTGCTTAATTTACTGGTTCCTTCCAACATCCCCTCTCACAGAAAACCTGCTTTTCAACATAAAAACGACAAAAAACTTGACACTGTATGACAACTCTACAGCTACCACCAACATCTCTTACATTTGGTCTCACCTTTTTTAAAAGAGAATTTATTTGCAGGGTTTTCTGTCCAGCTAACACCAGCAAAGGACATTCCCCACAGCCCTGCAGAGCCCATCACAGCCCAGGGTGGGACAGGAACCAGCCCTGGGACTCATTGCTGGTTTTGCTGATTTTCTACCCCAACAATGATGTTACCAGCTCCAGCACTGTGCCAGCAGCATGGAAACTACAGGATTTACAGATTTCCATCTCTTCCCTCTGCCTCTTTTGGGGCCAATCCTGCACTCCTTGTACACCTGTTACTATCCCAAAGGCCACCAGCTCACCCATGCTCCCAGCCAGGGTCACTCACACCTTGCAGAGCCACACATTTATAGTCATTACAGTAATAACCAAAAGCCAGGCTAATTTTGGAATATCCCACAATTTCGTGCCAATCTCTTCAGCACACAAGCTCCTCTTTTTTTCAGCGTGAATGGATCACTAAAAAAAAAAAAAAATAAGATAGACAGCATCCATTACATATCTGTTATATTTAGCAACAGAGAATCCATCTGCATTATTCCTGGTCTCATTAAAGACTTGGCTCCTTGTAAATATTGTGTCTGTAATCCCCACGTTTTCCCTCTGAGCCTGCTTCAGGGGTCTATTTCTGTAATAATTGGTGTGTGTTGTTGCACAGAAACAGTGCTGAGTGTCTGTCAACATTGCACAAGTGAATGTACACAGGAGCAACTGCAGCACAACTCCTGGGGAAATCAGCCCCACCAGGTTCTACAGCACCTCAACACTCTCCCAGCCAAGGAACCCTGCACTCCACACCTGGGCCCAAAAAATGGTGGGATTTGCCAAACCCTGGTTTGGCCACTGTGGTGGCAAAGATCCTTCCTAATCCCACACTGCTCCAGCTGCTGGTGGAAAGGACCTGGGTGAAGCAGAACCCGAAATTCAACAACCAGGCAGGTTTATTTAAACTATATAAAACCTAATTCCATCAGGAGGGATGGAAAGGAGCCCAGGAAGAAGCAGGACAGTTACAGGACCACTGTTTTTTATTGGCTTAAAGGATACATGAAATCACTGCCAGATACAGCTAGAGGAGCAAATAATTAATAATTAAAATCTACAACTGATGCATTCAAGTAACTCAGGTTTTATTTGAATCTTACATAAAGTCTTGGAACAGATGGCACTTTATGGATGCCTATCAAGATGCCTACCTTGATCCACCCTGGAAGACCATGTATGTGGAAAAACAAGGCTGAATTATCCAAAATAACCCTGGCATGCATGGACACACAGCTCCTGCCAGCTGTGCAGCACAGGGACCCTAAAATTTCCAGAGACTGCCCTCCCCTGGGAAAACCACAGAGCAGGAATGAGCATCCAGGATCCCTCAGAGCATGCTCTGCTCCTGGCTGGGATTTCAGGATGGGCAAAAAATCCCATAAAAACCCCCAAAATTGGCAACCCCACCAGGCAGCAGCACCGATGACCTTAGGCAAGGGTTGGTGGCTCCATCAAAGCTGGTTCCAACCACGCTGAGCCCTGCCACAGCTGCTGCAGGGGTCTGACAGCAACACCCTGGGAGCTACACTCATCTCCCCGCTGGATAAAACATGTGGAGCACCCAGAATCACACCATCAGCGGGAACAGAGGCAGTGACACACGCACAGCACTTTGAGACATCCTCTGCAGCACCACAGCTTTGGTGTTTTCCCCCAAAACATGGCCCTTGCTCCTCAGCACGCTTCTCCTGACACAGGACACAACCACAGACCTCAGACCAGGCAAAGCAAACTCCATCCCACCCACACTGACTTCCAGATCATGCAGGTGCAAAACTCTGGTTCCACCACGAGTTTTTCCCCTCAAACTATTCCAGCTGTAGTTCCTTCTAGTAATCCCATAGAAGCTCCAAATCACATAACCAGGCTCTAACAAATCACAGCTCATCCCAGGAAGAGTTTAAGGCAAAGCTGGATGGAGCTTTGAGCTACCTGGTGTATGGAAAGTGTCTCTGTCCATGGCAGGGGGTTGGAACTGGATGAGCTTTAAGGTCTCTTTTAAATCAAACCATCTGTGATTCTATGAAAACATTACAGAGGGAAAAAACCCCAAGCTTTGGGAGGAGAGCCACCATGACCTTCCCACACAGCACCATCATGGTCCCCCCTCACCCAGATCAAGTCCCACAAAAAGCAAACTCCAATGTTCCACCTGCGTTATCACCTCAGAGAGGAGAAACAAAAACTAAAAAGCTCCAGATGTTTATTGCTGGGTCTTAAAAAAAATCTCTGGGGCTCGCGGTGCAAGAAAGAGGAGAGCACACTTATAAAGCACCATTGTAGAACTAAACAAGTGACACTGATTCTTCTGTGCTCTGTCACCAAAACTCCTGCTGACTTCACACAGAATGTTATGTGGTGACTCCCTGGTAAAGTGCCAAAATCCCAGACTCCTCACCACGATGGGGCAGAGCAGAAGGAGAAAACGTGGGTGGTAGAATGAGAAGATTTGGTTTCCAAGACCTTGTTGCTGCAGAGGATGGTCATGACAATTTTTATCCTTTCACCTAAATCTTATCTTGTTTCCTTTAGCAAAGGAGAAGGAGGGAAAAAACCCCAACAATGGGAACATGGCATAAGGAATGGAAGGTGGCCCAGGCATATGTGACCATGACAAACTGCAGTCCAGAATTCCATCCTCATACTGGGTGTGACAAGCTGCATTTGAAGTTACACCTTCCAGCACCACAAACAGCAATGGAGAAAACACCAATTCCTGCCTAAAACAATTCTGTCATCCCAATAACCAGAGCAAAACCAGCAGTGACTTGCTAGAACCTCCCCTCCAAAGTTGCAGTGCTCCCTGCAAGAGGGGACCCCAAAAATCACCTTGCACCCCCTCCACCTGGTCTTTAATTCAGCTGTGAGACCTGACCACTTCTCCTTTCAGAGTCCATAATCTGAACACCCTTACAGCTGGACAGAGAGATCTGAAAAACCCCAATTTCTAGGGCAGGTGTAAGTCATCAGCCCAAAGTGAAGAGCTGCTCACCAGAAGCTTCACTCTTTAACTTACTACAACCAAAATACAAAGCAAAGACAGGAACACTCACTAGATCTATGTGAGGAGTAAATGTGACACCCATCAGGTTTTATGAGACAGCATCATGCACCAGATCTTAACAAAACACTTGTCAATTGCCAGTGCTGTGTTCCGAGCAGCTTTTCCATTTCTCCTGCTTTAAACGTGAAGCCTCTGTCAATTCCCACAGCTAGTAAACAGCCCAAAACACCCAGGGAAAATTAACCTACCTTTTCCAAATGGTTGGGCAAACCCAGATTCAGGCGTTTTTTTATTAGTATATTTCATTCTTGCCAGAGTCAGCTGAACTGAAGAAGTTTTATTTGAACTACAGCCAGCCTGATGGATAAATCAACTTCTCTGGCCAAAGGTTCAGTATGTTACTTCCAGCTCATGCCTGGGACCTCATACTTTGAGGCTGATGTTTTTTTTTTCTGATACAAGGAATATTATCACCAGACCCCTGTGACAAATCTGTGTACCGAAATGCCAGTGCTAAAGATGACAGTTTGTGCTACAGTTCTTGCTGTGGGGAAATTCCTTTGAGTGTTTTCCATCCAGGAAAAGCAGGAGTGGAAAAGGGGCACAACTTTGCCCCCGGAGGAGTGGGGGATGAGAGGAGCTGTCAGCAAAGGGGGCTCTGGGGTGGCAGCTCCACGGGGCATCCAGCTCTGGAGCCACCCTGCCAGCCAAACCCCAGATCCACACGGGCTGCAAAACTACCTTAAACAGAGCGAAAGCTGACAGCAAGAAACATCATCTGTGATTTGTACACTATAAAACTGACAATAAAACCCTGGACCAGGGAAGCATCTCAGTCTGAAATTCTAGGAGAGAAAGGAAAAGCCAAATGCTCCCGCAATCCGTGTTCCTAAACACAGGAGAGTGCCACCCCTCTGACTGAACTACCTTATTTTCTGTTCAGCTGTAGAAACACTTGGTTGTAACTTTGAAAAGGAAAGATTTTTTGATTGCCCATGACTGGAAAGAGCTTGGATCAAGTGAGGAACAGCCCTCAGCCCCCAGATGCGCCCGGGTTTGCTGACGATGAAAGCCAACCTCTGTCCCCCCTAATGGCTAACAGGTGGGTTTCACAAACGCCTCCAAAAATAAAAAGCTCCTTTCTAAAAATACCACCCTGCATTCACAACGCCAGATTTTCCAGAAAAATACTGACGATAGCTGACGTTTCCCAAACAATCGCTTTTATGGGAACCTGGGGCTGCCCCTGCAGCAGAAAGTTTTGCGAGGCAAAGAACAGAAATCTTGGTTTAAGATTCGAGCCCCGTGGACGGACCCATTCCCTCAGCCAGCTCCGCAGCTCGAGCACAAATCAGCTTTATGGAAGTAACAGATTACAGAACACATCGCTACAAATAATTTTTTTTTTTTTTTACTAGAGGATGCGTAATTGAAATGTCTGAGATCCAACAATCACCTCTGAATTCATAAATAGCTCATAGTATTCCAAACACACTCTCCTATAATGAGACCGTCTTCAATTTTCCTTAGTAAAGAGAGACCTTTAAAGAATGCTAAAGCAGGTCGGCGCCCTTATGCACTGATGGAAACAGGAACAAAAGCATTTTGTCACCAGGCATCTCGTCTATCATTATTTCCCTCACTCCGCTTAAACAAACCTAAAAGTACGTGCCTTTTCTTCCTCCCCCCTGCCCAAATATCCGCAATAACTGGGATTTCATCCCGAAGGAAAGGCACCATCTGTATGGGAACAAGGGACCGTTACACCGAGCCGTCACCGCCGATCGCTTTTTTCCTCCTGCTCCACTAATGTTTTTTAAAACACAGGATTAAAATGTCATCCCATCCCTCCCGTTCTAGGCAGCCGTGTGTATTCCTCTCCTCTGGTCACGGTATACTTAATCAAGTGTGAATGATTAAAGTACCTCAATTAGAGCTACGCACATTCATTGCAGGCAATTCAAAGGCAGCGGAGAAGTGCGGCTGAAAGAAGAAATTACTTCTACTACTTTGAGATCTCCATCTCCTACTTTCCTCCTCCCCAGCACAGCCAGAGCCCTGGGACCCGGCGAAGTACCAGGCGCTAAGCTCCAGCCAGGATTTACCTTGGGGGCACGTCCCTGGCCAGGACAAAAGGCTATTCTTTCCCCCTCAGCAAGTCCTGCAAGTTTGGGGGGGGGTGGAAATGTAATTTTTTTTTATATCGTGGGGCGGAGGGGTGTGAAAAGAACAATCTCAGCGCCTAAATCCACGCACCCCCTCTGATGTTCCATTCTAGGGATAGCAGGGAAGGGTTTGAAATGTCCAGATCGAGGGCGGGGGGGGAATATACGTAATAAAGAAATAAATAGTGGGGAAATTGTTCTGAGCTCTGGCGGAGGGGTACGAGGTGGGAGGGAAGGAGCGAGGCGCGGCCCCGCGGACACCGCGCACCTCCGCGGGCTGGAAGCGTGCAGAGTTGCTAAGTGACTGAGGGGCGAGCGCGGTTATTCAGCAGTAATAAAATAATTTTTTTTAATTAAAATTTTAAAAAAAATTAAAAACACTAAACCAATTTTTTTCCCTCCGCAATCTATCTAAAATTAAAATTAAAAAAAAAAAAAGGCAATAACTAAATACACTATCCCCCCCCACCACCGAAAAAATAATAAAAATTGTAAGCGCAGCGCAAGGCGGCGGCTGCTCCGCGTCCCCCGGAGCATCGGCCGCGCCGCACCGCGGGGTTCCCCCCTTGCCCAAACTTTCCTGCCGCCGCCGCCCCGTTAATCCCCCGGCAGATGTTGTCGGCGGCTCTCGGCACTAAGTAAACAATGCGGGGCCCGGCACAACAAAAGATTTCCCACTTCACCCCGCCGCTCCGCGCCCACCCGCGCAACTTGCGCGGCCGCCTCCCACCACCATCACATTTCCACCTACCCTCCCCTGCTCGGGTTATTTTTTTTTTTGCCTGCTCTGTGCCCCCTCGCCGGTGAGGTCGACTAAAGCAAAGATGTCCTCGCTTTTCCCTTGTCCTTCTCGCCGGGAAGCGCAGCCGCCGCCGCTCCCTTACCTGCTCCCGGCCGCCGCCAGCCCCGCGCCGCTCTTCACCGCCGCATCCCTTCCCGCATCCACCGCCGGGCTCTGCCTGCCGGAGATCCACCTTAAAAACGCCACCCGCTCGCACACCGCACAAAAAACGCCGCTCCCTTACCTGCCCCCGGCCGCCGCCAGCCCCGCGCCGCTCTTCACCGCCGCATCCCTTCCCGCATCCACCGCCGGGCTCTGCCTGCCGGAGATCCACCTTAAAAACGCCACCCGCTCGCACACCGCACAAAAAA